>NC_086319.1:221095760-221734260 GCF_036172605.1 Pelobates fuscus
CCTGCCCTCCACCAAGGGGGACATAAAAGCCCTCCTATGCAATATACGCTCCCTCTTTGCGGCAGATATAGCGGTCCTGAGGGAAGAGGTCCACACTGTGGAGGAGCGAGTGCGGAAGACAGAGGTGGACTCGCAGGGCCTAACCGCACGCTGTATACAATTAGAGGCTCAAAACACGGAGCTGCAGCGCACCCAAACCCTGCTCACCACCCGCTTGGACACATTGGAGGACCGACATAGAAGCCGCAATGTGAAGATCAGAGGGGTCCCAGAAACAGTGACCCAGGAAGGCCTGCAGGGATATCTTGGGCGACTCCTCACCTCCCTGCTTACACCACAGCAGTTAAAGACGGCCCCTTAGAGACGGGTCTTACAGAATACCAAAAGCCGCGAGAGCCCCAGCAGACACCCCGAGAGACATCATCCTCCAATTTCAAACGCGGACGGGCCAAGCGACCTTTATGGCGGCGGTGAGAGGAAAGACATCTCACCTCTTCGACACAGCGAGCCTGTCGTTCTTCCAAGACCTATCCAGGCCTACGTTGCTGTGGAGAAGCCTCCTCAAACCCCTGACGACCGCCCTCCGCCAAGCCTCGGTCCCATACCGGTGGGCATTCCCTAGAAGCCTGCTCATTACACATAAAGGCGCATCCACACGGATCACTGACCCATCGGAAATAGACTCGGTACTGACAGCGCTGGGCCTACCACCGAGACAGGAACAAGCCACTACTGACCAGAGGCCAAGGGTCCAGCACACCTGGGATGTAGCGAACGTAAGGCCGTTCCATCCGGCCACCGCCAGTGCCCCGCCCTCCACCGCCTACAAGGCGCAACGAGCAAACCGGCATCTAGCGGCCACTTGAGGAGAAAGATACCCGAAAAGCAACAAACCACCAAGCAGGACTATCGCAAAATTGACTTAAGGTATTTAGTTAATATTTCACCCCCCATCTCACATGGACACGGACGCTAGACCCCTATTACCACGCTCCCACCACACCGGAGAAACACCTTTAAAAAAACAGCATTAGTTGGGCACAACACAACCTGACACTCCATAGCCCCAGCAATACCGGTACGCAAAGGATCAAGGCCGGTCCTACACCATCCGCGGCAAATCCATGGATAGACTTTCTGCCAAACCACCGGACAAGGTCTGTCATCGGGCCCTAGGCCTCAGCCACCAAGGAGCCACCCACCTTTTGTTTTGCATTGACTCGTTCAGTATTATTTTGGCTTAGCCTCATTAACCAACTTGCACACGCTCATCCTGTTTTATATACTTTTAACACCCCACCAGCTACTTAGCCGGACCTTACCGGCAGACCTATGCGTCACCTACCATGGACGCTACGAGTTAGGATATATACACTGAGGGCCCATCCCCTTCACGCTCACACACGACTCTGCCACTTACTTTACAGCAGCCTTAATGTCTATATGCCAGTCAAGCTGCTCCATGCCAACGGATGCTCGTGCATGTATAATGCAACAAATCGCAGGTCCTGTTATATGACCGTTTTGTTTAGCCCCTTAGTTGATAAGCCAGGGTAACCCAAACATAGAAGCTGTACTTATGCCACACCCGATGAAAAGAGCCTAACAGCTCCCACATTTCACCGCTAGTCCCAAACACACATAATTTTGTTCGAATCGCTATGCCTGATTTAAGTAAATGCCCTAGCCTGACTTTGCTTTCGTGACACACGGGTCCAGAGTAACTGTGCAACGCATGTCTTACTAAGTTATGTTTCTCCTTGACGTTTTCTCTGCCTAGCCGCATATAACCAATGTTACTTTTATGTTTGCCTAGCTATTGCACACGGAGGCCCATTGTATAATAAGGCCTCGACAGTCTTGACATGCAGATATCCTACCCTCCTTAACTCCTGTAAGGTGTAGCCCCGCGTAGTGCAAAACTACCAGTGTACTAAGTCGCTTCTAGCATCTTCGACCCACAACCTAGCCCACAATTTTCAGGCTGACAAGCACTTCCCTGGAACCTCTTGGTTGCTGTTTATGTTGTTTTCTCAGCTGATCTAATTTTAGCATGTCACACTCATACACGCCTTCATCATGCAAGTCATTATGTGTCAGTCTCATAGGTGTCAGTTCAATAGCCCACCTAGCATGATACCTGACATGACTTAAGCTAGCTAACAACAGTATATATTTTTCCTTTATGTCTTCGACCTCATGGCATTATTTAGCCCGGCATGTCAGTAGCCAGTAGTTTTATACTTCACATAAGCCTGCCAACAAACCATGCCACAATATACGGTAACGCAAGCCACGTTACCAACCTAACTTGTAAACATATAGCAGCTCTATTAGAAAATATTGCAATGATTTAGATGGTATGTAACCTTATATCAAGTGCTAGCTGCTTTAAGACGACCAATTTAGTATCGTTAAGCTTTAAAAATCGATTGTTTTTATTATTACTTGCCTTCTCTACTTTAACTTAGATATAATAAATGTTTAGTAAAGCTGGATAAACAAAAAACACAGAAAAATGTGCATATTCTCTTGCCACTGTCTAACATGTATTGATTTTGTTATACGCTGTTGTGGCGTTCGTTGACACTTTGTACCCACCTGCACAACCAAAATAAAGAATTTAAAAAAAAAAAAAATCCCTTCAGGACAAGGGTTTAGGCAAATGCAATGATATGAAAAAAAAGTTAAAGGATGCCATCTGTCACAAAGGGGTTATGATATTTTTAACTTTTTTTTTAGCTATACTGAGTTGAAAAGAGAATTGAAACATTAGGTCAAAGACACCTTTTATGTCTAGTTTTCTTTATCTCAAATCATCTAAAACATATCTATTATTTTCCAGGTATTTGGTATAGAGAGCAAGGAAGAAGGCCCCAGCGAATACAAAATAAAATGTAGAATGATATATACTGTTTAAATAAATTAGATATACACATAAAAAAGGGGTGCTTACCTGATGCACGTCTTGTAAATCGACTTATTACTGGAGCTACAAAAAAAGAAACAAAAAAAGAGATTTTATTTTTTTAATGTTATGGCACTTACCAACTTAAAATCTAGCCAAAGAGGTTTTCTACAGTTTTGGAAACTTTAATTACAAAAAATGGTCATTGTTCAAAGACCAGCAGTTGGCAAGGTTGTATCAATACCCTTCTTTCAATAGAACCGTTTAATCAAATAATAATTAACCTATTACTGTTCTTGAGGACTTGCTGTAGAACATATGAAATAGTTACGGAGTGTATGATTTAAAAATATTACATAGTATGAGCTCTAAATACTTTACAATATTTCAAGTTTCAGTAATAAACTCCCTCAAAGAAACATTCAAAGCACCAAACCCACTTGCAGTGGTTATGTTGTCAGAAGTGTCATGGTCCTCCCTCGCCAGAAGTCAATCCGTATTAAAAAAGTTTAACTTCTTAACCGGGGTCATTTGGGTATTGCCCCTCCTTTACTACAGCCTACACAGAGCAAAAAGCTCCTGCTTAGGTGCTTCCACCATCTCTCATGAGCCAAGCCCTGCAGTGAGGTAAGGCTACCTCACTGTCCGAGCACTTCAGCTCTCCAAAATGGCAGATAATTGACCAGTGAGACTGTAGAACAGTAGCGTAACTACTATACTCTATACAAAAACATGCTTACATTCAAACATACAAACACTGCCCACAAATAAAACCCTACAAAGATGGGCAAATGGTAGATCCAAAGCTGGCAACACACCGTAGGAGATGTATGACCTACCTTTTGGCCACCATTGCGCTAAGGGGGCCCCAAAAAACTCTTGCTCCAGGGTCCTCTCTACATTAGATGTGCGACTAGCAGCACTGAAGCTTCCTGTCTGTCACTCAAATGTGAGGGCTGAACTGAGCAACGCTCCGACCTCATTACGGAGTGACACAGACTGTTTTTTGGCACCCAAAAACTAGCGAGGACTTGGAGCTGAGCTGATGGACAGCAAACGTCTTTTGATTGCCGTTTTTTGATTGAAAGTTTAAATTGATTTCTCATTTAAAAACATCTCACATAATTTCTGTAATACACAAAATATTTTCTGTATCTGAGCCTGAAGATGGTGGATGAGACCTGCCATTGCAGTTTACAATCATTAAAAATTTACTTCTTTTTGATTTAATTAGTTTTTACAACTTTTGAAAAGTATTTTAATTTTACTATAGTAATTCACCTGTACATAGGTGGGGTTGAAAACTTTTGTTCTGCCCCTGGCGACTATATCTCTGGTTACGCCGCTGCTGCAAATGCATAATCTATCCACACAACCACTTCATTAAGCTACAGTTGTTTCATTGTTTAGCGTGTAATCTTATAAATTGTAGACTCTAGTGCACGCTGTTGATGTTTTAAGAAGGTAGGGTGGTATATGATAGGGCTGAACTTGATTTTGCCCCCTTATTTATTGGAATCTGTCCAATTAACACCATGCTCTCAAATTCTGAATTAAAGGAACACTTTAGTGTTAGGAATACAAATCTGTAATCCAAACGCTATTGTGTCCCTCTCCCTAACTCTAAATACAACTCCACAGCAAAAAATTATTTACAAAAAAAAATATGTTTTACTTGCCTTATTCCAGTGCTGAGGCTCCCTCTGCAGTGTTGACCTCTCCTCCGACACTGATGTCACAGAAGAGGCCCTGCTTTCCTATAGGGCTTCTGCGTCACTTGACCAAATATTATTTGGCCTGTGCCGCAGCAGCACCTCTACTGGCTGGCATATATATATATATATATATATATATATATATATATATATATATATAGATATATATATATATAATTTTTTTAATTGCAATAAAAACCCATGGACAATGCCCAATTTCCCCTATGGTCCAGCTTCCACTGCAGTTTCTATGTTTAGTGAGCTGAGAGCAAGGCCATGCCAGCCAGGTTATCTGCCCCCTGTTTAAAGTGCACAAGCATAATTTAAAAAACAAACCATTTGGGGCTAGGCCTGACTGCCGAGCAGAATAGTCGGGTGCTGAACGAGCTCCTGCGTTTGGCACCAGAACTCAAGTGATAAAACCAGTCAGCCCATTGATACCACCGTAAACGAGCACTAATAGTGCAGAGGAAACCTGGTGACACCTCTCATGTGATTATCCGCCATTGGACTGCCCAGAACGAGCTCTTGAGGTCTGCGGCAGCGGGGCTGTGGAGAGGCAGATACTCTCTTTGCTCTGAGGCCTGTGGTACAGATAGGGCAAACTACTGCTACTCCCCCCACCCCCCTTTGGACCGGCGGGGGATATGCCGCTCCCAGGAGTCCATCTCAAGCTACCTATCACCTGGACGGACCCATGAGACTCCCAAGATGGCGACTGCTGGCGTGAAAGTGTCAGAGTTGATACCCACGGCTACATTCCTGTCTAAATTCGACATCCTCTTCAAGAGGTTTATGGCTGGTATAGCAGCAAAAGAGCTGAGACCAAAGTTACCAGCACAGAAGCAGCCTGAGGTGGTACGACGGTCTGTATATCTGCAGGGAAGGTTCCCAGTTGGGGGAAGCTAAAGTCAGCTCCAATACTCACCTGATGTGCCTCCCGCACATGGAGGTGACAGTGAGACCGGCTCTGGCGATGATCTCCGACACCAACAAGCATAGTGTTGCTCTTGGAGGTGCTGGAGGTCAGGGCTCGAGACGGGCCTCTCCCAGGGCTTCCCAAAATGGCGGCGGAGGTCCAGGGTCCTCGTGACTGCTCTGGGAGATGATGTGGCTGGTGCCACCATACCTTGAACCACATCCTGATCGAATCACTCTGACAGGAGGCTTGATGCCCCGCTGCAGATTAGGCATCGGATGAAACAATACCTCGAGTGAACTGGCAATTTCTGCTTTTTGCCACAGCTGTGTTTCCCCATATGCTTAGCAGGTTGGACTCCTGTACTTTTACCTTGGTTAACACATTATATTGATGTCCAGCATGTTTATTTTATGATTTTTTAAAATTTTATCAGCATGTTTATATTTTCATAACACAATCACTCACTTAAACATGCTGCCTAGCTGGACTATTTCTGCTCTTCTATAATGCATGCTTTTGTTTTATTTTCATATAAAAGAGGCTAGATTATTCTGACCGTGACATATTCAAAACTGCTATTGTGTAAAATTGTGCACATTTTTGCTTTTACCGTAATTGCAACTGTGATCAAATTGAAATTACCATACGATCTTACTGTATGCATTTCTGCTTCTGACGTAATTATTATTGCAACCTAATCAAACTCGCCATGTCGTCATACTGTGCACATTCTTGTTCTGACTGTTGTTGACACGCCTGTACCATTGTAACTTATGGAGAATCTAAGCCTCAATGAAAACAAAGAATGAAAAATAAAAAACTTTTTTTTTTTTTTTTTTTTAAGAAATCAGAATTGTTCTTTTTTAGGAGAAAAAAAATGTAAAAATGCTGTCTGAATGTGTAACATATGATTCGATGTCACTGCTTCTAACTAACAGATGCCACACAGAAAACGAAACATATCAGCAGCCAAAGACGAAACTAACAATATCGTATTGGAAAATATTCAGTAATCAGTGTATTTTGAATGCCTGAGAAAAAAACATGATGATTATTATATAGGGTGTACCTGATATAAGGCTCAATAACACAAAATGTAATTGCACTTAAAATATATTGCAGATTTACTTAAACAAATGGCGACAATCTTCAACATACATACAATGAGCACAACTATATAATATCCAATAATGCTACTTTTATTTTTAGACGCTTTAAAGTTTCTTTCAGTCCCAGGATCTGCTAAGTGCTTACGTGAAAGACATATTTAGCAAACAGCCTATTTATATGTGGATAAAAAAAACACTAATGAAGACATCTCTTATTATGCTATTAGATTATACATGACAAAAGAGGCACTGTAAACAATTGTAACAAAATGCAGGTTGAGCGAAATTTGATCACCGTTCTACATTGTGAGGATTTGAGTTGAGGTGGTTGATTTAGACCAAGAACATACTGAAAGCACTTGTTCTTCCACATGCTCTCATGCCAGTGCTCTGTAATTCCAACCCCATATTGATGCCCATTGATCAAACATGAGTAAGAGGTAGAAATTCATAATAAATAAATTATGTGCATTGTTTGGATGATTTAATAATTTTTTTCAGCTTGCAGTTCATTTTTTTCTTTTTTTATATATATATTTTTTTTTTGCAAAACACATTCAGTGAATTTTTTCAAAGATCAACTGAAGCTACTATTACCGTCCCATGGTTCTGTGTAAAACAAATTTCAAGTGCTTTTACAAAAACTTTGAGCTCATCAGTCACCCTTTGCAAAGACCCTTTACATGTCTGCATTAGCAGTGTCAGTTTTGCCCAAAATGGGATGTCAACATTTAGTTGAGAGTGTCGGCTTATACACTCAGCCACTCAATGCTGTCCCAAGTCTGATATTATTGACATTACTAATGCAAAATGGTATGCATTCGCAGTATGGCAAGTGAGGGGTCATGCCGTGAGTGCCTGGAGGACATCTAGTTTGTTCCAAACGGCTTGAAAATGTCTGAACTAGGGAATGATGCCAGTAGCCTGATAGAACCATAACCACTACACAAAAAATAAAAATAATTTTGTCAAATCATATATAACTTATGCTACTAATTAGCTTTACTTTAGTAAATCAGTGATAAGTAATTGTCATGTGATAATTATTAGTATTATTGTTATTATTATTTAGAAAGTGCCAACATTTTTAATTACTATTCTTGTAAATTAGGTAATCATTGGCCCTTTTTTTCCCCTTTCTTTTATAAATAAAGTTGAAAAACCTGAAGGTCTTACCGCCACGTATTCCAAAACATTCAGTGTTCTAATTCTCTCTCGATTTTCTTCAGTATTTAACACCTTACTCCAGGGCTCCAAAGTACCTTAAGATATTTTGCCTCATCCTCAAATAGGGTAAGGAGATCCTGGACACTATCTAACTGTATCACTACTAAATGCAGATGGGACTGGGTAAAAATTGTTTTTTGAAGTTTCATCTTATTCACTCTCACACCTATACTACAAAACTAATTCCACCAAGCCTGACCCCCAAACATCTTGCAAACTTTAAAAACAGAGACATTTCCTATATGCTGCATCTATACACCCAAAATAAAATAACAGAATATACAGATATACATGATCATACAAATATATTGATGTCCCTCACCCTTTGTGTCAATCCAAAAGACCAAGTCTATAAAAACATATATCACTGGTACATGACTCCCCTTTAAATGAGAAAAAAATGCACCTCCTTCTACTGACTCTTGTTGGAAGGGCAGCGAAGAGGTGGGCTCCTTCTTACACTGTTGGTAGACCTGCACAAAGTCAAATCCCTTTGGCTCAAAATCCCAAATCTACTATCCAAATTATATTGGAAGCCAAACCCAATGGCTCTACTTTTGTCCAAACTATTGGAGTCAGTTACAAGGGCCGAAAATAAATTGGCAGCCAGAGTAGCATTATCAGCATACAGAGCAAGTGAAAAGCTATGGTCCTCCGGTCATGTGCCAACCCTTGCCAGTTGCCACAGTAAAATGAAAGACAACTGAAGTACTAGATATGGACAGGCTAACATCCCATGTTCATGACTCTCCCAAAATGTTTCACAAAATCTGACACCCCTGTCTAAATAGGCACACGACATAAGCATTACCTTCTACTCTGAAGGAACTTTTATATAACCTATATTAACTCAGACACAATTTTCTCATTCTGCCTCTTCCTAAATTCCATGTTACTCAAATATGTAGATTGTATACATTTCTATGAAGGGTGCTCCCTGAACCAATGACACACCCCACTCTTAGTTCACAAATATCACTAAATTAACACAGACCCTAAATCGTATGGAGTATGATAACTTCTCCTGGTTATCAAAACATTATCCCAAGCAATATATACATACAGTATGTTCCTGTGAGTAGACAGTTCTTACTTGAAATAGACGACTTTGCGAGATCACATCACAAACTTAATGTTGACGTTGCTGAAATGTTATACTGTTACATAGTTAACTGCCTAGCTTTGTTTCGAGACAGCTTTCAAACTTTATGTCAGAAGAACTTGTCTAACTAAACTTTGTCTCTAATATGCCTGTATGTGTACGTTATATACGAAAATAAACGTTAAAAAAAGTTTAACCCCTTAAGGACCAAACTTCTGGAATAAAATGGAATCATGACGTGTCAGACATGTCATGTGTCCTTAAGGGGTTAAAAACTGAAACTCCAAAAATGACTCCACAGAAACTTTGCCAAACACAGCTGATCATGCTAATGTGTTAATTATCTAAATAATCGTGACCTGCCTGCGCTTCCTTAATGTGAAAGTGTCTGATGAGCTGTTGTGTTCTGCATTCACATGGACCATCACTGATACTACAGAGGATTCAGGGACTGGTCATCTATCCTAGGACATTACTTGCAGACACGCTGATGTCCGAATTACTGCAACACTGATGAAGAGGAACACGTTAAGACACATCAAGAGACACTATAAGTAGTACTCAGTTTGTGTCTAATAAGTTAAGGCAATCGACAAAAAATGTTTTATAATTAAAACGTACTGTCCAATATAGGCATTTAGACTGACGGTGAATGATTGTGTCAAAATAAATTTTTCGGTCACCCTAGAAACGTGTGGGGTAAATATGGAGTGTTAGTCATAACCAATGTCTGTATTTGTAGGGACTGCCTTTGTGTGCGAATACAGCGAATACATGCCCTCTCACTCCTTTTAACTATTATCTCTTCTTTTTGGCCACTGCCCATCACCATGCTACTTCCCCTCACTAACTACCTTAAGCTTACTTTTCTCTACCCTTCTAATATTTATATACAGAGAAATCATGATGCTGTTTTTAAAGCAAAGGGTCACACCAAATATTGATTGATTTAGATATATCTTCTGTTCACTCACTTCATTGATAAAAACACTATAGAACACTTGCCTCATACACACACACCACACACATGTTCTAGGTTAGGCAAGCATGGTAGATACACGTTTGATCTTCACATGGAACAAATTCTTGAGAACAAAGAACCCAATGCTAGGCACAGCCTTGCTAGAGAATACAGATAGGCGGGTTATTAGTGGAGGTTTAAAACTAATGGCAGCTCTTTTAAATAAATAACCTTTTCAACTGCGAATTCTGCATCATGTTCATTTTTCATGGCCTATACCCTTCTTTTTCTAGCCTAGTGTACCTTTATATAAATATTTATGCAGGTGATGAAGTCACACTAAAAATCTTTAATGTAGGCCCTCACATTTGCCACATAACGTATGATATAGCTCATGCTATATATTGTTTGTGAGTATACTCCTACATGTTATTGGCGTGCCCCTATGTAGAGGTGTGTATCCCTGACATGGTCCTAACCCCTCCAGTAACAAATTTGTGTATGGAGGTACACTATCTTAAAGTCATGATTAGTCACTGCTCATTGCAATCACCTATCACATACTAATGCCATGCACGGACCTGTACAATGGTTTGATTCTTGTTTGTTTGTTTTTGTTCTTGTTTTTGTTCTTAACCGGCGCAGTTGGGACAGCTTCCACTTTCAGCATTGGGGATTGAGAAGTACAGTATGGAGGTATTTTTTTTACAGGTTAAAGAAAGAATTTGGAAGAGGGTATCAATTTTATAGTTGGGGGTATTAGTAAGTAGTAGTTTATTCGTTGGCTTAGAAATGGAGCTCATTTCAGGAAAGAAGAAGCGAAGGGGCAGATTAATCTTGCATGCTCAAATGTCCTATGGGTAAAAGTGACTTGGGGAATAAAGGGAGGCAGAAATACCTACTTGAAAAACCTCCCTCCTTAATGTTGCTGTCTTCCCTTCTTGCAAATGAGTTGGCCAGGAGTTACATCATCATTGTCTCCCTGCTCAAGTGTGAGAGAGGATAATAATTGTCTATAGAAAATACAAGACCACAGGATCCTCGACAGATCTTGCACAAGGGTGTGCTTATTCCCATTAGTCACTGTGAGTGATAGTTATTGAAAACTATTACAGCCTCGTGTAACCTTTGATTTGTTTTCTGTCCAAAAGATTATAAAGAAAGTGTCTTTATAAAGAACTGTTGAATACATATTCTATAGTTATGAAAAACACATAATTGACAGAGCCAGTCTAATGAATAAGAGTGCAGGTAAATTATATAATTTCCCATGGCTCTCGGTCACTATGCAACACACAGCACTCCAGACTGCTCACTGTACTAAAAAACATCTCTCTCTCTCACACGGGAAAATGGTAAACCAAATAGAGGGCTGCCTCTAAATTAAAATGCAAAACAGAATGGAGGACTAAACTGAAATATGCACAATCATATTGTGGAGTGGAAGAGGGTGGAAATGTATTCAGTTCAGTGATTTAATAGTACATACACACAGACTCATACATACATACATACGTACACAAAAACCCTTTAATATACACAGACATACTCTTGTATTACATTTAAAGGCACCTGGAGTAGAAACTCATCTCTGGTGTACAGAGAAGAGCTTCTGGAAGCAGTTTGTGTACTTATTACTGCCCAGCTTAGTATATACTTATGCCAGGGCTGGTTTGACTAAGACATCGTAGCAGGTCAAAACCTCACTGCTCTAGCATCCAGCGAGAAGTTCAATTCTTACTCTGTTTTTATTCTTATACTTACTCTTCTCTCCGTGCACTAGCCCGCATTTACTTTAGCATTTACTAACCATCCTATAGGGTGGAACGACATACTGTTGTTGCTAAGCTACTCAGTGCATATGCTGCACTTCGTGGCCCTATTTTTGTTTTAAACGCCAAGCACTGTGTCTCTTTTCTTGCTATAATTGTTAAAAATGTGCATTATTAACGCAATGTCACAAAATTGTACTACTATGCCTTTTGAATTGTTTGCTATAGCTATTGTGGCTCTGCAAATATGTTTGTAACTACATGCACAATAAAAATAAAGAATTAAAAAAAAAAAACCTCACTGCTCGGTCACATTTTTTTTTTTTACCCAATAAATCTGGCTTTGGTTTGAGTGCCTGGAGACTATTTTTCTGTTTGCCTGTGCGTTGTGGGATTGTTGGTCTGCTCCAGTGCACCTGATGTTTATTGGAATGGAGTGTGGATCCTCTCTTCATTCGTGTATGCCAGGGCTGGTTTGAAGCCACATCCTGGCACCAAGTATCAGAACTGGAGTATTTTGAAATGGTGCTGCCCTAGGCATGACAGATCTGGGGCACCCCCTAATTTACATTTGCCCGCCCATTCCTGCCAAGGCCACACCTCTTCTTGTTGACACAAATTTTGACTGACAGACACACACTCACGATCCAGCACACACTCTCAGATACACAGACATACACTAATTTGACACATACACTCACTGATTTGACACAATCTGACAGACACATACAAAGCAAAGTTTTTTTACCCACACCGTGCTGGTCTCCCCTCGACTGGCACTGCCCCTATGGCAGAGATCATCAAGCTTGATGATCTCAGCCAATCCAATTGCCATAGGATTGGCTGCAAAATGCTACACCAATCAACATCTCCTCATAGAGATGCATTGAATCACACTGTGCAGCACTGACACAGGAAGCACCATCTGAGTGTCTGTCACTAGAGGTGTCACTAGGAAGCAATGTAAACACTGCCTTTTCTCTGAAAAGGCTATAGACACCAGAACCACTACATTAAGCTGTGTGTGTGCGCCTGCTAGAGAGTGAGCTTGCTTGCATGTGTGTGTGTGTGTGTGTGTGTGTATGTGCCTGCTAGTGAGTGAGCTTGTGTATTTATGTCAATGAGCTTATGTATATCAGTGAGATTGTTTGTCTATGATGCTGTGTATCAGTGAGCTTGTGTGTGTCAGTGAGATTGTATATGCATGTGAGTATGCTTACTGTATAATTAAACGTTTTACTCTGAAAGGACCAATATTTTATATTAGAAAAAGCAATATATATATATATATATATATATATATATATATATATATACACACACACACACACACAGACACAGTGGGACCTCGGTTTACAAACGCCTCGGTTGATATAATTTTCGGTTTACAAATGAAAATGCATTGAAAATAATGTCTCGGTTTACAATTTTTTTTCGCAATACAAAACAAGTTTCCCCAGGATGCATTGCACCTAGGAGGTTTATAGCACCGCCTCCTGCACGCTGGAGCCTGTGGGTAGCACAGGGCGTCGAGTGTGGAGGTGTTGAAGCGGCTTTTTCATCGAGTTTTGGAGCCATTCTGGAAATTGTTTGGGGACTTTTTCTCAAGCTGTGGAAAGCTAGGGAGCTGAGCTTCGTCGTTTGCTTGCCTTTTATTGTGTGTTCTGCATTGTGAGTTGGTTTCAATGACAGCTTATTTTGGCTTTTTTCTGACCTCCAGAACGGATTAATTGGTTTTCAATGCATTCCTATGGGAAACCGCGTTTCGGTTTACAATTTTTCCGCAATAAGAAACGTCCCGGAGAATGCACTAAATTCGTAAACTGACCTTTCATATATACAGGAGTGCTTTGGCACTTTACAACAAAAAAACTAATTTTAAAGAAAGGTATACCAAAGTAAAGTGAGATAACACCCCTGGGTGGATACTTGTATAAGTTGGGTGTCCTCAAACGCTTGTGGGCTCTATCAATAATGGTGTCAGGGCTTTAGAGGAGTATGGGGTTTTAAATATCAAGGATAGTCTGTAAATAAATTGTTGGTAAAAATCCAGTAACTACGAAGGCTTTCAAATTCCTTGGTGCTCCTTTATTAGGCGCATACAGCTTGGAATTTAAAATTTGTAGTGGGCTTTTTTATTACCAATAAAGGCTGTTGGACCTTGCGGATGTAAAAGCAAATTGAAAACAATTAATATTAGACGCCTGAGAAAAAGCTCGTAGTCTATGGACCTGTGGTCGCTCACATTTCTCTGCATGCATTGTTGAGACTCAACTATGAAAGATGAAGCTTTTTTGATCTAAAATTCATAAGAGTTGTGAATGTACCACAATAGCGTTCAGATGATTTGTTCTTGAGGCCACCAATAATACACATGACAATTCTGATGCCCAAACTGGAAAAAGGAGATGGTATTATTGCTAAACGGCAAATTGTAGAGATTCAACAAATTCTAGGCCCACAAAAACCCATGATAAAGATTTCTTTTTTACTTTATAAATACTAAAGAATAATAATTCAGGCAGTTTTGCCCAAATTCTGCAATTTCTTCCTTAATTCTAAGTTCAGTGCAACCAACAAATGATTTCCATGTGCAAACTTTGGCAATATAGGACTCTAAATATATTTAAATATATCTCTGCTTTATGTCATATACATGTTATTACACAGATGGATGTATTAACGCTCTATCCCCATCTTTACACATTCTGCATTTTTTTGTAATACACAAATCATTAAACAAGCAGGCATACTAATATAATTATTGGAAATCATTTGTAAAAACAAAATATTGTAATTTAAAAATGTAATTTTTTTTATTATTTACATTTTGTTTTAGTTTTGTTCCTGTTGAATGTAAAAAAAAAAAAAAAAGCCTAGAAACTATACTGTTCCCTAGCCATACTGTAACCCATTTAAAAGCAAGTATCACACAATGTTTCCACAGGTAGTTTATGCTGTTTATCGATGGATTGGAAAGCTTCATGATTTCTATTGATTATTGAATAGTACACATTTGCAGAGCATGAAGCAGGAACAAAGTGATTTTCTACAAATTAAAAAACAACTACCGTACATTTTAGAAAAGAAAAACCACTGTCGTGGTGATCGTAGATCTCATCCATTAGTATGTAATAGAAGAATAGAATGAAACACCGAATGTCCATGCTAAAAGAAATAATATATTTCTAAAAACACCACTATATATACTAAAAACAGCACTGTAACTAGTTAGTAAAAACACCACGGTAACCAGTTAGTAAAAATGCTACTGTAACCAATTACGGTAGTAAAAACAGCACTGTATAAATATACATCGGGTAAATGCACATTCACTAAAAGCACTACTGTACTTATTTACCTAAATACTGTACCAGTGAGTCCTTTACTAAAACACCACTATTCCTAGTTACTAAAACATCACTGTTCCTTGTTACTACAAACATCAGCATATATAGGTTAAGTGTACCCAGTTTCTAAAAGCACAGCTATAACCATTTCCTAAAACACCATGATACTAAAAAAGCAGGCTACCAGTTTACGAAAACCACCACTGTGGCCATTTACTAAAACGTACTATTGTATATAGTTTACTAAAACACCCGTGGTCCCATTGGGGTAAGAGAGCACAATACACGCTAAGGATAAATAGACAAGCTGACAGTACTATTTATGTTTATTGTTATGATGTATTACGTTACACCTCCGTTGAGACCTGCCTGTCTCATTGACCCTCTCAGTTTAATAGGGTCCTGTGAGTCCCAATTTGCATTTCTTGACAATTTCTTCAAATAAAACACAGAAAGATGTTTACAAAAAATAAAAATAAAAAAACACAGCCATTTACTAAGATACCACTGTATGCATTAAAACACCACTGCATCTATTAAAACACCACTGAATCTATTAAGAAAAACGGTACCCATTCAAAATATACATCATATAGTGTGTTAATTCATATACAGTACTAAACTACATAAAGCATGTAGATGCTTATAGAAAATAATGACAATGTCAAATACCAAAGTGGAGCAACCTAACTGCACTACAATAACATAGCACACACTTTAGCATACTTTTTGGTGAATCTAGAATTAAAATTTGGAACTAAATAGAAGATAATTTCATATCTGCTGTTATTAGGTTGTGTCATATATTTTTAAAGTGTGATCATATTTATTTGGTACACTTTTTTTTCTTTGCATTCAAATGATTGGGTAATTCAGAAATGAAAGTGTAAATATAGGTCAAAATAACAAAAACATCTGTATTATTGTTTCAAAAGGTAAAGTTACCAATCAGCAAATAAACCTTAAAAGTACAATCTGATTTAAGAGATCCTGGATCACAAAAAGCCACATTGTACGGATTCAGACAACTTACCATTGTTTAGCTGTGAGGCCTTTCTCATATTATTACATCCAAATTTAGCTGTCATTTTCAACAATGCAAAAATGAGGAAAGCATTGATTCCCTCGGCAACATCATCACTCCGTGTCCTCTTCAATGTCAGGATCAGGTTTTTCTCTGCCTTACAAATGATGTAACCAAACATAGCAGTGTCTAATAGCACCAGACAAACGTGTTACGGCCAATCCCTAGCTACAGAACCTCATTAATTACATACCTCACGTCATTACAATTCACATGCAAATTACAGCCTAAAGAATCTGCCCATCTTTCTAAAAGACAAACTGTCAAGCACTCAGGTTCATCTTCTCCACTACTAAGATGTATTTTTAGACAAGCAGAGAGCTGGTTTCGCACCTTGATAATAAATATATGTTATATTCAGTGATGCCTAAACATGTTGTTATGATTTCTCAATGTTTTTTTCACTAACATTTAAAAGGGAGGAAAGCTTTTATGCCATGGCAATGAATGACTGATTAAACAGCACTGTGGAAACTGTGTCATAAAATGCTTAATTGTGACTGTAACTAATACAGTTCTAAAATATGGGCAAAAATATTTTATCTCTATGTTATAGAGAGGATTATGGGGCTGGGAATGACATGATTGGGATTGATTGTAATGAATGGATTGTATGGCCGAGCTTTATGTGATTAGTGATTGGTATTGTGAGTATTATGGGGATGGCATTAATGTTGTAAATGGGACCTAAACCACCTGGATTGGTAATGAATGTGTTGACCATATTGCCTCTTATACATGGATGCTACTGAAAAATACATACTGCACAAGTGCCTATATAAGATCGTGATAACTACTGGAGGATCAATGAACATATCACAGTGTTTGTTTTTTTTAGCAACCCCCTTGACCTCAGTGTTTGTCAAGCCTACCAATAAAGTATGCAATTTGTACAATTAAATTTAGCTATGTATCGTTTGAGAGGCCTTGTATTTTTGCGTTACACAAATACTACAATCTAAATTACAGTTATCTACCACATTTCATACTAAAAAGGGAGGACTGGGACACACCGTAGGAGAGAGGAGGTGGGGGGACTGGGACACATTTAGGGGAGAAGGGGGAGGAGGACTGAAACATATGGAGGAGGAGGAGGGGGACTGGGATTAATGGAAGGCAGAGGAGATTGACACACTAGGAGGGGAGGGAGGTATAGACTACACGAACTGACTTGCAGGAGGGGAGCGATTTCTCTCCTGACGGTCACCTGACGATCGCCCCCCAGACAGTACTTCCTGACAATGTTAGGGTGCTCCTGCTATTTTCGTTAGTTCAGTGGAGCTAATGGAAGTAGGAAGTGAATCTCCCCAGTTGTTTGATTTAAAGCTTGGGAGGCCTTCCTATTTTAAAATATAGAAGTGGTAATTTCACAATGAAATTGGCACCTTATAAATGGTGATTTTAAAGGGATGCTCCACAGTCATAAAGCAATTCAGCAAGCTCATTTAAAGCATAGCTGACTTACAGAATGTTTCTAGTTCAGCTTTTTACATTGAATCTGAAATTCACTTTTTTTTTTTTTTTTTTATTCTTTATTTTTGCAGTGCGTGAAAAAAAATAACAAGCGAGCATGTGGTACCCCGACGGCATTCCTCATGCTTTTCATTAACAGTTGAAACTTTAGGGTATATGTTAGATCTTGCACTTTTTTTTATGTATATAAGTCCAACATAGGTGAAACAGGCTGATGAGGCAATTTAGTAAGATTTAGGTGGGCTCTAATAGGTCAAAAGCATTGTAAGGGTTAAACAGGCTTAGGCATATAACAGGTTAAAATATATCTTGTTTTAAGTAGTAGCTATCAGATTAAGAGTGTATTTGTCTACAGCTTCCTGACTACTTAGGTGCTTATATATCAAAGTAAACACTTGTAGGCATATGAAGAGTTTAGGCAAGAGAAATGTTGGTGCTAGTGATTGTAGTGCATTACAAGAGACATCCTAAAGGAGTGCCAGGGAACACATTTAGGCTAAGCCATAGAGAAATAATAAGGCAAAAATAACTGTGCTAAGCTGACTAGTAATGTGTAGGTCGGCATAATTAAGGCAGCTAACGTAATGAACAGTAAAGTCACTTAACCAACGCCAGCTGCTGGTATATGGTTGTCGCCCCTTGTGTCGCCGTGTAGGCCTGCCTGCCCGCCACAGGGGGGGTCGGTCTCCCGGTGTGTGGAAGAGACCCATGTATAGGCCGTTGAGGGCTGCAGTGTTCTCCGTTTTCTCCTCTGGGTTTCCTCCCCAGTGGGCCGTGTGTGTGCCTCCCGACAGCTCGGCCTCCCTGGATTCAGCCTCGCTGCAGCTGGTTCCGCTCCACACTGGGCCCTGTGGTCGTCAGCGTGAGGTTTCATGTCTCGCTTGTCGCCGGTTTCCAGGATCGCCGAGCGAGGGGTTGGCACCCTCAGTGGCGCGGGCTCGCAAGACTCCGCAGGCGTTGCAGCACAAGCTCCAGTGGCCTCCCGCGTGGTGTTGCCTCGGGTCCCGCTTGGTGCAAAGGCTCCTCTGAAGGTATGAGGGGGGCATAAAGATAGGGCGCGTCGAGTGGTCGGACGGATCCACGCCGCCATCTTTTTCATCTCCATCCGGTAGGCTTGTCTCCGGGCCTTATGTTTTGCCCAGAGATGGGTGCGCAGCAGGTCCACGAAGTCCCCTATTTGCTTGGGTGGTGTGAGGCATGGTCGCTTAATCGCAGACCGCGTTTGCGCCGCCATCTTGGCTGATACTCGTGAGCTCCTCGTGGCTGTTAATGTCGCCGCTTGTACATATATTTGTGTGGGGGTAACCGTCCCCTGCGGGGACCGGGATGACCCCCGCCGGTCCACAGGGGGGGGTAGCAGGGCTGCGGTAGGCTTCTGCTCAAGAGCGTGTCCCGAACCGGGGAATCGGCCGCCTCCCCCAGTCCGCTGGCTCAGCTCAGAGTTAGGCCTCATGTTCGTTTGGAGGTTGTCCGTGGCGCATCGGTTGAGGAGTGGTACCGGTGTGTTCAGCATGCTTTGCTACGCTTGATCCCGGTCTCCGTGTGCCGCTAATGCCCCTTTGTTAGTCGGTAACCTCATAAGTTTGTCCGTAGTCACAGGAGCACTGAACAAGTGCGACTGGCCATCTTTGCTGTCAGGCCCCGCCCCCCTGAAATTCACTTTTAAAGTGCCACTGTCACCCCTCCCTGTAAAATGAGTATTTCATAAAGATAGAATCCCACTAAATGAAGATTAGAATTGCACTGAAATTCCTAAAATAGGGACTACTTTGTCTCTGTATTTCTCCTTTGCCTGACTTTCTTAGACTCAGGGCAAAGTCGAAGTATGAATCCCAACAGCTGTCACCAGTGACGACTGCAGGGAATTGGTTGTGTCTGTGGGATCCTCCAGAGACCTCAATGCTGTACTCTCATGAATGCGCGACAGTACAGCAATGAAAATGTTTATTGCCATATACCATAGTAACATTGAGGTGTTTAAATTTTACATGGCATGTTAAGTCTATTCTTTCTAAAGCCCTCTTTCAGGAACGAAATTTGCATGTGTGAAGTCGCCGGAATGAAATTCACCTGTTTAAATTTCTGTGTTTGATACTGAGTGTTTGAATTCACCAGATTTTGCCCATTCTAATTTGGCCCGAATGTGATGCGCCATTGAATCTAATGCGCATTAAAATTTTGGAAACTTTTTTTTCTAAAAAAGGTGTGCATTAGATTCAAGTAAATACGGTAATTACAGCTAATGCTTACAGTTCAATGTAAATTTTCTTCCTCATATGAACATATATGTAACGGCTACCCCAGGCATAAAAGGGGTTAAAACGCTGTTTAAAGGATATTCCCTTCCAGATATACAGGCAGCTACTGCAGAACACCAATCTCCCGAACTTGAAACACACGAATGCTTCAAACTCCCGAACTGGAACCATACGAATACTGCAAACAGGCGAACAGGAAAAACCATACAAACAGTTTTCACTCCTGGCAATCGGTCTGAAGCAGCATACAGTAAATCCCCTCAAGAACGAGACAAGGCTCCGTGTTGAGGGTCAAGCAGTGGTCTGATTTAATGGGGCTACCTGCCCGGTATTTATGCAGGTCTTCCACCTGGTGGACACTCCCCTAGGGGACCAGATGGAAGACTGGGACACAAATGGCAAAATGACCAATCACAGGCATACAGGGTTAAAACACTCCCACAGTACATTACAATCCCTCTCCTCTATCCTGGAGAGAATTGGGAAGTAATCCAATTATCTCCAATCACAGAGGCAAAACTCCATTAACCACATGGCAGTAAAAAGACATAAAAATATATAACTATGCAGCCATTGCATAAAACAGGTACATTCAACCTATCCCCAGATAGCTTAGATCTGGGCGCACATTATTACCGCTCAGATCACATACATACAGTTCAATCGCCATGGAGCCAAAGTCTTTCACATAGTCTTTCGGTATATGAATAGGCTCCATGGCATAGCTATCTGGGGTAACACTGTTCACACATTAAAATACCGTTTGGACAGGTGTTCGGCTAAACGACTAAAGGCAGGAGAAGGGAGGTCGTGGCTCAGCGGTGTTCGTGCATTTAACTGTCCATTTTGAGTTCCACAGGTTTGGAGCTGAACACCACTGCCCATTCGGGAGTTTAAAATGGCCTCTGCCACGTGTTCGGCTATACGAACAGCGGCCACCCAGCGTTCATCCATTAAGCTGCGGTTAACCGCAGCTTATGGGAGGTAAATCACTGGCACATTCCTTACCCAAGTGGTCCATTCATTCTTGAGTTGGTTTGGTAGATTCAATCTACCGAACACCCAGGCAGAAAGGCACGAACAAGCCTTTCTGCAGTGGAAAATACAAGCTTTTAACATGGGGCCATATTCCAGAGGCAGCAGGCGAGCAACCAGGCTTCTCCAGAACATAGTGGCGAGGTTAGTTCTGCCACATCATACATAAACATATTTCTGTAAACTTGACAGATACATGCTTAGTGGCACTCATATACATTGGAGACAAATGACAAATACAAAAATGCATAAAATATTGCCCACTCTGTTTGAAGAACAGTTCCATGTCTATGTTTTTGTTTAAATGATGAATGTGACAGTCCACTATAATGCAGAGTTTAAGAATAGCAGTTAGAAGAGGTTGATTACACTTCTGCTGCTGTTTTTTTATTGTGGTACAAGTTCCTCCTGCTGGAATAAACATGTGTAGCAGCACTAATATTGAAAGCCTTTATGGAAGGATTGTGTCCACGTGGTTCTCCGCAGCACTCTTGGGCCCTCTTCTGACAGTACTCAGTGAAATAAACTATAAATACTGTTAGTCAATAAGCTATTTCTTATTCATATACACTTTATTTTTCAGAACAAAGAATGTATCTATATTTCAGAGATAAACAATTTTAGAAGAAATACTGACCAAGTATTTGTGACTGCTTGAAATCGTATACTTTTTGGATTGTAAAGATGTCAGTCTTTCTCTGTATTCATTTAGGACAAGGATAGGCACCTTTCGGGACTACAGTTGTTGAGGACTACATCACCCATAATGCTCTTACAGCCATAATTCTGACAGCATGTTGGGAGATTTATTTCACAACATCTCGGTGCCAAAAATTGCCTACCCTTGATTTAGGCAAATGAGTCAAGTTAATTTTGTGATAATCACGGTGGTTTTGGATCACCTGTTTTTCCTTTATGTTATATAGGCCTTTGTACTGTGCATTATAGGAGATGTAGTCCACAACATCTGTAGTGCTGAAGGTTGTCTACCCCTGGTCTAGGGGATGGCGAGGCTCTTACAAGGCTATGCACTAAACTGAATTAAAACTTGAGCAAGAATAGCTTTAGTTGTGATTAGTTGGAGACTTTTTCCAGATTAGATTTTGCTTCACTTTTCCCATTCAGGTTTGCAAAATAAATTATAATTTTAGCGTCTAGTGAATAACCCTGATAGTTTCGTAACTAGTTAATCTATGTTACCCAGCCCTGCAGAGGCTAGCTATGAGTGATGAACGTTGTAGGCAGACAGGCTTACACAATGCACAAGGAGAAGCTGACTCCTTGCGCTCAATGAGCAGCAGTTAGTAAAGATCACTTTCTCATTTGGCAACAGTCTGCTGTGCGAGGTAGTCATCACTGGATACAGTCAGGGACAGTGCAGTCTGCCACGTGTGTCTCCCATCAGGAAACTCTCATTGGGCAGTAGTCAGTGACAGTGCGGTCACTGGCTCCCATCAGCTAGCTCTCATTGAGCAGCGGTCAGTCAGTGACAGCACAGTCAGCCATGCGTGACTATCATCAGGCAGCTCTCAGTTGTTGTGGGCTACTGGCTCCCATCATCTAGCTATCATTGGGCAGCAGTCAGTGACAGTACAGTCTGCCATGTGTGTTTCTCACCAGGCAGCTTTATTTGGACAGTGGTCAGTCAGTGACAGTACAGTCTGCCAGAGGCGGCTCTAGACTTTATGAGGCCTTAGGTGAAATGCAAACATGAGGCCCCACTAATAAAAAAAGTGTCACATATACACATTGATGCACTGTCTACCTGTGTATGTGCCTGAGAGTGTGTCTGACAGAGAGTATCCTTGTGTGTGTGAATGTATGTCTCTGTGAGCATGTTTGCGGTTTTGTCTGAGACCCTATGTGTATGGGGTAGCTGCTTGAAGTGTGTTGTGTGTAATGGAAGGGGGGGTGGTGAGAGGGAGAGGCGGGTGATGGTGAGAAGGGGTGATGGTGAGAGGCGGGAGATGGTGTGGGGGTGGGATGGTGAGAGGGAGAGGTGGGTGATGGTGAGAGGGAGCGGGGGGTTGATGGTGAGAGGGAGCGGGGGGTTGATGGTGAAAGGGAGCGGGGGGTTGATGGTGAAAGGGAGCGGGGGGGTGATGGTAATGTGAGAGGGAAAGGGGGGTGATGGTAATGTGAGAGGGAGAAGGGGAGTAATGGTAATGTGAGATGGAGAGGGGGGGTGATGGTAATGTGAGAGTGAGAGGGGGTAATGTGAGAGTGAGAGGGGGGTAATGTGAGAGTGAGAGGGGGGTGATGTGAGAGGGAGGGGGTGATGTGAGAAGGAGGGGGAGATGTGAGAAGGAGGGGGGAGATGTGAGAAGGAGGGGGAGATGTGAGAAGGAGGGGGTGATGGTGAGAACGAGGGGGCGATGTGAGGGGGGTGAGGCTGAGGGTGGTGACGGAGGGTGGGGGGGTGATGGAGCTGAGGGTGGTGAGGGGTGATGCTGAGGGTGGTGATGGGGGGTGATGCTGAGGGTGGTGGGGGGTGATGCTGAGGGAGGTGGGGGGTGGTGAGGCTGAGGGTGGTGGGGGGGTGGTAAGGATGAGGGTGGTAGGGGGGGTGAGGCTGAGGGTGGTGAGGGTGGTGAGGCTGTGGGTGGTGAGGGGGGATGCTGAGGGGGGATGCTGAGGGTGGTGAGGGGGGTGATGCTGAGGGTGGTGAGGGTGGTGATGCTGAGGGGGGTGAGGCTGAGGGTGGTGACGGAGGGTGGGGGGGTGATGGAGCTGAGGGTGGTGAGGGGTGATGCTGAGGGTGGTGATGGGGGGTGATGCAGAGGGTGGTGGGGGGTGATGCTGAGGGAGGTGGGGGGTGGTGAGGCTGAGGGTGGTGGGGGGGTGGTAAGGATGAGGGTGGTAGGGGGGTGAGGCTGAGGGTGGTGAGGGTGGTGAGGCTGTGGGTGGTGAGGGGGATGCTGAGGGGGGATGCTGAGGGTGGTGAGGGGGGTGATGCTGAGGGTGGTGAGGGTGGTGATGCTGAGGGTGGTGAGGCTGAGGGTGGGGGTGGTGAGGCTGAGGGTGGTGGGGGTGGTGAGGCTGAGGGTGGTGGTGATGCTGAGGGTGGTGAGGGTGGTGATGCTGAGGGTGGTGAGGGGAGTGATGCTGAGGGTGGTGAGGGGAGTGATGCTGAGGGTGGTGAGGGGAGTGATGCTGAGGGTGGTGAGGGGTGAAGCTGAGGGTGGTGTGGGGGTGAGGCTGAGTGTGGTGGGGGGTGAGGCTGGTGAGTGGGTGAGGCTGAGGGTGGTGGGGGGTGAGGGTGGTGTGGGGGTGAGGCTGAGGGTGGTGGGGTGGTGGTGAGGCTGAGGGTGGTGAGGGGTGATGCTGAGGGTGGTGATGCTGAGGGTGGTGGGGGGGTGGTGAGGCTGAGGGTGGTGATGCTGAGGGTGGTGGGGGGGTGGTGAGGCTGAGGGTGGTGATGCTGAGGGTGGTGGGGGTGGGGGTGAGGCTGAGGGTGGTGAGGGGTGAGGCTGAGGGTGGTGAGGGGTGAAGCTAAGGCTGAGAGTGGTGAGGCTGAGGGGGGTGGGGGGTGAGGCTGAGGGTGGTTGGGGGTAATGAGGTCCTACCTTAATTTCCCTGGTGGTCCAGTGGGCTCCCTGGTGGTCCAGTGGCCAGTACTTCTGGCCTGCAGCTCCGCAGGTAACCCGCGGCAACGCTCTGATTGGCCAGTTCTCGCGAGACACATGGTCTGCAGCTCTGCTCACTGCGGTGCTGCAGACCGGTGTCTGCGGTGGTTGGCCGGGCAGCCAGGAGGGGCCTCGCACCCGGCGGCATACCGGGCAAGCCGCCGGGCCCCTTCCTGGTGTTATGTCCTCGGTCACTGACCGAGGACCTGACACAGTGTGCCCTCAGGTGGTTTAGGCGGCCGCGAGGCCCCAGCCAGCGCGAGGCCTTAGGCGGCCGCCTAAACCGCCTAATTAGAGAGCCTGCTGTGCAGTCTGCTATGCGTGGTTATTATCAGAATGCTGTTATTAACAAGTCAACAAACAGATCAACCTCATGGGGTTAATTCATTAAATGTAAAATTGTAGTGAACTTAAAACTGAATTGCAAACTAAAGACCCAAAAATGAAATTGGAAAAATTCTCCAGGTTCAGTATCATTAGAAGTTGTCTATTTTTTTTCTATTTTTTGCAGTTTTTAAATCACTGTTTACTGAAACCCCACAGTATATGAGAGGATATTTTTTGCGAGAACACGTAGCTCAGGAAGCAGGCTAACAGAGAATTTTTCCAATTCAGCTAGTTTGACCTAAAATTAAAATACATTTTAAATTCCTGACAATTCATACTTTGGTGAATAAACACGACACAGAGTAAAGAGCTGACATAAGAAAGACAACTGAAGAATAATTAAATACCAATGACACTATTTGTGTTGAAAGTCTTGGCAGAAAGAAGAATATCAATGATAGAGTGAAAAACTACAATAAAAAACTGTCATTTCTGATAAAGTATCCTGTGAGCAGGAACTGACTTAAAAACAATATCTGCCAATGAGTAAAACTATCCTTACAGTTTAATGTTCTTTGCAAGAGAATAAAGTAAAATGTCAAAAGTGATGACAATGTAAGTTGCTGAAAAGAATATTTTATTCTAAAGCGAACAATACGAAAAGCCATACATTTTAATTTATTAGCAGGAAGAACTAGTTTAATGGGATTAGTATTATGCCCATTAAATTATTAAAATCACTATATCAAATAAATTATAAAATTGTTAGACTCTTCATAACAAATGGGGCATAATGTTATATATATGGCATTGGCTTGGTAAGCCATTATTTAAAGGGTGACTCCAATCAAAAAAGAAAACTCAAATTTTCATTGGAATAACCCTTCCTATCTTTACCCTTCCCCCCACCCCCTCCAAAAAAAAACCCAACTCACTTGTGTTCCAGTGCTGAGGTTTGGGTTGCAGTGCCGCTGTTACCAGACAGCAAGCAGAACTTACATTTGCCGGCTTGTAACTTTTGTGGGCTTCTTAATGATGCCCCAATGACCATAGCAGATGTGGAGTTACAGTCTGGCAGCAGACGGGTTAAACTCTATATGTGTAAAGTTTCATAGCGAAACACTGCTCAAGCAGGCTCCAAGCAACATGTCTACTTCAATTCAATGCCGTTGTCATGGTGCTTGGAGTAACCCTTTCATTGGAAAATTAACCTTGGTGATTGATTGATTCCTCAAGTGTAATATATTTAAATTCTAATACATTTTGCAAAATACCTTAGGCTCTCTCCAGTACCAGAAGACTCTTTCCTGCACTAGGTAAAGCAGTGTCACTACAGATGACCTCTTGTGGGAATTTGTTGGAGACTGATGAATATGCCTCCATCAGTGGGTATTAAAAAAAATGACATGGGGACCCAGTCTTAGATCCTTAGCCAAATGTGATGAACCACTAATATATAATAACTTTGTCAGGGATGTGCAAAAAAAAGTTCCCGGCTGAGGTGTCACAGGAACTTTTGTGCAACTCAGACAGCTCTCCTATCATACTAAAATACTCACGGTTAGTTAAAGGGACACTACAGTCACCCAGACCACTTGATATAATTGAAGTAGTCTGGGGACAGTGTCCCATCCCCTTAACACTGCAATGTAAAATTGCACATTGACATTTTTGAAAAACTTATATTTACATTGCAAGGTTAAAGGGACACAACAGTCACCAGAACAACTGCAGCTTGTTGTATTTGTTCTGGTGAGTACAGTCAGTCCCTGCAGGCTTTTTGCTGTACACATGTTTTTTTCAGAGAAAAGGCAGTGTTTACTTTACACTCTAGAGACACCTCCAGTGGCCACTCCTCAGAGAGCCACTAGAAATGCTTCCTAGGGCAGTGCTATATAGTGCAGGAAGCTAAATAGTTTTTTCAACGCTATAGGGTCAGGAATACGTATTTGTTTTTCTGACCCTACAGTGTTCCTTTAAGTCCTCCTCTAGTGTAGTTCAGTATAACAGCCATAGGAGCACTTCCACTGCACTGAACAAGTAAAACTTGGTCATGTGATACGCAAGTCCCATAGAAGAGCATTTAATACAATGCTTTACTATGAGAAACTTTGATAGCATCCGTGGCACTTACTGCGAATGCGCATTGGACTGGACCACACCAGAGAAGGCCCTGTGTCCTTCATTAAAGGTCTTGGAAGGGGAGAGGTTAGCAGCGCCGAGGGAGTCTCGGGCTGGAACAAGGTGAGTAAATCTTTATTTTATTTATTTATTTTTGCCACCCGGTCCGTCATTAAGGGGTTAAATACTATTCTACCAATCTACTTCCCTAATACTATCCTTACCTTCTGTGTCACTTTACCCCACTCCCTCTAGCATGTAAGCTCATTGAGCAGGGCCCTCAACCCCTCTGTTCCTGTGCATCAAACTTGTCTGGTTACAATTACATGTTTGTTAGTCCACCCATTGTAAAGCGCTACGGAATTTGTTGGCGCTATATAAAAATAATAATACGTAGACAATAGAGTCACAGGTTAGCATGGAATCTATAGATTTTTCTTAGCAGTATCTGAATAAAAGCCTGTTTTTTTATTAACAATTTTGGGTCCTGTATAAAGTTACATAAAAACCTTTTTTACTGGAATAAAAATTACGTAAACTCTCTCTCTCTCTCTCTCTCTCTCTCTCTCTATCTTTCCATGATCTTGTCCAATCTGTTTCATGAACCACGTTAGCACAGTGGGTGAAATTAAAATTATAACTGACAGGAACACAGGAGTAAAACGTCCTCTGTAGTGCAGCACTGCTTCACCATCACTGAGTTAAGATGGCTGCCACGCTCTCTGACCAGTGAATCATCACAGGGGTGTAGCCACTAGTTAAAGTGAGTGGGCAGTGTCCTACATTCCAGGTATAACAGACCTCGAATGTGGGAGTGTCAACAGGGACAGGTCAACGAAATGGGGACTACTACTGTTTTTGTATATAGATCATGCCTACTGTTGGGAGCACTGCTTTTGTAATAAAGATTTTCCCTCCAATTTGTTTTGGATCTCACAAGAATTTAGTCTTGACTGTATAGATTTCATTTGGAAATTTGTCATGCTTGACTGGTTTCTTCAGACAGAAGTTTTTGCAATGGAGTATATTGAATACTATGCTGACAGTGTGATACATTTTATGCTCCAGTTCTGATTAACATTTACCTGTTTTTTAAGATTGATGATTGAAAATGATGGAATGTTTGGCACTGTTATTTATAGCATATGGTGAGGAGAGGGCTAAATAGTTATTTTAACACTATAGGGCCAGGAATACATGTTTGTGTTCCTGAGCCTATAGTGTTCTTTTAACATAACATCCACCTCATACCAATCTTTATACTGACTTGGGTACCTATGAAAAGGAACAGGGGAGGGGCAGGGATAAGGGGCTTTATATATAAGGACTCATTCTGGGGCAAAGTTCTAAAAGTGTATACTAAAAAATATACAACAAAACAATTCATCCCCTTTTTGCCACAAAAAGTGCTTGGTGGATATAACAAAAAAAAAATCAACTTAACTTATAATGAACAGCTTCACAAGGTAACTTCCCAGGGTAACCTTCCCGGATGGTTACCACAATAGCAGAATATGTATATAAAAAAAATAGGGATGCAGCTGTATAATCTGAAAAGAATATATCAACAGATCATAGCCTGACATTGTTACAAATAAATAAAGTTACACCTTTTTCAATTGCACTCACAAGATCATTTAAGATCGCCTTAGGGTGCCTCCACTGATGGTGATGGGAGGCGTTATCGATCTCCTCACTGTCACTGATGTTTTCGATTCAGGAACCGAGAGAAGTCAAGAATCCAGGTAAGTATGAAAAGATTTATAATAGCATAAACAAATTATATAAAATAAAGTTAAATAAAAATATATAATTGAGCCCAGGTCCTATGCGTTTCGTCCACTGCACTACCATCGGCCAAAGCTGAGGGGCATAACAAAGAGTCAACTAACTAGGGTTAGACACAACTGTTCTAAAACTCAGGATTTTAAGACACTGGAAGAACATGTTAAAGATAAAGGGGTCCAAAGGGGATTTAATAAGAACAACATAGTTAGAGAAAGAGATTAGAGGTATGTCAAACCTCAAGAGAAATTATCTTCTCATTGATATAAAAGAAAATTAAGGAAAATTAGAAATTTAGATATGCCTTTATGACAAGGTACAATACACAATGTGGAGACATCAAAAAAACGTGTCACCTTATTTGTAACAATATCACATTATGTACTGTTGATATATTCCTTTGAACTTATACAACTGCATCCCTATTAATTTTTTATATACAAAGTTCTAAAAGTGGCAGAATAAGTAGGAACATTCCATTGGTTTCCATTGTGATTTGCTTTGATAACTTTTCCCCAGAATTACTCTTTATCCTTCCATAGTTTCTAGAAAATATCTCACAGAAATGCCATGTAAAAATCTGAAAATAACAGGAAATCAATTAAAGTTTTCATTTGAAGCACTTTTCTTTTTAAATATAATTGAGTAATATTGAGCATAATTATAATTTGCTATCATTTTAATAAATGAATTCGATAGGGAACTCCAGTTGCATATGAACTACAATTTGTATTCATTTTTGTTTTCCAAAAAGACCACCAAGTCGCTGGCAAATATTCATGGCAGTATTTTGCCAACAGCTGAAGATCTTGTTTCTAAATAATCCAATTTATGTTGCTAACCAAAATCTACTATACTCGATTTGGAAGTCATGAGCTGACAAAATTATCTACACTATAAAGTTAAATTAGAATGTTCTTGCAAACTCATATATGCACGTTTGTCTGTGTCTTGTAAAAATACATGAATTGAAAAGAAAAAAAAGGTCTACATTTTTTCAGAACCTTTTCCAAGAGCATAACAACCAACTCATGGTTTTAGGAGGATTTGTCTATAATAAATTATTCTGATTTTATTTTTTGGATTAGTAAAGTAATCTGATTACGCTGCTAGAATGCTGAATAGGTAAATGGAAATTACCGTATATACTCGAGTATAAGCCGACTCGAATATAAGCCGAGGCACCTCATTTTACCACAAAAAACTGGGAAAACTTATTGACTCGAGTATAAGCCTAGGGTGGGAAATGCAGCAGCTACTGGTAAATTTCTAAATAAAATTAGATCCCAATAAAATTACATTAATTGAATATTTATTTAAAGTGTGTGTATATAATGAATACAGTGTGTGTGTGTGTTTGTGTAGTGTGTGTATTTAATGAATGCAGAGTGTGTGTTTGTGTAGTGTCTGTATATAATGAATGCAGAGAGTGTGTGTGTTTGTGTAGTGTGTGTATATAATGAATGCAGAATGTGTGTGTTTGTGAATGCAGTGTGTGTGTGTATAATGAATGCAGAATGTGTGTGTTTGTGTGAATGCAGTGTGTGTGTATATAATGCAGTTTGTGTGTATATAATGAATGCAGTGTGTATATAATGAATGCAGTGTGTGTGTGTATATAATGAATGCAGTGTGTGTGTTTATATAATGCAGAGTGTGTGTTTATGTGAATGCAGTGTGTGTGTATATAATGCAGAGTATGTGTGTGTGTTTGTGTAGTGTGTGTAAACAGGGTGGGGGGAGAGCATTTTTATTATTTTAATATTTTTATTGTAATATTTAATTCTTTAACTTTTTTGTCCCCCCTCCCTGCTTGTTACCTGGCCAGGGAGGGGGACTATGGCATTCCCTGGTGGTCCAGTGGTATTTACTGAGCAGTGGGGGAGGGGCGGCAGCAAGCTGTTACTTACCTTCCCAGCAGCTCCCTTCAGCTCTCCTGTTTAAATCTCCCGGTCCGCGTGCTGCGCGGAGTGTCGCTCTGACGGCCACAGGACTCGCGAGATTTACACAGGGAGATGAAGGGAGTTGCCGGGAAGGTAAGTAACAACTTGCTGCCGGCACTCCCCAGGACCACCGGGCTCATTACAAGTTGCCATAATACAGACCCTGACTCGAGTATAAGCCGAAGGGGGCTTTTTCAGCAATTTAGTTAAATTAATTTGGTATTGTTGACACCAAGTTGTAATAAATTAATCTAGCACTACAGTCTACCCAGGATTAAACAAAATTTGAGCACTGGCAATCAGAAATCAAAATGGATCTAGTGTCTGATGATTAAAAAAGATAGGCAAAATAATAAAATTATATTCTCTTAGCAAAGTGCCGAACCGAACACCACTGGTTCGAATTGCCGAATATTTTTTTTTTTTTTTTACTTACCCGAATTTCTGAACTGAACCAAATTTTCCCTACTGTTTAGTCCCCTGTTCCCCTTGCGAATAAATTTTTTTTTTTACTTACCCGAATTTCTGAACTGAACCAAATTTTTTGCCCATGCACATCCCTACTGTTTAGTCCCCTGTTCCCCCTGTGCAGTGAAAGGGCAATTTCTCACACCTTTTCTCTCACGCCACACCAGACTCGCCCCGCCTGACTCTGCCTCCATGGCTGAGATCATCAATATGAATCAATGCATCTCTATGGTGAGCGTTCAGCGCCTCCATGCAGAGCTGGCAGACACTGTGCAACACTGGACTATGAAGCACCTCTAGTGGCTGTCTGAGTGACTGCCACTTGAGGTGTTACTAGGCAGTAATGTAAACACTGCCTTTTCTCTGAAAAGACAGTGTTTACATTAAAAAGCCTGCAGAGACAGGATATAGACACCAGTTAAATTTTGTAAATTAATTATAACAACAGCTGTTCAATATAGCAAAAGACAAGCCCTCTCTTTTGGAGGGCATCAACATTGAAGAGGTAAAATAATTACAAATTGTGGTATTTTCCTTTTTTTCCCATTTTTTGGCAAACTGTTATTGTAGGGGAACCAAACTAACCAGCGTTTTGATTTGTCTGAGTTTGTTCCATGCTGCCATTTTTACTGTGGTTATATTATAGTCATATAGGGTATCCAATTGAGAGTATATATTAAGTTATGGGCATCTCATTGCAGGACTGATCAAAGATCATTTCACTCACAGGCTTTCTGACAATTATTTGCTGGATGGCAGTTTATTTGGAAATAGAAAAAATATAAACACGGTCTGCCATTTAATGCTGCTGCTTATAAAAAAGCACTGTCTAAGCTTCTGAAAAAATACAGTAACAGCAAATGACAATGCGGTCTCTAACTGAACCATTCCTCTTTTGTTATGCAGTGGAAGGGATGTGCATGTGGTACATGCAGACAGGCAGCACATGTTGTACTTGGGAAGGATAGAGCATGTGTGTGTGTATTTAAATAGAGATATTGGCCCAAGTGATTTGCAAAGCAAAGTGTTACCATGTGTTCAGTAATTAAGAGAGATGGGGCACACATGTTGATAGGGAAAGAGTGTGGGTAATGAAGATATATTGAGCTGGGAAACATGGGAGAATCTGTAATACAATATGAAGCTTTTTATCAATGCCAATATCTCAAAAGCAGAAGATAGGGGGTATATCATCTAAACTGTACTACAAATAACTCACAAACAAATGAACGTTACATGCTAGTGATAACTCTGCTGGCCACTCCTCAGATAGCTGCTAAAGGTGCTTCCTGTGGCACTACTGCACAGTGTGCAGTACTGCCTGTGACAAAATGTCTTTTGTCACTGGGTTTACATGTGACAAACTGCCCTGCCCCCCTGTCTCTTGGAGGAGCTGGGTTGCTAGCCTCTTAACCTGGGATGCTGGCCCTTTCAGTTATTGGGTCTTAAGGCACTTGGGACAGAGTACTCTGTCCCTGGATTACATTGTTTGCCTTACTTGCTTGGATTGTACATTTCCCCTGTTTCATTCGTATGTGGGTTCGTGCAGTTTAACTTCCATTACAGCTGGACTAAGGCTGTTCGTACTGACGAACAAACTGCCGAAGTGCCGACCACCCTGTCTGCGGAGTGTGCTTCTTATTAGCCACCCAGAAGCTGCAGTTAACTGCAGCTTAATTGGCAAATGCCTGGGTGGCCGGCGTTCGTTTGGCGAACACGTGGCGGCGGCCATTTTAAATTGCCGAACGCTCAGCGGTAGTTTGTCGTCGACGCTCTGGAACTATTTTCGGACACTTATTTAGACGAACACCGCTGAAGCTCACCACCATCCATGCCATTCGTTTAGTTAGGCACGAACAATATGCTTTCGGGATTTTCATAACAGATGAAGGAGACCGACCCCAGGTAGATGAAATTATGGAACTCTTTTCGGGTACATTTGCGCGAACAACTGGTGAACTAAAACTTTACTCGACGATATTGAGAACTGTGTTCGTGGGATCTGAGCGCTATTCGCCTATATTATGCGCTCAGATCCAAGCTATCTGGGGGTATGTGGAACATGGGGAATATGTTAGGCTAAACATAAGTTATTGATTTTAATACAGTTTTGTTAAAAGGTAAAAAAGCAAAAAGCATGTTTCTCTCTGCCTGGAGATAATTAGGTTTTCTCCAACTGCTTAAGCCAATTATCTCAAGGATAGAGAGGTGTAGTTTCACTGTTACCGTGGGTGTGTTTAATAATTGTACTGTACCTGGATTGGTTCTGTATTTTATGTCACAGTTTCCCACAAGGTCCCATGTGGGAGTTCCCTTGCTGGGAGACCATCATAAAAGGCCGAGTGTGGCCAGCATTAAAACAGATCGTTTTACCCCTTCATGAAGTCTCGACTCATGTTTGGGGGATTGGGAGCTTTAATCACTATTTTACTCTACTCAGCTTGGATTTCGGGAGACGCTAAAAAGGATCAGCGCTGCACGGATAGCAGGATCCTTTACACTGCCATTCAGTGTCTCTACCCTATGCATGCAGACACTGAACTTTTCTCTGATTCAATGCATCTCTATGAGGAGATGCTGATTGGCCAGGGCTGTGTTTGACTTGTGCTGGCTCTGCCCCTGATCTACTTTCTTGACAGACTCAGCCAATCAAATGCTTTACTATTAGAAAGCATTGTGATTGTTTTTTTTTTTTTTTTTTTTTTAATTCTTTATTTTTGTAGCGCATAGAGGTAACATAAGCAGACAAGAGGTGCCCCAAAGGCAGTCCTCCAGTTTATCCCACGCGGAACATGCGGGGCACAGTAGTAACATGCACAATTTTACATTTAAGTTTCAGCATTGTAGTTTTGACTAAACATAAACACCTATACTGCATACATGCTTAGTAAGAGCTTGATTTAGGTTATTTTCCTACGATTAGTACAGGAATATATCTATAGGTGTACATTGTTAGTTAGGTATTTAGACTAGCGTAATCACACTTTAGCATTGGTAAATATAAGAAACCAAAGTTATGTAGGTCAGGCAAAATAGAAGAGGTAACGCTAAACCAAAGGCTGCATAGGTATTAAAGTGGGTTAGGGCTAGTTAGCTTAGTGAGTGTAATAAGGGATTCTACTGATACGTTGAACCAAATAGCTTAATTTATGAACATGCTGGGTCTAAATCATAAGCTTCGCATAAAATATCACCCTGGCTGGTCTAAAGGGCATGTACTGATACCGGCTCCAGGGGCTGACTGCAGGGCTGGCGTGACATCTCGCTGGTAGGGGCAGGTCGATCTGCTGTGTCCGAGTGACAGAGCATGAGTGTCCGCAAGAGCAGGGTTCCGAGCAGGGTTCAGCCATGCGTGCTTTCTGACTCTTCGTTGGCTTCGCTGTCGGTGCGCCTCGCTTGACTGCTGTGCTGAAAGTCGCTGGCGGGGGGAGCCGCTGTGCGGTGTGCCATGGGTAAATTTTCTGGGTTTCCCGAAGTGAGCGCCTGTCAGGATGGCTGCTTGTGCGCTGTGTGATACAGTTGGCTGCTCGATGAGACTGTTGTGATGGCCGCCGTTGATCAGAAGGTGTGTGTGGGTTGCTCTCGTGGTCGGCCTTGCTGTGGGAGTTCCTCGATCTGCTGCGAGGTCGGCAGTCTCTGGTGGTGGAAGGCCGGGTGCAGTGTGGGCCGGTTCCGCTGCCCTTGTGGCTCGCGCAAGGTCTCCTCCGCTGCTCGCCTGTGGCGAGGTCCGCGTGATGGGCTGGTAAGTTGTCGCTTGTGGGGTTGCTGTGTTTCTACTCCCTGCGAGGGCGCACTCCCTTTCCCCAGCCCCTGCGCACATGGTAATCGCCATCTTGGTTGCCGTGTTCAGGCCTATGAGCATGATGCTGGTGCCGTCAAGCCCTGGCTGTGTAGCCTCCGGGTGAGGACCGGGATCACCCCCGCCGGTCCAAAGGGGGGGGGGGAACAGGGCCAGGACCGCCCGGGTCTCAATCTCCGGCTTGGTACCTTCAGGCAGGATAGTGGGGCAGCGGCCGCCTGCCCCTCTCACCGCCGGCGTAGGCCCCAACTTGGTAGTCATGGGCCTCGCCTCCTGGGGACTGTAGCTGCGAGAGCCAGCCTCTCCCAGGACCTGGTAACTTCGTGGATCTGAAGACCCTTGCTGCCGGGTAGTAGTTAGGTCGTTTGCCAGAATTTTTAAGCTTATTTGTGGGTATGGTGCAGGAGCTGAACTTGTGTGCGACCGTCCAGCTCGGCGGTCCGGCCCCGCCCCCTGTGATTGGTTTTAAATACAACTTCTGATGATGTCAGCCAAGCAGGCAGATCAGGGGTAGAGCAGCAGCAGATTGGAGTAATGGTAAGATTATAGTATATTTAGGGAAGGTCAGGGGGGCCACAAATCGATCTTGCTCAAGATTGAGCCCAAACGTTTAACTATGGCTCTGAACAAGCCAGATAACACAGGCAAAAGGTTTTCTCTTTGGGGACAACTTTGTAAAAGAATTGGGCTCCTTTGTCCGGCTAAACAAACAGAAGTTCTTTTAGACAGAACCAAGGCTCTTATACTTGACGAGCCGATTTCTTTGAACAATGCACTATACCAACCTCCTTCCCACAAAGTGGTAGACCCTGGGTTGTTAGTGGCCTAAGAGGTGCTCCTAAGAAGTCTTCACAATTTCCATTCTTCCTTACTGGTAGTGGGGGGGCAGGCTCACACATTTTTCCCATGTATGATCCCTCATTTCATCAGATGCTTATGTTCTTCACACTGTGAAAGGGTATTGCATAGACTTCCTTTCTCTACCTGTTCAATGTTCCCCATCAAGGGAAATTGTTTTTTCCCAATGAGACGCAGACTCAGTGGACAATCAATCATAGAGATTCCGGCACATACCCTGGGTTACGTAAGCAACCTTTTCTTGTTTCCCAAAAAAGGCAAAGGTATCCGTCCAGTGATAAATTTGAGACAGCTCAATAGTTATGAGCATATCAGCACTTACAAGATGGAAGAAGGGCATTGTTTACGGGATCTTCTCCAACCAGCAGATTCGATGGCCAAATTGGATCTGCAGGATGCATATCTCACAGTGCCTATCCCAGTACAACATCAAGATCGGGAACTTCCTGCAATTTACATGGTAGGGCAGTAAATAGAGGTTCAGGTGCCTCCCATGTGGACTGTCTTCAGCTCCATGGTGCTTCACCAAGCTCACGTCTTATAATATATTTAGACGGCATTTTCATTCTGGCTCAGTCTATTCAATTAATCCGGACATACTTTGCATGGACTTTGACTCTGTTAGAGAACCTAGGCTTCCTGATCAATTGGGAGAAATCCATTATCGTTCCCACGCAACAAATCAAATTTCTGGGTTATATTGGATTATTGTAGATTCTACCCTTCAAACTCTACACCTTCCGGTGGCAAAATTAGCCAATATCGAGAAGGAGATAGGCGAACACTAGCAACCTCTCAACTCGTCTCTCAAACAACTGTTGAGAATGTTAGGCCTTCTACCGGCATCTATACAGGCCATTTTTCCAGGTCTTCTTGGCTATCGAGCCCTACAACGATTACAAACTTTATCTCAAGGGCAGCGCATCATACACAGATATGGTAACTCTGGACTCAGAAGCGGAGGGTGAACACCAATGGTGGCTTCTTCACATAGAAGCTTGGAATAAGCGCACTATATTTTGAACAGCTCCAGATTTGATAATCAAATCCGACGCAAGTTTGCACGGTTAGGGTGCTCAATGCGGAAATATTTCCACCAAGGGCAGATAATCAAACCTGGAATCGACACTCCACATCAATTGTTTGGAACATCTGGCCGGTTCCTTTGCAGTCCACAGTTTCTCCCCAACTCAAGCCCAATGCGCAATCATTCTGAAGATGGACAGCGTGTCAGCAGTCCGCTACATCAATCACTTGGAGGCACAAAATACAAAATTCTGACCTACATGCCTCGTGATTGCTGGCAATTTTGCCTGAGACACAGCATTTCAGTCACGGCAGAATATATTCAAGGTCTCTCCAACACTACGGCGAACTGGTATTCACGCCAACTCAGAGATTCCAGCGACGGGCACTTGGATTCCATGGTCTTCCAAGACATCTGGAACCTATGTGGTCTATTGCAAATAGATCTTTTCGCTTCTCGTTTGAATGCTCAACTTTCCAGTTTTTTCAGTTGGAGACCAGATCCGATAACACTGGCTATGAATGTTTTCTCCAAGGAATTACGATTTTTTGCCCTTTGCACTGATTCCCTGTTGCCTTTCCATCGATATCACCAGTCCGACACCTGGTGATTGTGGCTCCTCTATCGCCGTCCCAACCATAGTTCTCTCCTCTTATGAAGAGGGTTATCGACCTTCCATCTCTCAAGTGCCTTCTTCAGGATCGGGACGGTGTACCTCATCCCCTTGTTCTCCAAGGTCTCTTGCATCTCATAGTGTAGTCTATTTCAGGGAACCTTGGTCGGTCAAGGGAGTTTCGCAATCAACTCCCCAACTTATCAAGGGTGCACCCAACACGAGACAGGCTTATAAATCTGCTTGGAGCAGATGGCATAGTTGGTGCATGAAATTAAATTTAAATCCCATATCGGCTCCTTTTATGTCTCTCCTCCATTTTTCTGACTTCTATGATGAAGGTAAAGCCTATCGCACTGTGGACCGATCGTCCACTTCTGCTGGCCATCAAAGTTTCAATTGGACGCCTGTCGGTTGACATCCTGTCATATATTGACTTCTCTGAGGAATATGGTTTGCTCATCCACCCTTACCACGATACTCTGTCTTGTGGGACGTCTCTATTGTCTTGAAATTTTTTTTCCCTAATAGATCTCTCCTTTGCCCTGTTGCATACTAATGGGTGTGTGAACATCGTTCCACTACGTTACGGAATCCTTTGAAACAGGAACTCTTCATCTCCTTCCAAAAGTCGCATCGTCCGGTGTCTACTCTAGCCTGGTGGGTCAAATACGTTATGTCTCTAGCAGGTATTGATACCTATTCTGTTCGATGGGCAATGGCTTCTAAGGCTTCCTCGATTGGTTGTCGCTTGGAGGATATTATGAGAGCGGCTGGTCTTCGGAGTCTACATTCCATGATTTCTACTTTAGACCTATTCAACACTTCACTGGAGACATAATTTCACAGCTTTGAACTAGCATAATAGGAGCCTCCGTGTCTTAATAAAATTTACAGATTTTACTATTAACATGACGTAAAGTCATGATTTTATTAATGACACGGAGGCGAGTATTATCCCTCCCTCCCATCCCTGGAGGTTTGGTCTTCTCTGGGTAAGTTGACTTCACGGTAAGTCTTTTTTGATTACTGGGTTTTATCCTTGTTAATGACAGTCAAGAGCTTAAGGTTTGACTAAACTGAATTTCATGTTATGTATATATATATGATATTCCATGTAATGCGAATTTATGCATAAATCCAGTTTTATACTTGGATATTACCATATTCTCCTTTCTCTTCCAGCTTGACTTCGAGATCCAGTTTAAGGCTCGTATACCCTCTAATTGGAGCCCACTTTTTATTTGGATTTGTTGTCCTTGTTCGGGATCGCAAGAAAGAGGAAGTTGTATACTGGACACTGCCTATTATGCTACAAAGAGGATGCTGATTGGCTGTTCCTGTTGCTAGGAAGATATACCTCATGTTATTTACTGGTTTCTTTTATACTGATTTAATGTTATTTTTCTTTGCTGCTGAGGTAAATAAAGAAAGAGTGCAGCATAATACTCGCCTCCGTGTCATTAATAAAATCATGACTTTACGTCATGTTAATAGTAAAATCTGTAAATTCTCTGTGGGTAGATACCAGAGATGGAGGCTGGTTCAGATACAAACTCCCTTGTAGGGGACAATAAGCAAATAGTGGTGCTACTGTGGCAGAATGTTTATCAGACTATGTACTCCTGATGTGCTTAGGTCCACTGAAAGTGCTTTTTACCGTGTGTGAAATGAAGTGTAATTTTTAAGAAAACAATATGATCTTTTTATCTTGTTTTTTTAAGACCATAGCACAGTTGTACTTTAACATCAAGACTTAGGGAAATAGGAACTCTTATACCCTATGGATTCTGCTTTACATAACGTATCTGGGCTTCCATGTGCCTTAGTAAAGTTTAACTATATATGTACTCAATCATAGGCATTAGAACTTCAACAGCCCATGAAAACTATATCTACTGTGTTTTACTTTGCTTTTATAGATTTATTTGGTTGGTTTGTTATTTTTTTTATTGTTTTCCAATTGTCACAGTTTAGGTGACATACCCCATTTCTGTTGCTGCTTTGGAGATGTAACCCTTGTAGATTCTCCTATGCTTCCCAGCTAAGAACATCTTCGTCACTCTTTCCCTATCATCATGTGTGCCAACCCTGATATGGACTATGTCATAGAGGACCATAAGAGAATAGTGGTCTGTGCCCATTGGATGATTGCAAATGCTTTTCACTGTATGTGAAATTTAGCAAAGATGATAAAAGATATGTATGCTGTGCTAGTGTAAGTAAAAACATGTGGATTTAGTATATATGAACAATAACCTATCAAACCCTAGAAACATTTGGAAAGTCATAAATAAATTACAAACTCACCCAATCCACTCCCAACCCTCTACTGTCAAAGTGTATAACCAAACCCTGCAACTTCCCTTAGATGTAGGAAATGCCTTTAACAATTATTTTGTCAGATGCTCCACTACTCTGATTGCCAAGCTGATAAATTACACAAATCCTGAAACTACAAATGTGGATCGGGACCCACTAAATTTGCAAAGACCCAATATAGACAAGTTCATTTTTAGACCTGTACCTATTAGTGTCATTAAAAAACACCTTAATCTAAAAATGAAAAACCAGTCTGGACATGATCAAATCCCAGCAATGCTGTTGAAGCTCAGTGCGCCGGCATTTGCTAAACCTGTCGCAACCCTAATTAATGAATCCTTGGTGTCTGGATACATACCCAAACTTTGGAAGACTGCGAGAGTAGTGCCTATCCATAAAAGTGGTGACACTACTTTGGTTTCTAACTATCGCCCAATATCATTGCTCCCAGTATTGTCAAAATTCTTAGAAAAATGTGTCCATACGCAACTATGTTAGTATCACCAACATTATAACTATCTGACCCCTGAACAATCAGGTTTTCGCCCAAATCACTGCACTACAACTGCCTTCTTAAAAGTTTGCAATGACATACAAACTGGCATGGAACATGGAGATCTAACTGGAGCTATTTTCCTTGATTTTGCAAAGGCCTTTGACACAGTAGACCACGACATTCTACTGCACAAATTCAAAAACTCAGGTTTTGGTGATTGTCCGCTAACCTGTTTTCGATCATATGTATCGGATCGCTCGCAATATGTGTCCATTTCTGACAGCGACTCCCTCCCTCTCCCAGTCACGTGTGGTGTTCCCAAAGGTTCCATTCTTGCCCCCCTACTATTTACATTATTTATAAATGATCTGCCTAATGCCTGCAAATCCTCAAATGTACACATGTACGCAGACGACACAATGATCAATGCGAGCAAATCTGATCTACCGCAGCTTGAGGCTGTGCTCCAAGACCAGTTTACAGAAGTAGAAAAGTGGATTGCAAAAAACAAACTCTTCCTAAACACTGACAAAACTGTCACAATGACCTTTGGAACAGTACCTAAATTACACAAATTACACAATTCCCACCTATCCATCAAAACTAATTCAAATAGCACACTGACCGCAGTCCACTCTTTCAAATACTTGGGCATGTTGTTGGACCACAATCTATCTTTTGGCCTCCACATAGAAAAACTTGCATCAAAACTTTATCCAAAACTAGGTGCATGTACAGAAACAAACCCTGCCTAAGCTCTACAGTAAAGGAAAAGATTGTACAGCAAATGCTGATGCCAATCATTGATTATGGGGATGTAGTATATGCACCTGCACCACAATCCCACATTACTAACTCAATACATTGTATAACTCGTTCTGCCGATTTGCGCTACAATGTAATTACAGGACCCACCATTGTGACATGCTAAAAGAACTAAACTGGTTGTCGCTGGAATACAGACGCACCCTTCATCTTTCCAGCCTTGTGTTTAAGAGCTTTTCTGGGAAACTCCCACCCTACCTGAGCAGAATGCTCTCCCTGCCTGTTCCCACCTCCTATAACCTCCGATCCAGTAGCAGCACTTTATTTAGTCTACCTCAATACAAAAAGAAAGCGGCCTGATCCTCCTTCTCCTACAGAGTGCCACAATTGTGGAACGACCTCCCGCACAATTTCAAATCTTCATCGAGCCCGAAGTCCTTTAAGAGATCCCTCTCTACATACCTCAAAACAGAATGCACCTGTTATGGTTGCTTATATATTTCCTACCTGTTCTATGTTAAATTTTGTATAAATTGTGTATTAATATTGTTTTTGTATTTTATTGTACCCGAATGTATCAATGCAATGTTTTGTGGACCCAGGACATACTTGAAAATGAGAGAAATGTCAATGTTTCTTTCCTGGTAAAATATTTTATAAATAAAATAAATAAATAATTTTGCTCTTTCACTTTCGTTACAGCAATTTGCCTATTAAAATGCATTCAAAAGTAATTGTGTGTCCATGCATGGGCAGAATGCCTAATACATGGTATACCTATTTTGCCAGATAGACTTGTAGCAATTGCTCATTTATGCTCTTCCTAATCCATTAATTGTCATCACTCTGGAAATAAACAAAACAAATAAATTGATTTTTTTTTTAAATCCAATTTTAACTTTCTAAACCTACAGGATACATATATGAATAGTTTTACTTTGATATTTATTATATTATGTGCTAACAAAAAATAAAAAGCACTGTTTAAATTAAACCAGAAAGGTAAAAAAATACAAATAGAAGGAATCGTGCATAATGATTTATGCATAATTTTGATGCCAAAGTTGTATTTTTAGCACTGTATAGTGACCTATATATTAACGAAAGAAAAATGAGTTCAAGTGTGATGTCGAAGGCAAATAAATAGTGTGCACACTAAACATGTCCTATGCCGAATTCACATTTTAATAAGAATATGAAACTTATTTGGCTATTGCACATATGAGTCCGTGTAAAACTAACTTTCTTCATCCATGTCTCTCTATATTTGTGTGTATATTTAGACACCCAATATCCTCTTTCTGACTTAAAATTAACAAACGCTTTATGCAACTATAAGCATCTCTCCCACTTTGGTTAATAATATTAAAGGGAAACTATACTTCCTGACAACATTGTGCTGCCCAATACCCACAGACTACCATTGATCGCTGTTTTTTTGTCAAACCATTTGAAAATACTCTTGGAGTGCTCTTCAGGCACTGGCTGGAGAGCATAGCATTGGAGTGACAACTGTCATGCACTCGGTAATGAAGCGTAACAGTTGATATCATGAATGGGCACATTTCCAAAAGCAGAACAAATTAAATCAGAGGGTGGGTGTGACACATGAGGCTCCAGAGGTGGGTGCTACAGCAATTAAGAATTTATAATGTTACCTTGTTACATCTCCTAGCTGTCAATCAAATAACAGGTCCTGTTACTGTGTGGTCTGGTTAGCTCAGTGGAACTAAACTCAAGAGACAGGGAATTACTCAGAGCCCCTGCCTTGAAAAGACTTCTCATTGAGCTGCATTGGGAAGTCTGTGATTGGACAGCCACAGAAAGTCTGGGCTGAGGAAGAAGGGAAGGGCTCATACAAGAGAACTGCAGCCCTTGCAAGCCGTTTTTAGATATAACCCCCATGAAAACATACATAATTAAATGCATGCATGCTTTCATTTTGGATATATTTACTAAGCAGTTATTTTTCATTTATTTATTGTATTTAAGCAATGGAAAGTCCCTTTAACATGGCGTCACAGGTTCACTTTAACCCCTTAAGGACACATGACATGTGTGACATGTCATGAATCCCTTTTATTCCAGAAGTTTGGTCCTTAAGGGGTTAAAGGGATTTTATAGTGTTAGGAATACAAATTTGTATTCCCTAGAACTATAGTCCCCTTAGGCTCCCTCCTTCCTTGCACCTTAGGCACCTGTCATGATCTTGTGCAGGCCAGGGATGAGACTGACACTGGGTTAACTTCAGGGTCTTTTTTTGTGATCTTAGGCATTATAGTATAAACAGGATATCCTACAATTGAAGTTATAGGAAAGAAAAATAGAAAACAAAACAGAATAACTGAAGTTATAGGGAAGTAACTAGGCTATGAAGTAAAGGGTTTAGACAATAAGCCCAAAGTGGAAATTAGGTAAACCTATAAATTAAGTTATAGGTAGGAGATTGAAGATAAACCTATAAGAGAAATTATAGGTACAATCTTGAGGGAAAACAGAATTTAGGCAATATGCCACAGAACAGGATATAAAGAAACAGGGAAACCTATAAGAGAGAGATAGGTAAAGCAAGATAATGAAAACATATTAATAAAGTAATAAGTTACAGGAAAACAAATAACTAAACAGAAATATAAAGTTAGCATTATATATTTTTTTAGTTGTTCAGTCTTTTTGGAGGTTGTACTGCAGTATCAGGTCTTTCATGATTGATGCCAATATTATCTGGAATGTTTGTAAATCCAATGCAGGAGTAATGCAGGTAGCCACAAAGTAATAAATTAAAGTCCAGTATAGAATTAAGCAAGTTGGAAGTCAAGCAGGAATGCAGGGTTGTTCAGGCGGGTATGGAGCAGGTATGTAAATAAAGCAAGTATGTATAGTTGTTCAGGTAAATTTGGAGTAGGTTGTGAGTCAAGCAGGTTTTGAAGCCAATAAGGTAAGTCCACAGGTTATAACACAGGAGCCAGGATTTGAGGTCTTTCAGGCAATCATCAACTTCAATGGCAAGGCCATGAGGTGAGTTGGATGTAACCTTATATAAGATCTGAATTAGATGAGATGGAAATCTCTGTGCTAGTGGTTAGGGAGGCCAGTAGTGGCAAATATTAGTTACTGCAGGAACAGATTTTTGGATCCTGACAGCACCCCTCTCATAGGAAAGCATTGTGTCAATACTTTCCAATGGTGATTTCAAGGTTGTCCTTATGAAGAGCGTGAGGATGTCCAGCGTCACTTAAGACACTCACATTCCGCTAGTATCCAGGAAGAGCCAGTGTTAGTTCTAGAAGGTAATTATTGCAGTTCTCTAAAACTGCTATGTTTTACATTGAAGGACTAAAGGGGACAGGGACACTGCACCAAGACCACTTCAATAAATTGAAATGGTCTGGGTGACTATAGTGTCCCTTTAAATAGGTCAAATAGCTATTTAATTTTTCTTTTCACAAAAAATACTGGCAAGCAGCTCTTCAACTTATATATTATTCAAACTCTAAATTCCACTTAAAATTAAGCTAAATTAATATTTAAGGGACCACGCCACACTTGTAAAGCACTTCAGCATGCTTGATGACGAGTCTGAGGATTATCCTATTTAATTTCCTATGAGAAAGCTGCACTTTAAAAAAAAATCTAATTAGTAAACAGCCAGGGAGGTTTGCTTCCAGCTTCTGTTAGTTCCCCCAGCATACCTCCTTCTCAGACCTCAGATCAGAATGCTGTGCAATGTCTGCATGCAAGAACTAACACATGTTCACCCGAGCAGGCGCATACACAGAGGAGAGCTTCAAAAACTTCTCAATGAGAAGTCTCTGATAGGCTATTTTCCACGTGAAGAGACTGTTAGTCTCTTCTTGGGATAAAGGAGAGGACTTGCAAAGGCTGCAGTTCATTAGAACTGCAAATTTCACAAGCTCTTTAACCCCTTAAGGACCAAACTTATGGAATAAAAGGGAATCATGACATGTCACACATGTCATGTGTCTTTAAGGGGTTAAAGATATTTTCCCAATGAATACATCCATGAGAAATTTGCAGTGTATCTACGAAACAGTGAATTCTACCAATTTGGGCAGTGTAGTGTCCCATTAAAACAAATAAAGTAGTGTATGTATCCTAACCCGTTAACACCGTAACGGCTTTGAGCCCCTGCGCCCAGCTCCTATTCACCTTCGCCGTGATCCTCTTCATTAATAAAATGAAAATAATAAATACATGAAATTAATTAAATCAATAAAAAAATTAAATCTTTTTATATGTATGCAATTTCATTCTAAAAGTATTTTGATCATATATATATATATATATATATATAAATATAAATATATAAAAATAAATAAAAAATATATACATATAAATAGATAAAATTACATAAATAATTATATAAATATACACGTAGGATTTAAATACATAAATATGTATATATGTTTAAATTCTACGTGTATATTTATTTAATCTTTTTACATAATTAAGTAATTGTATTAAATATAATTTGAGGGACCTGACAACCCAGCCAGCAAGTCCAGAGAATTTAATTTGCAAGTCCTATGTTTAACCCTGTAACGTTCTAAAACACCATAAATCCTGAACATGGGGGGTACTATTGTAATTGGGAGACTTTGCTGAACACAAATATGAGTGTTTCAAAACAGTAAAAACTTATCACGACGATATCACCAATAAAAGTGCAGTTTTTGTGTAATAAATGCAAAAAACAAATATGAACGCTAACTTTGGCCCAGCATTTGTGACTAAGTGGCTACTAAAAAAGACTGAACAAACCCCGTTTTAAATACCCTAGGTTGTCTAATTTTTTTAATGGTATGCCATGGTGGGGTTCATTTTCATTTCTGGCCTGCCGTACCGTCTCAAAGGCAACATCTAACAAATTTCAATTTGAAAAAACAGAAATTGGCAAATTTCATGTTTGAAGCTGTAACTTCCCAAAACACCATAAAACCTGTACACGAGGGTTACTGTTGTACTCGTGCGACATTACTCTACACAAATATAACACTAATGTTATACTCAACCTGCACTTTATTCTTGTTCTTTACTATCAATTTAAAAAAAAATGTGCTGACTTATATGTACACTTATCCTGATACAGCATGTCACATCGGTGCTGATTTGCTAGTGTCCAATGTATACTATATGTTCCTAACATGCACATAAAAAATAAGGAATTATTAAAGGGACACTATAGTCATCATAACAACTACAGCTTAATGTAGTTGTCCTGGTGAGTATAATCATTGTATGCAGGCATTTTAATGCAAACACTGGAGGTGCTTCCTGGCTCAGTGCTGCACAGTAGGCAGCAGTGCCATTCAGCATCTCCACACTCTGCATTGATTCAATGCATCTCTATGAGGAGGTGCTGATTGGCCAAAACTGCATTTGGCCCTGCTCCCTTGCCAATTTTAGCCAATCCAATGCTTTCCCCATGGGGATTACATCACCAAGGGGGCTGGGGGGCGGGACCAGCGGTGCTGGAAATAAGGTGCATTTTATTAACTTTTAAGGGGGCTGGGGGGGGGGGAGAGGGGGTTAACACTATTTAGTCAGGAATACATGTTTGTGTTCCTGACCCTAAAGTGTTCCTATACAGTGGACCCTGCGGGACCATTTTGATTACCCTGGGTTGTCTACTTTTATAAATGGTATGCCAAGATTGGGTTAATTTTCATTCCTGGACTACCATATGGTCTCAAAGGTCACATAGGCTCAGCAAACCAGTCTGTCAAATTTCAATGTGCAAAAATGGAAAAGGGGAGTTTGACCCCTGTAAGTTTCCAAAAACCCATAAAACCTGTACATGGATGGTACTGTGGTACACCTGAGACATTGCTGAATTCAAATATGTGTATTTTATTGCAGTAAAATCTAATAGTATTATGTTATGACATTCACAGTTAAAATGTCATGTAGAACTTGAAAAATAACAAAATGTCTCACACTTTTCAAGATTTTATCCACAATTATGATTCATATATAAATATGTGAGATGAAATAAAAGCCCTGTTTCTCCTGAACAAAATTATATATAAAAATGATATATAATAAGTGTGGGTGCACTTAATATGAAAGAGGTGAATTATGGTTGAACAGACATATAGCGTAAATTCCAGGTTTTGTTTATGTTTTGTTTTGATCACAACGTGTACAATTGGCTCCATCCTTTAGGGGTGTAATGGTTTATTAATTTGCTTGGATGCAACAATCTCTGGTAGTTACCGTATTTATTCGAGTATAACGCGCAAAATTTTGTACCGATTTTTAATTTAAAATTAGGGGTGCGCGTTATACTTGAATAAATATTCGAGTGGGTGCTCCAATTATACCTCCCAGGACCGCCGGGCTCATTCCAAGCCTGGCGTTCCTGGGGGGGGGGCTGGCAGCAAGCTTTTACTCACCTCCGTGCAGCTCCTCCAGCTTCCCAGTGTAAATCTCGCGAGACCCGCGGCCGTCAGAGCTGGCCGCGGGTCTCGCGAGATTTACACTGGGAAGCTGGAGGAGCTGCACAGAGGTGAGTAAACGCTTGCTGCCCGCCCCCCCAGGACCGCTGGGCTTGTAATGAGCCCGGCGGTCGGTATTATCGGAGCATATTTATTCGAGTATAACAAGCACCCCTAATTTTAGATTAAAAATCGGTATAAAATTTTATACCGATTTTTAATCGAAAATTAGGGGTGCGCGTTATACACGTGTGCGCGTTATACTCGAATAAATACGGTAACCTCTAGTAGAGGTAATACTAGATGTGTCAAATTTCCACAAAGTTTGAAAACAATGAACAAATTACAATTTATGTAGCATGAAAGTCATTTTATTATTGGTTTGGGGCCACCCCACATAGATATTACTTGTATGATAATTAGGCTGTATAATGGGAATGCCTGTCACTCCATTACAGTAAATGTTACCTTCAGTATTTTTTTTAATTTCTAACTTGCTACATACAATGATGCTTCCCTGGTCACCTTGGATTTCCTATAGGATTACATGGACACTATAGTCACCAGACCAACTACAGCTTATCATATTTGTTCTGGTGAGTAGAATCATTCTTTTCCGAATTTTTGCAGTAAACACTGTCTTTTCAGAGAAAATGCAGAGTTTACATTACAGCATTGAGATTTACAGCATCTCCAATGGCCACAGGACCAGTGCAAAGATTTTTGGGTACACAGGCAAAGATATTTTGGCGTCCTCCCTCCCATCACCAAACTAAAGCATCTTCACCTGTGTGCCTCTTAACCCCCCCTTTCTGTGTTATCCCCTCTTTTAACTGTCTTACGTCCTTTAGTGTATCTAATGCCCTATTTTTCTCCCTTGTGTATCTCTTACATCCCTTCTTTGCGTGTCTTACACCCCCTAGCTCCTTTGTGTCTCCCCTTCTCTCACAGCCCATTTATGTATTTTACTCTTCCCAGCTCCTTCGTTTCTCTTTCATTCCCGCCCGTCTGTCACCCCCAGCCCATCTGTGTCTCCTTTTCCTCTTCTCCAGCCTCTCTGTATCTCTTTCACCCCCAGCCCCTTTGTTTTACCACCCCAGACCCTTCTGTGTGTCTCTTTCATCTCCAGCCCCTCTGTGCGTCTTTCTCCCCAGTTAGGCCCCCTGTATGCCACGCTCCCCTCCCCTCTATGTCCCTTAGTGCTCCCCTCCCAGTCCCTTAGTGTTCCTCTCCCCTCCCCTTTCTGTCCCTTGGTGGACCTCTCCCCTTTCCTTCCTGTCCATTAGTGGTTCTCCCCTCTCTTAACTGTCCCTTAGTGTTCCCCTCCCCTCCCCTCCATGTCCCCTAGTGTTCCTCTCGCCTCCCCTTCCTGTCTCTTAGTGGTCCTCTCCCCTCCCATCCCTTAGTGGTTCTCCCCTCCATGTCCCTTAGTGGTCCTCTCCCCTTGCTTCCCCGTCTCTTAGTGCCCCGCCATCCACCTTAGTGGTCTCCCCATCCCTTACGTGTTCCTCTCACTCCCCCCCCTTTGTGGTCATCACCCCTCCCACCCTGGTATGCCTCAACAGCTCTCTTGTACCGTGGCCGAGCGGAGCGGACCGCAGTACAGGAGCGTCTGATTGCGGTACCTGGCCGGACTGGCAGGAAGTGCTCTCTCATACAGACTCCTGTACCGCGGTCCTCTACGCTACATTGAGTGGCTGGTAGGAGGGAGCGCTGTGCGTTTTCTTCTTGCCGGTCACTCTCATCTAGCGCACCCCGGGCCTGGCGGCCGCCTGTGTCACCTTATGGACGAGCTGGCCCTTACTGAACAACCTTCAAAAGGCTGCTAGAGGTGCTTCCTGGGGCAGTGCTGCACAGTGTGCAGCACTCCCATTCAGTGTTTCCACCCTCTGCATGGAGGCACTGAACTTTCCTCATAGAGATGCATTGATTCAATGCATCTCTGTTAGGATATGCTTATTGGCTGGGTGTGTTTGGCTTGTGCTGATGACCTGATCTGCCTTCTTGACATTCTGAGCCAATCCAATGCTTTAACAACATTTCTGATTATGTCAGCCAAGAAGGCAGATCAGGGGCAGGGCCAACAGCAGCAGACTGGAATAATGGTAAGACTTTACTATATTTAGGGGGGCAAAGTGGGCATGATTGTGTTCCTAACCCTATAGTGTTCCTTTAAGGAGGCAGCCATGTCCTAGACTAAGTTGCACATATCCTAGTTTGGTGTTCATTTTAATAATTGCAAGAAAAACTTCTGATGTGCTGCCACATCTGCCCCTATGTACACACAGCCATATAACTCCTTATGTCTTCTTGAAGATGGCAGCTGCAAAGTAAGTTACTTTTTCATGTTGCACAACTTATTTCGCTCCTCTGCACATCTTTTGGAGGGCGTCCTGTTTTATGATGCTATTAAAAATCAAGTTTAGCACATGTCACGCACATCACATTGCAGTAATATGTGGATACGTATCTCTTATGTTCTCCTATGCTGCTTTCCTATTATTTGCATTGTCAACCACAAAGCAAATTGATACAGTACATCAAATATTTTGCAACTGATACAAACTGCCATGCACAGGTTATCACTTTTGTCCAGAACTTTTGTAAAAAAAACAAAAAAACCTGATTGACTTTTTTTTAGCAAATGGTTTATTTTTCATTCTCTTCGAACATTTCTCTATCCATCTGTAAGTGCTGCAAAACATAGTGCTTCATTGATTATTATTTTTTCTTGCACAGACTTCATTAAACTTTTATATGCTGAATATAGAAGAATAATTGCTCAAAAATGCCTGATGGCCACATGGTATTAAAGGACCACTATAGTGCCAGGAAAACATACTTGTTTTCCTGGCACTATAGTGCCCTGAGGGTGCCCCCACCCTCAGGGTCCCACTCCTGTGGTGCTGAAGGGGAAGGAAGGGACTCTCCTCCCTCTTCTTCCGTCATTGGCTGAATGCGCATGCGCGGCAAGAGCCGCGCGCACATTCAGCCAGTCTCATAGGAAAGCATTCTCATTCTCTGTGAAAATCAAAGTGAGAAGCGCCGGAGCGCCTCTAGCGGCTGTCAATGAGACAGTATTAACCCTGAAACTGCTATGTTTACAGCAGGCAGGGTTAAACCTAGAGGGACCTGGCACCCAGACCACTTCATTAAGCTGAAGTGGTCTGGGTGCCTATAGTGGTCCTTTAAGGTCCTTTTTTGGTTATTTACAAATAAGCTTTAAGAAGAACTGTGAGGACAACGGTGCTACAAATCAATGAACAACACTAAAATTTGAAAACATTCCCTATGAAAAAAGTCCTGGCCCTATCAACATCCACAATCTCTAATAGCAAACATTACAGTCAATTCTAAACCTTGCAGAGATTTGCCACAAAGAATAGAAAAATAGGATCTCTCTTAGAGGAGGAGAATGTTTTTTTTTTTTACAATAAGGATATTAATTATTTACCGATAAGGTCAAATACATAATTTATATATAGTGTAAAAGCTTTTTTGGAGTCAAGAAAGATTTCCCCCTATTTTCTGGTATTTTATCTTTATTTTGGATCCACAGCAGAAACAGACATGTGAAATGTTAAATCTGTTGCACTTTATCCCTTTTTTAAAAATATGGTAAAGATCTCCTGCTGTATAACTTTTACAAATCAAATTCACTGCTGAACGATATCAAATTGATTTCCAAAATCAGTCCCATGCACCCTACAATTATCCACCCACTTAAAGCTGCTTCATTCCAGAGGAGATACCATAAGGGCTTTAAAAAGAATCTTGCATTGCATCAGACAAAAAAGCTGATTGCCTTGTTATTGTCTGCTGTCCTAGAAAATAGTAAGCTGGACTTACTCTTGGCTGTGGTCTTCAAGTAATTTGGTCCTATGCAAGACATGATGACTCATGCCCTCTTACGCTAAAGCCAGGATCTGGGTCAATGACTCAACTCTTCACAAATGCAAAAAGGATTACAAATCAATAATTATTGATGACCTTTTATCTTCTCACTTACGTCCTTCATTATAAACTGGTTCTATTTTTTTCCCCCCTATCTTTTGTTCCATATTTTTGTTAGGATGCAATCCACTAAAATATTCATATTGTCCACAGGGATTAGGTTGGATTGGGAGTATTGTCAGTGATAGCATCATGCTGCTCTATGAGTTAGGATAAAGGATAGACCTCTGGCCATTTAATGTAGAACATTGTCCATTGTTCATTCCCAGTAATATCCCACTCACACAAGCTTTATAGGCACTGCTGGTATTTGTTAGATACTGAGCAGACTATCCCTCCGATTTGTCCTCTCCAACACGACCATGTCTTCTCATTGCCACTAAATCCCTCATCCCAGTACATTAGCGGGAAACCACCCCTCCTAATGCTGAGTGTGTGTACATTGAGATGAAGATAATGGAGGAGTTGGTCACATTCTCATATAGAGAAATGACTAATGCATTGATGTGACTCCTGTGGAGCAGTTTTCTGCTTTCTGTTTTCCGGATTCTGATCCCCGTTGGCCACTGTAGTGTGCCCAGCATCTCAAAGTGAAATACCACTTCTCAATAGCATAGCACATATTAGACCATGTATACATTTTTACTCTCTTGTGCACAATAGTAACTACATTGGACTTGTATTTGCCTTTTTCAAGTGATTCTCTGTATTTTAAGTTTTTAGCTAGCAACATCACAATCCGCTTTATTGCAAACGCAGCCAGTCTATTAAATTATGAAATGCAAATGAAGAACCAAATGGAAACATTGTTTCTGTTGAGCCTCTTAAAATAATTATGACTAAGGGCAGAAAAGGACAACATTTAAGCCAACTGATAGGGAACCAAGATAGCGGCACCCAGTATCAGAATAGAGGTAAATACAGCTGTGAGGATTTCGACTTTGACTTTTTTTTCAGACATCAGAGACACAAATTTGCTAAAATATGAGAGACGTAAATATAATGTTAAATATCCTGAAGCATGAAGGTTCCCCTTTAAGACTTTATCTAGTAACTGTCTTTATCTATTTATAAGAAGAAATGTTTAAATATCAATTTATTTTGGCAATTTTTCAATTTTAAGAGACAAGATATCAAAAAAATTGAAGTTTAGGTAACTAAACTATGTAACTAAAGCCGAGAACCTGTAACATATTCATCCTCACCTTGTGCCGCTCAGCTGCTATGCGCCAGTATACCAGACTCCTGTAACATGTGGGTGGACGCCGACTGCTGCGGATCCACGCCATTTTATAGCCCCACGTCCGCCCACAGCTGACGTCAACGTGCGTGTGACATCATGCAAAAGAAGCACACGCACGTTCTGGGGTCAAAGGCCGGTAACGGCCAATCGGATCCTTAGGAGGCTTATTTAAACACATATTTACTTCTCATTGCCGTGTCGTGGTTTCCCTTAGTGGTTCTCCGAGAGTGTGTTCCTGAGCATTTATTTCTGGTTACTGACTTTGGCTTCGTTTTGACTACACTGTATTCTGGTATCCTTGACTTTTGGCTTTCCCTCCTTCTGTGTCCCTGACCTCGGCAAGTATTCTGACTATTCTCTGGTACGTTAAGTCGGGCATTCTAAGGCCCGGTAAGACATTACCTTTAGTCCTAGATGTGATATAATTCTGCGTGCTGGATCTACTAGCAATCCTGACAGAACCATAACAGGCGATTGCCAGTTGGCAGTATAAGTGAGAATTCGAAGTCAATTCAAAGTAACTTACAAATTTAAGGCCAAAATAGCCGAACTGGAAATGTTCTCATATATATCCCTAGAAGGCTTGTCACAGAGCACTCTCGCTGTCCAAATAGCACTCCAATAGGAGGGTCCGCGCCCGAATTACAGCATATTACATTTTTACTGGTTCGCACCTATACTCCGATACAGCAAGGGTGCAGCAGCTTATTGTGGTTTTGAACCCTCAGGGAGGGGAGTGCTCTCAAGATCCAGGTATCATCCGATGCCTCCCTGACTTCCCCGCAAAATAGCGCTCTATTTGGAGGTTGAGGAACTGACCGATACCAGCTTAATGATTGACCGGACCTCGTCACAGTCCCGGTTCTGAAGGTCTTCAGGGTATCTCCCTGTCAGGAGCTCAATATATAAAACAAGTTCAGACAATCACGAGAGGTCCTCAGGTCGGTCTGGATGCACAGTAAGTTTCAGAGGCCCTATATCAATCCCCACAGTGACAATTGCCCCTTTTGCTGGGGAGGGAGGCAGACTACCGTCTCTGCCTGGAGTCCAATCTGCTGCTAGGGAGAGAGGTCAACTACCTCCTTTCCTGGGTTGCGATCTGCCACTGGAGAGGGAGACTGGCTACCTTGTCTTCTCCTTAGGTTGCAATCTGCCGCTGAGGAGGAAGGTCAGCTAACTCTATCTCCTCTTCATGGGTTGCAATCTGTCGCTGTGGAGGAAGGCTGGCTACATCCTCAACTTTGAGCCCAATCTGATGCTTGGGAGGGTGGCCTACTACCTGCTCTCCTTGGCGGTCATTCTACCAATGGGAAGTGAGGCCAGCTACCTTCTCTCCTTGGAGCTCAATCTGCCGATGGGGAGGGAGGCATGCTACCTCCCTCTCCCTGGAACCCTGTCTGCCACAGGGGAGAGAGAACAACTACCTCTTCTCCCTGGAGCCCAATCTGCTGCTGGGGAGGGAGGCCTCCAGAGAGCATCATGGATTTGGGCCAACCGTCCAGCATCGCTGTGATTCAGGTGTGGAGAACACCTACTTGACAAACATTCTCCGCTGTGAAGTCTATTAAATCCCCAGTCTCTAGGACCCGCTGCCGTAACATAGCCTGTAATCCTGTTCTAGGATGGAATGTTATGGTCTTTTTCAAGAGCTTAAGTTGTTTTTGTCCTTTAAGCATAATTGCACAAAAATTAACTAAGCAAGCTTGATCTAATTAGAGCTTTAGATCATTTGAGCATAACCCTTTCTGACCCTGCTTTGCCATTTATATAGCGCCAACAGATTCCGTAGCGCTTTAAAATATTATGAGAGGGGATTTAACTATAAATAGGACAATTACAAATAAACTAACAGGAACAATAGGTTGAAGAGGACCCTGCTCAATCGAGCTTACATTCTATAGGAGGTGGGGTGTAAAACACATTAGGACAGGAATTTGCAACCAAATCAGGTGGGCTGCCCTTTAGGAGAGGGCAAGAGAGGTATGTGAGGTAAGGGTTAGTCTTGGAGGCCATAAGCTTTCCTAAAGAGATGTAGTCCACAACATCCGGAGTGCTAAAGGTAGTCTACCTCTGTCCTAATCTGTCCATCTCAATTCATTTCTAGACCTGTTGCCTAAACATTTGTGGCCTAGAAATGCATTTTAAATAATAGATCTAATCTGTACTTTCATTTATTCATTGAGATTAAAGATAAGCGACAAACTAGTCAATTAGTTTCTTTCATATGATAATAGGTAAACTAAATTAACAATTAAATCATTGATTTAATCAAACGCAAAGTAAAGATTGTGATTTATACATATATATATATATATATACATACACTGAAATCTATCTAAATACATGTGTACTAAATGAACAGTTAATTACCTCGATATTTATAAAATTGTTGTTACGATAAATGTTAAAAAAAATGTAAAAAATAAAAATCTAACATTAATGACTGAATCCAATTAATCAATTGAAATTTCATTCTCACCAAGAAATGTCTGAATAATGTATCTCATTCACTGTAACAGAGGTGGTACTGCCTATGATCCTGGCTAAAGCACCGATTGGTTCGCAGATCCCGCACACTGAGGCAGCAGAGGGAAAAAACACACCAGCCTATTTTACAAATAAATTAAGAATGGAAACAAAGATGAGTTTTGTGTTTTCCTTCAGTAAATTAATGAAACCACCTGATGATGGCCAATTCTGTCATTAGTGCAGACATAACATACACACACACACACACACACACACAATGTACACAGGATAGAAAACGTCTGAAAGCACTATGACTGCAACTGTATATATCTGGATATTCTCACTGTATTCTGCTTCCTGCATCTTTACCACTGGTTTCAGTCAAGGTGGGGTGAAGTAAGGGTAAGCAGAACAAAGCATCCAAGTGAAACACTGGAAGTGCACAGAAGCATCAATTATTCTTTCTACATTACATATAATTGTTGTACATGGACAGAAGCCATAGAGAACAGACCTTACAAAATCAATGGTATAGATAGAGAGATCAAAATGTCATATGTATTACACTGAGATTTGTAATATAACAACTGATGCCAGACCTAGAATTGAAAAATCATTCTTCCTAGTAAAAATATTTGGTAGCACCATTGGATTATCTATAAATAACATTATTTGTGCACAGGAATCATATAAAAGAAATCCAATATTCTAAGTACATTTTGGCTATGTATGCTTCATGCACCTGACACCTGTATACAAGCTGGTAGAATATGCCCATCCTTAGTTTCTCCATAAAGAACCCCCCATTTGCCAGGCTTTGTTGGTGTGTTTCTCATTGAGATACAATGCAGCATTGTAATGCCAATTCACACAAATGTAACATAACATACTACTAAAATAAGCTCCTAAGAAAGCTAATGAATGGTGGTGGCAATGTTTTTCCTATTTCAACTATTCTCCAGGGTAACATACCCACAAATTCCTCATCATCATCATCCTCTTCTTCATCGCCATTTTCAGAGTCTGTCTGCATGGGTTCTTCGGAAAAGTTGACCCCCTTGAAGTGTTTGAAGGGTAAGTCCATGCCATGGCTGAGGGTGGTCCCCTGGCTGTGAGACTCCTTGAGCTGAGTGAAGTACTGCAGGGCGAAGTCAATCAGGTCCTCAGGCTGCCTCCTCAGCACCTCCACAGTAAAGCCCTGCAGCAGCTCGGTCAGCCCCTCAGGGATTTCTATACTCATTCCTGGGGCAATAGGCAAAAGGAGGACTTGGGTAACAAGTTAAAAAAAAAAAAAAAAATGAATGCTGCTGCTAATCGGTGTGTATACAATGTGTCTCTTTTCCCCAGGCTGCAGCACAAGGGAGCCTCTCCAGACAGTGAGCAGTAATTCCAGGGATGGAATGTAGGGGAGATGAGGAATCCACTGCAATGGCCTTGAGAGGGAGGGGGATCCAGGAGAAAGTGTGAGAAGCTGGTACAGGAGGGGAGAGCTGTCAGATGTCCTGGGTCTGCTCCAGGCTGGGGTACACCATGCGGCACAGGCTACTACTGGGGCATGAGAAGCACAAAGTCTGGCTCAGGGGTCAATGAAGGGGTGTGGGCAGGTGAATGCTGAAGGTAGTGTAAAATGGGGGGAGTACTGACACTGGGTCCGAGGAGTAATAAGTGACCCGGTGCATAAGGGGTTAATGGTGCAGAGGGCCCCTGGCAGATTGCGGGAGGAAGGAGAGGGTCCGGGATCTTGGAGACACCGCAACACGGAGTGGGGGAGGAGGGAGTCCTGGCTGCTCAGATCGCTTTAATTACATCAGTGATGCAGATCGCCTTCCCACGCTGCTGCTCAGACGGAGCCCGGGCGGCCTGCTCCCCGGCTAGGGGGACCCTGCGGCTGGCGAACGGGCGGGTATACCATGTACACGGCCTCAACGTCTGCCCGCACCTACATCATCCGCGGCGGGGGGGGCTGCACGGCCGCTAGGTAATCCCTGATTGCCTCCTGTGTGAGTGAGCCGCCCCCCCGCTGGCAGAGCACAGCCTGCTGCTGGAAATGTACCAGGGACACGGCGAGCGGTGTATCCCCCGCCCCCCCGCATTCACTCGCCAGGGGGGGCAGCACGCGCATGTGACCCCCGGAAACCATGGCAACCACCTGAGGGATGGCATCTGCAGCAGCACGGGGGTGTCATGATGTGTGCACTGTGCAAGCTGCAGTGGATAGGGGCACAGGAGGCACAGTGAGGGCTGTTATACCCTTATACCTGTATCTAAGGTGTGCCCCTCATTAATGGTATGGGGTCACTCTGAACGATGCCAGCCACACAGAACACAAACCTGCCCCTTTCTTCTCTCTCATACAGTGGGATACAAGAGAAATTGGGTATATACTGGAAAAATAACCCTCTGTCATTATCTGAGTGCTTTATGGGCTATGATTTCTGATGGTACTGAGTTCACTGTGTTCTTTATACAGGTCTATTTTGATTTTTATGTGTAGTGTAAAATAATAAGCCAAAAAAGTTACCAATTAACATTGGCAATTGATATGAAATTTGCTTGGTACCTTAAATGTAAATGATAACAGTTCAAGAAAAAGGGTTTTGATCAGTGGCGTACACACAATCCATGGGGCCCCGGTGCGAAACTGATCCGTGGGCCCCCGTCCCCCTTCCCCTTCTACCCTGACCCTCTCCCCCCTGACTGTGCCCCCCCGACACATACATACAAAAACCCCCTCCCACAGACACATACATACACACATGCAGATACATACATACAGAGACAAACACATGCAGACACATACATACAGAGACACACACATACATACAGAGACACAGACACACTCACATACAGACACACACACACATACAGACACATACATAGATACACATATATAGAGACACATACAGAGACACAGACACACACATACATACATACACACATACAGAGACACACACAGACACATACAGAGACACACACATACATACACACATACAGAGACACACACAGCCCCATACAGATACACAGACACACACATACAGAGACACACACACACAAACACAAGATGTTTCCTACCTTTTGTTACTTTCCCTAGGGTCCAGTGGGGGCTCAATGCTTAATGCTTCCTCCCACGCGGGCTCTGATAGCTGGGAGGAGTGACCGGGAAGTCACTTCCTCCCAGCATTGATGTCATCACAGGGGGCCCGGTCGCACTGTTAAAGCGCCCAGCGCAGACCGGGCCCCCTCACAATCCATATCCATTGGGTGGCCCTGACAGCATGGGCCACCCGATGGACCCCTTAACATGCGGCCGTGTCGGTTTGCCGCATAGGCCGGGGCCGCAAAATGTGGCAGCTGGTACCCGGTCGCGGGGGTCCGTAGGGTGGCCAGGCCTACTGGAGTGATGGGCCCGGTTGTAGCTGCAACCGCTGCGACTGCGGTATGTACGCCGCTGGTTTTGATATGTCCTAGTTCTTGTCACACATGCCAGAAAGCCTCAAGATTTTATCTTGAAAATAGCAATTGTTTTGCCTTCCATTTAGTTCCTTCTGCTCTTTGGTGTTTCTCCTAGTTATTAAAACCTGTAGTTTCTTCTTAAGGATGCAGTAGAGCGAGGCTCATTATCTATTTGGACAAACTAGTGTTTACTATATACCTTAAGATTTACTATATACCTTAGGATTTTAATTTATTGTTATTATTATTGCCATTTATATAGCGCCAACAGATTCCGTAGCGCTTTACAATATTATGAGAGGGGGAATTTAACTATAAATAGGACAATCACAAGAAAACTTACAGGAAAGATAGGTTGAAGAGGACCCTGCTCAAACGAGCTTACAGTCTATAGGAAGTGGGGTATAAAACACATTAGGACAGGAAATAACAATACACTTGTTTCATTATAAGCAGATTGTAGCAGAAATGCCTCTGCCCCGTGTTCTTCAAGGGGCCTACTTACCTGCCTCAGGACTATGGCCCCCTGCAATAGACCTGGCTAAAATACTTTTAAAAGGCTCTGTTCGTGATTATATGGTTCGGTTCCCGAACAGCCGCACAAACCAGAGACCGCCTGGGTGTCAGGATTATTGTAGATGCCCAACACGCAGAACTTAAGTAGATATAAAGTAAATACCTAAGACGTATTACCGGGCCTTAGAATGGCCGGATTTAACGTATAAAGGAAAAAGACGCAAGATAGGGAAAAGCAAAGACAAAGGTATAACAAGCCAAAGGTCAAGGAATGGAGATAATAGAATAGTCAGAAGCCAAGCCAAAGGTTAAGGAATACAGAGATCGGATAGTCAATAAGGGAAGCCAAGGTCAGAACATGCTCTCGGATAACCAACTGGAAACCACAACAGGGAACTGAGAAATGGACAAACTGGGTTTAAATAGCTAAAAGTGTTTCCTGATAGGCTGTAGGGAAACATGTGATCAAGCTTATGTGGGTAACACACCCATATTACATTAACTGATCTGGCCCTTTAAGGGGTTAAACAGGAAACCCTTTATTATTCACAGCTGGAGCGGACGGCATCCTTAATGATACAGACCCGGCTGCTGAGACTCTGGTGAGTGTTTGGCAGTTTTCCCCTTCGTTTGTGGGAATACCGCAGTAGCTCTGACAGGAGCAGTGTTGGCGGGCGGCGTGACACCGGGAATTTGTTAAGCCTAATTGACAGTTTGTAACACTTTCCACCACAGTATTCTAAGTGTTTGTCTGGTTGGCCTGCTGTTCGCATGAACGACCACATGATGGCGGCCATCTTGTTCCCGCAAACGCAGACAGCAGTGTTTGGTCGTGGAACTGTTTTCGGATACTGAAACTCCCGAACACCGCTGGACTTCCAGGATCACCTCCGTTCGGTTCTACACAACTTAGAAGGGCACTGTTAGGTGGAAACATTCCCATGAACAAGATGAACAAGCTCCAGGGTAAGAACATTGACTATGTTCGGTTTTTAAATTACCGAACCCCTAAACCGATCTGGGTGATATTGGATATGTTGGTCACCCAGATCGGGGCTATCAAGAGATGTAACTTTTGTGGGGGTTTTGTGTGTTTAAAGGTATTTTTGGGGTTTTGGTAAAGTGTATGTTTTCTGTGCCTGGAGAGAAGTTTAGTACAGTTCTTGACTCAATTATCTCTCAGGCACAGGGGAGGGATTGACCTATTTTGTATGGGAGTGTCCTGGACCTGAGAGCCAATGTAACCGTGTATATGTTTTTACTGTAGTGTACACTCAGGTCCAGGGGGGAGGGGTGCCACTTGCATGGGGACCTGCATATAAGGCCAGTTGTGGCTGCCAATAAACGATTTCCTGCTTAACCTCAACATAGAATCTCATATTATGTTTGGGGGAAACAGCTGTATCTACTCTGGGGATTGCTATATCACTATACTCCCCTGGGATTATAATCACTTGATCTTTTAAGAGCATATTGCTATACTTTCTTGGAGAGCTGGCAGCTGGATCCAGGGTGGGTGGAGGACAGTGAGACCCCTACCAAGCTATAACGCTGGAAGTAGAGACTACAGTGCTGATGGTGTCTGGTGCGGTCCTTGTCGTAATCGGTAAGCACTAGGAAGCAGCGATTGGCGGAGGCACCCAGTCGGGGTGCCAGGCGGTCCGTCACACAGACCAATTCTATTTATTTTTAATATGATAATTTGTATGTACTTGCAAACTGTCATGTATTCATCCGCACATAAAAATGTGGTTAATGGCATTTACCGTCCTGACAGGAAAAGTTGTCTCAAGCAATATTACCGTCCTAACAGGAAAAGTTGTGCCGAGCAGCAATCATGCACATGAAAACCTAGTAATTGCTTTTGGGGTCAAAGGCCGGTCATGGCCAATCAGATCCACAGGAGGGTTTGTGCTGAGCAGCAATCATGCACATGGAAACCTGGTAATTGCTTTTGGGGTCAAAGGCCGGCTACAGCCAATTGGATCCACAAGAGGGGTATTTAAACCCAATTATCCTTTTTGCTCTTTGCCCTGTCGTGGTTTCATCTTGATGGTAATCCGAGAGTGCGTTCCTGATCTTAATTTTCTGGTATTTGACTTTGGCTTAGTTTTGACTTCCCTGAATTCTGGTATCCTTGACTTTTGGCTTTCCCTCATCGTTGTGTCTGATTCTGTGTTCCTGACCTCTGCAAGTCTTTTGACTATTCTTGGATACATTAAGTCCGGCCATTCTAAGGTCCGTTTATACATTATCCTTAGTCCTAGGTGTGACACAATTCTGCGTGCTGGATCAACCTGTAATTCTGACACAAAATGGCTACGAAATACCAGGCCAAGGAACCTATGACCGACAATCTCAGTTTTAAATTAGCAAGAATTACGGTCAGTTCCCCTGGCTCCTAGGTAGCGTTTGTTCGCCTTGTTCGTGCAAACAAATATACCGAACAACACTCTCCTGGCTTGTAGCGAAAAGAAGCAGGCGTTCGTATGGTTTTACCGGTGTCCGCAAGGTCGAGTGTCCAACTTAGAGTTCCTGACACTCGACGACCAAGTCCCGCTGCCTGCGTTCATGCAACAAGATGGCTGCATTTTCTCCAGCTTGTGGCGTTCGGTTATACGAACGGCGGCCACACAGGGAGAGCACTTAATGATGTGGTTTTCTATGAACTTAATGAGCCAGGGGGTGGTCAGTGTTCGGTAGATTTATCTACCAAATGCAGGGACAGTAACTTGGGGAAAAATATATACAGTTTTGTCACACACCCTTTTTGTCCACATTTAGTCAAGAGTAATGTCAGATGTTGAGTTTTTTTGGATTGTACTGGCTTACAATATAGAGTCTCGTCTCCCTCCATTCATTTTCTGGTTTTTTCACATTCTATTTCAATGACATACTGTTTATGTCTCTAACCATGCAACCAAACATTTCTTGAATTGGACCAGATCCTTATTGATGGATCTAGGTTTCATTATAAATGCCAAAATCCATTGTACCTCTACTAGAAGAATTATTTCTCAGTTTCATAGTAGACTCCTAGAAACTAATAGTCAGTCTTCAAAGCAGGAAGGTAAGGATAAATTCGAAAGAAATAGTATCTGTTCTAAACAAAGATTTATTATATCTCAGGAACTTTAGCTCACATTGTGATCTCTTGCCTGCTTCAATAAAATATATTTTTAGCTCCCTTACACAACAGAGTCTCAAAGCCAAACATCTGAAAGAGGGCCTAGGTTATTTGGACTTGATTTCTCCTACCTGGACATAAGAAATTAAGTTTTGTAGTGCTTAAAATATGTTTGGTCACAGCACAGGAAATTTATTTTCTCTTTCCGATATTCCAATAAAGTCCAACACGAGCTGATTAGGTTGGAAACTCATTGTTGAATCTTATTCACAGGCAGGAAATGGTCTATAGACACAACTCCTCTCGATATAAATTCTGCATTAAAAAAAAGACCAAATTGCTATGTTTTTCTGAAGATGGACAATACGTCCTCTTCAATAAATGATCGTCTCGGAGGGAAAAAAGTCCAGATCTGAAAGATATAACCAAAGATTTTTGGCATCTTTGTCTTGATGAGTTAGATTAATTTCTACAGGATTGGTCTGTAGGGACCCACTACATGTTTTCCACCTTCCTAATTATTTCAAAAGTGTTATTTCACACCACAGGCCAGATATCATTAAAGGAACACTATAGTCACCTAAATTACTTTAGCTAAATAAAGCAGTTTTAGTGTATAGATCATTCCCCTGTAATTTCACTGCTCAATTCACTGTCATTTAGGAGTTAAATCACTTTGTTTCTGTTTATGCAGCCCTAGCCACTCCTCCCCTGGCTATGATTGACAGAGCCTGCATGAAAAAAAACTGGTTTCACTTTCAAACAGATGTAATTTACCTTAAATAATTGTATCTCAATCTCTAAATTGAACTTTAATCACATACAGGGGGCTCTTGCAGGGTCTAGCAAGCTATTAACATAGCAGGGGATAAGAAAATCTTAATTAAACAGAACTTGCAATAAAGAAAGCCTAAATAGGGCTCTCTTTACAGGAAGTGTTTATGGAAGGCTGTGCAAGTCACATGCAGGGAGGTGTGACTAGGGTTCATAAACAAAGGGATTTAACTCCTAAATGGCAGAGGATTGAGCAGTGAGGCTGCAGGGGCGTGTTCTATACACCAAAACTGCTTCATTAAGCTAAAGTTGTTCAGGTGACTATAGTGTCCCTTTAATGTATTTTTCCCCAATGTGGCCTGCCAAACCTTGGTTCCCTCAATCATTGGGCTTGCTGGTAGATATTCAGAGACGCTCTGTAGCGAAAGCCACTTCGCCACTGTGTTTTGGAGGGGGCTGCTTGCCCGCCTCTTACCCTGATACTACGGTCCCTGGGCGATTTGGCCCTATATGTTGAGCGCTCAGATCCAAGCCATCTGGGGATGGGTTGAATGTGGGGGTTCTGTTTAGTATAACAGGAGTTATGTATTTTTATGTCTTTTGGTGGTTGCTGGTAACATGTGCTTAATGGAGACTGTGTTTGTCCCTGGATATAATTAAATCAGCTTCTCCATTGTCTCCAGGATAGAGGATTCTGGGGAACTAGTTTGAGCTGGAAAAACCATGCTTCCAGAAGGTCAAATGCACATTTGTACTAACTTTTGAACCCCTGGTCCAATTCGTATGATTTTTGAGTATGTTGTTCCCCCGAACGGATTGATTGTGAATATGTATTTTTATGCGAATGTGATGTATATTTTGGGAGTTATGAATGTTGTGTAAAAACTGTATTTTCCCTACCTATGATAATTGTATTTTCCTGTGTGTACAGATAATTAGTTTACAGGTAGAGGGGAGGGCTATGTGTGGGATGTAACTATTGTGTGATTGGTTAATGTACGTTACTGTGTGTGTCCCTCCCCTTCATGGGAGCACCTAATAAAAAGGGCTGCAAGCTAGCAGCCAGAGAGTTCTATTTTTACCCTCAACTTGAGTCCTGTCTCTTATTGGGGGAATCTGCTACAAGGGATTGCTATGCTAGGCATATTCCCTTGCTATAATTACTGAGCTCTTGTAAGAGCTTGTTCCTGCTTCGTTCTGAAGGGAGATAGCTGCAGCCTGCGGTGCTTATGGTGTCTGGTGGAGTGCTTGGAGTCCTCTGGAAGCGCTAGGAGCATCTTTCAACGGAGGTACCCAGTCGGGGTGCCAGTGGATCCGTTACATTGGTGGCAAGCGGTGGGATGGCGTCCTAGTGCGATGAGAAGCAGCTCAGAGACACTGGTAACGTTTGGAGTTACAAATTGAGGGCAACGCTAGTATCCATACAGCGCCCCTGGCTACAGCAGGATGGAATCAGCTAGTTTTCGGACAGCGTTCCATGATGAGGAGGAGGAGGAGGCCGCGGACTACAGGGATGCAGACAGAAAGGAACTCTGGTATGATGCCCTGGAAGACGCCCAGTGGCGGCGAGGTAAGAGTCTCCCCAGTGATGAGCAGCGGCTACAGAAGCGTGTGGCGATGCGGATGTATCTATTGGGAGAGCAGCCCCTGGATGAGTGGGTGACAAGACTAGAGACCCTGGTATGGCGAGAGATCTGGCTAGACAACGCATACCAGGCCCTCTGGTGGCATACCATACCATACTTACTCCCTGGACGGCCGAGCACGACTTACCGGAGGGGGATGATTATGATGGTCCTGGTCTACTTCTGGATGCCATGGAGGAGGAGCCTGATTTCGGCAGCACGGAGGATTTCCGATTTTGGGACATCCTTGACTACAGGATGGGCATGTACGATTGGCCTGTCGACTGCGCGGTGAAACCAGACATGATGCACCTAGCAACCAGGGAGTGGGAACTGGAGCAGGCCTACCAACGCCTGCTCTGCACCATTCAGCCACAGTCTACACTGCAAGCAGAACCAGGTCTAGAGCCCTTCAGCTGGAAGGATATCGTAGAGGTTTACTGGGAAAATCCCCAACCCCAGAGTGAGTGTCAGGGGGCCGAAGGTGTCGTCCTTCCCCCCCAGCGGCAGTGTGTGTTACAGGGAGCTGGAGGTGTCGACCTTCCCCCCCCAGCAGCAGTGTGTCCTACAGAGAGCAGAGACAGTTGGTCCCTATCTACAGCAACAGGACAATGTTATGGGGGTGGGGACAGGCGGTCTCCCTCTCCAGCGGCAGCCTGTGTTTCCGGGAAAGGAGCACAGCACCCCCTCACCCCAGCAGCAGTGTGTCCTACAGAGAGCAGAGACAGTTGGTCCCTCTCTACAGCAACAGGACAATGTTACGGGAGTGGAGAAAGGCGGTCTCCCTCTCCAGCGGCAGCCTGTGTTTCCGGGAAAGGAGCACAGCACCCCCTCTCCCCAGCGGCAGTGTGTACCCCAGGGGGCCGAAGGTGTCGGGGCTGCTCTTGTACTTTGTTGTTGTGGGGGGGCAACTCTGGCATTTGTTTATTGTGGGTTGGTGGATCGACTAACGGAGGCACTGACCGACAGAAGGTCAGGTGCCTGGTTAGTCTTACCCCCAAAGGGGAGATGTGTTACAAATCGCTATTTGTAACTGGCCCTTTCAATGAGAAATTGCCCTGCTTCCCTGGATTGTGGAGAAGCATGTTTGCCAGCCTCCTTCCTCATGACACTGGCCCCTGGAAGATTGTGCCCCTGAAAACTGATGAACTTTTATTGGGTGTGTATGGCCCTTTAAGAACCGTCTGGGGACATATTGTGACTTTGCTGAACAATACCCTTTTAAGACTATGTCCCCAGACCTGTAAAATAACTTGCCCCTGGCTTTCCCCCACTTGGTTCAGTAAATAGGGCTTACTGAACCAAGTACCACACAGGCGGACCACCCAGAAGTTAAAGTGTGCAGGCAATTTACCTCCCAGGCTGTGAGGTTACTGCAGGTTAATTGCACGTGGCGGCGGCCATCTTTGTTCATTCGAATGCGGTCAGGGGTGTATGCTAAAGATTCTGTGGAACTGAAATCGGCTACACATTTTACCGAACACCGCTGACCCTTACCTTCTCCTACACTTCGTTTTTCAGCTCCAGAGACGAAATGGGACTTAGTCGTTTTTCGGCATGAAATTGACCGACCGCACAGCCCAAATCTATGGAACTGTTTTGGGCAGGAAATTGTGCTTGCGGTCGGTCATAAAGGGACCTCCAGCTAACTTTTGATCCACTGGAGGGATTTGGCTGATTTTTGGAAGTGTTTATGTTTGATGTATGCTGAGTCTGAATATGTAATTTTAATGGAGATTGAATGTATAGTTTTAAAGTTACAGTGTATGTGTGAAAACTGTATTTTTACTGTATGCTATAATTATGTTATGTGTTTATCTGAGGGGAGGAGACGTGGGGGTGGTACCATGTATGTGATTGGTTAATTTCAACCTCCCCCTGGGAGTGTCCTGTGTGTACCTTTTTGTAATAAAAAGCAGGCTGGGTGTTCCAGTCCTCAGTATATGCAGTAGTGAACAAAATAAATCAGTAGGATGTGAGTGTTATACCTAAATAGGGTGTGGAGGTTGGATGTACAATAAATAAATACAAAGGAGACAGAATAAAACAATATAGTGTGAATCTACAAAAAAGATGGTGATAAAATAGAACTTAATCGTAAGTGTGTCAAGGGGACCGGCTCAAGTCACATCAACAATTGTGTCGTTAGTGACACTGCACCCTTTTTACCGGGGTAGGAAAACGAGATAAAATTAGAAAATCTCTAGTGTTGTACGTTCCAGTTTACATATAAAACATAAAGTGTTGATGGTTTTGCTCACCTCCTTTAAAGCCTCTAAACCTAGGTGCCTCTAAAGGGGGCACATTCCCTTCTTTAGCAGCAAGAAATGGATGAAGCCAATTGGACTAGGTAAATGTATTGAACTTTAAATATAAAATAAAAAAATAGACAATGGTAAAAATGTAAGAAAGTGCAAAAGATCAAATGTCCAGATAATGGCTTAACCCCTTAAGGACACATGACATGTGTGACATGTCATGATTCCCTTTTATTCCAGAAGTTTGGTCCTTAAGGGGTTAAAGTTCAAGACGCGTTTCGCCCACGTGCAGTGCACTTTTTCAATCGGTATTCTCTTTCCTTTCACTCTTGCTGCGTTTAAATATGCCAGGTGTGCACTTGGGTCCTATAGGTCCTTCTCCTTAACGGTCTTCCAATCAGATTCCAGGATGGTGGGAGGTCAAATTTCAACACCTCCAGATGATTAAGGTAATCGGGAGTGACGTGACGTCCCCACTTACGTCACTTCCACAATTCCGCCCATTTTCCTTTTGGGCATATGTCCACAAGTCTAGACCGCAAGTGACATGATGGAACAAATATGAACGTCACTTCCTATTACAATCATTATTTCCATTTTGAATATGGGAATCAATAGAAATATACATGCAATCTTGCCCTTACATCAGTCCTCTATGAGTGAAGTAGTCACCATTAAAATAATGAGGAAGAAAAGGAACAGAAAATATATTGATATTAGTCATGTCTATACATAATATTGTGTCTTTCAAATACAGAATTGACAATGTCTCCAATAAGGCAAGTGATCAATTGTTTAAAAACAGCCAGTCTTACTCAATTGATATGGACTGAATATTAGAAATGAATAAATAGTTATTAGATTTAAAATAATAATTAGAGAGAAAATATTGAAATTAGGGTACAATAGAGATGTTTAAGATTCACAAAAAAATCCCTCATTTGATCAGGATGAGGAGGAATTTGTTCAAGAATGGCTAGATTGGCTTGTGAACTTTTAATTTGGCCTAATGGGTCTAATAGTTAAAAGAAGGGATAACACTCTAAACACTAGGTAACCAAATAAACAGCATCCAAAAGTCTCTAGAGGAAAATATCACCCCAGATGACTACTCCCAGATGAAAAGTTGTTTCCAAAACAATTTGGATAAAATGGAGAAAGGAATAGTTGAAATTAAAAAGAAAAAATACTTTCGGGACAAAAATGACTATGCGAAAAATCACGATAGAACATACACCAAAAAGTATATATTTTTTTATATACAATATATTTTATGATAAATAACAAGTAAGATTTGTGGCGCTTGTATAAAGGGGGTAGGCAGCTGTAGCACAGTGTCTCTTCATATAAAATATATCATGATTTATTTTATGATATTTGAATATTTTGTAAAAAAAAATATTTAAATAGTTTATCCAAAAAATTTAAATTTGAAAAGCTTATCAAAACAAAATAATTCAAAGCCTAAGTAAAGAATTAATATGTCATGGAAAATATAAGTGGATGTGGCAACTGGAATTGGACATAGCTGTAATTGTACCTATAAAAAGACTAAACATATTTATGAGCCACGTGTAGATTGCAACCCCATTCCACCATATGGGCATTCTCCAAAAAGAAAAATGAAAAGTGCTGTACTCACCGAAAACAGAGCATGACACAAATAAAAAAAATAAAATGAACAAGAGTTACTTTTTATCCTTGGGATCCTACTCCTAGGTTCCACATCAAGTTAGCCAAGATAATGTTGAAAATTAGATAAGGGTTTCACTTCTTTAAAATGTTCTGACTACACCTCTCCACATCTAATTTACATTGGAGAGGTTATGGACAGACAGGTACTTTATACCACATTTTCTAGTCATGCCCAAAACTATACACGTATTGGCAAACAATATTGGAAATTATCATATCTATCATTGAGTTCCCTGTAGATTTAACTCCTGGATTGTTTACTTAAACATCTTTTTGAGGATTTATCAATTCACAAAAAATAATGTTAGGATATTAATCATTCCTAGATATTGGAAATCTGTTAATTCCCTCTGTTAAAGATGTTTTACTGTTTTTATTTGAAAATAAAAGATGTGAACTTGCTCTTGGCTACCAATGTACTCCTCAGACATGACTGGTCTGAGTGGGAGAAGGTAATGAGAAGTAAGTATAAACTTGACGGTGTTTCCACCTGACCGAAAACCGATTTATCACTTATGTTTGACTCCTTATTTACAGCATTTGTCATTCATTTTACAATACTTATATAAATATATACGACGTAAGAAATGTTATTCATTTTTTTCTTCCTTTTACTAATTTAATTATTTCATTTTATACTATGGATGTGCAATTTATAAATTTTTCCCCAGTTTTTATTTTTCATGTTTTTCTTCATTTATGATCTTTGTGTTGTTACTCATAGTATTAATAATGTAACTATACCAAACATCCTTGCTATTATGTCATGGTCCATATACCATACTGTTTAAATACTACTGATTGTTAGAAACGTTGACAAAAATGTACAATTGTTATTTTTATTATTATTATTTGAAACAATAAAAAACATTTGAAAAGGATTTCACTTCTGATTTGCATCCAATCTGTGATGTTTGCTTGCACAAGGTACATTACCAAGTACTGCCAAATACTACCAGACAGGTAAGTGAGAAAAGGTGTTCACGAATAGTCAGTATCAATAACCACGGCTGTGGACCCAGCATTTGGGCTGTATGGTTGATACCCTGACCTTGTGTATCACAATGTATCTCATTTAGACTACCTCTTTAATGCATGCATTTGGACTATCTCTATCTATTTGTTGTCAGGATAACAATTGTGAAGAGTAATCTATGCTTTACCGACTAACCGAAAGGGAAACAAATTGAAATTAAAGAGCTACATAATGATATTATTTATGTGTGTTAAAAAAACATTCTCAGCTTTATCGTTAGTTTTTCAAAATGTCTAAGCTCAAAATGTGAGTATAAGGTGACAGGTCGTCTTTAAAAATCTATTGAATGGGTGGGATCACAAATGCAATGTAGTAACACTAAAGAAAAAATATTTAAACAGAACTAGTTCATTCTCGGTATTTTGGGACCATTAGATACATTTCATTTTTCAGTGCTGTCTTAAAAATAATAGACTGGGTGAAAAATAAATGAATTTCTAGAGAGAATCCACTGTCTTTTCCCTGTCTGTCACTGTCCGTCAGTTTTACAGCATGTATATTGTCCTAATCAAGTAAAGAGCCCTTCACAGATTATCCTTAGATGGCCTCTTTTTTATGAGATTCCAGCCATTCTGGCAGTAATTTACCAATTGCTGTGCAATGCTGAAAAATAGGTACACTTATCAAAATAACAATGATATTTATCCGTTTGAGCTATGCAATGCAGATTATTTTAATGTTTTGTATTTTAAATATTACAGGCTGCTAAATAAGACATGTAAATACAGTGTTATTTTTTTCAGGACATACTTTAGAAATTGTTAACACCTTTCATGGTTATTTCTTAAGGAACCATATATCACCTTGAAAAAAAATGACAATAATATTACTATATATTATGACATTTTGTTGTGTGATATTATTTTTTTAGGCTCATGTTGCTTTATTAATCACTATACTAATTTATGTGGGGGCGTGACTTGACCACCATGCCAGATAGATGCAGGAGGTGTGTGCTACTCTGCAATCCCGTTATAAAGTAACAGATTAGACATAGACTTAAGCTTATTTGTACCTGAATCTGGTACACTGGGTATCTTATTGCAAGCTCAAGATATTATCGATAATAAGCCGAGGAGGTCTGGTGTCCAGTCTCTGCGGCCTGGCGAATTCCCTTAATGGGAGAAGCAACGGATCTATCCCATTGGGACAGCCAAGGTTTCATTGCTTCTGTACTGGCCCCGCAGTCCCCCCCACCCTGGACCGGTTGGGGTTCCCCAGTTCCCACCAAGCACTCTCTTAATTCTCGCTCCTGGGCACAATCATGAAAGACAGCTCCCACCAGCGGTGTACCTAGAGCATGTGGCACCTGGGGCGGGTCCTGGGTTTTGCACCCCCCTCCCACCCACCTCTCCAACCCCCCCCCCCCCACCCCCCAAAAAAAAAAAACCTACAACATTTTTAAAAATGTATTAAACAAATTTGTAAACTTTTTCAAACCCCCGGCCCTTCTACAAACTCCCTGCACTCCCTCACACACAGTTACAGGCAGACAGTCACACACAGGTACAAGCAGACAGTCACATGCACACAGTCACATCCAGACAGTCACACATATAGTCACAGGCAGTCATACACACAGTTACAGGTAGAGAGGTAGAGAGTTCCACACACACACAGTCAGTTACAAGCAGTTACACACAGTCACGCACACTGTTACAGGCAGACAGTCACATATACAGTCACAGGCAGACAGTCATACACATAGTTAAAACCACACACACACACACAGTTACAGGTAGACAGAATTACGCACACACACAGTTACAGAAGACCGTTACATACACACACACACAGTTACAGGTAGACAGTTACGCACACACACACACACACAGTTACAGACGGACCATTACACACACACACGTACACACAGTTACAGGCAGACAGTTACACACACACACACATTTACAGGCAGACAGTTATACACACACACAGTCAGTTACAAACAGTTACACACAGTCATGCACACTGTTACAGGCAGACAGTCATACACATAGTTACAGGCACACACACAGTTACAGACAGACCGTTACATACACACACACACAGTTACAGGTAGACAGTTACGCACACACACACACACAGTTACAGACGGACCATTACACACACGTACACATAGTTACAGGCAGACAGTTACACACCCACACACACACATTTACAGGCAGACAGTTATACACACACACAGTCAGTTACAAACAGTTGCACACTGTTACAGGCAGACAGTCACATATACAGTCACAGGCAGACAGTCATACACATAGTTACAGCCACACACACAGTTACGCATACACACAGTTACAGGCAGACCGTTACATACACACACACACACACACACACAGTTACAGGTAGACAGTTACGCACACACATAGAACATGCCCCTGCAGCCTCACTGCTCAATCCTCTGCCATTTAGGAGTTAATTCCCTTTGTTTATGAACCCTAGTCACACCTCCCTGCATGTGACTTGCACAGCCTTCCATAAACACTTCCTGTAAAGAGAGCCCTATTTAGGCTTTCTTTATTGCAAGTTCTGTTTAATTAAGATTTTCTTATCCGCTGCTATGTTAATAGCTTGCTAGACCCTGCAAGAGCCTCCTATATGTGATTAAAGTTCAAATTAGAGATTGAGATACAATTATTTAAGGTAAATTACATCTGTTTTAAAGTGAAACCAGTTTTTTTTTCATGCAGGCTCTGTCAATCATAGCCAGGGGAGGTGTGGCTAGGGCTGCATAAACAGAAACAAAGTGATTTAACTCACTTAAAAGGTGACTATAGTGTTCCTTTAAGCTTGCTGGTCTCTGTATGAGCTGTGCAACACCCCAACTGCCATGGGGCACAGCTCACACGTCCCCCATTAGCCCTCACACCTGGGTTATGGCGCCCCCCTACCAGGTGGCACCCGGGGCGGACTGCCCAACCCGCCCCCCCACTTCCCCCTTAGTCCGCCACTGGCTCCCACAAAGGTTATCTAAGATGCATCAGCTAAGGCTGAAGAGAAGGTGACTTACGGAGAGAAGATGGCTTTCATGAGGCATCTGGCGCCCTATGCATATGGTTCTGGAATAGCTTAAGTAGCCGATTGAATCAACACACTCCAACCACTGCCAAGCCGCTAATAAACAGTGGGGGTTCAGTTTTGGCGGGGGAACCCCAAGGGTTTGTACAGCAGAGCACAGTCCACATACCTTGGAGATCCATCCCTGTTCAGGACTTTTTCATAGCCGTACCATGGTTTTAGGGAGCGTGGCTCGTGGACATTGGGTGCTGATTCCTACCAATGCCCGGGGCAGAAGTGGTGCTACAAAGGGTAACACGACACCAAGCATACCCACAGCTCTCTGTGAAATCACCAATATTTTTTTCAAGCAACGGACCAATTCATCCCCGTGAACCAACAAAGGACCCACGCCCGCTTGACGAACCTTCCAGATAGCATGAAGACATGCCAAAGGACAGACCATAGAGTCTAATGCTAAGTAACGTGACCCAGGTACCTCGTCTTAGAACGTCCGTCTTGGACTTTTGAATCAAAAACTTCACTTCATCCGATTCGCCAAAGACATCAACGAATATCAAACCCCCAGGGACTGATTTGGATGGGCTCACAAGCTCACCCACCCGCATGGTCCGAAAAAGGCAAGGGGAGAACGCCAATCAAAATAACACCACCTCAAGTATGGAGAAACAAACCTGCGGCAAAACTGTAAGCAAGCCCACCATAAGAGCGACTGAAACCGGCCTCCGAGAATCCGAAAGCTTGGGCCCCTTATGCTATCCCCTCATAACCAATAAAACCAGAACATCCTTCGTGATGTCTGAAACCCTGGTGAGCTTCAAACCAAAAGCTCAGCCAGGGCCGGACTGGCCCACAGGGATACCGGGAAATTTCCCGGTGGGCCGCGGCACCTGGGGCTGGGCTGACAGCCCTTATCATTACTCAGGCTCCTGTGATCCCAGCCGGCTATGTGTGAGCTGTGCGGCCGCACAGGACTCCATGGGAGCAGGGGGGAGCCAGGTGGCCGGCACACCTCACACATGGCCGGCCGGGATCATTAAAAAAAAAAAAAACATTTGCGGCGGGGACGGAGCCTAGTGTGCGGCAGGGGCGGAGCTTTCTGTGCGGCGAGGGCAGAGCTTGCTGTGCAGCGAGGGCGGAGCTTGCTGTGCGGCGAGGGCCTGGCTGACTGCAGCATGGGAAGCAGGAACGAGTCCCTGCTTCCCCAACACCCAGCCTCCAGGAGCTCCAAGGGATGTGGAGGTAAGAAGCAGGTCAGTGTGTCTGTGTGTGTGTGACTGTCTGCCTGTGTGTGACTGTCTGTCTGTGTGTGTGACTGTGTGTATCTGACTGTCTGCGTGTGTGTGGCTGTCTGCCTGTCTCTGTATGTGTGGATGTTTGCCTCGGTGTCAGTGACTGTGCGTTTGTGTGTGTGCATCTGCTAGTGAGTGAGCGAGCGAGCTTCTGTGTGTGTGTGTGCGTGCGTGCGCGCACATCTGCTAGTGAGGGAGCCTCTGTGTGTGCGCCTGCTAGTGAGTTTGTGTGTGTCAGTGAGCTTGTCTGTAGTGAATCTGTGTGTTAGCGAGCTCTTCTGTAGAGAGCATGTGTGTGTCAATGGGCTTGTCTGTAGGGAGAGTGTGTGCGCATCAGTGAGCTTGTCTGTAGTGAGCGTGTGTGTGTGACAGTGAGCTTGTCTGTAGTAAGCTTGTGTGTGTATCAGAGTTTGTCTGTACTAAATTTGTGTGTGTGCCAGTAACATTGTCTGTGTGTGTCATTGAGATTGTCTGTCAATGAGCCCATTTGTGTGCATCAGTAAGATTGTCTGTGTCTTTTTTGGAGTAACTTTACTCTATAATTTAATTACCCTGAAAGAACTAATATTTTGAATTAGAAGAAGAAATGTATCAATAATATATATATATATATATATATATATTTATACAGGGCCGCCATCAGGGCATGACAACCATAACGGTTGTCATGGGCCCGGTGGTCCTGGGGGGCCTGGACTGCTCAGGTCGTCCCAGGCCCCACATTAGCTATGTGCACACATATATAGCGATTAACGCTATATACACTGTGTGCAGAATTATTAGGCAAATGAGTATTTTGACCACATCATTTATTGTATAATAAACTAATCATAAAAAATGAAACAACATCTCAAAATGTCCAGTATCAGATGTAATCGTGATGAATAGTAAGGGGCCCCTTATTCATATTCTTGTCGACAAAGGACTGATGTAAAAAATCCGAGATGTGCACATTAGCATAAAAACTATATGTGAACTCAAAAAAGTTCAAGCAGTAGGCTCCAGTCCAGTCCGTGAAAAAAAATATATAAGTGGATAAACGGATAGTGCCCAGACGACCAAGCCGTCTTACGGAGAGGGAGCTCAAACACCAGCCAAACACCCTGGTCAAGACTAAGAGGGAAGCGATAGGGATGGCCCCAAAGGTGAAAAATCACATCCAGATATGGAAAACTATGGGGATATCACTTCAGCAACTTACCCTATCCGTCCGACCATCGGGTGAGAAACTGGGAGCACATAAACTCCAAACCGTGAGGGCTGCAGGAAAAAGGCCGTTCTCGCCAGGTCGCTTGCCGAAAATCAATGGCGGGTCGTAAAGGACGAATCGGCTGGGAAGTTCAAATCCGTCGGCGGTGTGGTGAGGTAGCAGACAGCACGTCTACGCGTTTCGTCCTAGCTGGAGGACTTTTTCAAGACCATTATATATATTTTGTTATACTCTTATATATATGTGTAGAGTATTCTGATTCAGATAAGACTCACCCAGTACATTCAATTGTGGTTTATGGTGGTTATTGTGGTGATCTCGGCGAGATTGGTCATTTTTAAGTTTATTGATATTTTCATCTTTATTTTTATGTAGATCTGCATAATTAATTGGAGCGCTCACATACCAGTTATATCTTTTCGGTTTCATTTAATAAGTCGCTCCCTTGTATGTGACGCAGCCCTACTGTTATTTCATCCCATTGGGTATATTTATTTCTCACTGTCAGTCCATATTACATTTACATTTTGACCACATCATCCTCTTTATGCATGTTGTCTTACTCCAAGCTGTATAGGCTCGAAAGCCTACTACCAATTAAGCATATTAGGTGATGTGCATCTCTTTAATGAGAAGGGGTGTGGTCTAATGACATCAACACCCTATATCAGGTGTGCATAATTATTAGGCAACTTCCTTTCCTTTGGCAAAATGGGTCAAAAGAAGGACTTGACAGGCTCAGAAAAGTCAAAAATAGTGAGATATCTTGCAGAGGGATGCAGCACTCTTAAAATTGCAAAGCTTCTGAAGCGTGATCATCGAACAATCAAGCGTTTCATTCAAAATAGTCAACAGGGTCGCAAGAAGCGTGTGGAGAAACCAAGGCGCAAAATAACTGCCCATGAACTGAGAAAAGTCAAGCGTGCAGCTGCCAAGATGCCACTTGCCACCAGTTTGGCCATATTTCAGAGCTGCAACATCACTGGAGTGCCCGAAAGCACAAGGTGTGCAATACTCAGAGACATGGCCAAGGTAAGAAAGGCTGAAAGACGACCACCACTGAACAAGACACACAAGCTGAAACGTCAAGACTGGGCCAAGAAATATCTCAAGACTGATTTTTCTAAGGTTTTATGGACTGATGAAATGAGAGTGAGTCTTGATGGGCCAGATGGATGGATTGGTAAAGGGCAGAGAGCTCCAGTCCGACTCAGACGCCAGCAAGGTGGAGGTGGAGTACTGGTTTGGGCTGGTATCATCAAAGATGAGCTTGTGGGGCCTTTTCGGGTTGAGGATGGAGTCAAGCTCAACTCCCAGTTTCTGGAAGACACCTTCTTCAAGCAGTGGTACAGGAAGAAGTCTGCATCCTTCAAGAAAAACATGATTTTCATGCAGGACAATGCTCCATCACACGCGTCCAAGTACTCCACAGCGTGGCTGGCAAGAAAGGGTATAAAAGAAGAAAATCTAATGACATGGCCTCCTTGTTCACCTGATCTGAACCCCATTGAGAACCTGTGGTCCATCATCAAATGTGAGATGATGGTGCAGCCCCCCACTACCTGTATTCTGCAGGGGGCCCAGCACACTTGAAATATACTGCCCAGCTGCTCTGCTCTGTTTAAGTCTTGCGAGCGACGCGATCGTCAGAGTGTTGCCACGGGTTACCATGGCAACGCTCCGCATGGCTCGCAAGACTTCTACAGAGCAGAGTAGCTGGGCAGTATATTTCAAGTGTGCTGGGCCCCCTGCAGAATACAGGTAGTGGGGGGCTGCACCATGCCTCAGGACCTCTGGCTCCAGGGCTCCAGCCAATGTGATCTCCCCCCTCCATGGGCACAGGTGAGATACAGGGAGGGGGGGATAAAACATTACTATTAATGGATGGAAAAAAAAACTTTTCCCCCCACGTTTTGCAGCCCCATACATTTACACACACTATACACTAACATTTACACACACTATTCACTAACATTTACACACACTATACACTAACATTTACACACACTACATCCTTACACAAACATACACTCTGCAGTCACTACACACACACACTACATCCACTACACAAACACACTACATCCACTACACAAACACACACTCTGCATACACTATACACATCGCATTTAATACACACAAACACCACATCCACTACACAAACACACATACACACTCTGCATTCACTGTAAACACACACTACATCGACTACACAAACACACACTCTGCATCTAATATACACCTCATACACATAGGCGTGCGCAGCCTTTTGCATTAGGGTGTGCACCCTAAAGCACAAGCACACGCCGCGTATATATATGTATGTATGTATGTATATATATATATATATATGTGTGTATATATACATATACACATATATACACACACACACATACACTGCTGTGTGTGTGTGTGTGCTGTTAGTGTGATGTGTGTGTGAGGGTGCTGGTAGTGTACTATGTGGGTGAGGGTGTTTGTGTGTGCGCGCTTGTGAGGGTGCTGTTAATGTACTGTGTGTGAGGGTGCTGTTTGTGTGTGTGTGCGCACTTGTGAGGGTGCTGTTAATGTACTGTGTTTGAGGGTACTGGTAGTGTGCTGTGTGTGTTTGTTAGGGTCATGTTTGTGTTTGTGGGTACTGTTTGTGTGCTGTGTGTTAGGGGGCTGTTTGTGTAATGTGTGTAAGGGTGCTGTGTGTTTTTGTGAGGGTGCTGTATGTGTGGGTGCTGTATGTGTGTAGGTGCTGTGTATGTCTGTGGGTGCTGTATGTGTGTAAGTGCTGTGTATGTCTGTAGGTGCTGTATGTCTGTGGGTGCTGTATGTGTGTATGTGCTGTGTATGTCTGTGGGTGCTGTATGTGTGTTGGTGCTGTGTATGTGTGTGGGTGCTGTGTATGTGTGTAGGTGCTGTGTATGTGTGTAGGTGCTGTGTATGTGTGTAGGTGCTGTGTATGTGTGGGTGCTGTATGTGTGTAGGTGCTGTGTATGTCTGTGGGTGCTGTATGTGTGTTGGTGCTGTGTATCTGTGTGGGTACTGTATGTGTGTGGGTGCTGTATGTGTGTGGGTGCTGTATGTGTGTATGTGCTGTGTATGTCTGTATGTGCTGTGTATGTCTGTGGGTGCTGTGTATGTGTGTGGGTGCTGTGTATGTGTGTGGGTGCTGTGTATGTCTGTGGGTGCTGTGTATGTCTGTGGGTGCTGTATGTGTGTGTGTGCTGTGTGTGGGTGCTGTGTGTGGGTGCTGTATGTGGGTGCTGTATGTGTGTGTGGATGCTGTGTATGTCTGTAGGTGCTGTATGTGTGTGGGTGATTGTGGGGGGTGGAGGTGGGGATACATTACTCAATATCCCCCCTCCCTTCTTACTTTATGTGGGGAGGGGGGATTCTTGTTCCTTGCTACATTCCCTGGTGGTCCAGTGGAGGTGGGGGCAGATCAGTTAATATCCCCCCTCCCTTGTTACCTTATGCCTGGGAGGGGGGATCCTTGTTCTGCCATCCTTCCCTGGTGGTCCAGTGGTGAGTGAACTCTAGCCTGCGGGGCTAGAGTTCACTCTCGCGAGATCTGAGCGTTGCCGCTCAGATCTCGCGAGAGGAACCCGGCGGAGCTGTTGGCAAGAGCTCCGCCGGTCCTCTCCTGCCTCCCTCACTGCCTGTGGGTCGGTGGGTCGGGAGGCTGAGAGCAGAGCCGGCGTTTGGATAGCACAGGCTCTGCATGAGCCGACAGGGGGGATCCTGAGATCTCCCGTGCCGGTCTCAATACATAGGCGTGCCGCAGGGATTAGGGTGTGCCCAGGCACACCCGGCACACCCCGTGCGCACGCCTATGCTCATACATTACACAAATGTACAATCTGCACCCGTCAAACACACTGCATCCTTTAAACACACACCGCATCCACTTAACACACAAGCTCTGCATCCACTACACACACACCAGAATCAATACACACTGCATCCCTGTGGGCTGACTCGGGGGGGGGGGGGGGGCGCAGCACTTTGGGCGGACTCGGGTACAGGCACCGGGGGGCCCAGACCTTGAGCTGTGTCAGGGGCCCCAACATTTCTGATGGCAGCCCTGTGTGTATATATATATATATATATATATATATATATACACACACACTGTTGTACCTTGCACTCAGGCTTCAAAGTTGTGTGACCGGGTGCATCACCAGGGCTCCAGTATCCCGGCAATTGAAATAGTTGGCTGCACTCTCACATTTCCTTAAAACTTGATGAAAGTCCACAATAGGGACTGAAAAGTTTATCTTCTCTTAAATATTTCAATAAAAGTTACATTTTAAGGAAATCCGAGAGTGCAGCCAACTATTTTAATTGCATATATATATATATATATATATATATATACACATATACACACACACACACATGCACATACACACACACATACATATACATATACACACACCCTACATAGCACAATGACTTATGGGACTGGCATAGATTTTTTTACAGGGCTGCTTCGTATCTCCAGTCCGGCCCTGAGCTCAGCTCAGACAACTTCCCAGACACAGCCAAGGAGGAACATCCCTAAGCTTCCCAGAACCAAATTAGCTGTAACAAACCTTGCACACACTCACCATCTGACTGAAAACCACCTTATCATAACGCTGCCAAGTAGACTTCGAGACCGAACCCCGCATACAAGACATAATTTGGTCAGCCCAAATCCCCACAGTTCCGCTGGGCATAGAAAGCCCACCTTATCTGCCCCGGGCGCCACCGCCCTCAATTCCCACCACTGAAAACAAGAAAGAGCATCCGCTGTAACATTAGAAACCCCGGGCAAATACACACCCCAACAATACACATTCAGAAGCGAACTGCGCAGCACCAGGCGCCAAAGAAGACAAACCACTGGAGGGGAGGAAACAGACAAATTGTTGATGACCTGCACAACCTCCATATTATCACAGTGGAAGACCACCCTATGATCCCTGAGGAGATCACCCCAGATCTCCACAGCCACCACGATAGGAAAATGCTCCAAGACAGCAAGGTTCGTAGTCAACCCCGCCGAATGCCAAGATTCCGGCCAAGATTTGGGACACCAGTGGGCCCCAAAAATGGAACCGAAACCCAACTCACCTGCGGCGTCGGTGAACAGATAGAGTTTGGCATTGGACACCTCAGGCACCTGCCAATACGATGGACCATTAAACCCGTCCAAGAAGACGGATCAAACCGCCAGATCCTCGCGCAATGGGTGAGTGAAACACATAATTATGAGGGTGGTCATCAATATCACTATTCCGCGAACCCCTGAAGGGGTAAGACAAATGGTGATACAGCCGAAACTTACCCAGCTCCTTCTTTGGCAATACCCGGGGAGACACATAGGTTAGGCAATGGAGGGGCCGAGAATGGACCAGCCATCCGTCCAAAAGACAGCTCCTTATTGAGCTTGGCAGCCACCACCTCGGGGTGATCCCGAACAGTCTTGAGGTTCTGACAAATCCCAGAAGAATTCCTTACCCGATGGGGAATCCAAAACCCCGAGGAGCAGCTTTGCTTTACCCCGCTTGAAACAGCGGGAGGCTGAGTGAGAACCCCCACACCTGGAGCATTCATGCTTAAATTTGCAACTGATCCCCCATTTACACTGACTTTCATTGTATTGCCAGCAGCAACCAGTGCGCCTGGGCAAGGCCGACGCAGAGCAGTGTCTCAATGCGCCGCCCTCCATTCCCGAGAAAGGACAACATACCGCCCCGATGCAAGGCCGGGCGAGTCATAATCGCCAGCCACAAACCAATATCCATTTGATCCTAGCCAAAGGATGGGCAAACCGCCATCTGCTGGCGAAACTGCTCATCATAGCGCCACCAGTTTAACCCCCCCATATACCCAACATGCAGTCCAGACCATATCCTGATAACAAAACAGGGCCAAGCCTTTTTCAGGCACTTTTTTCCCTATAATACTGTCCAGGATCGAAACGGCCCTAATCCAATTCCCAAATGTTTTGGGAAACTTCCGATACCGGAACTTGTCCTTGTCAGAGTCCTTAGACTCCTTATCAGGAGGGGGCAAGTCCTCCAAGGGTAGCAGGGAGAAAATCTCTACAAACTCCCCCTTTCAAATCTTGTCCCACACCTCCTGACAGAAATGCAGCCCCAGGGGGCCTGACCAGCACATATAGCCCACACCATGTGGACCCCACGGGAAGGGGTAGGAGACAGATGCCTCAAAGTCCTCCATGCCACCACCCCCACTTCAGGAGGACACCCTTAAGCCTACTCACACGATTGGAGGCCCGTCCACCACTCCGCATGCCTGGGCTGCGGGACCCACGTGGCGGGTCCGCCAATGAAGAAAAGGCCCGCCAGAAAACCTTCAGCAGCCGTGGAAGCAGATTCAGCCTGCGCCGGAACACCAGCCTGCGTAGCCGCGGGCCAGGCAGCCTGGGAAGAAGGACTGCGGCTCCTGCAGTGTGGGGCTTGAGATGGGGATGATAAGCAGGCGCAGACAGCAGCAGACCGCCCCGCTGCCCGAGTAATGACAAAAGCCTGCAAGGGAGGTGAAGCAAGCCTCGCGGCCGCAGACCAACAACTCTGTGAGGCCAGGCCTGCACTCCTGAGCTTAGGAGGGCCTGTAGCTTCCCCTTGAGGGGCAAACCTTTCTGGTGGACGAGCTTGCCTTCAGGAACCTCTGCTACCGCCGGGAGGGGTGGCGGCAACAGCCGCGGAGGCCTGAAGACGAGCCAGCTGAGCCTGCAGGTGCAGACCCCCATCTTGTAAGGCCTCAGCCCTGAGGGCAGAGAGGACAGCTTCGATATCCATACCCTGGCCGCAAACAGCACTTGGAAAGCAGGTATTACGAGCGCAACAACCAGCAATTACCAAGCTGTTACCAACTGATAATTAAGATGGCTGCTATCCTGTAAGATGCCAACCTATTTATACTATCCCAGCCACCTACCCCTTACTATTCCACACACTGTCCTAGGACCCAGTGGCGTCGCTAGGGGGGGGGGGGGCAGAGGGGGCAATGGCTCCCCCTACATCATGCTGTGCCCCTCCTTGGGCCCCCCCAAATGCCAACAACTTGCTGGCCATGTGTTTAGAATCTGTGACAGCCCGAGGGAGGGAATGCAGGGCAGAGCAGCTCAGCTGTCTGTGGCTGGAGAGAGCACTGACAGGCTCCCCGGCACAGGCCCCGCCCCCAAACGAAGCCCCGCCTCCCGCACATATGCCTCGCCCCCGCCGTTAAGCAGAATCCCTTGCTGCTGCTGCTGCTGCAAAGGCCAGAAGATGGCTGACCCCCAGCAACAGGTAGGCTTGATATGTATGTGTGTGTCTGGACTCAGCAGTCTGTGTGTGTGTGTATGGACTCAGCAGTCTGTGTGTGTGTGTGTGTGTGTGTGTGTGTATGGACTCAGCAGTTTGTGTGTGTGTGTGTGTGTATGGACTCAGCAGTCTTTGTGTATGTGTGTGTGTATGGACTCAGCAGTTTGTGTGTGTGTGTGTATGGACTCAGCAGTCTTTGTGTATGTGTGTGTGTATGGACTCAGCAGTTTGTGTGTGTGTGTGTATGGACTCAGCAGTCTTTGTGTATGTGTGTGTGTATGGACTCAGCAGTCTGTGTGTATGTGTGTGTCTGGACTCAGCAGTCTGTGTGTGTGTGTGTCTGGACTCAGCAGTCTGTGTGTGTGTGTGTGTGTGTCTGGACTCAGCAGTCTGTGTGTGTGTGTATGGACTCAGCAGTTTGTGTGTGTGTATAGACTCAGCAGTCTGTGTGCAGGGCCGGACTGGCCCACCGAGACACCGGGAAATTTCCCGGTGGGCCGTCGGCACCTGGGACCGGGCAGACATCTAGGTGTGCTGGCGGCCGCAGAAGGAGCTGTTCTAGCGGCCGCATGGGAAGCTGTGCTGCGCTGTCTCTGCTCCCAGCGCGCTACTGAATGAGACCGGGGCCGGAATATGACGTCATATTCCGGCCCTGGTCTCAATCAGTAGCGCGCGAGGGCGGGGGAGCAGAGACAGCACAGCTTCTGCGGACGTCTCCCCAGCTCCTTCTGCGGCCGCCTCCCCAGCTCCTTCTGCGGCCGCCTTCCCAGCTCCTTCTGCGGCCGCCTTCCCAGCTCCTTCTGCAACCATCAGCACTCCCAGCTCTCTGCCCTGCATGACCCCCTGGCCGGTCACCCACAGGTAATGTGTAATGCTGTCAGTGTATGTATGTGTGTTTGTGTGTGTGTCTGTCTGTCTGTCTGTCATGGTGTGTGTGTGTGTGTGTGTGTGTCTGTCTGTCTGTCATGGTGTGTGTGTGTCTGTCATGGTGTGTGTGTGTGTGTCTGTCATGGTGTGTGTCTGTCTGTCATGGTGTGTGTGTGTGTGTGTCTGTCATGGTGTATGTGTGTGTGTCTGTCATGGTGTGTGTGTCTGTGTCATGGACTTTCTGTGTCATGTTGTGTGTCTGTTTGTCATGGTGTGTGTGTCTGTGTCATAGACTGTCTGTGTCATGGTGTGTGTCTGTGTCATTGTGTATGTCTGTCATGATGTGTGTGTTTGTGTATGTGTCTGTTTGTGTCTTGTGTCATGGTGCGTGTGTGTGTGTGTGTGTCTGTCTGTCCAGGTATGTGTGTGTCTGTCATGGTGTGTGTGTGTCTGCCATGGTGTGTGTGTGTGTGTCTGTGTGTGTTTTAAAAATAGTGTTTTTACTCACTGACACAGGTAGCACCTCTAGTAACTGTCTGAGTGACTGTCACTAGAAGTGTCACTTGGAAGCAATGTAAACACTGCCTTTTTTTCTGAAAAATCAGTGTTTACATTGAAGAGCCTGCAGGGACAGGCTATAGACACCAGAACCAATACATTAAGCCGTGTGTGTGTGCGCCTGCTAGTAAGCTTGCTTGCTTGCTTGCATGTATGTGTGTGTGTGTGTGTGTGTGTGTCTGCTAGTGAGTGAGCTTGTGTTTTTATGTCAATGAGCTTATATATATCAGTGAGATTGTCTATGAGGCTGTATATCAATGAGCTTGTGTGTGTCAGTGAGATTGTCTGTGTCGGCATGTGAGTATGCTTACTGTATAATTAAACGTTTTACTCTGAAAGGACCAATATTTTATATTAGAAAAAGCAATATATATTGTGTATATATATATATATATATATATATATATATATATATATATATATATATATATATATGATACCGGAGAAACTGACGGAAGCCAAGCACAGAGAGATGGACACAGGTTTCTTCAGGAAGGAAGAGATTCTTTATTGGATCACCGATCGGGACTCAGAGGGACTAGCGTCACCAAAATACAGCAAAGTCTGAGTACTGAATACATAGAGTACATTCCTTATATAGCACTGTAGCTCCTCCCACAATTAACTACACCCACACATACCCTTAACCTATTTAATAAATAGAGTCTAAACTCATCCATCCGGTCTAACCACGTGGCTCATCTGATACAAAGGAGAGGGACGCGTAATTCCAGTTCTTACATTCCTGCACCTGGTCAGTACAGTGATGACAGTATCTTAGCTACGTGTTATTAACTAACTGATACTACAAACACATATACATACATATGCCTTGTGGCAATCTTAGCCTGCTAAACTTGTATTTTACTGGAATTACATCACATTCCCCCCTTTGATGCCTCTGATATTTCACAATTACTTGAGGCATCACTTAACCTTGGTTTGCATATACCTCAGGTTACCATGAACCAGACCAAACTTATCTTATGATGTGAATCTTTTAACACTCATCTTCCTGCATTGGTTCTCCTTGATCTAGAGCCTTATACTTATATATCGCCATTATCTGTGCAGCAGCCTTCCTCTCTGCTATACTTCCTATCAGGCTTTGCACAGACCTAACTACTAAGGGTATAAGACACGGTAGGAGTAGACACAACAGTAAAATCAGTAGGACTCCACCTACCACTGCCTTAAGCCCTCCAAACCACTCATACCAGCTACCAAACCAACTACTTGGATTGTACCCTTTCCATACCTGAGTAGGCACATGCACTAGTTTAACCATATGGCTAGTAAGCTCAGCTATTGCTTGCCCTTCGTCATCTATTTGAAGACAGCAATTGCTCAGGTTAAACTTCCCACATACACCTCCCTCTACTGCCAAAAGGTAATCCAAGGCTAATCTATTTTGGTACACTGCTGTCCTCATCCTGGTATTATGCTTCGCTAGAAGATTGAGTGCTTGTGAGGTCTCATTAGTAATAATCTCAACCACCGCCTGTAATCTTATAATACGGTTGAGCATATAAATTGGGGTTCTATAACCAAAGGTACCATCTTCTGCCCACGTGGCTGGCCCATAATAATCTATAATACGCTGGGGAGGCCATTCATCATCTTCCCAGGCGCCTATCTCTATGGGTCCCCTTTTCTTCCTATGATTCACATCATACACTTTAACACCTAAAGTCTCACCTGTTTCAATCGGTAACAAGAAGAAGGATGGTTTGAGCATACCCAACACACATGCCCCTTCCCAGTCCTGTGGCAACTCCGAATAGGCTTTCTTACCACAGATCCAGTACAAATTTGCTGGGGCTCTCCAGGTAGATGTGATGGATAGATCAAACCACACATCCTTTAAATTGGCATATCTAGCAAACGGGTTAGATGGTTCTGAGACATTTGAAGCCGACCACCAAGTTGTATTTTTAGTATCATCATCATAAGCTTTTTGCCCTAGACAAGTTAATTCTCCTACAGAAGTATTATACATTATTCCTTTCCTTGCTATGCAAACATAACCTATGATGGAGGTCTTTAATCTCCACTCAGATTTACCTCTAACACTCAAATGATAATCGGCTTGTGTAGATATTAGTTGGTCAACTGCCTCAGAACCGGACATTACCTCCTTTGCTTCCCAAGGCCATTGGTCTCCCATGTTAGTACCTCCACACACATAGCAGTTGGTAACATTAAGACTACCGGCAATACTTTCAGCTAGGTCAATGAACAGGTTTTTAGCGTTATGGGGGATCTTATTATCTATACTCATCTCTTCATAAAAGGAATGGTATACTTGATGAGTCTGGGAGGATACCGTATCAGTCTCTATTCCTATAAACAATAATGTCCCAGGATCTAAACCCGTCCCGTATATCTGAAACCCAAATAAATTTCCATACTTATCTAGGAACTTGTCGGGGTTATTAATAAGTATATGGACTGGGTTGCATTCCATAGACTTACAATAAGGGCTAGTCGGCAACTTAGTCACTATCATGTCTTTATCTACTGTCTGTCCCCAAGTCGCCCACCCCACACAAGACCAATATGGACAAAAGTTATAGTCTTTATTTGGGCATCTAGGACTCACATATTTATTTTTACTACTGGGACAAATATATTTATCATTAGACCCATACGTCCTCTCCCATCTAAGATCCCCACATACATTCCACGGTTTTCTACCACTTGATATCGCCTTACATGCATCAAATAGCAGAACACCCGAAGAATGTACGGATTCTAACACCGTCTTATTAATTAGGGTCCCCTGAGGATCTCCATTCCTGAGAGTCAACCAAATTGTACGAGGTTGATACTCTGGACTGAAGCACTTAGGTTCTCCTACTCCTAAATGGCACACACTATAGTCTATATTTAGGTATCTACATCTTGATACCTCTCCTTTACATTCGTATTGTGAATGCCAAATTAGGGTTTGGGAAATATGGTTACCTGTTCTCGTAGTCTTAATGCATACCTCACAGCTAGGAGTGTCGGTACCTCTACCTTCCTGAATATAAAAACACATATAAATAAACACAATCAAAAGCACATCTTTCGCCGTCATCCTCAGTCTTCGTCCGTGCGATGGAACCTCAGCTTCCAGGATGTGAGGGCTGCAGGGAATGGAGTTCTGCTCATCTTCACAGGTGTCCCTTCGAGACTTTCCTGGCTTATACACTATGTGATGGTAAGCGGACAGGCTTTATTATGGCCTTCTCACTCACACCTGTAACAATAAAATTTGTAATCCACAATAATTCCTCGTTACTCCGACTGAGTAGTGCGTTTCAACTGGATCTTGCAGGGATTCTCTGGATCTGCTGTAATTTGCCAAGAATCGACTGCTGCTGGTTTAACCCTGGAGTGATGTATCCACGGAGTTACTTCGGCTACTTTTATCGCTGTAGGGGTAGACAAAAGAACAACATAAGGACCTCTCCACTTGGGCCCTAACGGTACATTATTCCACTCTTTAATCCACACTTGGTCTCCTGGATGATAACTATGAACAGGGGGATAAATATTCACAGGTAATCTATCTTGTACCCATTTCTGTACCTCCTCCATAGTCTTACCCAACTCTACAACCTGCTGCCGGGTAATTCCTTCTCCCAACTGACTCAAGTCCCCCCTTAAGTTACCAAGTACGGGAGGTGGTCGCCCATACATGATTTCAAAAGGAGAGAGGCCCATCCTTCTGGTAGGGGTACTGCGGATTCGCAATAAAGCTATGGGTAAGAGAACGTTCCACTTAAGTTGGGTTTCCTGACACATTTTAGCCAACTGGTTCTTTATAGTTCTATTCATTCTCTCTACCTTACCAGAACTCTGGGGTCTATATGCAGTATGAAGCCTCCACTTTATACCAAGCATATGAGTCAGTTGTTGTAGGCACTGATGAACAAAAGCTGGACCATTGTCCGATCCTATAGAACAGGGTAGTCCATATCGGGGTATTATTTCTCGTAGCAGGAATCTTACAACTTCTCCTGCTTTCTCTGTACGAGTAGGACATGCTTCTACCCAGCCTGAATAGGTGCACACAATTACCAACAGGTAACGATGTCCACCCGATTTAGGCATTACTGTAAAGTCTATTTGTAGATCGGACATGGGGAGTCCCCCCATAAACTGGACTCCTGGTGGCTTTACTGGTCCTTGTCTTGCATTATTCTTAGCACACGTTACACATCTGCGTACAATGGCCTGAGTCAAGTTGGACAATCTTGGTATGTAGAAATGTTTCCTGAGAGATTCTTCAGTACTGTCTCTCCCAGAATGTGTCCCGTTGTGATAATTTTGGACAATTTCTACCGCTAGTGATGCTGGTATGACTATTCTTCCATCTTCTAGCTGATACCACTTGTTCTCCAAATACTTTCCCGGTTCAGTCTTTAACCACTCCTCTTCTTGAGCTGTATAAACTGGAGTCCATTGGGACAGTGGAGTTGGTATAAGAGCAGCTATATGCCCCACATACTCCTGTCTTCCTGATTCAGCAGCACGCTTAGCTGCACTATCTGCCATCCGATTTCCCTTGGTTACATCACCATCTCCTCTCAGATGCGCTCGACAATGTATGATACCGACTTCTTTCGGCTCCCACACTGCTTCCAATAGTTGTAGGATTTCGGCTGCGTACTTGATTTCTTTGCCTTCTGAATTCAGTAGTCCTCTTTCTTTATACAAAGCTCCGTGGGCATGAGTGGTTAAAAACGCATACTTAGAGTCCGTATAGATATTTACTCTTAAACCTTCAGCCAATTGTAACGCTCGTGTTAGTGCTATTAATTCTGCCTTTTGTGCTGATGTTCCTTTCGCCAGTGGCCGAGCTTCTATCACCTTGTCTATTGTTGTCACTGCATATCCTGCATAGCGGATCCCTTCTTTCACATAACTACTGCCGTCGGTGTAATATTGAACATCGGGGTTCTGGATGGGAAAATCACGAAGATCTGGTCTACTTGAAAATACTTCATCCATTACTTCCAAACAATCATGTTGACTTTCAGTAGGTTGTGGCAAAAGGGTAGCTGGATTTAAGGTGTTTACAGTCTCTAAATGCACTCTTGGGTTTTCACACAACATTGCTTGATACTTGGTCATACGGCTGTTACTAAACCAATGATTTCCTTTGTAATCCAACAACGTCTGTACTGCATGTGGGACTCGTACATAAAGTTCTTGACCCAGAGTGAGTTTATCGGCTTCAGCTACTAGCAGGGCGGCTGCAGCTACGGCTCTTAGACAAGGTGGAAGTCCGCTGGCCACTGCATCCAGTTGCTTAGACATGTAGGCAACAGGTCTTTGCCATGATCCCAAGTACTGTGTCAATACTCCCACAGCCATTCTTCTTCCTTTGGTACGGATAAAGTCATAATACCTGAAGGTCCATTAAACTTTAAGGATGTTGTTCCATTTGGTAGGAACGTAATCTGCGCTTGTAATTTTGATAGCATATCACGTCCCAGCAATTGGACTGGACATTCAGGCATATAAAGGAATTGGTGTTTTACTACGTGGCCTCCCAATGTACAGAGTCGACTTTTAAGAACCGGTTTTTCAGCACTTCTTCCAGTTGCTCCTATCACAGTAATAGTCCTTCCAGATGGAGGAGCAACTAGATTAGTCACCACTGAATGTTCAGCACCAGTGTCGATCATGAACGCACTCCTCTTTCCCCCCTATTGATACATCGACCATAGGCTCCGCTCGACCAAGGGGGATGGAGCCCGGTCGGTATCAATAGTCCTCCATGACAGTGTCAGCCAATCCTACGAAGTCCCTACCTTCTCTATCGCGGGACCTTTGCGCTGCTGGAATATACCTGTCTTCCCTAACACTTCCTCTGTTCCCATTACTCCCTCTATAACCATTACTCCCTCCGGGGCCTCCTCTACCTCTCGCTCTACCTCTAAAGTTTCCGTAGCCTGCCCTGGGTTGGTCTCTCTCGTACTGCTCTCTTTGCGGACATTCGTTCCTCCAATGCCCTTCTTCCTTGCAATACGCGCATTGATCCCTACTCAAAGGCTCCCTACTCCATCTATTATTGCCTCTATCTGGGCCCCGTTTATCTACGCCTGCGATCGCTACCGCTAGCATATCAGCCTTTTTACGCATCTTGCGCTCTTCCTCTTTCTTACTTTCTGTATCCCTGTTCATATAGACCTTATTTGCTACCTCCATTAGTTGGGTGATGGACATACCTGCAAACCCTTCTAACTTTTGTAGCTTGCGCTTAATATCTCCGTATGCTTGGCTGACAAAGGCGGAGTTAACCATTCGGGAATTGTCTGCGTCTTCCGGATTAAAGGGGGTATACAAGCGGTATGCCTCCAATAATCGGTCATAAAAGACACTGGGCGCTTCATCGCTTTTCTGGATCACCTCAACTGTCTTCGACATGTTAATGGCTTTCTTTCCTCCGGCTTTCATGCCAGCAATTATAGCGTCTCTATAGGCTCTGAGTTGAACCATATCAGCACCATTTACGTTCCAATCGGGATCGGTGTTGGGATAGTGTGTCGCGGCCCATGCTGCTGGATTGGCTTGGTTCAAAGCACGGGCTCTATCCTCTAATGCTTTAATGGCTGCTTGATTTATTCTTGTCCTTTCCTCATTGTTAAATAAAGTCATTAGTAACTGCTGGCAATCAGCCCATGTCGGATTATGCGTCTGTACTATTGAGGTGAACAGATCAGTCATAGCTTGTGGTTTCTCAGTATACGAGGAATTATGGGTCTTCCAGTTTAAAAGATCGGTTGTGGTAAATGGGACATATACGAAGACTGGGTCAGCGTGTGCCATTTGACCTGCGGCATCGATATAAGCTGACCCGGGATTCAGACGAAGAGGCATCTGATAGTGCTTTAATTGTTGGGCACCAGTCAACTGTCGGGTTTGGATGGGGCTACGTAGAGAGGCGTCAGTCATGGGTTCCGGTCGGGGAGAGATAGGGTATGGGGATGTGGGAGGTCGGTTTTGGGAAAAGGTCGTAAATAAAACACTTCAAGCCGAGCTAGATGAAGCTTGACCGGAAGTCTGAAGTGGCGCCAAATCAGGATATTCGTTTCTAATGGGGGTGGATTCTGGTTCCGGAAGGGGAGATTTAGTACGAGGGGGGGTGGATCCTGTACTGGAGGAGGAAGCGGAAGTGGATGAGGGTAATGAGGGGAGGGGTGCAGGACTTCCTGCGTTTGCGTCACTTCTTCTTAACGGAAAGTAAGGGGGCGGCAAAGGGATCTCGGACTCAGGGGGCGTGTCCAAAATGGGCCTAACACCAGTCCTAGTGGACGAGCAAGTCCTAGCTACCATGAGGCGACACTGCTCCTCGTGGCATGTCTGGAGCCATTTTGGCGAGTCATTTACGGCCTGTCTCCAACAGTCAATATAAGGAAACTGGACGTAAAGTTCAGGCCTACCCGATACAGCCACGTGTAAGCGCTGTACCAGAGTTGGATCCAAACTGCCACGTGGCGGCCATGCCGCAACCAAAGTAGGCCACTCCCTAGTACACAAAGTGACCAAACGTACAGGAGACATCTTTACCCCAAAATCACAAACTTTGAATCCCTTTTTAAAATTCTTAACCATACATCCTAAGGGATCCGGAATCGTTGACTGCGACGCACCCATACTTAACAATGGAACGTCGTCGACAACGAATACTATACACGCGTACTATTCAACAGTCACACCCGTTTCCTCTGGCAACAGCACCACGTGGTACGGTTACCAAGTGAAACGTACACAATAACAATAAACACTCAGGGAATTCCCGTACACACACAGCTGCTACACCAGTCACTATATAATCAATATTATGCCCTTTGGCGTAACTACACAGTCACCCACGCTATAATTCTCTATATACGAATTACCCGTCTATAACACACCCCAGTAACATCGTCTTTTACAAATAGCGGTTACAGTACGGTTAGCATAGGTCAAAGCACAAGTTAAGGTCACAATACAATTATTAGTGGTTATGGTGTTAAACATGCAATGGACGACAATGATTAGTACTTATTATATAATGTCAGTAAATATACAGGGTTATGGTACCGTGCACTATAATACAGCAACACACTATTAACACTCTCGCTAGACGGCTGAGCTCGCGCTATCTAACAAGATATACACTTTACTAAAACAATCGTTAACACATTTACAATTCCCAACTAAACTATTGGCCAGTACCTTGAATGGACTACCTAAAACTATATACACCCGTTTTGGTTAGCCACACTGCCCAATCACCACATATACATAGCGAGCTAGAGAACCGAATTTACACAGGCGCCTCTTAGTCGCACTATACAACGAGCTAGAGATCCGAATTTACACAGGCGCCTCTTAGTCGTACTATCAAAAGTCTAGTGGGTTCCAAATTTACACGCCTTCCCACTTAGCCCAGATAGGATGAGAACTAGCGAACCGAATTTACACAGGCGCCGCTTAGTCTCCCGGTCCCTCCGACCTAGCGAACGTAATATACACCCTAGAACGCTAGTCTAGACAAGACACCGGTGTCCGGCTAGGGCTATCTTACACCAGGACCCCGCCTGACTAACCAAATCAAACGGTCTGACTAAAGAGCGTTCGATCGAGCGGTGCGCCTTCGCTCCTTCCCTCCGACAGAGGGGGCAGATACAGATTCAAAAACCCCTTTGGGCCTACCGCACAATCGGTATACCCCTAGCGGGTCCTGCCGTCTAAAACAGCAGTTGTCTTACCTCCTCGTTCCTGAACCTGAGTTCACACTCATCGACGGGGACACCCCAGCACTTCTCACGTAGAGGCCGATGATCTCCTGGACAACAGACCAGTGGCGCCGAGACGAAGGGAGGTCCACGCAGAAGTTCAGGGGTGCAGCCGTAGAGAACGTGGGCAAAGATAGACCGTCTCACGCCTCTGCCTCTCAGCTACCGTTGAACGATGAGCTTCCCGGCCAATGCACCAAATGATACCGGAGAAACTGACGGAAGCCAAGCACAGAGAGATGGACACAGGTTTCTTCAGGAAGGAAGAGATTCTTTATTGGATCACCGATCGGGACTCAGAGGGACTAGCGTCACCAAAATACAGCAAAGTCTGAGTACTGAATACATAGAGTACATTCCTTATATAGCACTGTAGCTCCTCCCACAATTAACTACACCCACACATACCCTTAACCTATTTAATAAATAGAGTCTAAACTCATCCATCCGGTCTAACCACGTGGCTCATCTGATACAAAGGAGAGGGACGCGTAATTCCAGTTCTTACATTCCTGCACCTGGTCAGTACAGTGATGACAGTATCTTAGCTACGTGTTATTAACTAACTGATACTACAAACACATATACATACATACATATGCCTTGTGGCAATCTTAGCCTGCTAAACTTGTATTTTACTGGAATTACATCACATATATATATTACTCAATCATCTGGGGTGGCAAGACATAGCCTTACATATTACATGCGACAATATATGGCGCATTGACTTATGGGGCTGGCATAGATTTTTTTTCCAGGGCTGCTTTGCATCTCCAGTCCGGCCCTGTCTGTGTGTATGTGTGTGTGTCTGGACTCAGCAGTTTGTGTGTGTGTGTGTGTGTGGACTCAGCAGTCTGTGTGTTTGTGTGTCTGGAATCAGCAGTCTGTGTGTGTGTATGGACTCAGCAGTCTGTGTGTGTGTGTGTGTCTGGACTCAGCAGTCTGTGTGTGTGTGTATGGACTCAGCAGTCTGTGTGTGTGTGTGTGTGTGTCTGGACTCAGCAGTCTGTGTGTGTGTGTATGGACTCAGCAGCAGGGCCGCCATCAGGGCATGACAACCATAACGGTTGTCATGGGCCTGGCGGTCCTGGGGGGCCCCGAGCCCCACATTCATTATGTGCACATATATATATATATATATATTTATATAGCGATTTTCGCTACATATATGTGCACAGAGGCCCCCCTGCTACCTGTACAATGAAGAGGGGGCCCAGCAGCACACTCTGTCCTCCTTTCCAGCTGCTCTCTGTCTAACTTTGAAAGGAAGACAATGTGTGCTGCTGGGCCCCCTCTTCAATGTACCGAGGCTAGCTCCCTCCACTATGCCACTGGATCAACAGGAAATGCGATCTCCCTCCTCCCTGGCACGGTAAGAACCAGGGAGGGGGGAATAAAATTGAAATATACACAAATAAATAAATAAAAAAATACTCCCCTCCCCCCTATTTTACACACACACTGAATCCTTACAAGCACACTCTGCACTACATTCACTAAACACACTCTGCACTACACACACACTACATTCACTAAACACACTCTGCACTACACACACACACACACTACATTCACTAAACACACTCTGCACTACACATACACTACATTCACTAAACACGCTCTGCACTCACTACAAACACTACATTTACTAAACACACTCTGCACTACACACACTACACACACTACATTCACTAAACACACTTTGCTCTACACACACTTTGCTCTACACACACACACTACATTCACTATACACATTTTGCACTACACACACACACACACTACATTCACTAAACACACTCTGCACTACACATACACTACATTCACTATACACTCTCTGCACTCACTACAAACACTACATTCACTAAACACACTCTGCACTACACACACACTACATTCACTAAACACATTTTGCACTACACACACACTACATTCACTAAACACACTTTACACTACACACACACACACACACTACATTCACTATACACACGTTTCACTCACTACACACTACATTTACTAAACACACACGGCACTACACACACATACACTACATTCACTAAACACACTTTGCACTCACTACAAACACACTACATTCACTACAAACACACTACATTCACTGTACACACTACATCCACTACAAAACACACACTCTGCATTCACTATACACACACCTACATTCACTACACACACACTCTGCATCTAATGCATGCATACAAACATTAAATACATTACACAAAACATACAATCTGCATCCACTATACACACTGCATCCATGACACACATACTGCATCCACTATACACACTGCATCCATGACACACATACCGCATCCACTATACACATTCTACATCCACTATACACACTGCATCCATGACACACATTCTACATCCACTATACACACACACACACTTCATCCTTGAGGGCGGACTCGGGGCTGGCCCCGGGGGCCCAGATCTTGAGCTGTGTCAGGGGCCCTAAAATTTCTGATGGCAGCCCTGCTCAGCAGTCTGTGTGTGTGTAAGGATTCAGCAGTCTGTGTGTGTGTCTGTGTGTGTGTATGGACACAGCAGTCTGTGTGTGTGTGTGTGTATGGACTCAGCAGTCTGTGCGTGTGTAAGGACTCAGCAGTCTGTGTGCGTGTCTGTGTGTGTATGGACTCAGCAGTCTGTGTGTGTGTGTGTATGGACTCAGCAGTCTGTGGGTGTATGGACTCAGCAGTCTGTGTATGTGTGTGTGTGTGTGTGTATGGACTCAGCAGTCTGTGGGTGTTTGGACTCAGCAGTCTGTGTCTGTGTATGTGTGTGTGTGTGTGTGTGTGTATGGACTCAGCAGTCTGTGTGTATGGACTCAGCAGTCTGTGTGTGTGTGTGTGTGTGTGTGTATGGACTCAGCAGCCTGTGTATGTGTGTGTGTGTGTGTGTGTATGGACTCAGCAGTGTGTATGTGGACTCAGCAGTCTATGTGTGTGTATGGACTCAGCAGTCTGTATGTGTGTCTGTGTGTGTATGGACTCAGCAGTCTGTATGTGTGTGTGTGTGTGTATGGACTCAGCAGTCTGTGTGTGTGTATGGAATCAGCAGTATGTGTGTATGGACTCAGCAGTCTGTATGTGTGTATGGACTCAGCAGTCTGTGTGTGTGTGTGTATGGATTCAGCAGTCTGCGTGTGTGTATGGACTCAGCAGTCTGTGTGTATGGACTCAGCAGTCTGTGTATGTGTATGGACTCAGCAGTCTGTATGTATGAACTCAGCAGTCTGTGTGTGTGTATGGACTCAGCAGTCTGTATGCCTGTGTGTGTGTGTGTGTATGGATTCAGCAGTCTGCGTGTGTGTATGGACTCAGCAGTCTGTGTGTGTGTGTGTGTGTGTGTGTGGACTCAGCAGTCTGTGTGTGTGTGTGTCTGTGTGTGTGTATGGACTCAGCAGTCTGTGTGTGTATATGGACTCAGCAGTCTGTGTGTTTGTGTGTGTGTGTATGGACTCAGCAGTCTGTGTGTCTGTGTGTGTGTGTGTGTGTGTGTGGACTCAGCAGTCTGTGTGTACGTGTATAAATCAGCCTGTGTGCATTCAGTAGTCTGTGTGCATTCAGAAATCTGTGTGTGTGTGTATGTATTCAGTGAACTGTGTGTATGTACTCAGCAGTCTATCAATAATGAAAAAATGTATTCCTGTGAGTTGTTGTGTAGGAAGGGCCCCAGTGCACTGCTTTGCCCGGGGGCCCTTAACGCTGTTAAGATAGTACTGCTTGTGTGTGTCAGTGAGCTTCTTTTTAGTGAGCATGTGTGTGTCAGTGAGCTTATCTTTAGTGAGCTTGTGTGTGTCCCTGAACTTCTTTGTAGTGAGCCTTGTGTTTATACAAGTGAGTTTGTCTGTAGTAAGCTTGTGTGTGAGTCAGAGTTTTGTCTGTCAGTAAGCCTATTTGTGCATGTCAGTGAGCTTGTGTGCTTACTGTACAATATATACATATTGACTTGTAGAAATGGCATAATTTTTTTCCAGGGCTGCTTTGGATTCTCAGTTTGGCTCTGCCAGCGAGTGCGCTTTACAGCTGAATCATCTGTGTGAGCTGCCGCACACTTTAGACCTGTTACACACGTCTGGGAGCTGCTGTTGACAGGTACTAGTAGTCTAGAGATTGGGACATGGGGTATATGCTCAGCTATCTGTATAATACTATAGTGCTGTTCTCTGTATAATACAGATCTGTGTGTGTATAATATCCCGGGATAGTCAGTGTTCCTGTATAGTGCTGCTCTCTGTCTTGGGATATTACACACAAACAGACCTGTATTATACAGAGAGCAGCACTATACAGGGAGCACTGACTGTCCTGGGATATTATACACCAGGCCCGGACTGGCCATCGGGCACACCGGGCAAATGCCCGGTGGGCCGCGATGGCCGTGGGGCCGAGGGCGGCAGGGGAGATCACAGGATCTCCCCTGCCAGCCCCAGCGCGCTACCCGAGCGCCGGCCCTGCTCTGAGCCTCCATGGGCCGGTGGGGAGATCAAAGATCTCCCTCACCGGCCCAGAGACACTGACAGGCGGCCGCCGGCTGTGGGGTGTGAGGGAGGCAGCAGAGAGGACCGGCGGAGCTCAATCCAGCAGCTCCGCCGGGTCCTCTCGCGAGGTCTGAGCGTTGCCGCGGTTACCGCGGCAACGCTCAGATCTTGTGAGAGTGAACTCTAGCCGGCAGGTTAGAGTTCACTCTCACCACTGGACCACCAGGGAAGGAAGCTGCAGAAAGGATCCCCCCCAGGCAGAACGGCTCCCCCCCTCCCATGCTAAAGGTAAGAAGGGAGGGGGGGATATAACTTTTTTTTTTAATTATTATTAATAATATATTTAAATTAAAAAAAATTATAATTAATTATTAATAATATATTTAAATTAAAATATTTAAATAAAAAAAAATCACACCAACAGCCCCCTCACACACACACATCACCCCCAGACACACACAGCCCCCCCCCAGACACACAGCCCCCCCAGACACACACAGCACCCAAACACACACAGCCCCCCCAGACACACACAGCCCCCCCAGACACACACAGCACCCAAACAAATACAGCACCCAAACAAATACAGCACCCCCAGACACACACAGCACCCAAACACACACAGCCCCCCCAGACACACACAGCCCCCCAGACACACACAGCACCCAAACACATACAGCACCCAAACACATACAGCACCCCCAGACACACACAGCACCCAGACACACACAGCACCCCCAGACACACACAGCCCCCCCCAGACACACACAGCACCCCCAGACACTCACAGCACCCAAACACTCACAGCGCACGCAGACACACAGCGCACGCAGACACACAGCGCACCCAGACACACAGCGCACCCTCAGACACACAGCACCCTCAGACACTCAGCACCCTCAGACACTCAGCACACATACCCTTCAGACACACACATCACCTTCAGACACACACAGCACCCTCACTCACAGACAGCACCCTCAGACAGACAGCACCCTCAGACAGACAGCACCCTCAGACAGACCGCACCCTCGCTCACACACATACACATATATAAAATAACCCTCAGTGAGTTAACAGACAAAGAAAATTAGAAACCTAGAATGTGACGGCAGATAAAAACACCCTCACACACAGCACCCCTCTTAAATACACACACACTGCGCCCCTCACACATACAATACGTCCAAATATATATATATATATATATATATATAAACACACACACACACACTACAGCACCCCTCACACTGCACCACCACACACATTACGCTCCAGATACACGCTAGATCCCTTACCCTATATGCACTCTTAATCCTCTATATATACACACACACACACACACACACACACAATCTCCTATACACACTCTGGGTCCTTTACACACTAGATCTCCTATACACCCTCTCTACAACCTTTACACACACTACGTCACCTATACACACACACACACACACACACTACAGCCCCTATAACACTATGCCCCCTATACACACACTATCTACAGCCCCTAGCCACACATATTACACCACAAACACAAATGAAATTGACCTATTTACACAATACCACACCACACTCTACACACACGCAATTTCACAAGCAGGCTCCAAACACATGCACCATACACTTTCCTGGCCCAATTGTCCTCTGGTATCCCACTTGTGGAGACACCAGAGACCATTTAAAAGCAAACACAGCGCAAGCCTTTTTCTAATGCCAGAGCTCTTCAGCGCGGCTCTGCGCATTGAACCAACTTGCTCACTTTGAGAGGAGGTGTGCTTGTCATTAGTGATGACAAAACACACCCTCTCTGGCCCCGCCCCCTTCTTAGGGGCCGCTCTGATTGAAAAATGCCCGGGCCTAATTTTTTTCCCAGTCCGGCCCTGTTATACACACAGCCATGTATTATACAGAGAGCAGCACTATACAGGGAGCACTGACTGTCCCAATTTATTATACACACAACCCTGTATTATACAGAGAGCACTGACTGTCCAGGGATATTATACACAGACAGTAATTGATAGCTGTGCTGCAAAATGTCCTTGGAATTTTTTTTCATATGTTGGCAACTATGGCACTGTATCAAAGGGAATTTGTTTGGTTTTTTTAATAATCCCTGGTGGAAAATAATAAATCCTCCACCAGGGATTATAAAAAAAACAAACACATTTTGTCGGGGGCGGGGTTTAACATGCGGCAGGGGCGGGGTCAATCTGCGGCGAGGGCGGGGTTGAATGTGCCCCTATACTTTTGTCCCTGGCCCACCCTGTTCCCCCCCTAAAAATGAATCCTAGAGACGCCACTGCTAGGACCACTTTACCACATTCCTCTGTATACACTACCCTCTCACTTATGTGTCCCTGTTCTGCCTAGGCCTTGCATGGCTCCTCATGGTCTTGACGCTGTGATATGTCTTACATGTCTTATAATGTGGATAAGTGCAAGATAATCCATCTTGGACGTAAAAATCCTAGGGTTGAGTATAGAATATTTGATACAGTCCTAACCTCAACATCTGAGGAAAGCGTTTTAGGGGTAATTATTTCTGATGACTTAAAGGTAGGCAGACAATGTAATAGAGCAGCAGGAAATGCTAGCAGAATGCTTGGTTGTTTAGGGAGAGGTATTAGCAGTAGAAAGAGGGAAGTGCTCATGCCATTGTACAGAACACTGATGAGACCTCACTTGGAATATTGTACACAGCACTGGAGACCGTATCTCCAGAAGGATATTGATACTTTGGAAAGAGTTCAGAGAAGGGATAAACTGGTTCATGGATTGAGGATAAAGAAACTTAACATGTATAGCTTGGAGGAAAGACGAGACAGGGGGGATATGATAGAAACATTTAAATACATAAAGGAAATCAACACAGTAAAGGAGGAGACTATATTTAAAAGAAGCAAAACTACCACAACAAGAGGACATAGTCTTAAATTAGAGGGGCAAAGGTTTAAAAATAATATCAGGAAGTATTACTTTACTGAGAGGGCAGCTATTATTGGAATGTATGTTTCGAGAATATGACACACAAAAAATAATGTTTTAAGTCTTACAAAGCTACTTAAAAATCACATATTTTTGGGGGCGTGGCTAAGCGACCGACCTGCATGGCCGCACGGTCTCAGAGCTCCGAGACACATTGCGTTACTTACAAACTTTATCCGCAGTATTACCGAACCGAGGCACCAGGAAAAGCAGGCGGTAGACCCACAATACAATATGGGTCGGAAAAACAAAAAGATAAAGCCCGATACACCCAGATTAAGCCACGACATTGGCGTGCTCCTGAGGCAGGCACAACAGGCCTGCGGGCCCAAAATGGCCGACTTCCCTGAGGCCTACTCAGACCTGTCTGAAGAACTGTCCCTGGAGGACGACGAGGACGATCTGCCGTCTAGAATGGCGCCAGCAGTGAAACCGGTCAGCCCAGACAAAGAGCCGGTGACAACAGCGGTGCTGAAAACTCTGCTGGCGGAGCTTCAGCACAATATCTTGGCTGACGTGGCGAACCTACGCACAGACCTCCAGGGCCTGACAGGCCGGATTGGAACCGTAGAAGCGTCCACGGAGGAGCATACCCAACAAATTGCCTTCATGCAGCAAACAGTACAGGGGCTCCAGAAACAGAACGCAGCGTTCGATACCAGACTGGCGATACTGGAGGACATGCGGCGCAAAAACAATTTAAAAATCAGGGGCATCCCAGAGGCTATACCCACAGAGGAGCTGCCACATATGTTGAGACGCCTCATGGTGGCACTGGTATCCCCAAGACAGGCCAAATCCATGGCTATGGAGGACTGTTTCCGCATACCGAAAGCACCGAAAGCTCCAGCAGCAGCCCCGAGGGATCTAATAGTTCGCTTCCGCAATGGCAGGGACAAGGCGGCAATGCTCATGGCTCTCAAAGACCGGGACTCTTACAATTTCGAAGGATCGCAACTCACCCTTTATCCAGACCTCTCGGGAGGGACCTTGGCATGGCGGAGATCTCTTCGCCCGGTTACCACCCTCCTTAGGCAGAAGAGCATCCAGTACAAGTGGCGGCTGTCACGAACCCTCATAGTCCTACATGGAGAATCTCAGCACACAGTCCGCGACCTCACTGAAGCTCAGGCTCTGATGCACACAATGGGACTCACACTGGACTCGGTGCCACCAGATGGATTCCAAAGGCCCAATCCTGCACCTCAACGCTGGGACCCGGCAAAAGTGACAACTTTCGTACCGCGGAAGTCTCCACCGATTGGAGCCACACCGGTCACCACCTGAACTCTTCCATATGATACGGGGTACCCAACACCCATTGTTACTCTAAGTTACCCTAAGCTACCACAAGTTGTGTTTTTGTATTTTTATTTCTTTTTGTATGCACGCACACCCCCGTAAAGCAACTTTCTGACCGCGCACTAACCCCCCCCCATACCCGACAGAAGCGCACCAAAGACCGACACAAGCAGCCCTTTAGCCGGGCATCAAACTCCTGGCCCCAGAAATAGTCCTAGCGAGACTAACACACACTGACAGTGAACACCTAGTCGACTGGCTCCTAGCAGGTACCTTATCTGACGAACGAACCCACATCTGTGGCTAAGAAGAATGAGATTAGCTGTCCCGATATCACCCTCACCCACAGAGCTTATGGAAGACACGATTTTCTAAAACTGTCATATAACACCAACAGCATACCCGACCCATCAGTCACCCAATATGACCATTGCTATGCCACGTATGCCCTATTTGACAACACAACGTCTGACTTATCTCTCTAAAATTAAAAATTGTGTGCAGAATTATTGTTAGCCACGTTGAAACTGTATATGATTGTTTTGCCCTGGACTGCTATTGTGGCACCAAGGGCCCGTTTGTTGTTAACCGCACAGCAAAAATAAAGAATTAAAAAAAAAAAAAATCACATATTTTAACAAATATGGTGATTTGATTACACTATATGGCCATACCTTGATGAGCTCACCATTTCATCAAACTCCCCTTATATTGGTGAGAGATAAAATGCTAACTAGAATACTTATAGTGTAAAACTGCTTCCAGAGGCTTATAAATGATAGTTGTACAGCGTAGTTGAGTGCAATACAATTCTTACTTAGACAATGGCAACCAGTCCGTTACAGTGTAAAACAAACATGATAATGCAATATTCGGGCATTATATAGCACATTAGTACCTGGCTGTAAAGGGGTCAGGCTACCAATAACATATAGAGCGAAACATCCTATCTACGGCTGACCATTACATATTGTCATATTGTTGTAAATGGTTTTTCTTTTTACTGAAATGTAAAAGCAAACCAGAATACACCTCCTTTTGGGTGTGTACTACAAAGTGCTAAAATAGATAAACAACAGCAGCTCTATACACTTATGTGGAAATATCCTCTTATCCACATAAAAATCCAAAAATATGTGAAGTGGTGTAAGTAAGAACCTACACCTTTAAGTGGAGCGCTAAAAATGTGCATAAGTGAGGTAAACTTACCCCACATAACCTGGTTAAAAGCTTTGCTTGAAATACATATAAAAGAAAAAAAAGACAAGAAATACAATATAGTGCAGATGGTACATGGAATGAGATAAAGTAAGTGATGGTGAAGTCAGAGCACTGACATTTAGAGGAGCCTGTGTATGAATACTGGCTCAATAATAAAGCTTCTATGCTTTTATGGCAGTGTGATGGACCGCCTGGCACCCCGACCCGGTACCTCTGCCAATCGATGCTCCTAGTGCTCACCAAGGACTCCAACAGACACCATAAGCACCGTCGACCCCACGAACCGCCGCAGCTTGTATGGCCAGTTTAATGCTTTTACTTGCCAACTCCGTGACTTTTCAGGTCAGCCGGTAGGTTGAGGGTCATATCTATCACCATGTACTTGCCCCTATCAGAAATCTTTTACACTGGCTTCCAGGTATATTAGTAATTAGGCCCTGTTTGAAAGAGAGAGAGAGTGTGTGTGTGTGCACGCTCAATTAACCTGACTCTTTTTACTTCATGCCCCATTCCTAATTTTATTAAAAATTATCAAGTCACATTTTTTAAATAATATGCATTCAAAGGTAGATCCCATTCATATTACGATTGTGGTGAATGTATTGAAAGGAAAAAGAAATAAAAATCATCCAACAATTCCAATATTTTATTTTATAATGTAATTAAAAAATACAATCTGAATAAATTAAGGGTTGCAAAACATTAAAATACAACATAGATTTTATGGATTAGATAATAATTATACAGTATGTTCACCTGCATTTTATTACCCATCAAGCTTTGCACTAGGTATAAAGAAGGTTGCTAGAAGAAGGGTCAGGCAATTATTTTCATCAATGGAATATTTTACATTCAAGTGGGATGTTAGTATAAGAAAAATCAAATGCATGTGACATTTTGTTCTAACAATAAAAGGAGGCACTTAGAAAGTAGCGAAGCAGGTGGAAATATCTGCTATGATTTAGTATTTGAACACTAGATGAAACACAGACATAGGTAATGTGCACTGTAAAAATTGGAGTCATCTTTTAAACAAAAGTAGATTATTATGGGTTGAGGAGAATGACGCACAAGAGCAAGTGTTCAGGAAATGAACATTTCGTTCTTTCTTTTTAACCCTTTGGGTGTCAGTGGTGTTAGAAGAATCGAAAATGACAATTCTTTTCAAAAGTTAATTCTTTTCAAGCACATACCTTATGCTGCTGTGAATTGCCTTAAACAAACAACCGGATTGCCAAAAAGTGTCTGAAATAGGTCAGTTGAAAAGGGTACCCATTTTGGCTAATTTTAGCATGTTTGTGGCCTAAATTTAAAGTTGGTAATAAATTCATCACTGTTTACTGTTTATTGAAGAAATCCCCAGATTTTACCATAATTGAGCAGGGCCACCTACAGCATGGTATGTTGTCTACACCATTCCCACTGCTATCGACTACCTCATACACAATATTTAGTCAACAAGATGATTATACAGGAGATGTCCATTCCACGTATAGGTTTCAACTGGATAATATATTAACCGTATTAATACCAGATAGGTTTGCAATATGTTTCAAACCATGTGCTGTATATTTGCCCGCTCGCAAATTCTAGACAGCTTACCAAATCTGTTTGCTTTATCAACAGTCACGAAAAAGTTAAATACCTTCTTGCTCTTTTTCTTGAGAAAACAATACAACAACATTTTACAAATAAGTTACTGTAACAAAGAGTTAGAAGTAAAACGTAAAGTTGTTCTGTATGTTTTAGATCTCATTTGTGTTGGTAATTGTGCCAATCTGCTTTAGGCAGAGTGTTTTTCCACTCCTTGTTTAATGCCAAGCACAAGGTGAAGGAACCAGTTAAATTGCACTGTCCAGCCTTTATCCCTGCAAACCTCTATTTGATCAAGAAAATGTTTTTTCGCACTCTCTTCATTTTTTCCAATAGTCAGTGAGTCTCGAATGTATTCAATGTCCTCTTTACTTGTTAGTTGAGGCATGCCGGTCATCAGCATCATGGAAAACAGGATAATCATGAGGTTTGAGTGATGTCGAAGGGCCAAGTAGGCTTTTACACAAACATCCTATAAGACAGAAAATTTAATTATTGCAAAAACAATTTTCATTTGTGTCATTTATGGGGGTTAAGTCAAAGTGATATTGCTGACTGTTGTTATAGCTGGAAATAGAATTTAACAGTAACAGGAAATATTGAATAAACCAAAAATAGTTAGGATCTGAATAAGTCATTGAAGCAATAGCTAAAATGCTTTTTTTATTGAAATTGTGGCTGCTTTATGGCTACTTTGTGCTACTAAATGTTGAAATTGTCTGGTCACGTCTTGGTTTAGTAAATTATCATATGTTTCATATGATCTTGCCACACTGATAAGAATAGTGGAATGTTGGATAGAACTATTGCTTTCCATTCAGTTTGAGTGCCAGCTGTCTTTGTCAATCTAAGCTATATTTTCAGTTTTGCTTTCATGCCCTAAATTTGAAATTCACTTTGAATTCCGAACAATTCACACTTAAAGGACAACATGAGAAATGCTCTTGTGTAAGCCGAAACATTGCCATTGCACTCCAGTAAAGTCTGCATTTTAGACATCCTGTGTGTGCCGGGAACTCTGTTCTCTACACTTAAAGGACAACTGTTTTACATACAAAAATGAGAAAAACTCATCCCTACGTTTAGTATATGACAGGATCCTTCAGCCACATACACATTGGGTCAGACAGTGTTTTAAAACTGACAGTTAATCTCTATGGTCTTCCCTGCTTCACTCCCTGCAGAGAAGCAAAGCATATCATGGAAAATAAGCTATGGGTTTTTAAAACACTGTCTGACCCAAGGTGCATGTATATGGCTGAAGGATTCTGTCGTATACTAAAGATAGAGATGAGTTCTTCTCCTTTTATTTTTTTTATCCTGCTAATCTTATCTGTAACTGGAGGCTTTCTACGTGGTGAAATTGCATTCAGTGTTTGTGTGATGTGCACTAGACTGTGTTGAGGTTAACAGAATACTTTTAACCTTAGTTTGTTCCTTTATTAATTTACTAAATTAGCCCACCTTTTAAAATAATAAAAGTTATAATAAATAAAAATATAAAACAGGGGCGGGGCCGGACCGCCAGCTGGATGGTCGACAGCGCGACCAGCTCCTGCAGCCTAAGTCTGAATAGGCTTAAAATAACATGATTCTGGGCTCAAAACCATCCGGCAACGGGGGCCCTCAGCGGGCAGAAAGCCCTGAATCTAGGGTGAGGCTGGCCGAACGGGCTCCAGTCCCCTAGAGGAGGATCCCTCACTGACACTACCGAGGCCTACTCCGGCGGTGTGCGGGGCGGACGGCCGCTGCCCTGCCGCCTGCCGTTCAGCGCTCAAAGTCAGGCCCGCGGTGAACCGGCCCCATACCCCCCCCCCCCCCCATGGACCGGGGGGGTGATCCCGGTCCTCACCCTCAAGAGCCGCAAAACCAGCAAGGCAAAACAGCAAGGCCGCCAAGAGCCGCACTACAGGCACTGACGCCAAGATGGCGGAGGCCATGTGGGAAGGTGCTGAGACCAGGGCCTGCACAGACTTCTTACCCGCAGCGGAAGTCCATCGAGCGGACCGCAAACACCTGCAGCACAAATCCTTACTGCAGCCATCCACCCGCAGGTACCCTCGAACCCCAACAAGTCACCCACCTTCGCTAAAGCCACCCTCAGAAGCCTCCAGCGGGGTCCCGGTATTTCCTCCCTCCTCAGGGCAGGGAAACGAAACCTCACGAACAAGCTTCAGCAGCACGCAACCACCACTGCACTGGGGAGCTTACCTGCACAGGTAGAAGCAAACAAGCCATCGCCCAAACCCCTCTTGGATCCTCACAGGCAGCGGGAACACAGCAGAGAACCTGCCCTGCACCCAGCACGAGAATAATACCAGCCGCACTGACTACCTCAGCCCCAACAAGGCATCGGCTGCCCCCCAGGAGGAACAGGAATCAAAGCCAGGCATGGTACCCTATGTCACACAGCCATCTGTGCCCCATTTGAACTCTCACATATGTATGCTGGACTATTTAAATCTGCCTAAATTGTGGGGAAAATATGCTTTTAAATTTCTCTAAGCAGCCTACACTAGCTAATGTTGATTACAACTGTACGCAAGACTAAACGTTTGTCTAGCTTTTTCACCTATATCTCGATACAGAACGAAATTTTGCAAGACCCAAGTTTATTCTGTCTACCAGATAGAAAAGCATGTTTAGCTATATAGACCAGCAAATAATGTTTTTTCACTTACTCTTTAAGCCATGCTATATACTATGTTTATGCATGCCATATACATCAATAATCATAAGTTACTGGCTGGTTGTCTATCGACAGTATGTGCAACTTCTTAGCTTGATCAACCTAGCGATTGTATTAAAAAAAAAAAATTGTGCGATTATGCATGCCACAGTCAAACTCTTATATACGCTGTTTTACGTTGATACACGCTGTTGTGGCATTTGAAATAACTCTGTACCCACCCGCACTACAAAAATAAAGAATTACAAAAAAAAAAAATATATATATAAAACAAAACAATAAACTCACCTACAATTCAGCACCTGGACAGTCTCCTCTTGGCAGCCACTCTACCATTTCTGAATGAATCAATTGTGATGATATTGGGCCAATCCAATGCTTCTCATAAAGAAGCATTAAGGACCTACGACACATATGATCACCACACTTCACCACTCAAATTATTCTCATAGAGCAGCATGGAACCAAGTGTTTCTCATAGAGAAGCATTGAGAGTGTTTGGCATCACCATGCTGACTGTGATGATGCAAAATGTGATGATCTTTCAGTTTTTGAAGGTCTCCATGAGAAAGTGCCTTGTGGAAGCTGTCAATCAGTTTTAAAATGCCAGAGAAAAAGGGACATTCTCTTTGCACCAAAACTATGTCATTAAGATGAAATAATTGTTTTACTTAAAGGGTCCCTGAAGAAACAGAAGATGTTTGTACTACATTCTATCGTAGAATCTGCACACATTACAAAATATATTTCCTTGCAGAAAAGAGAACCAATCCTTTCTTAATATTAAGAATAACTTTATTTCAGTCTAATAACAAGCCACACACTGGCCGTTTTGCCAATAAAAGAAAAATGTCCATACCTGGAATTTATGAAAATATAGACTAGTCTTCTTTCCAGAAGTTCCCATCACATAGAGGAAGTCTGGGGTTAACACAAATGGAACTCTCTCTTTGTTAATTCCTAGGAAGCTTTTGTAGTTGCCAAGAATGTGACCGAAGTCTATATGGAAGAGGTTGCCTGAAACAAATGATGACACAATAATCACAACCAGTTTAAGTACTACCTTAATAAATTGTTTGCTACACAATAATACTTGCATCACAAAACTCGCTCATGCGAGCTGAGAAATACATAACAATCTGAAGTAATTTCTACTGCTACTACTGTCAGAAAGGTTTGTTCTGAGGTATTTCCAGTACATAAAGATTATGATTACACCCATCACCCAAATACATTAAAGGGTTGCTCCAAGCATCATAACCACTACACTATGCTGTCGTGTTAACGATGCTAGGAGCACCCTGGTGCTGTCCTTCAGTAATGGAGTTCTCCCTCTTACTGGACCAACCACCAGAGGCGAGCCTCCTGAATCCGAGTGACGTGTTCAGATGCCAATCCCATGGGCCATTCATTTACTGAGAGGATCAGTTGAGCACTTTCAGCCAATGAATTACACTCTGTGCAATCTAGAATATTTTGGTATGTGCAGTGATTCAGACTGAAACACTGTATGTACAGATGCCAAGCACCATTACTACTTCAAAACACTGGAGTAAACTACTAGAAGATTTAATCTGACCTAGAGTTCTGAATTTCAACCTTTATTCTTAGACAACTCTATGTCCCTGTCTGGATGTATCAGACACTAGGTAAAATGGAAGGCCATTTCCATGATTTAGAATGGCTTAATTAGGCTCCCACACAATCACTGACTCACTCACAGACACACACTGACAGACACACACAATGACGTAGACACACACAAACTCACTCACTGACACACAGACACACCCACTCACAGACACACACACTGACAGGCATACACAATCACTCAGACACACACACATTTACTGACAGACACACTCACTCTCAGACACATGCTGACAGACACACACAATCACCCAGACACACAGGCTCCCTCACAGACACACTTGAAGACACACAGGCGCCCTCACAGACACACACAATCACGCAGACAAACAGGCTCCTTTTTTTTTGCCGCCCCCTGGAAAGTGCCTTGTTTGCCTTGCAGCAAATACGTCACTGCACACATACACACAGTCTGCTGAATACTCACACACATACACAGACTGCTGAATACATACAGACTGCTGAACACATAAAGACTGCTGAATACACACACACACATACTGCATTGAGGGGTGCAGTGTATGTGTTTGTGTGTAAGGGTGTGGAGTGTGTGTGGAGTGCTGTGTGTGTAGGGTGCTGTGTGTGTCTGAGGGGTGCTGTGCGTGTGTGTGGGGGGTGCTGTGTGTGTGAGGAGTGCTGTGTGAGAAAAGTGATGTGTGTGTGGGGGGGGTGCAGTGTGTGACGGGGGTGCTGTGTGGAGGGGAGGGGTGCTGTGTGGGAGAGGTGCTGTGTGTGTGGGTGGGGGTGCTTTGTGTGTGGGTGGGGGTGCTGTGTGTGTGAGGGATAGGGGTTCTGTGTGTGTGGGGGGAGGGGTGCTATGTGTGGGGGGGAGGAGTGCTGTGTATGTGGGGGGGGGGTGCTGTGTGTGTAGGGGGTTGTAAAGATGCATAAAAAAATCTTTACCCCCCCCCTCTCTTCTTCTTACCTTTGGTGAAGGAGGGGGGGGGGGGACAGCACGCCCTGGTTGTTTGGTGGTGGTAAGTATGTGTCTGGCTGCAGCTCTCCTGTCATCCCGCGCAATGCTGTGTGGAATGTTGCCATGGGAATGCGCGGCAATGCTCCACACAGCCTGCTCATGGGAGGACAGGAGAGCTGCCTCCCAGGTCCTCCCGACACGAAAGCAGAGTAGGCGCCTGCCGTTTTGGGCATTGATGCCGACCAGCGCCAACCAGCCCCCCCCGCCCGGCAACCTATGGCTGCGTGCCCACAGAGAGGGCTTGTGTCACGCGTGCCATAGGTTTGCCATTACTGCTATAGACGGTAAGCTCGTTTGAGCAGGGTCTTCTTCAACCTTTCTTGTAATTTTTTGACCAGGGTCTTTCTTGTAATTTTCCTATTTATAGTTAAATCCCCCCTCTCATAATATTGTAAAGTGCTACGGTATCTGTTTGCACTATATAAATGGCAATAATAATAATAACATAAGATATTAAATACCAAGAGTGGAACATAAATACTGAAAAAATATTATTGAAATGTCTATAAAACAGACTAAATTATAAGGCCTTTAAATAAATAAGCTGCCCCCACACATTATTCTAGGTTTATAAAACATCTAGATTTTTTGCACCATGTTTTTCTCACATTTCTTTGAGCTCATGCTCCCTTTTGACCCATATTTAATTTTTGTGTGGTTGTTGCTTTAGAAACAGTGTTACACAATAGAGCAATAGAAATATGTCATGTTGCAATCCGTCACTTTGGAGATCCCATTAGAGAAGACAGATTTTGTTTATAAAAAAAAAAAAAGGAAATGTAGAATATTTATTCAGTGTTGTAGTCAGAATTCCACGATCAGCTAGATGCATGTCACTCACCCATCACCCAACCTAGAATTTTAAATAATTTATCATATACTATAATTTATCTTAAATATTAAACAATCTTCTACTAGAAGGCACGTGTATGAGAGTATCGATTAATACATTTTATTTTCCCAAAAATAGGCCTGTCTAGTAACATTCAAGCAATAAAAATGGGTTTCAAACACTATTTCCATTAAAAAGAAAATTCTTACCTGTTTCAGTTATCATTATATTGTCATTGTGTCTGTCACCAATTCCAAGCACAAAGGTTGCAACACAGTAACCAGCACACGAATAAACAAATCTCTCGACTGCTGCATTAAACTATTGGGAAACATAACATAGACGATATAAGCATGAGAAACCAGCCTGAAATGGATGAGAATCCAAGCATGTTCACTGGTTGAAACGTGCAACAAATAATGAAAACAAAAAGCTGAATGCATCAACTAACTTAGTACTTGATTTAATATTTCCAAACAATTTCATATTTTTAGATAAAACAAATAAATGTAAAATAATTTTTTCATGTTAACATATCAAAGAAATGTCAAAATATTAAAAACATTTAACATTTAACTAAACACTAAGAACACACTCTGAACCACGACAGGGTGCTGCTTAAAGCAGCGTTTTATGTGCGAGGAGTATCCCATCTAAAAGGCACTTTATATCAGTGCCAATTTCTATGAAAAATCTGCACTTTTATAATGAAATAATGAAACACTTCCCTGGCTGTCAATCAAGCTGCCAGGAAGGTGTGATTCTGGATTTCTTTAGCTCCCCTGAGCTAATGGTAATGGCAGATGTGCTCTATCCCCACATACCTCCCCTCAGATCTCAAATCAGAACAGCATTCACTTTTAACGTCTGAACGCAGTACTCATTGTGAGCACGCGCACTGACGGAAGCGTTAGAGGCTTCTCAATGAGAATATTTTCAAGTGAAGAGACTGAAATGGAAGGGCTTGCAAAGGATGCATTATTTTTTTTTGACCCCCCCAGATTACACTATGGAAACAATCTCATTAGAATAATGCATGTTAGTAACATGATGAACTGATTTAGTTTGGAAGCTTCCGGAGTCAGAATTGATGCAGTAATAATGCATCATTAGGCAGCATGAGGATTGGGGACATGTAACAGGCACAGGTAACGGGACATTTTTATCCTTACTATTTGATATTAATTTGCATTTTTATACTTGAAAAGCAATCAGCATGAAATAATGATTGTCAATGTCCATGCATTTTAATAGCCGCTCTGTTCAGAATTGCTCTGGCTGTGCATAATGAATGTGAAAAGCTTTGCTGTTTGAAGATCTCCAAATTCAGCATCACTACGCACAGCATGATGACGCAGAATTCTGCTAAAACATGTGATACAGAAGCATTAGATAAGAGGTATATTTATGACTATTTTAAAAGTTTTCTATAAAATAGGGGGGCTGAAAATCAAAAACAATGCGTTACAACTTGCTGATTCCAAGAAAAATATACCTTTCTGAGTCAACAAAGTTTTATTTCCCTTTCTTTGGCACAACTGAAATTAGTTTCAATTTTTATTTTTGTAATTCTTTCAGTTCAGTAGCAGAACGTGTTGATGGCTGAATTGATGAACATACCTCTTTCACTCTAAATTACTATGTAACTAACTACAGAGCCATTGGTATATTAATTATTATTATTATTATTATGTTATTATTTATATAGCGTAACCAGGCAAGTTGGACACACAAGAACAAAGGGGTTGAGGGCCCTGCTCAATGAGCTTAAATGCTAGAGGGAGTGGGGTAAAGTGACACAAAAGGTAAAGATAGTATTAGACTAGTGACAGCTGCAAGAGAGGAATCTGTCGGGAGCTGTTAACAGTTTAATTGATATGCTTTTATGAAGAAGTGGGGTTTTAATTATTTTTTTTTTTTAAGGAGTGGAGACTGGGTGAGCATCTAACGGAGGAGGGAAGTGAGTTCCACAGGAACGGTGCAGCCCTGGAGATGTCTTGAAGGAATCAGAGGTGGGAGTACGGACAGAAGATAGACGTAAGTCTTCAGCAGAGCGTAAGGGCCTAGACGAGACATATTTGTGTATTAGGGAGGATAGATAGGTGGGAACATTATGTAGAGATTTTATACTTGAAAAGCAATCAGCATGAAATAATGATTGTCAATGTCCATGCATTTTAATAGCCGCTCTGTTCAGAATTGCTCTGGCTGTGCATAATGAATGTGAAAAGCTTTGCTGTTTGAAGATCTCCAAATTCAGCATCACTACGCACAGCATGATGACGCAGAATTCTGCTAAAACATGTGATACAGAAGCATTAGATAAGAGGTATATTTATGACTATTTTAAAAGTTTTCTATAAAATAGGGGGGCTGAAAATCAAAAACAATGCGTTACAACTTGCTGATTCCAAGAAAAATATACCTTTCTGAGTCAACAAAGTTTTATTTCCCTTTCTTTGGCACAACTGAAATTAGTTTCAATTTTTATTTTTGTAATTCTTTCAGTTCAGTAGCAGAACGTGTTGATGGCTGAATTGATGAACATACCTCTTTCACTCTAAATTACTATGTAACTAACTACAGAGCCATTGGTATATTAATTATTATTATTATTATTATGTTATTATTTATATAGCGTAACCAGGCAAGTTGGACACACAAGAACAAAGGGGTTGAGGGCCCTGCTCAATGAGCTTAAATGCTAGAGGGAGTGGGGTAAAGTGACACAAAAGGTAAAGATAGTATTAGACTAGTGACAGCTGCAAGAGAGGAATCTGTCGGGAGCTGTTAACAGTTTAATTGATATGCTTTTATGAAGAAGTGGGGTTTTAATTATTTTTTTTTTTTAAGGAGTGGAGACTGGGTGAGCATCTAACGGAGGAGGGAAGTGAGTTCCACAGGAACGGTGCAGCCCTGGAGATGTCTTGAAGGAATCAGAGGTGGGAGTACGGACAGAAGATAGACGTAAGTCTTCAGCAGAGCGTAAGGGCCTAGACGAGACATATTTGTGTATTAGGGAGGATAGATAGGTGGGAACATTATGTAGAGATTTGAAAGCAAGAACCAGAATTTTAAATTGAGCCCTATATCTTACAGGAAGCCAATGTAGGAACTGACAGAAGGGTGAGGCGTGGGAGGTGCGGGCGGACAGGAAGATGAGTCTCGCTGCCGCATTCATTATGGACTGTAACGGCGCAAGTTGGGAGCACGTAAGACCACTGAGCAGCGGATTACAGTAGTCAAGGCGAGAAAGGACAGTGGAATGGACCAGCACCTTAGTCGCATCTGGCGTTAAGTAGGGTCGGATGCGCGCAATGTTTTTGAGATGGAAATGACAGGATTTGGCAAAAGACTGAACATGAGGTGTAAAGGAGAGGTCGGAGTCAAAGGGAACAGCTAGGCAGCGAGCCTGCGTGGTGGAGCTGATGACAGCACCGTTGACTTGGAGAGAGACAGACACAGGAGTAGCAACAGAGGCAGTCAGAGACACTAGTCAAGAGGGACGGGGAGAGATCAGGAGAGGACAGGTAGATTTGTGTGTCATCCGCATAGAAATTATATTGGAAGCCAAAGGCGCTAATGGGTTTACCAAGGGAGGCAGTATGGATAGAGAACAGTAGGGGACCAAGGACTGAACCTTGGGGGACACCAACAGAGAGGAGGTGGGGAGAAGAAGCAGAGCCAGAGAAAGAAACACTGAAAGAGCACTGGGAGAGGTAGGAGGAGCATCAGGAGAGAGCAATATCATGTAGACTGATATTACGGAGGATGAGAAGAAGCTGTTGATGATCCACGGTGTCAAAAGCCGCAGACAGGTCAAGGAGAATTAGGATAGAGTAGTGACCACGAGATTTTGCAGCGAGTAGATCATTGGATACTTTTGTCAGTGCAGTTTCCACAGAGTGCTTAGCTTGGAAAGCAGACTGAAGCGGGTCTAGCAGAGAGTTGAACTCGAGGAAGACTGTCAATCTCGCATACATAACTCTTTCTAGGATCTTGGATGCAAAAGGCAGTGAGAGGTGGAGAAAGAGAAGAAGACAGAGTAGGGATGAGATGCGAGGGAATTGGATCTATGGAGCAGGTGAGAGATCTCTTCCCTGATTGTAGAGATCTTGTCAGTGAAGTGAGTTGCAAAGTCTGAAGCAGTCAAGTTAGAAGGGGGAGGAGGAACAATAGGGCGAAGAAGAGAGTTAATTGCTGTGCTCCATGTATTATGCCTATTATAAATCAGTACTGTATTTGTAAGTTAGAAATATATTTATAAAGAGTAGCTAGAAGAGTAAAAGACTAAAAACCGCTTGTATTACGTGATTGTTTTTAAGTGACTTACTGCATATAACAAGAATTATGTTTAAGTATTCAGAAATGAAATGACAGATCTCTGTAGTATGACAGCGTGCAATCAAACCTGACAGGTACTCAGTATAACACTAACTTCTCAAACAGCAAGAGTGTTCTTTATAAATAGCAAGATATATCCAGTTACCTTATCTTCTAGAGGACATTTTTCTTTTAACCATTGACTAAGAACTTCATCTTTAAATGCCCCAGTGTTGCCAACTGTGCTCTGCTGAATTTGGGCAATGGTTGTGGCATCCTTTACTATTTGGATCATTCCTACAAATTAGAGAAATATAAAAAAATGACAACGGACAAGGCAAAAGGCAATTTGTCATGTTTTAACTGATACATAACATAGTTCTCAATTGAGGCATTAAAGCACAAAGAGATGTTCCACAACAAACCTAAGTAACATAAAAACAATGCAATACAGTTAATGAGAACAAAGCCCTGAGGCCAGATGGTATTCTCTCAAGGGTACTTAGGGAGTTTAGTGTGAAAAGCATTGGATTAAATTCCTTTATGAGAAGCACTACCAGCTTATAATGGCAGTTGCCACCCATGTGAATCTCTCAACCTGCTGGGTTAGAGGTAAGTAATCTTTTTTTTTTTTTTTTTCTACAGTAAAGAGGACCCAGGACCCTAATTCTGGGCTGCGTAAGTCACATGTGCTGGGGTGCAACTAGCCACCAGCACATAATTAAGAATATGTGCAGTGTTTCAGGCTGTAATACGGCACATCCAGACTCCAAAGTTTAACAAAACAAGTGAGCAGAAATATAAAGGGCGTTGAAGCAAATTATGGTGCCAATATAAATCACATAAAACGTTAATCACAAATAAATACTAGGTTAAAACGTGTTTATTTGTTACTAATATATGTTTTAACCTGTTATTTATTTGTGATTGACTGAGTTTTTTTGTGATTTATATTGCACTCCTTATTTTTATATATTTGTTTTTTTATCAGTGAAAGTAATGGCTCACTTGTTCTTACTAGCATTGTCAGCATTATTTCAGCTTATGTATTATTTTTAACAGATCACAATTTAATGAGATAATTATTTGATACAGTTCCACACAAAAGGTTACTGTACAAACTAAAAGTAGTTGGTTTTAATTATAAAATGTGTTCTTGGACAGAACATTGTCTTAAAGATGGAGTGCAAAGAGTAATTGTAAATTGAAAACGCCTTATCATTTTGTTCTGGGTCCACCTCTCTTTAATCTGTTCATTAATGATTTTCCCAACAACACATATTGTGGTTACACAGCAAAGTTAGAAAATGAAAAATATTTCAATCTTTAATATAAGAGTTAACTGAGCAAAATTAATGCCAACAAGTAATAGATAAGTATGAGCCATAGGTAAACAGTACCGATTTTATTTCCGGTGGAAATGCAGCCATATGGCAACAAACAAAGGTCCAGTGATTCAGCTTCCCAAATAGATCCCATGATTCGAAGAATCTAAAAACAGAAATAATATGTGATTTAACTGGCTAAATGTAACTACTGAGAGATACATACTCATCCTGTTCAGAAATTACTATGTATGCACAGTAAATATTTTTTCATAAATATCCATCCATTCAGTTTTAGCCTTTAATATTTTTGCTTTTCAAATGATTTGATATTTTTGGATAAACGTAAGAAATAACGTTTTCAGAATATTAAAATATCAAAAATATATATCTCCCCAACTGATCAGCATGCTCAGGGTATGGATTTCCTAAAAAATCTGAACCTACCTCACTTAGACGAGAACTCTCAAGAACTACTTGTCGCCCCTATCACTGAAAAAGAAATTCATATAGCCATTGCGTCTCTTAAATCTGGTAAAGCTCCAGTCCCGGATGGATATACCGCCGAATATTATAAAACTCTAAAACACCAAATCAGTCCCACACTTAAAGCCCTTTTTGACCAAATCTATGTGAAGGGACTCTCAAAGGATTCACTTATTCAGGCACGCACTGTGCTGATACCAAAACTGGGTAGGGATGTGGAGGATTTGGCGTCGTATCACCCTATATCGTTGCTCAGTTTGGCCCTTAAAATTCTCACTAAACTCATAGCCTTAAGAGTTCAATCATTTTTGCCCAGGGTCCTTACGGGTCACCAACTGGAGTTTGTGGTGGGGAGACAGATGGTCCCAGGTGCCAGAAGGGCGTTGGCGGCTGTGACAGGTGTTATGGGGGGGGGGGGTGGGCTCTCCCTCACTTTCCCTTATCAGCCTTGATTTTGAGAAGGCATTTGATAGCATCACTTTCACACATAGGACGGGCCAATTTCTATAAACCAAACCAAATGCAATGGAGGACTTAATCTTCCAAACGCCAGTGAGTACATTATGGTGGGTCAACTCCGGCATGCGCTCGATTGATTCAATCGCAGTCAAGATCCTCAGATCTAGCCTTGGACTCCTTTCTGGCGCAGCCGGACTCCCTACCAGTACTTTTACACAAACCACACAACCTGCTTTCTGATTATATTCTCTCAAAACCCTCTCTTGGCTGTCCCGATTAAGGCCCGGAAGATGGCTCAGGCAAGCTTGGATGCTGTGTTGCATACACCTGCCTCTGCTCCGGAATCCTGAGTTCCAGGATGGATCCAACACAAATCCATTCACGATGTGGTCAGGGCAGGGTCTCAGGTCGTTGAATTCCTTTGTAGATTTTGACACAGAAAAATTTCTTACCATGGGTTGCCTGAGGGAGTGCTTCCCAGACCTTTCCATACCCTGGTTTGCATACTTTCAAGTACGACATTGTTTTTACACTATAAGTCAGCGCCTCATGGTCTCCGATTGGAGTAATTCTCTGGATCATCTTTTATGCACCACAAATCCAGCATTTTAGTCCATCTCTAACCTATATGCCCTTTTACGATACACACCCGATTGGAACACACTATAAACGGGTTTGGGGAAATGGAAGATTCACTTCCCTGATATCACACCTGAGAACATCCTAAACGCACACTAAACTCAAAGTCAACTTCTCCCCATGATTTCTTATCGAAACATGTTCCTGAAAACCACACATTACGCATATTTTACCCCGCATAGACTACATCTCATGGCAAGGCAAGGCTCATGGCTCATCTACATGCTTTAAATGCACCCACACCAAAGCGGATATGTATCACTGTCTGTGGGAGTGTCCCATGATTCAGAACTTCTGGAGAGAGGTTGCGCAATAACGAACAACAAAATGGCGCCCTTTACCATTAAATTCCAGTTTCCTATTATTGGGACTGTTGCCTAATAGATGCTTCTCTATAAACATAACAGCAGTGGGATGCAAAACCATTCTTCAGGTTTGGAGCCAGCCGGGTACTCCACCACTTACTTTATTCTTAACCAAACTCAAATTCCTTTTTAAACTGGATTGGCTTTATACCCTAGCCAATAAGGAACTTCTGGTAAAAAAAAAATTTCCTCACGTGGAAATTATATATTTCTACGCTGGACACCTTCTTCCAATCTAGAATTAGAGCAACTTTGGAGTACTTGGCATGGTTCTCGACCGAGGTCGTGGCAAGACGGGACCCATTGGGTGTGCTGCCCAGTGCTACTCATCCATAACTCCATTTACTGTTCTTGGGGGGGGGGGGGTGTTTAGTGGACCGGTAATTGTAAATAGTTATTGACTTTGGAAAAGTCTGGAGGGAGGGAGAGGAGGGAGAAAGGGAAAGATCAACATATATATATTCATGGGTTGCAGAACAATCAAAGCAATGTGGATATAAAGAGCATACTACTATTAGAAATACATATATAGAGCAAATGTATTAATTGTAGTAAAGTAGTTACATTCTCATGACATTCAGTATAAAACGGCATTATGACATGTAACGCTGGTTACTACTTTAATTGGTATACACGGTTCTTTACTCACTCAATGCATACGGATGCCGATCACATCTCACATGCATATTACATCCTATGACAACAATACACTACCAAAGTCATTGAATAACATTGCTACAAACACAGCCCCGCTCCTACATAGTATGTTAAATACATTACTTTCTAAGATTATTTATTTTCTGTTATTGATCTTCTTTAAAGGATCACTATAGGGTCATGAACACAAACATGTATTCCAGACTCTTTAGTGTTTAACCCACCATTTCGGGGGCTTACACAAATCACTGTTTATTTATTGTGGTCAGTACCCTGAGGACTAATGTCTGCTCCAAACATGGATTAAGATATGACTTATAAAGAGAATGTTAAAGGAACACTATTGGGAACACTATTGGGAATAAAAACCTGTATTCCTAACGCCATAGTGTCCCTGTCTATATAATCCCTTGGTGCTGTTTACCTCCCCACCTCCCACCTTCTCTATCTTAGAGGAGGCATGGTCCCCTCTGTCGATGTCAGTCCATTGTTCCTCATTGAGCAGCATTGGGGAGCTAATGCACAAACAGGGAAGCGCTGCACTCTCATTCAAGCTTCCTCGGTCTCAAGTTGCTGTCAGTATGACAGCCTCTAGCGGAAGCTTCTCTAGGTACTGTCATACTGTCATACTGATTGCCACTGCAAGTGGACTTAACTCTGCAATGTAAACACACTGCAGTTTCTAAAACACTGCAATGTTTTACTATGCATGGTTGAAAGGACAGACCATTTCATTGAGATGACGTTTTCTGGGTGACAATAGTGTCCCCTTAAGGGTTTTCTTATGGTAGCCCTGAAGTCTTCTGGTCAAACTAATATTCCTTATGCCAGCTGCAAGGTAGGTAAAAATAAACCATCACAAGAGTATTTGTTACATGCCACCCGCTGCCCTGTGCGAATTCCACATTAACGCTCACTATGCTGGCATGACTAAGGAAAAGAACAGCCCCACTTGTTTTGCTTTAGCTGTTTATGATCATTGTTAACCCCTTCACTACCCAAGCACATTTTGATTGAAACAAATATTATCAAAATGGAATGCATAACTAGCAAATAAACACAACATATCACAGCAATCTTGTGTATATATTGCTTTGAAGACAAACTTAAGATTGTAATTATGTAAATTTACCCCAATTTTTTTTTATTTTTTTTTTTACTTATTTGTTGTTTGTCATAAAAAAAAAATATTTGGGAAATAAAATTCAGTAGATATGACAAAAATAGATAAATAAAAATGATCAAAATCTATCTTGCTGATAGATATTTGTAAGGACACTGAAGGCATTATCAGCAGTATAGCCTACTGAAAATGGCAACAGAATGTAAAAATAAAGCCTGAATTTGAGCATAATGCCCATATACAGTAAGTACAGTTAATCATTTATTTCTAAAATAAAGGTATTTAACACTTCTATATCAATCTTTATCAATCTGGACAGCAAATGTAATCCTGACAATGAAATTGTAGCGTCCATTCAGTACTACCTCTCCATCACCGTAAGAATAACATGATCTTGTGAAACTTCCTTTACTGTTTGGAAACAGGGGTTCAGCTTAGATTTTCAGAAAATGTACAGGCATTATATATGAGTAAATAGTAGCTTTTGGCAGAGAAATTCCTTCCTCTACAGGCCGGTAATCATTACTAGAGTAAAAATGAGGGTTTGTAAGGCTTTATGGACTAGATTTAATACTGCAAAATATAAAATATAAAATATAAAAACATTTAAACTCGATTTAGGTACTGAAGGGATTAAAGTTACTAAAGTAATCTGAATTCTGTATGTTTCATTGAACCAATAACTTTAAAGACATACAATACCTGCAGAATAAGCATATCCTGTCGTAAGTCATCTCCATGCTTAAATATGATGCCAATGGTTTCATTGGTTAAAGCAGTTGCATCAGCACACTTGAATTCAAGCCACAGAGGTTTCTTTTTAGAAGCCATAACCTTGCACTTTTCTACCTGTGTAAACAAAATAATAAATGTATAAAATAATTTAAAATAACAATATAAGAGAGCGCATATAGGAGTGTAAACACTAAAAATAATAATCTCACAATCACATATAATAAAAGAATAAGCAGATACACATGAAAATATCCCTAAGTTTCAATTATCTTAAATGTCGAAAACTAAGCATCAGTGCTTAGGGAATAAGCCCCTAATTGTAAATCACCTAGAGGTTCCACAAGGTCAGATAATATAAATAACAGTATATACAGAGTCCTTTTCTGAGTTAATTAATGCTGAAAAAAACTGTCTAAAAGACCAGTGTGTCCACAAGAGGGTTTATGGCTACCTGCGCAAGCTGTGACGCAAGATAATAGGAGTATAGATTAGGTAGACCCAAACCCCCTCTATCCTTTCTCCTATACAGAACTTGGCGGGAAATTCTATGCCTCTTATTCTGCCAGATAAAGTCCCCAATCGATCGTTGCAAAGGGACCAGTTGGGTTTTAGTGATGCGGATGGGAAGAGCCTGAAATAAAAACAATATACGTGGCATGTTCATCTTGACAGAATGGATGCGGCCTATCCATGAGATGGGTCTATCTGTCCACTTATCAAGGTCACCCATTAGGGCTCTCATCATCGGGGCGTAGTTAGCGAGGTATAGGCGATCAGGGTCGGCAGTCAGGTGGATTCCGAGGTACTTAACGGAATGCGCCTCTATCTTGAGTCGATACGTGTCCTTGATCCGTGTGATCTCTGCGTCCGTGAGGCAGACCGGGAGAGCACTAGATTTCTGAATATTCGCCTTATTACCTGATAGCTCGCCGTATTCCGCCATGACCCTCTGTAGTGCCAACATGGAATCAATAGGATTCGTAATAGTCAGGAGGACGTCGTCTGCATAGGCTGACACTTTGTATTCGTCGGCTCCCGCCTTGACACCTGTAATATCCGGGTCTCGTCGGATGGCCTGCAGTAGCGGTTCTAAGGCAAGCACAAATAGGAGGGGGGAGAGAGGGCAACCCTGCCTAGTTCCGTTGTACAGCCGAAACGGAGTCTTAGGGGCGCCCGTTATTTGGATCTGCGCTCGAACATCATGATACATCGCTCTCGTCACCGTGACATATTCGTCTGGAAAGCCCATAGTCTTCAATACCGGGAAGAGGAATTGCCAACGCACCCTATCGAAGGCTTTTTGGGCGTCAATAGACACCATCAGGGTGGGAGTGCCGGTTGTCTTCTGTTTCCATATCAAGTCAATATTCCTCCTGGTATTTTCAAACAGCTGCCTTCCTTGAATAAAACCGACCTGATCGGCGTGTATTAGGGTGGTCAACAGGGGGTTCAGCCTGTCCGCTTGAATCTTTGCTGGGATCTTCAGATCATGGTTAATTAAAGATATGGGCCTATAATTTTCCGGGAGGAGCGAATCCTTTCCCGGTTTGGGCAACAGGACAATGGTGGCCAAAGACATATCAGGATCCAGCCGTCCCCCCTGACGTAGATGTGTGAAGAGTCGGGTCAATTGAGGTATAAGTTCGTCCCGAAAGGTTTTGTAATAGGTGCCATCGAAGCCGTCCGGTCCAGGTGCCTTATTCCCTTTCAGGTGCGATATAGCTTTGTCAACCTCATCTTCCGTAATCTCAGCAGCCAGCGCTCCTGCAGCATCTTCGCGAGTGATTGTATAAAATCTTATAGAAGTCTTCAAAGACCTTCGCTATCTCTGCGGGTGTTAGTTTCGTCGTGCCATCTGGATGCCTAATAGCAGTAATATGGGCCCTATCCTGTCTAGGTCGAAGAGTCCTGGCGAGAAGTGTGTCCATTTTGTTGGCGCTTTCGTAATAAGTTCGCTTGGACCATACCATGGACCTGGCCGCGTCATCCAGTAACAGCGTAAGTATGTGTCTCCGGACTGCTTCCAACTGCCTATATATTCTCTCTTCCGGCGCTGTCTGGTGTTTCTGTTCTAGGGTTCTCAATTGTCTCAGGAGCTTTTCCAGTGTCTGGTATTTCAACTTCTTCTTCCTGGTGGCCAGTTTAATTAAGTTCCCCCTTGTGACAGCCTTATGAGCTGCCCATAGTGTGCTCATGTGAATATCTGGGGTGGCGTTCAATTCGAAATATTCCACTATCCCCTTACGGATTTGTTCCCGTATCTCTTCATCTCGCAGCAATGACGCGTTCAGCCTCCACGTCCATGGTGAGGCCACGCATAAGTTGCCCAGTGTGATAGACACATCCGCGTGATCGGACCATGAGATGTTACCAATTGTGGAGTCCGCGATCCTGGACATGCCCGATGCATTGGCGAGGAAAATGTCGATACGTGAATACGTGCCATGGGGGGCCGAGTAAAAGGAGTACGCCTTATCTCCTGGGTGGTGAGCCCGCCACACGTCCACCAGTCCTAAATTGACTATGAAATCTCTGAGCAACCTGTCCTGACCGCCCCTGCCCTGAGACCTAGGGACGCCAGTGCGCGAGCTCCTGTCCGCGGCCGAGCACGGGGCAGCATTAAAGTCTCCACCCATGTACACTAGGCCATGAGGGAGTGCAAGGAGTTTATCTCGAAGCGTGGACCAGAAGGCAGGCTCCGGTTGGTTTGGTGCATATATGTTTATCAGGTGGATTACATGAGAATATATGGAACCTGAGACGATGACGAAGCGACCCTCTGGGTCTGCGTCAAGTGAGCTAACATTTAGCGGACAGCTGCGCCGGACGAGGATCGCCACCCCATTGCGCTTGCGATGGGACCTGGCTTCATACGATCCTGCGAAGGTGTGGTCCCTCAACCGAAATTGAGCCTGTTTGGGCAGGTGAGTCTCCTGCACAAAAGCTATATCGGATTTCAACCTATTCAACTCTTTGAACATCAGCCGGCGCTTGCGAGGCGCATTAAGACCTTTTACATTCAGGGAGTGTACCCTAACCGTCATCTCGCGGAATCGTAGCCCCGGCAAAATGCACCCTGTCCGTCATCCCTATGATCCCCGGCAAGTCATCAAACACATCCCTCCGCCGAGCCCCCACCAGCCCCCCTACAGGAAAAAAGATGAGAGAAAGAGGGGAAGGAAGAGAGAGAAGAAGAGAAGAGAGAGAGAAGACAGCGTCCAGACTCGGCCTGACGCCAAGAAACTCTGGTCTTACCAAACGCCAGAGTGTTATGGGAACGTGTTCCCACCTTCCAGCCACGGTCAACGTAGGGAGGAACAATGGGATATTGAGCCCCTAACCACAGGCGCCCTCTCATAGCTACACCAGCTTCAGTAAAAAGCCTTCCCCCGTTCGGTGACCTTAAAGGGTCCCCTGTCCCAGCGGTGACCTTGCCCAATTGGCGTATAAGAATCGAGCTTCCCCTCAGGGACGGCCAAGCCCTCGGTATTAAAGGCCTCAGGCGTCGGGAAAAGACGGCCTGCATAGGTCTTATATATGAGTTATCGTAGTATTCCCCGTCACCCCACCCTCCCACCCCCCAACACATTTGTACAAAAGAGACATCAGATAGAAACGGCATACCCCAGGGTGATAAACAACTTAACTGAAATCAAGATATACAAACTACAATTTGCAATTTACAGTTTACAATGTACAATAAGGACTATGCATGGTGTCCCGTGTCGCCGAGCGCGAGGGTCCAGACAGGAGTATCACACTCAGCGGCAGCGATACCACAGGGAAGAGTTAATTCACATTATGGCGGTGCCCCCCGCTATACCCCTTATTCCCCTGCTTCTCAATAGTACGGGAGGGAAACTTGACCGTAGTTCAGACTCACCCGGAATGAGCAGGGACCCCGGACCCCTGGCCGTATAGGACATCCCACGGGTTCACTAATTTTCCACAGCAAAAAGGGGAATATCAATCCTAGCTGGATAAGGCGAACTAAACCCAAAGACAGATACGGGCCAATCAATTGGCCCATATCTCCTCCTTAAGGTAGGGCATTTATGCCCCGGAGCAGGACATCGAGCCCAATAAAAGGGGTGCTATGCAGCGTTGGTAGCCTCGTCACCCAACAGCCCTTGTCAACTTTGTGTTCCACTCGGATATACAAGATACTGCTATCCCTGTAGGAGTCCCTCCCGTGCAATAACACTGTCTAGGGTCCGAACAAAAGACATATTAACAATAGGCTAGTCAGATAGACGGACTCAACATCCCCTCATTACGTTATTGCCCGCTTTATGGTGCGATGTTCGGTGAGTCTAGTTTCTTATGTTTTATTTTCACCATATTACTTTAGGTGTATTCCGAAGGTGAAGTGCAAACTGGGGGAGGGGGGGAGGGGAGGGAGAGGAGGGGGGGAGAGGGTGGGGTAGGAGGGTGGGGGAAAGGGGGAGGAAAGGGAGGGAGGGGGGGAGGGGGGGAGGGGAAGGTAGGGGGGAGACACATAGCGAATCTCCGCCACTCCCCGCACCATTATCCCCACAAGGAGGAAGAACATTAGGGCACAGACGTCAAATTGCAGTATGTACGCGTCGGGGAACCGGAGGCCCTCCCGGAGAAAAGAGGGAGGGAAGGAGGGGTGCAAACCCCCAGCCCCACGACCCCCATCCGCCGCCCATGTACAACCACCGGGTAATAATATTTAGCAAAGTTCACATAGAGGCCGCAGCCAACAGAGTCCCATTTCGCCATCAATAGGTAGCTCCTGAGAGGTGGGGCATTCGCCCGTCAGTGGCACCAGCTTCGGTGCAAGGAATGGATAAGAACCACAAAAAGCCAACCAAAAAAAACAGTCCCCTTTGAAATCTCCGGCCGCCACACCACATAACCATAGCCAAAGGGTCAGGGAGTCCAGAACATTAAGAGAAAATCATAGAACGTTGTCAACTCAATTTCCTTAACAAATTACGCAAATATGTTTTCGTTTCATTTTTTTTTTTTTGTAAATAATAACAATTTTTGGTTGTTTTTTTTTTTTTTTTTTTTACATTTTTACATTATGATTGTGAACTTTTTATGTTTCTTTTTTCATTTTCTATATTTGCATTAACGTTTAACTTATCTTTTTTTTTTTTTGTCGGATTTTTTTTTTTTTTTTTTACATTTTTCCCTTTTATAGTGTGTGGTGGGGGCAGGGAGGGAAGCACGTAAAATACCGGACCGACCCAGTTCCCGATCCCCATTCCCCAAAAAAGGACCCACCTACCCAAGGAAAAAGGAACCCTCAGACCCCAAACGTGGAAAAAAAACTCTCTCCGGTCCTCAGTGGTGGGATGGACATGAAGAACGTGGCTCACACGTGAGCGAAAACAGCAAGAAAAATCCCGAGCCCACCCAACACAAAGGCGGAACCCCCCCAGCAAAAAGGAGAAAAAGACCCCAGAGTGAAGGCCGTGGAATACGATACCAACGAGTTGTCGTCATCGGCGGCTTCGCGGGCCCACTTCACGCCAGTCTCCAGGCAGTTGTGGAAGCTCTCCCGGATACATTGCCACCGTCGGCAGATCAGAAGGTGTCTGGATCCCGAGACCCTGGAAGAAGCGTTTCGGATCTCCACCAGGTACGAGAACATGCGCTCTCCCCTCCCGAAACACCATCAATTTGAAGGGGAATCCCCAGGCATATTTAAGGCCTGCTCCCCGCAGCGCTCCAGTAATCGGCCGCCAGTCCCTCCGCCGCTGCAGAGTCGAAGGGGCCAGATCCTGGTAAAGGGAGATCACGGTCCCATCATGCCGGATCGGTCCCTCTCGGCTCCTCTTCATTAGGGCCTCCTTAGTGCGGAAATGGAGAAAGCTGAGGACCACATCCCTGGGGGTGTTTGTTTCGGCCCGCTGTGCACGCAGTGCCCGATGCACTCTCTCCACATGCCATTGCTCCTCCGGGATGGTCGGAAGGAGAGGCCGCAATATAGAGAGCACCAGCCCCTGTAGATCTTCCTCGGGTTCCTCGGGGAGTCCCCTCAAGCGGAGGTTGTTCCTCCGGGACCGATTGGCCAGGTCTTCTATGGCCAAATCCATGTCCACGATATGGGCCGTCATCTTATTAACCCTGTCCACCGCCTCGTTATGGGCCTGTGTGGTAGTTTCCATGCGGTCTTCGAGCTGAGCTGTGCGCTCATCCAGGGCTCCGATATCAGCCTGCAGGACGGCAGTCGATTTAGCAATTTCGCTGGCGAGGTACGCCTTTACCTCAGCCAGTTTAGTCAGTACTGCCTCCTGATCCGTGGCAGAGGCCCCTTTGGCAGCGTTAGGGGACGCGTGCGGGGATCCTCCGTCGCCATCTTGGCTCCCGGCCCTGCCATGCCGCTGCGCCGTTAGAAGGTCCAGAACGGAGCCTCCGGACTCCGTTGTCCTCCTGGGCTGTTTCTTGGAGATCCTCTTCTCCATAGTAAGGGGTCACAGGGGATATAAATTCGTTAGAAAAGGCTGCTTTAGTAGGCTTTGAGGGCGCCCTCAGGACGGAGCTCTAGTGAGACACGTCTAGTCTCATCGACGGTCAGACCACGCCCCCTCAACGACTTGTTTTAGAGACAATCCCAGTAGGGAGTTAAGAATATGTTTGCTCCTGGCACAAGTAGCTATTTTTGTTTTCCAATTCACATCAGGAAGATTAAAGTCACCCATGATGATAACTTCCCCCTTCATTGTCATTTTAGCTATTTCTTCAACTAGTAGATTATCTAACTCTTCAATTTGTCCTGGGGGCCTATAAATCACACCTACACGAGTTACTGTGTGATTACCAAATTCTAACGTAACCCAAACGGACTCTATGTTCGCCTCACTAACCTTTATTAGGCTAGATTTTATGCTATCCTTCACATACAGGGCCACCCCTCCCCTTTCTTGCCTTCCCTGTCTTTTCTATATAAAGAGTACCCTGGTATTGCTATGTCCCAGTCATTTTTCTCATAATACCGTGCCTCAGTAACAGCGACTAAATCTACACTATCAGTTGCCATTATTGCCACAAGTTCATGGATCTTATTCCCTAAACTGCGAGCATTTGTAGACATGACTCTAAGCTTATCATTTTTTAACACACTTGCTACAGGCACCTTCTGTCCTTGTTTTGGGGGACAATTGGATTGATGTTTTACAGCTTATTGTATTTTTCCTGGTGAGTATAATAATCCTATTCAGGCAGTGTTTACATTACAGCCTAGGGATACCTCCACTGGCCACTCCTCAGATAGCTGCTAGAGGTGCTTCCTGGGGCAGTGCTGCACAGTGTTCCCCTCTGCATGGAGACACTAAAATAAATCCTCATAGAGGTGCATTGATCCAATGCATTTCTATGACAAGATGCTGAATAGCCAGGGCTGTGTTTGGCTTGTGCGGCTCTGCCCCTGAGTTGCCTACTTGACTAGCTTAGTCAATCCAATGCTTTCCTATGGGAAAGCATTGTGATTGGCTCAGATCAACACTTCTTATAATGTCAGCCAAGCAAGCAGATCAGTAGCAGAGGCAGCAGCAGCAGACTAGAGTAAAGGTAAGGTTTTGCTATTTTTAGGTAGGGGCAAATGGGGGTCAGGGGAGCTAGATGGTGGTTTTAACACTATAGGATTAGGAATACATGTTTGCGTTCCTGACGCTATAATGTTCCTTTACGGGTAGATACTCCTAGAAAAACCATTTTAGATTTAAAAGGTAAAACAGGAGCTAAAATGGGGTCTTGTATGTTTGTATATACTTTTTTTTAGGAAGCGTGATAGAGTACAAAAGTTAAAAAACAATGGGAATAGAGAATCCTAATGTTTTATCTTTATTCTCAGAAGGAGTGAGAAGTGCTTGTCCATCTTAAAGGTTAACCTTATCAATGGATTACTTTAAAAGTTGATTATCAACATTAGACACTAAAAAGCAACTATTTACCTTTTTAGATAAAGGAAATTTGTAGGTATTTTAATTCAAAAAGAATTTGGTTTTGTAGCCACCACATACACTAGAAAATCAGTGTTTTTATTTTCTTCCTAAGGTGCACATTTCTCTGAAAAGGCAAAATTTGAATTTAAAATGAGATTTAGGATAAATGCCCCAGAACAATTAAACTGCAGTGGTTCTGGTGAATATAGTGCCCCTTTAACTCCTCAAGCCATGATTTTTATCAGTAATGTAATGGGAGCAGAAGAATTGCCTGTAGAAGGTTTCTCATGGTTTTCCATCAGTTCATTTTTAGCCTACAGCAGGCAAATAATTGCCTGATGGAAGACTTCTATGCTGAGAAATGATTGACGGATTAAGGGAGAACATTTCTTTATATAGATTTATTCTAAAAGCTGTATGGTTACCAGCACAATATAGAGATAACATTTTAAATAATTCAATTTTACACCAGCATTTATGTCAGGTAACCATGAGGCAGAAAAAATTCTAAGGTGCTCCCTGCTCCCCAATCCACAAAAATGCATATTAATAAGTATAATGAATTTATTAACTGGACATTGCAGGCCTAAAACATATAAAAAGCATATATTCATATTTAATGACTGTATGAGCATAGTGAGTATGTGCACCTGTGTGATTGCAAATACAGGGTAAAGGGCAGGGCCGGACTGGGGATACAAAGCAGCCCTGGAAAAAAAATCTATGCCAGCCCCATAAGTCATTGCGCCATATATTGTCGCAATATATATATATATATATATATATATATATATCTTTTTCTAATATAATATATTGGTCCTTTCAGAGTAAAACATTTAATTATACAGTAAGCATACTCACATGCAGACACAGACAATCTCACTGACACACACAAGCTCATTGATACACAGCCTCATAGACAAACAATTTCACTAATATACATAAGCTCATTGACATAAAAACACAAGCTCACTCACTAGCAGGCGCACACACACACACACACATACACATGCAAGCAAGCTCACTAGCAGGCGCACACACACACACAGCTTAATGTAGTGGTTCTGGTGTCTATAGCCTGTCCCTGCAGGCTTTTGAATGTAAACACTGACTTTGCAGAGAAAAGGCAGTGTTTACATTGCTTCCTAGTGACACCTCTAGTGACAGACACTCAGACGGTCACTAGAGGCGCTTCCTGTGTCAGTGCGGATTGGCTGAGATCATCAAGCTTGATGATCTCAGTCATAGAGGCAGAGACCAGCACGATGTTGGAAAAAAAAAAAGGTGAGTAAAACACTATTTTTAAAAACACACACAGACACCACGACTGACACACACACACACACACACCATGACAGACAAAGACACACACACACACACACACCATGACAGACACACACCATGATACAGACACACCGTGACACAGACAGACACACAGCATGACACATACAGACACACACAGACACACAGCATGACACATACAGACACACACACACACAGCGTAACACAGACAGACACACACACAGCGTAACACAGACAGACACACACACAGCGTAACACAGACACACACACAGCGTAACACAGACACACACACAGCATGACACAGACAGACACACAGCATGACACAGACAGACACACAGCATGACACAGACAGACACACAGCATGACACAGACAGACACACAGCATGACACAGACAGACACACAGCATGACACAGACAGACACACACACAGCATGACACAGACAGACACACACACACTGCATGACACAGACAGACACACACACTGCATGACACAGACAGACACACACATACTGCATGACACAGACAGACACACACACACTGCATGATACAGACAGATACACAGCATGACACAGACACAGACACACACACACCGCATGACACAGACACACACACACACACACCGCATGACACAGACACACACACAGCATGACACAGACAGACACACACACACCATGACAGACACACACACACACACCATGACAGACACACACCATGATACAGACACAGCATGACACAGACAGACACACAGCATGATACAGACACACACACACCGCATGACACAGACACACAAACAGCATGACACAGACAGACACACACGCCATGACAGACATACACACACACCATGACAGACACACACCATGATACAGACACAGCATGACACAGACAGACACACAGCATGATACAGACACACACACACAGCATGATACAGACACACACACACAGCATGACACAGACAGATACACAGCATGACACAGACATAAACACCGCATGATACAGACACACACAGCATGACACAGACACACACACACAGCATGACGCAGACACACACAGCATGACACAGACACACACACACACACAGCATGACGCAGACACACACACACAGCATGACACAGACAGATACACAGCATGACACAGACATAAACACCGCATGATACAGACACACACAGCATGACACAGACACACACACACAGCATGACGCAGACACACACAGCATGACACAGACACACACACACACACAGCATGACGCAGACACACACACACAGCATGACGCAGACACACACAGCATGACACAGACAGACACACACACACACACACACAGCATGATACAGACACACACACACACAGCATGACACAGACACATACACACACACCATGACACAGACACATACACACACACCATGACAGACAGACACAAACACACACAGCATGACACACACACACACTTCCACTGACATACATATTTTTTAGTACCTGTGGGCAGGGGCGTACCTAGAGCATTTGGCACCCGGGGCGGACCCTGAGTGTGGCAACCCCCCCCCCCCATAATAAAAATGTAAGAAAACACCCACATATTTTTTCAATGTTTTCAATAATATTTATTGCACAAATTTGTAAACTGCTTGTAAAATTTGTAAAATGCGCCAGTTTTGTAGAAGGGGGAAGACCATTGCTTTTGTAGAAAGGGGCTGGTGAGAACCTTCTAGAAAACTCCTGCCCTGCCCCTTTCTACAAAGCCCCTTGTCTCGCCCTTCATATAAAAACCCTGCACCCCGATCACATAAATTTCAGACACTCCCTACACATAAAAACCCTGCACCCCGATCGCATAAATTTCATTCACTCCCTACACATAAAAATCATGCACCCCCCCTTAATAAAAAACCCTGCACACCCCCTTAATAAAAACAAAAACGTGCACAACCCCTCTTAATAACAAAAAACCTGCACACCCCCTTATAAAAACCATGCACACCCCCTTAACAAAAAAAACTAAAATCTGCAGTGCACATCCTCCCTTAATAAATAGAATACTGCAACCCCCTTAATCAAAAAAACCCTGCACCCCCATTATGTAAACCTCCCCCTTTAATTCTTTAATCCACAGCCCCCTTTAATTAATCCACACACCCCTTAATTAATACACCCCCTTAATAAATCCTCACCCCCCCTTAATTAATACACCCCCCTTAATTAATCCTCACTCCCCCTTAATTAATACACCCCCTTAATTAATCAACACACCCCTTAATTAATACACCCCCTTAATTAATCAACACACCCCTTAATTAATACACCCCCCCTTAATTAATCCACACACCCCTTAATTATTACACCCCCTTAATTAATCCTCACTCCCCCTTAATACACCCCCTTAATTAATCCACACCCCCCTTAATTAATCCACACCCCCTTAATTAATCCACACCCCCTTAATTAATACATCCCCCTTAATTAATCCACTCACCCCTTAATTAATCCTCACTCCCCCTTAATACACCCCCCTTAATTAATAGACCCCCCTTAATTAACCCACACCCCCATTAATACACCCCCCTTAATTAATCCACACCCCCCTTAATTAATACACCCCCTTAATACAACCCCCTTAATTAATCCACACCCCCCTTAATTAATACTCACTCCCGCCTTAATTAATCAATACACCCCCCTTAATTAATACACCCCCCTTAATTAATACACCCCCCTTAATTAATACTCACTCCCCCCTTAATTAATACACCCCCCTTAATTAATACTCACTCCCCCTTAATTAATACACCCACTTAATGAATACACCCCCTTAATTAACACACCCTTAATTAATACACCCCCTTAATTAATACTCACTCCCCCCTTAATTAATCCACACCCCCCTTAATTAATACACCCCCCTTAATTAATACTCACCCCCCTTAATTAATACACCCCCCTTAATTAATACACCCCCCTTAATTAACACACCCCCCTTAATTAACACCCCCCCTTAATTAATGCAACCCCCTTAATTAATACTCACTCCCCCTTAATTAATACACCCCCTTAATTAATACACCCCCCTTAATTAATACTCACTCCCCCTTAATTAATACACCCACTTAATGAATACACCCCCTTAATTAACACACCCTTAATTAATACACCCCCTTAATTAATACACACCCCCCTTAATTAATACACACCCCCCTTAATTAATACACCCCCCTTAATTAATACACCCCCTTAATTAATACTCACTCCCCCCTTAATTAATCCACACCCCCCTTAATTAATACACCCCCCTTAATTAATACTCACTCCCCCCTTAATTAATCCACACCCCCCTTAATGAATACACCCCCCCTTAATTAATACTCACTCCCCCCTTAATTAATCCACACCCTCCTTAATTAATAGACACCCCCCTTAATTAATACTCACTCCCCCCTTAATTAATACACCCCCTTAATTAATACACCCCCTTAATTAATACACCCCCTTAATTAATACACCCCCTTAATTAATACACCCCCTTAATTAATACTCACTCCCCCCTTAATTAATACACCCTCCTTAATTAATACACCCCCCCTTAATTAATACACCCCCCCCCTTAATTAAACCTCCCTCCCCTTTAATTCTTTAATCCATTATCCACCCCCCCCCTTTAATTAATTTAGCCCCATCACATAAAATGACTACTTACATTTTATTGAAGTAGTACGCCACTGCCTGTGGGTGGGCAGACTGGTAGCTGTGCTGGCAGCCGCAGGGAGAACTTGAAAGGCGGCCGCAGGGGAAGCTTTTCATGAGGCCGGGAGCAGGCTCTTCTGGGGGAGCAGGCTGTTCTGTCTCTGCTCCCCCTCCCTCGCGCGCTAGAAAGACCGGGGCCGGAATATGACGTCATATTCCGGCTCCGGTCTCATTAAGCTGCGCGCGAGGGAGGGGGAGCAGAAATAGGCTGGTGGTAGAGGGATTTTTGTCAGTCTCAGCCAATCCTATGGGGAAGCATTGTGATTGGATCAGGCTACCACTTCTGCTGATGTCACCAGGCAGTGGGCAGGTCTTAAGAAAACCAGGACAAAGCAAGCAGCTCCAGACTTGAATACAAGTAAGGTTTTACTATAGTTATGCAGGCATGAGGGGACCAGGGTGGCTAGATGGTGGTTTTATCCCTATAGGGTCAGGAATACATGTTTGTGCTCCTTTAAGATTTACAAATGGGGGAAAAAAATGCATGTCTTAAAAAAATAAAAAATAAAAAAAAAAAAGATATGAAATGTCTTACCACCAGTAAACCAGCTCTAAGACCTGGATCATAGGGAACTCGAAAACTTTCTGGAAGCTTTGAACCTTGTAACTTTTCAAGCTTTTGTCGGAGTTGTGTAATAACTGAAAAGAAAGTAAAAACCATAGAGAGGAATAATTAGGTAGTGCAAACAATCTTGTAACTATATTAAAATGTCACTAATGTAAGTAAATTACAGAGGGGTTATATATTTAAGAACTCTCCCTGTAACCTGTGTTTATGGTATTATTGTCCTCCCAGTAGATAGACACTCTTGTGTACTGCAATCTAGCTGAGAGTGTATTCAAGTGTGCTTGCACAATATGCCAGTAGAATATAAACATATATTTATATATATAAACATATATAAATGAAACACTTTAGCTAAAACCATGCACAATAAACAAAATAGCTAGTACCCTAGTACTTGCTGGAATTTTGATATGACATAATATAGAAGAATATGACAATGAAATATAAATCTTTACGGCATATCCGTACCATGCCAAATAAACAGATTTAAGGATGTAATCTGTGGACATGTACAACATTCTTAATCAAACCGGGTCTTGGAAAGAGATAATTAAAATGTAAAAGTTATTGTTCCAAGAAACAAACACACAACATGTACACAAGGCTTGAGACTGCATCCCTGCATTCGGCTGTCCATCTGTCTGTCTATCTCAGGGCTTGGCAAAAGGTAGATCACCAGATATTGTAGAACTACAAATGCCATGATGCTATAGTACAGCGTTAAGGCTCTCCCTCTCCCTTGCTCTCCCCTGCCAGCTGGTGCTATCCAAACTCTGGCTCTGATGTGTGCCTTCACAGACCAGAAGGGAGATCAGAGAGCTCCCTCACAGGCCCACTAGAACTGAAATGCGTCAGTCCACAGGGGAGGGAAAGAGGACCCGGGAGCTCTAACTTGCAGCCCTGCCATGTGATCCTCTCAGGAACTCAGAGCATTGCCACAATTAAAATGGCAAGGCTTCCGCATCTCACAAGAGTGAACTCTAGCCACAGGAGCTGCGGGTTAGAGTTCACTCACCACTAGGACTACCAGGACTTGCCTTGTAATGTCCCCTCAACCTGAGTAAAGGTAAGAAGGGAGGGGAGATATAAAGATTACTTATTTAATAAAAATACAAATATACTCAGATATTTTATACATTAATTGCACAACTCACACACACACACACACACACACACACTGCACCCTTCAGACACACACTGCACTCCTCACACACAGACACTGCACCTATCACAAAAACACACACACTGCACCCCTTACACACACACATTGCTCCCCTCAGACACACTCATTGAACAAGTCACCAACAGACACTGCTCCCCTCAGACACACACATTGCACTACTCATATAAACACGTTGCTCCCCCCTCACATACACACACACATTGCAGAACTCGCACACACATTGCACCCCCCCCCCCCCCCCCCACACACACACACACTACAATCCCTATTCCAGGCCATATTTCCTACTACAGCCCCTATCCCAGCAGACCTCAGGTAAGTTGTTAAACGGTTTGACTACTTACTCTGGGAGGGCAACACGGCACTCCTGACACCACAACCAATACAGAGGGCTGCAGTGGTTATTATGCCTGGATTGTTCCTTTAAGAAGATGCACTACTACAATATCTGGAGATCGTCTGTTGGCCCTCCTCTGGTCTTTCTTAACTGTTTGCTGCATGACATGTCTATCTTAACTTCTTGAATCTTTTTCTTATTCCTACTAAGTTGTTACTTTTTTACAGATAGAACGGAGCATACCTTGTGAAGTTACATCATATTTCTCAGCAGAAACCAATTTGATCTCCATGGTGACTTTATGCAGAAGCTCGGTTACCTGAACCTGTTTCCTAAAGTCATTTAGCATTGCGGTGCCGCAACCTCTTAGGTATGCTTCCAGGATCACAGCAAACCGCTGCTGATAATGCATTGACTGGGCAATCTCACTTCTCAAAAACCAAAACAAGAAGTGGCCTATCCGTTTACTCTGAAAGAAAGAAACATGTTCAAATGGTCAGAATTGCTTAGTGCCTCAATAAATGTGTTATTTTAGGTCTGCAGTGCCACCAAAATTATCAAACTACAGCAGGACTGCATGATTATGTTCTATAGCTCACTATTAGCTGTTTTTTTAACTTAACAAATATTTCAATGTCATGTATATTATAGAAATACAAGTCACATATATCTCCAAAACTAAACAAATCATAAACACTTACTCGACTTTAGAAGTAGTAAGCTGAAAACTAAATGCACATGCGATGGGGAATTACACTAACTAATAATTTATTGCAATCTATTTATTATTGAGTATTGACAAATCATATGTTGTTACATGTCTACAATATATATTAAGAGATACAAATTGGATTATAAAGCCTTATTTAGCAAGAGAAGAAAACACCCCAAAAACTATCAACCGTCCTCTCATCCCGTGAAGTAATGTATAGGTATACCAGGTCCAGAAATACTTTTCCGTTTTTTTCATCTGTGACATTGACTTTATCCAGTTCATGCAGCAGGACTAGCTTATTGAAGTATAGTACTAGAAACAACATATTTAGGGCTTGATTTACTAGACAGTGATGTAGTGTTGGTTTTGTTTTTTGGGGATGTTGCTATAAAGGTGCAAAGTTTGTAAATCAAATATCTGCTAGCTGATATAAATTATCTGCAAAACAAAAACAATCTTAAAGTGAAAGTGAGCTATAGAAAACCTTAAAAATGGTCCATATGTACTAGGCAGTGTTGAAGTTTTATGGCTTTTAAAAAAAAAAAAAGTAAATTCGGCAAAGGTTATTATGGTTAAATATACCCTGTGAATTCCCCAGCAGGGAGCTGAGGAAATACAAATTTTCACTTATTAAGTAGGCAAGACGTTTTTTCCATTAGCTTTTTTCTTTTAATTTGAGTTTTTTTATTAAGGCATAAAAGTAATACATTCTGATGAGAGCATAAGTACCATAGAACAGTATGTCACAGGTAACACATAGTTAAATGATTTGCACACAGATGAACAAGTCGTCGTTTATATTATGTATGATAAGAATATCTTGTTGGATGTTGAAGAGAAAATGTTTAGACAATAAACCTAGTAATTATAGCATGCATCAGTAAATTCAAACTATGTATAGCACACAGAGGCTGCTGAGGAGACATAAACTACTCTGCGTAGGCCCAGGGCATATAGATATTTGGTAGAGAACACATAAAAGTAAGAAACATAACTAGGGTATAGGTTTAGGGCCAGAGGATAGGTCAAGCTACCAACACAAGGGGTTAATCAGGCTATACCAGCTCTAGGCAAAGCCGAGTAATTTATGGAAATAAATTTGGTTGCCCCGAGCCCCAGTAACATGAATAATGGAGCTGTAGGAGTTGGTAAAATGCCAGTTCCATCCTACGAGGCATCCTGAATGCCCCAACTCAGCTGCCTCTGTTCTCCAGTCAAGCAAGCTGTCTCTCCAGCCAAGCAAGCTGTCTCAGGTGCCGATGGAGCCACTCAAAGTTTTATCCGAGTCCAAAATACTGCACACACAGCCCGCTGATTCTAGTGAGTATATTCTCAGAGCATTGACATGGCTCCTCTCCACATGGCCACAAAGTCATCTTGTAAAATACAGTCGCAGAACACTCCCAGGCAGGACACTCACTCCAGGGCTTCAACCAGGTGTCTGCCAGTAACAGGTGAAAACTGAAGCATAACCACTTCAATCTAGTAAGAAATTGCGGAAGGAAGAGTAATATAACTCGATATTGACAGATAATCTTGTAGGAGCTCATGAGCCATGCAGCTGTCCAGCAGAGCAATCCGGATCCACCCCCTCCATTAGCAATGCCTTATAGAGGGGCGGGACATTCCCTAACTATAGAAAAAAAATCAGATTGACTACAACAGATTTATTTGTTTGGAAAAACAATTGTTATATATCATGGATATAATATATCAGAGCATAGTTTAACATATAGTTGTTGGGGTCCTATTTAGCTATGACAAGTGAATACTCTTTTACGTAGTACATAGTGTATATCTTGCTGCAGCAAAAATGTTACAATATATTTTTCTTATTTTGCATATTACCCTTAATGCACGTTTCAGCAGGAATCTGGAGAGAGCACTGTCATGATACGGTTCAAACTTTACAGCCTGAAAGTAAGAAAAAAATGGTTTTAGCAAAACTTAAATGAGAAGTCTTTCCAAGATATGTGCACTGTCAGCAATGACAAATAGGCTAGTAATTTAGATACCAATCACAGGTTACCTCTTTTTACGGAGGAATGTGTGTAACAAGGTGCTTAGGAATGTGTGCAACAAGGTGCTTGAGAGTGAAACGCGTATTGGCCATTTTAAAGGACTTTATTGAGGACTTTTTTACAAGACATATTCATTTTGTTTTTATTTTCAATAAATTTGTTACTTTTAAAATTCTACTCAAGTCCTTTTTTGGAGCCTCCAAGGAATCTTCATAGGGGTAGTGCCATCCCCATTTGGATTGGTACAAAATGTATATACCTAGAGCCGGGACCCATAGGCTCAGGGCCAGGTGAGCACCACATTTATTTACTCATACATGTGTTCTTCCATTGCCAAATCTACACATTGGCCCATTCTCTTTTATGTCTTTGAGAATTATTCCAAGCCGAAGTAGAAGGGTGGTGCTACCATAATAAGCACACAAGCCGCAATACGGAGCCAGTGTTTCCATATACAGGCTCCTTAAAATGTGAGTGTACAAGTTCACTACGATATCATTGCTATTATTGCACTGCCACGTTATATACCATCTGCACTATCTTGTATTTTTTTCTTGTATTTTTTGACATGTACTTTATACTGCACTATTGAACGGAATAACGTTTGGTAAGCCATATATGTGTTTGAGCGCTCCACTTATAGGTGTAGGTCTTTGTCACTTACACCGCACTATAATGTAGTAATTTAGATAATTTACAAATGGGCTAGTAACTTGTAATTTATTTGTTAATTTTAAGATTGTGCTTTTGTGGAGTGCTCAATTACATTACAGGTTGAAGATTACTTACAGACACCAAAGTGAATTGATAAGGATTGCAGGTGACAGGTGTGTCATTAACATATTGTATTCAATACAGACATAATCCCTTGTTGCTGTGCGTCCAATTTGTCTGGTTACAAATACGTGTCTGGGGCTGATACCAAGCAACAAAGTCACAATCAGAGGTCTATGTGAATTTTGCACAGACCCCAGAAGGTGACAGAGCCACTTTAACAGTGGGATAGTGATCACTTCAACATGGCTTATCAGCGGATGTAATATGTTGATAATGACCAAACATGGGATTTCTGTCCGTCCCCCCCCCCACCCCCCATTTTATTTGGTCAAGTTTTCTTTCATTTGTCTAATAAAATGCCTTTAATACTCACTTTATTAACAATCAGCCAGATTTAAAATTGCACAGAGGGGTGCCTGCTTTTTTAAAATGGATAATTTCTCATTGCTTTGGATGCGGGAAGGAAATGACAGCCTGTCACTTACTCCCAGACATAGAGAGCGCTGAGCTGGAGGGAAAGAGGTACAGGCATCAGGGTCCTCTCTACATTAGTTCCACCACTGACAATATTATATGTGATACGAAGATTATGTGTTTAATAAGACTTCAGTCGCCTCAATGTCTCCCTACTGGTTATTTTTGTGTAAATACTTTTCATGGTTTGATCTGTAGCAAAGTCTGCAAAGTTACTGCTTAATTTGTACATCTAGTGTTACTTAATTATTATTCAGCTACTCACACATATTAATATACCTGAGAAAAGTTATATTTAATCTCTGAGGAGATAGCACACTTTCAGTATTTAATTCTCAGTACACAATAGCCTGATATTTTTTGTAGATTCAGTGTTTACTCATAGAGCTATCTGTAAGTACTGAGGAAGTTGAAGACAGAACAAATACACAAGACAAGACCCAAACATAGCCCAAAAACTCTCCACTGCTTCTGCAAACTTCATACAGGGGTTTTCACTAACTCCACCTCTTCCTATTTTTGACTTCTAAAATCATCAGTCCCTATATCTAATGCACCATGGAAATGTAAGTTTGAAATGAAATATACAGGAACCAAAACTGCACATAAATTATTAAGCTAATTTGTGCAAATGTATTACGGAAGAAGATTAGGTAATGGTTATTTTATTATTTTGTAATACCACTGTTGTAATAAAGTTCACATTATCCAATATTTCTTGGATCATCCTGATTTCTTTGTGGAACATCTTCCTTGGTGGGGAACATACCACCTAAGCATTTTGGATTGACAAAACCATTGTTTGCGCTCATTAATGTGAGTATATATCCTACTGTTTTACTTGTATTTTTATATATACAGTAAGCACTATATTTTATTTTCTGTTGTTATACCTACGGTGAGGATTTTGGCCTGCAAATATATTTGGGGTCAATACAAACCATTGTCTGAAAATCTATTCATAAACAGGACTATGCATGGGACACAAGGGCATGCATTTAGACTAGATGAAATGAGATTTAGTCTAAGGCAAAGTAAAGTTTTTTTTTTACAGGAAGAATAATAAGGATGTGGAATTCTCTGCCTGAAGAGGTGGTTATATTATAGTGTGTACAGCAACTGGATGAATAATATAATATTCAGGGATATCATTTTCAATTAATGGGGTAATAGCTTCTTAATCCAAGGAGAGATCTGACTGCCCTTCTGGAGTCAAGAAGGAATTTATTACTAGTTTATTGCAAATTTGGAAGCACTTTTCAGAAGGCAAAAAACTTGTTTGTTTTGGATCAACAGCAAAAATAGATGTGAGAATGGTTACAGCCTTGTTTTTCAGTTGCTAGAAATACAGATGGGGGCTGTTATTGGGACATCTGATGCCCCCACCTGTGTGCATCTGATAAGTGCTCAAAAAAGGGGAGTGATCAGGTAACTTGTACTGCAGAGGTTTTTAATAAATGTTTTGTCCATTGGCTGCTAGCATTGACAGCAGGCAAATAATTTGGATTTTTAAAATGTGGGACCTAATTTTAGGCATCCTGACCCAGATTTTAACAATCTAGATCTGGTAGCTGTAATCTAGACGTATTTTCGATGATGGCCGAAAAATTGAGGTTAAATACAATTCCTGGTTAAGCATGCTATAGTTCCTTTGTCCAAAAAAATTGAAAAAAAAATCTGTAGTTATTATATAGGAGGGAAAATATAAACAGGCTTGCCAAAATATAGGTAATAACATAAATTATTTACCCTAGTAGTTCATAAGAGTTATACACCTGATATAGAAACTGGAGAGAACTCATTCACTCATGGTTTATTGAGTCTTATAATGATACTATCTGGGAAAACCACAGTGGACAATAGCAGTGTGAATTTATGAAGCCTACATATGGTTATCCATATGAATTGCAATTTATTGATATCAATAGTTGAACTGTGAAACACTTCCTGTTTAACAAATAACTCAATAAGGTGTTTGTTATCAGAACAATAAACAGAAGAAAGGGAAGTAAATATGAAAATAAAGAACAAGCATGTATTAAACACGTATAGTTATGGAAATAATAACTCTTGATGAGGAACTAAATATATAATGATGCAAAATGTGCTCTACCTGCACCAGCTGTAGAAGATAATGAAGTACATCGTCATCTGGTAGGCTATCCAACTTCTGAACAGCCATAGCTCGTACATTTTCATCCGAAAAATTGCAATCTAGAAGTTGAATTGTTAGTCCGACATCTAGGGAGCAGTCATCCCATGCTTCTCTTTTACTTAACAAATGGTATGTTTTTGCAACAATTTCCTGCTCCCCCCACTTGACAGAACTAAATAATTTGGGGTATGCTTCTGGATGTTTAATAATTTCATATCTGAAATGCCATAACAGTTCTTGATCCTCTGGTGACAGTGGATGCAATGGGTCAGTGGCTATAATCTCCTCTAGCTGCTTACGTAGTTGATTAGGCATTTCAGTTCTTGCCCTATCTTGCTCAGAATCAAACACAGGCTTGTGCTTAGGCAGTGCAACTGGGTGACAATATTTGTCCAGGCTTATGGAAATTGCCATAGATGTATCCTTGTCAGGATTTGTTGCAGAAGTAAGTTTATCAGCATTGATGCTTCCTTGCTCTTCCCCTTTACCTGGTATCTTCCACATGTGAAGGACATACTCTCCTTGCCTTAATAAAAACCTGTGGTCAATTAACAACAGGTTTACATAATAAAGAAGTTGATTTTTACATTTTGAGTCTGAACTGCTTGAGTCCGGTGACTGCATATTTGTCTTATTCGAGGGTGTAAGAGCCTTACCACAAAATATCTGTAGATTCAGAAGAGCCCCTTTTGGTAAGTCTTTAATTTTAATATCAAACTCAAGCCATGTATTCCAAAGAACTTCTTCAGTAAAAGGCTTGCACGTAGTCCTTCTTTGTGCAAGTACCTGTTGGCTATGCTGAATATTAGCTTCCACAAAAACAATAATCTCAGTATTCCTTGGCAAAACAGGGATATCAATTCCAATTATTTTTACCCTAAACTTTCTGTTGCAGTCCCAAAGGGATATTGTGAAAATTTTCTCATGATCTTTTCCATCAATGGTAAGTTGCTCATGATAACCTGTGACCCCAGTACAATCATCAACTAGTGGCCACTCTTCTTTATGGACCATGTCCTCTGTTGGATCAGGGGGGGTATCCAAAACAAGATGTATTTCGTCCCCATTTTTGATGCACTGTCTTATCCAGTGAAAATCTTTAATTGGGGAATTTCCTATGATATATTCATCTCTTCCACAAACCCGGAGGACAAAGTCCAGCTCACTGTGTTCTTCAGAAATGTCAAGCAAAGACTTCTTCTTGGCCATCTTTGTAAAGAAGCTCTGCAATATTACATCTGGTGTGTCGTCGATAGACACTCTAATTGTGTGACTTGTCATTCCTTTGTGTATAATTATAAAAATGCTATTGGAAGAAATCTTTCTGCATAAATACTCAGGAAGAGCTTTTGAAGTTACCCAAGGGTCCATGGAATAAAGCCGAGCATCTCTCTTTGCCAGTTCAATCATTCGAGGTGTGACTAGTCGTCGACGAGTAAATTCTAGTTCATCATCATGAACATTGCTTACGTCCGTAACGTCATATCCAATAAGATAATTTAATTGCTTTTGGTACTCTAGCGTTTCATCTGATGTTTTCTCTTTTTGGACAACATAAATCTTTCCAACAGTTTTCTGTAAAACCTTCCAGTACATTATGCAGTCTAATGTTTGTATTACCTGGTGCTTGTCATATATTTCATACCATTGTCCCTTTTTCTGATATTGCAGGAGGAACTGGTCTGGAGCAAGTCTGTGGTAAAAATCACTGTTGTGGCTTTTCTCAATAGCATGCATCCAGACTTGTGCTTTCATCTGCTCAACTGTACAGTTGCCTGCTATTTCTAGCAGTATCGTGTCCGCTGCTTTGTTATTTTTATGGTTAGTAGGTAAAATGAATTCTATAGGAATCAGTTCCATGGAGAATACGTTACTGGCTGCTGAATGAGGTCTCATTTTTCTTCTTCTACGTTTGTTTTCATCCCTCAGAACAACAGGCTGGTCATTGTTCTCCAGCTCCATGCCAGATGCAATCTAGGAATACAAATTAAGAATACAAATTAGAAACACAGTTTTTGTGAAAAAAACATTTTCATAACATGTCTCACCAATACATTTCCACGGATGCTAAAATTTGACACTATCATTTGCAAAGAAGGTGGCACTATCATATAAAGGAGCTGCTTTTGAACCATTCTGCACATGAGGTACTCATATGAGAGAGGTTGTGAGCGACCTGTTAAAAGTGGAACATGCTAGCATTAAAGGAACACTCTAAACACCAAAAAAAAACAAACACTGTAGTGGTTATGGTGACAGAGGTGCCTTGGCACCCCACAATTCAAAGATTTAAACCATTAGTGATTTGACTTCATACATTTGGTCTGGTGGGTGCAGCTCCCTGACTTCACTCAACATGAAGTGGGAGTTGGGAGCTTGATGTTGCTAGACTGAATTTAAAACAACAAAAATCAACATATTTGTTTTGTTTATTTTTTAGATAAGTTTTGTGTGTTGTGCTGTTTTACATACATAGTAATTATGCTATCCATTCTGACAAATGTTTATATTAGCAGGTAGAGTTAGGTCTACATGCTCCTTGGCAAAATTCCATGCTGATAATATTATGTGAACAAAAAAATATCACATGCAGGATAAAGGGAATCCCATAAACAGTCCACTTTAATCTTTGTATGCTTTTTTTAAATAAGCATATTTGCACATACATTGAAGTTACCTTTTTGCAACAAGATTTCTAAACATTATTCATGCATGTACTCCAGAAGTTTTATTTACCATGCCTTATTTTAACTGAATAGAGTCTATGCTGAACAATTGACTTAGTAGTAGGAGAAACACCTACTTTTTTTTTTTTTAAGTTTTTCTCCCAATCTATACATTTGCTAGCAAAATGTCTAGCACAATGTAAAGATGAAGAAGTGTCATTCTCTATCCGAAGAGCATGGGTGATTTGGGGCCTGAGATGTTCCCCTTAACCCAGAATGGTTTTGTTTACTGTATATGCCTACTATACCCACACTATGTTTGTTAAATTTATTGTCTATACTGTACTATTTTGACTCTAAAACTTTTAATAACAATTTAAACATGAAGAAAGCTAAAAATAAAACTCACATCCAAATTCACTAACTGATACCTTACCAAACTGATTGCAGGTCAACATGCAATTTCTCTTTGAATCTAATAAGGGTTTGCCTTATACCCTATATAGGCTACCAGAACTCATATCAGTTACAAAAATGAAAAGAGATATGAGAGTGGCTGTTTATTATTTTAATTTATTTTAATTTAGTTCTGTTGCTTAAAGGGACACTATAGTCATCAAAACAACTTTACCTTACTGAAGCTTTTTTTGTGTATAGATCATGCCAGCTACACCTCCCTTGGCTGTGACTGACACAGCCTGCAAGAAAAAAAAGGTTTAATTTTCAATTACAGATTTAATTTAAAGTTTTTGTATTTCCTTCTCTGTAAATTTAACTTTTGTTACATACAGGAGGTTCCTGCAGTATCTAGAAAGCTATTAACAGAGCAAGTGATAGGAAATTCTAAATTAAACAGACTGTGCAAGAAAAGGAAGTGTAAACATTAGATGACTCTTTATAGGAAATGTTTAGGAAGGCTGTGTAAGTCACATGCAGAAAGTTGTGACTAGAGCAGTATAAATAAAGTGATTTAACAATTAAACGTTAGGTAATTGAGCAATACTGCATGGGGCATCATCTATACAACAAAACGGCGTCATTAAGCTAAAGTTGTTTTGGTGACTACAGTGTCCCTTTAAAAGAATGGAAGAGCTGTCTCTCACGCACTGATGGTCTTTTGCTTTTGAAAGGTTTGTAGACGGTGAAAGGGTTAAAAACTACTACTGTTCTAACTACAGACATGAGTTTTAGTATCTGTGTGAATGGATATGCATGGTATGTGCAAGGTGCAAGAATGATGTCACTAAAGTGCTAAAGAATTGGGCCTGAAGAATATCATCCTGGACCATATTTCAAAGTGTGAATAGAAGTGTGATATCAGATTTTAGTTACTTGCCCGGCCCCAAATAATGAAAAGGTGGAGGCGGAAGCTATTCTCTGCTTCATGTCATATAAGGGCTAGCTGTCAGTGATAGTCTGAGAGCAGCAACGTAATTGTCCAGCCAATAGCTGCCCCAATCCCTGTTATGAATTGGAATGGCAGTTTAGCAGTGATGTAGTACCTTGCGCCCATGGAAGTGGTTATGTTACCTACAGTGTTCCTTTAAATGCTAGAGTGCCTGTCTGAGTTTGCTGTGCCCTTATTTAGAGCCTCTATTGACTCTCCCTTGGATGTCACAATGTTCATAATAAACCACTGAAATGAAACTCTGTGTTTTCTTTTCACTGTGTGTACAGGTAAAAAGTTACAAAAATGCACATCTAAGTTGACACTTGGAAGCAGAATTACACATTATATTGTTCACTAAGTTTCTGTTGGGAATGTAAAGGGTTTAATTCACAACTTTTAGGCCACAGAGTAAGGAATTTTAAAAGGGAGAGGTTTAGGATAGAGAGACATATCACCGGTCCTAGGAATGGCCTGGCTTATTGTACATACCTCAAGTGAAGTGAAATGAAAGAACTTACCAGAAGGGAAAAGAATAGTCACTAACATTTCAAAGGTCATGACATCACAGACATGGGCGGCACGTGTATAGTCATTTTGCCGCCCCTGTACTATTTAACTAGCCTGCTGTTAACTAGTCTGTATATATATATATAAATAGGGCTAGGGCTGCACTCCCCTGAACATGCATACATTATAGGGTGCTGCTGGGGCCAATTTATACAACATACAAAATACACAATCCGGCGCACTCGCTTATTCACTAAACAATGATTTAAAATCTCACAGATTGTAATAGTTTTATTTAAAAACACCTCACCTAGGCAAAAAATAATGGGGGTTTAGTTACATTATATGATCATACATTGCATAAGCCGGCCACGACAACAATGCACAACATTCTTGGCAGGTTCTATCCTAGCTGCCTAATGCCTGTCCTTATGAGATTAATACACTTACTTGGGAAATTTTACCTCCTGTATATATATAAGCATGCTGTGCTACTGGACCAACAGGGAATCTAGTAACCCCCCTCCCTGGCCACAGGTAATAAACATAATTATACATTTTTATAAAAACTGCTCACAGCCTTTATTCAGCAAACACAAACGACATGCACTACACAGACACTGCATTAACTACACACACTGCATTCACTACACAGACACTGCATACACTATACACAGGGCATCCACTACACATACACTATATTCCCTGCATCCACTACACAGGCACTGCATCCACTACACAGACATTGTGTCCAATTAGAGCAGGCACTACCATAAGGCGGCTTAAGGCGCACCCGTCAATATCTGGATTGCGGGTGACCGGCCGGAGGAGACTGAACAGTGCTCCTCCTCCTGCCTGTCTACTTCATGTAGCTTGGCCGAGTGAACCAAGCCACTGTAGAAGATCTTTATCCTCCTCATTTTTCACCTCACAAATACATATTTTTTTAATATATATATAAATAAGTAAATATAGTATACAAATCCTGGGAAGTGACAGCTCCTCTTTAAAGGAACACTCTGAAACACCATAACAACTACAGTGCAATGTAGCAGATATTGTGCCACTAGTGCCTTGGCAATCCCCCAATGTAGGTGATCAAAACATTTGCTAACGATTTGACTTTTTATCTGAGGTCTTCCAGGTGCAGTTCACTTCCAATATGGAGAGCTGGAAGCTTCCATTAGGACAGGAGTCCTCAAACTGTGGCCCTCCAGATGTTGCTGAACTACAACTCCCATGATTCCTTGAATTACATAGCCAGAGATTCACTGGAGTTGTAGTTCAGCAACGTCAGTGGGGGCCAGAGTTTGAGGGCCACTGCTTTAGGAGCTACCTTCAACTCTCTTGACCTAAGCCAGCGGTAGGCAACTTTCTTCAGTTCATGAGTTCAGTTCATGTCATGAACTACATTATTATTATTGCCATTTATATAGTGCCAACAGATTCCGTAGCGCTTTACAATATTATGAGGGGGGGCTGTAACTATAAATAGGACAATTACAAGAAAACTTACAGGAACAATAGGTTGAAGAGGACCCTGCTCAAACTTGCTTACAGTCTTTAGGAGGTGGGGTGTAAGACACATTAGAACAGGAAATAGTAATTAAATAAGGTGGGAGTGAAGCAGAGCTGGAGGAGAGAGTAAAGTGCTGTCCTATAGAAGAGAGCAAGAGACAGGTATGTAAGGTAGAGGTTACTCTGGGAGCTTTCCTAAAGAGATGGGTTTTAAGGCACTTCTTAAAGGATTGAAGACTAGGGGAAAGTCTGATGGGGGTAGGCATGCTATTCCATAGGAAGGGAGCCGCCCGTGTGAAGTCCTGTAAGCGCGAGTTGGCTGTACAGGTGCGAGCAGCGGTCAGGAGGTGGTCACAGGCAGAGCGGGGGGAACGAGGAGGGGCATACCTCTGGATCTGTGAAGAGATATAAGAAGGGCTAGAGTTGTTCAGGGCTTTATATGTATGGGTTAAGACTCTGAATTGACTCTTATAGGATACAGGAAGCCAATGCAAGGACTGGCAGAGGGGTGAGGTGTGAGAGGACCAACTAGAGGGGAAAATCAGTCTGGAGGCGGCATTCATTACAGACTGTAGTGGGGCAATGCGGTTTTTGGGGAGACCAATCAGGAGAGGGATACAATAATCCATGCAGGAAATTACAAAATCATGGACAAGCTCCTTGGTAGCATCTTATGTAAGAAAGGGGCGGATGCAGGCTATGTTTTTAAGTTGGAATCTACAGGATATGGCAACAAACTGGATGTGAGGCTCAAAGGTGAGGCCAGAGTCAAGTATGACGCCAAGACAGCGTGCTTGCAAGGATGGACTTATGTGGATATCATTGACTTGGAGGGAGAGTGAGAGAGGAGGATCAGTATTAGGAGGAGGAAAGACAAGGAGTTTAGCTTTAGAGAGATTGAGTTTCAGAAAGCGCAAGGACATCCAGTCAGAGATGGAAGAAAGGCAAGCAGTGACACGTTGCAGGACAGCAGGGGAGAGAACAGGGGAGGAGAGATATGTTTGGGTGCCATCAGCGTACAGGTGGTAGTGGAATCCAAAAGAGGCTATAAGTTTGCCAAGAGAGGCAGTATAAAGAGAAAATAGAAGGGGACCAAGGACAGAGCCTTGGGGGACTCCAACTGAGACAGGACGAGGAGAGGAGGTATCCTTGGAAAAGGAGACACTGAATGAGCGTTGGGAGAGATAAGAGGAAAACCATGAGAGGACAGAGTCACAGAGAGCGAGCGACTGAAAAGTTTGAAGGAGGAGAGCATGATCAACGGTGTCAAAGGCAGCAGAGAGATCAAGGAGAATTAATATGGAGTAGTGATTGGATTTACCTGCGATTAGGTCATTAGTAACTTTGATAAGAGCAGTCTCAGTAGAGTGGAGAGGGCGGAAGCCAGACTGAAGAGGGTCAAGGAGAGAGTTGGAATTGAGGACACACGGGTAAAGACAAGCCTTTCCAAGAGCTTTGAGGAAAAAGGGAGCAGGGATATGGGACGATAGTTAGAGGGGGAGGACAGATCAAGAGATGTTTTTTTCAGGATAGGTACTACAGTGGCATGTTTAAGGTCAGCAGGGACAGCTTTCCCAGCATTATAGGATATGTAGTCCACAACATCTGGAGTGCAGAAGGTTGCCTGTGGAGCTCTATTGGATTGCTTGTTTGCATAAAAAACATCTGCACAATATGATGCCAACAAATGTAATATAATTTTATGATGTATTCCCTTCACTATTCACTATTTGTTGTTAGTCTATAAAGTTGCTTAATAATACAGAACCTCAAAACAAGTACATATACAATTGAATCAGACTACATACATTCCATATACAAAAAGAGAAGTCCTGCGCTTAAGCAGCAAGGACTACAACACACATCAGCCCCAATATATAGTAAAAACCAAAGAAAAGAAAATGTTACTTGTGCTTTCTCCTTAATCCCTATGTATATTTAGACAAATGGAGGTCATTTAGTTGCTCCAATGGCCATTGGAGGGATGCCCGCCTGCCAACGTCAAGGCAGACCCCCCTAAGCGGGTCCTAACACTGACCCTTCACAGCATCCACTAAACACACAGCATCCACTAAACACACATACACATATTCTGCATCTACTATACACACACTGCATATATTCCACTTTACAAATACTGCATCCAATATACAAGCACTACACCTACTATACACACATTCTGCTTCCCTTACACCAATACACTGCATCTCTGCGCAACCCAAAGAGGAGGTTGTGGCCACGCCAAGGGAAATTCGGCCCTGGAGAAATGGTGATAAATTTGTTTTACTTATTTCATTTTTATTATTTTTTTTTGTCAATCTTTCTTTTATTAAGGCATGTGCAATAGGGTACAGAACAAAAAGAGGGGAAATGCATTAGTGATATACAGATAGGGGTTAATACAGCGTTAATTACATTTCCTGCTAAACAATGCCTAATTTTTTATTTTTATGTAGGTTAACGAGTTTAGGTTCACATTTGGTTTTGAAACGAGGCTTGCTATGCCACGACAATAAACACAGGCATCTCAAGAAGCGTAAGACTTTGAGGCATACGATAGTACTGCGCATTTTTTTTTTTTTTAAACAAGAAACAGGCTGAGACATATAATGTCACTTAACAAGAGAACAGTTAGATTGTGTGAAACATCTTGTTTGGATTGACACTGGTGTATGCAAATATAATAATTCAAAGTAAGGTAACAGACTAAACACTATGTAATTCCCTGAAACATTCTAAAGGCGAACAATCTGTTAACTGTGAGTTATGCCGAGTATCATGCTTATAGTGGGAAACAACCTGACCTGTCCTGCATAGCTATACTACAATGCTGGGTTACACGTAGAGTACAAAGAGTTAAAGGTATGAGCTAAGCAGTTCGTTATACAACTGTTACCTTGCGTTCTAAGCTTAAATATGAGAGGTCTAATCAAAGCAAAATCAAATAATAATAATCAAGTGTATCTACTAGCAGGTAGGTGCAAAACAAGGTATGGTTTGTTGGTCACAGTTCAGCAGGGGCACATGTGGCCAGGTAGGTATCTGGGCTGTAGGTCGTCGTCAGCAGTGATAATGTCCCTGAGGGTGCCAGGCATGTAAGCTGGGGCCTTGCCCTACAAGCTGTTGAAACTCATCCCCTTCAGCCTATGCCCACCGGGTGTACAGACCTGTCCATCTTGAGGGTGGCCTGCCCGGGGGCGTCGTTGGTCTGAGTGTGGAGCTTCGTGTGAGCTGGGTCATGAGGCTTCCATGGTGCCCTTAGAGGTGAGTTCTGTCGCGGGTGTGATGCATGGGAGTGTGGATGACCCCTCTTGAGCTGTGGCACCGATCGCTCCCGGTTTCCAGCTGGGTCCAGTCTTCGAGAGAAGTGTGGCTGGGGAGACTCCCGCTTTTGTCGTGAGGCTGGGTTGGGCTTTGGCACTCGGAGAGGTGTTCCTGAGTGTCGGTGGTGTCGGGCTCCGGTTAGCCGGGGGCTTCTCTGGCACGCTGGCGGGCTGTATAGGGCCACTGCTGTGCGGGTGCGGGGAGAGGTAATCCTCCAGCCCCAGGCTGGTGAGCAGGCCTGCATCACTGTGCCACAAACCCGGTGACTGCCAGAGTCCGAGTTTACTCCTCTTATGGGAGAGCCGGGGGGTCTGGTGTTGTGCTGCCGCTTACGGCGCTGGGACCTCCGCCGATGTGGGAGATGCGTACGGGCTTTAGCCCTGATGGCCTTCAGCCCAGGTGGGCTACGTGGAGTAGGGATTTTCGGTTGTGGGACCGCTGTGCCCGAGGACACCCTCCTCACTCCCTGTCGCGTGTGCCCCGACTCACCAGCGTGCAGCTCGGATTGTGGGCTGAACTGGGCTGACTGCATGCGCTGATCCAGCTTCTCCCAAAACCGGAGAAAGGTTTCTTCAAGACGTTGCAGGATGTCTGTGTGAGTACTGTGGCTGGGCATGCAGTTTTGAGGCTGGCTGCGAGTGTGAGGTGAGTCTATAGCCGCCATCTTGAACGTGCCACGAGGCGAGCTTGTTTAGGGCCTTGCTTCTCGCTGGCGGTAGAAGTTCTCCACTGCGGTTCTGAGTGGTCCAGGATAACCCCCACTGGACCGGGGGGGGGGGAGGTGAGTGGGTAAGAGGCTGCAGTCGCCGTACCTGTGCCCGGAGAGCGGCCGTCTCCCCGTGGCTCAGACCCTGGTAGGCCGCAAGCCTCGGTGTGTCCGTTTGGCTGTGCCGGAGCTTGGAAGAGGCACCGATCGATGCAGCAGCCTCTCCTAGTCTCAGTCGTCGCGGTTTGCCGGCTGTCAGCCACGATTTTCATGCAGAATTCCCCGTTTTATTGTCCCCAAACGTGGGAGCTCTCGCCCGACACGTCTGGGCTGCTTGATTGCTTAGCTCCGCCCCCCATTTTTATTATTTTATACAAGGACGGGGGCTAAATGACAAGGGGAATCAATGCTGTAGTGTTAAGAATACAGAAATGTATTTCTATGCTACAGTGTTCCTTTAAAATCACTGATTTTTTATTTTAGAAAAGAAGAGGGGGTGAGTGGGGTGTTGTAAATAGCTGAAAATTGGCCCAAAGTATATAATTTATAAAGTGACTGACAGTGAGTACAGATGGAGGCTCCCATTTGCTGGATAGCTAGGTATGTATCTTTACATTTCATTTTATTTTTCAAACCTCACAAATAAATATTCTTAAATATAGGATGTAAGGAATATAATATTAAAAATCTTTTGAAGTGCCAGTTCCCATTTAAGGAGATGATAAAATATTGTATTATTATAGTTTTTAGTATGTAAGATACCACGGCACAATATACACATGCTTTATTTACACTGACTGAAATCACATCCTAAATAAAGAAAAGAAGAATTGCACTGATTAAAATAATTTCTCTCCCTTTTCCAGCTAAAAAAAATGAAAATTACATGATCTATACATTCTGCCGTTTACATCTTCCTCTTTCTCTATATGACTGGACAGGGGCATCTTCCTCATTTTGTACGACTAATGGTAAAAAACAAACAAAATCTAGTCTAGATCCATATGTATAGGGCTTATTCGGTAAACTATGAATTAGCCAAAATAGCCATGCTAGTTAATTTTTACAGTGTGATAATACTGACCTTAAGTTTGTCAATTCTGCTAACTTTTGATCATGTAAAATAACCTCAGTATTGTACATTGCGTGAATGGCACGTCTTCGCAAAATGATATGTATTCATATTAACACAAACACAAAAATAGCATGACTTTCCTATTGTGGTGGTTGGACTACAACTCCCATTATTCTACAACATCTGGGGATTGACCAATTACCCAGTACTATTGCAGAGCACTAACGTTAATGTCTGTAGTGTCTGATAGCAGCTGTGAAGCTGTTATCATAGTGTGGGTGCATGTTCATTATATATTGTAATGTAAATAGTAATGGGGTAAATACCCAATTCTAGATCTCATAAGGTCTTTTGGATTTTAAGCCAGTTCTGCGTACTAAGTAAGTAACAAAGCATATATATATTTTTAAAATCCTCATTTAGAAGTTAATTAAGAATTTAGAACATGCTTCTGTGAATACCAAACTGCAGCGTGTATAGCTGCGTGTAGGACTGTATTTATCATATTATAATGTGTATGTATATATTTATAAAACATACATTAGAATTTTCATACATGCATCTATGTAGATCCACAGAGATCCATATTCAATATAATGCAAATATAGTTTAGTAAGTAAACACTATTTTTTTTTTTTTACTAAATATAAATTTGTCTATGTCTGGAAAAAAAGCAGTTAATTGAAAATCTTGGACAAGCGCAAATCAGTTTCATCAGCTAGTGACAGAGTATAATTAGCAAATTTATGTCGCTATCTTTCAAACAAAAGCATTCATCAGAAAGCAAGACGTGAAAGCATATTGTCTAAAATCACATCAAAACATAATCAAACACAACACTGAAGACAATGATCCAATCAAAAACAAGCATTATGCATCTTTTGCCAGTTAATATATAACTTTGCCATATTGTACTATAAATCTGACTGCAAATCATAGTAATGCCTAAATTGCAAAAAACAAACAAAAAATGTCAATACGCGTGCAAAAACACAATCTTTCCATTTATAAAATTAAGAAACATTATTTACATTGTGAAATACATTTTCTGTCTATGCTACATTTCAATACATAAATGTACTTTATAACATTGCTTTATTTTTATCCTGATATATACTTTCTTATTTTGCTATATATTTTTTTATTGAGAAATTCTCTTGCCAGGCATATATTGAAATCCTGAAATAAATGTTCTGGCAGTGTTATAACTTCATCTTGAAATAACAGCTGAAACCTTGTATTATAGAATCGGCAACAGTGTTTTAACACCCTAAGTCTCAGAAAGCAGGCCTATATGCATTAATGAAATATTACCTGCTAATGCGGAAGAGGTAAGGCTGCTGAAGAAACATTTGTTTAGAATTTGCAGACTACTCTGTGCACGTACTGTTCCTTATCAAAAGTGTGTCAAGGCTAGATGTTCTGCTTTATTTCTTGCCTTTTAATCCAGCAACAGAGGAAGTGTTGCTGCTGACAGGAAGGAAGCTTCAACCACATTGATTATTCATTTGATTACATATTTAGAAATGCCAATGGTTTGCTTCCCGTAGAAACAGCAGAAGCATATAGGAATAATTATCCATCAGTTTATGAATACTCTAAAGAGGAAGTTTAATCAAAGTATAAAATATTAAAACGTTAATGATTTCACTTAGTGTGTTTTTTGTTGTTGCTATCATTATACGTCAGTGTTGACTCTAGGGGCAATATATAGAGTGGCACATAACATGCCAGAGTCAAAACTGGGGGTACAAATAATTTCCACAGGGGGTAACATGCCACCATTGCCTGTATGGCATCAGCATGCTTACTGGCATCAGACACCAAATTTGCACAGAATTTAGATTAGAAGCTAGAACAGCACTGTGTATTACTGTTTCTGCAGGTCTGTTATCAAGCTAAGGTGTCAGACTAGGCTACTGAGCCAAGGCTAGTGGTGCTGGGAGGAAAGACTGGCTCTCTGCTATATTTCCCCTTAGGAAAAGGGACGGACACTGGATGGAATAGATCTTATATCCCAAGCTTTGAACCAGTCTTTCTGGCTCTGCTACAGTGTCTATCTTACAAGACCCACAACTCTAACCCCCTCTCTCCCAGTAATCCCTAGATCCCCCAACACTGATATTCTGTGAATTGGGGTGAAGGGGGCAGGACAGTGATGTGCCTTGTGTTTTGATCTCTGAGTTTACCTTGTGTATGCAGCTGTGCAAATGCATGGTTGAAGATAATGTTAGAAGTGGTTAGGGCAGTGCTCAACAAATCAGAGGTGCCAGGTTGCCATGGCGATTCTGAATTTCACCCTGGCGTCTGGGTGTTTGTCATCCCATTCAGCGGAGGCGGTCGGCCCAAGGAGCAAGGAGGCGGACAGCCCAGGGAAAAAAGAGGCGGCGAGGGAGCAGTAATATTCCTGCAGAGTCTGCGTGTGTGTCTGTCAGTATCAGTGTGTGTGTGTGTCTGTCAGTGAGTGTGTGTGTCTCAGTATCAATGTGTGTGTGTCTCTCAGTACCAGTGTGTCTGTCAGTGAGTGTGTGTGTCTGACAGTGAGTGTGTGTGTGTCTGTTACTATCTGTGTTTGTCAGTGAGTGTATGTGTATCAGTTCCAGTGTGTGTCTGATAGTGAGTGTGTGTGTGTCTGTCAGTGTATGTATCTGTCAGCATTAGTGTGTGTGTGTCTGTCATTGAGTGTGTGTGTGTCTCAGTATCAATGCGTGTGTCTGTTAGTACCAGTGTGTCTGTCAGTGAGTGTGTGCGTCTGTCACTATCTGTGTTTGTCAGTGTGTGTGTGTGTGTGTGTCTCAGTATAAGTGTGAGTGTGTCTGTTAGTTCCAGTGTGTGTCTGATAGTGAGTCTGTGTGTGTCTGTCAGTGTGAGTGTCTGTCAGTATTAGTGTATGTGTATCTTTCTTTCAGGGAGTGTGTGTTTGTCTCAGTATCAATTTGTATGTCTGTCAGTGAGTGTGTGTGTCTGACAGTGAGTGTGTGTCTGTCAGTGAGTGTGTGTATGTCTGTCACTATCTGTGTTTGTCAGTGTGTGTATGTATCTCAGTATAAGTGTGAGTATGTCGGTCAGTTCCGGTGTGTGTCTGATAGTGAGTGCATGTGTGTCTCAGTATCAATGTGTGTGTTTCTGTCAGTACCAGCGTGTCTGTGTGTGTGTGTGTGTCTGACAGTGAGTGTGTGTCTGTCAGTGAGTGTGTGCGTCTGTTACTATCTGTGTTTTACTCACCCTTTTTCACCAGTGGTGTACTTTTATGTAATGTTTGTGTTTGAATTCAGCAGTGTGTTTGTATGTAGAGTTGGCTTTTAACTCACATGATGACAGGAAAATGATGGACTGTTAGAGAAATAGTAGCAGCAAGAGCATTTGCAAAGAGAACAAAGCTAGCTTTAATAAATATTTGATAGCCAGTCAACTCAGGTTCTGTTTCCTTGCATCCCTCAAAACAAGCATATATAAATGAGAATTTAAAGAAACACTATAGGGTCAAGAATACCAAATTTGTGATGAAAAGTCATGTTAGGTGGCTGCCTTTCCCTGTTCCCCTAAATAAATACAAAACTCACCCTTATTCCAGCTCCGTTTCTGATCTGCCTCCCTCACTGAGATCATCAGAATGGACGTTCTCAGCCAAGCCAATGCTTTCCCATTGAGAGGCTATCATGCATGTGCGGTAAAACACCACACTGCTGTGCCAATCAGCATCTCCACATAGATATGCATTTACTCAATGCATCTCTATGAGGAAAGCTCAGCGCCTCCATGTAGAGCATGGAGACGCTGAACATCAGTGCTACACGTTGTGAAGCACTGACCCAGGAAGCATGTTTAAAGGACCACTCTAGGCACCCAGACTACTTCAGCTTAATGAAGTGGTCTGGGTGCCAGGTCCAGCTAGGGTTAACCCATTTTTTAATAAACATAGCAGTTTCAGAGAAACTGCTATGTTTATTAATGGGTTAAGCCTTCCCCCAAATCCTCTAGTGGCTGTCTCATTGACAGCCACTAGAGGCGCTTGCGTGATTCTCACTGTGAAAATCACAGTGAGAGCATGCAAGCGTCCATAGGAAAGCATTGTAAATGCTTTCCTATGCGACCGGCTGAATGCGCGCGCAGCTCTTGCCGCGCGTGTGCATTCAGCCGACGGGGCGGAACGGAGGCGGAGAGGAGGAGGAGAGCTCCCCGCCCAGCGCTGGAAAAAGGTAAGTTTTACCCCCTTTCCAGAGCCGGTCGGGAGTGGGACCCTGAGGGTGGGGGCACCCTCAGGGCCACTCTAGTGCCAGGGAAACGAGTATGTTTTCCTGGCACTAGAGTGGTCCTTTAATGGCAGTCTGAGTGACTGTAACTAATGGTGCTCCTATGCAGTAAAGTAAACACTGCATTTTTTTCTGAAAAGTCAGTATTTACATTAAAATGCCTGCAAGACAGACAGAAGACTTGAGTGCATTCAAAGCGAATTTCAAATTTAAAGCCATAATAAATAAACCTGTAATTTTCCATACTCAGTTACATCTGCACATTATAGAGTAAATGAGGAATGGCAAAATATATTTTAATAAAATCATTATTATTGTTATTTTTGTTTGTTTTGTTCAATTGACCTATTTAATGGGCAAAGGCTTAGAATTGAAGTTCCATTAGCCTTATGTTAATATTTCTCTGTTTGCATGGCAAACGTATTTCAATTGCTCATAGTTCTTTGAAGCTCCAGTATCTTCAATTTCCTTTTCATATTAAAATATGGTTTATTCATTGAAGGAGCTTGTCAGTACAAATTTAAAATAGAAAAAGTGGCAATTTTAAGAATGGGCCCTTCCTGCTTCTACTCCCTTCGTAGCAAGAGACTCCCAACACACGCTGCTTTTTTTCCTACTCCCTTTGTATATTATTTTTATGAACAATATTGTTCTGAAAATGAAATTCTGATCAGTATACTTACTCTTTTTGGTTAACTTTCCATTAATTTACTGTAATTGGCTGCTATATTTACTGTCCTCAATACATATATTTCAAAACCAAGACAAGCAAAGGACCAATGCTGTATCAGACAGACTCATGTTCAGTCAAATAAAACAAGAAGTACAGTTTTAGCAAAGGGAATCCTCACATGCATTTGTTTCTGGGATTCAACTTTTTTAGAAGACAAAACATTGCACTTATGACCAGAGTATGATTAATTTGTCTCAAACCAAAGGCACTGCACCAAGATCACTTCATTGAGATAAGGTGGTTTAGGCGCCTTTAAAGCATATTTACCAATATAAAAGCTTATTCATTTCAATAAATTAAATATAACTCATAGTTAGCTCACGAGTAAAAAAAAAAAAACCTTATTGACACTGATTCAAAATGAAAAGGTAGAATTCTTCCAAATTGAGCCCAAAGCATTATTGAGCTTGTGTCCCTTCTCCAGCACCGTGTAAACAAATGATACATTTCACATTGTTTTGCCATTGCCATGGATACAAAGAACTTCCTCTTTTAGTACTGTGTTTCTAAACAAATGCGTTACTGATATTTCCTGTACAACTTCAGCAACTGCATAGTTTTTAATATATTTTGCCAATCATCAAATAGGAACTATTTGGGTGAAAGGAATCTAAGAAATTCACACATGGTTGCTTGTCACGGGTATATGTGACCCAAAATGCAGAGTAAAAATAATAAATCTAAACAGAGAAACGCATATACCGGGCCTTAGAGTGGCAGGACTGAATGTTAAACAGAACAGTACAAGACTAGCCAAGGTCAGGATAATAGAAAGCAAAACAAACGAGAGAACAGACAAAGGTCAAGGACAATAGAAAGCAGAATAGTTAATGTAACGCCATGGTCAGATGAGCCAGAGAAAATCATGAAGAAATGCACTCTCAGATTAACTAGACACTTAGACACAGTGACAGGGCACAATACAAATACAACTTTGAGTTTAAACAGCCCTGAAATAGCCCTTAAATAGGATGACAATGATTGGTCAGAATTAACCTTGTAGCACCAAAACGTGTGTGATGTCAATGACGCATGCACATTTGCTTCACTAGCATCATAATCGGTGATGGGTTTATTTAAATGCGGTATTATGTAGCAGCCAGCCTTCATCTAAACGCAATATCGTCTGGGAGATGCAAGACGAACGGACTGGAGGAGAATCTGCCATCAGGTAAGTACAGTAGGAGGACTTCTCCTAGCATGACCGTGTCAATTGGGCACGGTCAAGTAGTTGCACCTAAAATTACTGTGACATTACTAAACTGTAAATTGTTGAAAATTCACCAAAGAACTGCAAAATTTCCGACTACAATAACTGAATTTTCACAAATTCTCCAAGTCAGTCAGGTTTTCAGCTGGGCTTTTCTGACCTTGAGTTTGTAATCCCATAGTGAATTTGAATCAATCACGCTTTAGTTCATATCCTAAAAGTATTATTTATTAGTTTTACAATCTCACATTTTTTTCTATATATAATTTTCTCTATATGATTAACTGTATTCACCCACACATCACATAAAGTTCACGGCACCATTGATCTTCAAAACATACATGAAATTTCCTTTCTGACCATTTCCTTACAAAGCATGCCTTGGGACCATGATGCTCAGTCCCCCTAATGGAAAATTTACTTCACAAACATCTAGGGTACTCACACAACTCTGCGATCTAAAAGCAAACACAGCAAAACTGTGTTTATCTTTATGAATCTCTTAAACGTGTTTGTCACTTTTAACTCCCACCCACATCTTCACTCTAGCTTAGACCAATGTTTAAAGATTATTCAAAGTTAAACAGATTTTATTACAGGAAAAAGAAAATTTACCGAAAACAGATGAAATAAAGAAAATATACTGGTTGTTAGCAGAAAAAAAATATGCATTGTTAAAATATTGCTTTATTTAACGGTGTGAATTTTGCCACAATATAATTTATAGAACATGTTAGGGTTAGGGCATTGTACAGGATTAATGACATTGGCCTTAATTTAATTCTATCAGTGAATCAGGGATAAACAGTAGATAATTATTGACTGTTTAGTAAAATTTATTTTTAAAGAATTTCGGTTTGATTTAATGTAAGTCAAAATTCAAGCACCCGCACCTAATTAACCGGTCAGTATCTCAAGAAATAACCTTTTTATATTTTAAATAATTACTTTTGACATTGGCATAACTAAGACCCAATTGACACCACCATCTGAACATCAATCTCACAGAAACCTCCAATGTCCTGCAACCTCCTTCTACAATTCCACCCTCTCCTCTCAACTAGACATCATGGCACCTCCTACATTTAAACACAGCAAGCACCCCCAACAACAACCTTGGCACACCAAGCTGACTCGATATCTTCAAAAATGCTCCAGAACTGCAGAACGATGTTGGAGAAAGTTTCACTGACTTTCTCCACTATAATTTTTTTTTCAATTTGACAATCTCCACTATAAATTTATGCTAAGCTCATACAGCTTGGCTCTTTCCTATGAAAAAGTAAATTACTTCAATACCCTCATAATCACACTCTTCCGCGAACCCAAACGACTATTTCACACATTTAACTCTCTTCTTCGCCCTATTGTTCCTCCTCCACCTACTAACTTGACCGCCTCAGACTTTGCAACTCACTTCACTGACAAGATCCCTACAATCAGGGAAGAGATCTCTCATCTTTCTTCTTGCCATAATACAGACAAGGGGCTGTTGGGGGCTGGCAGCGAGCGTTTACTTACCTCTCCTGCAGCTCCTGTCAGCTCCCTCCTCCTCCGCGCCGGTCCGGTCTGCTTCCTCTGCAAGTCCCAGTGTAAGTCTCGCAAGAGCCGCGGGGTCATAGCGTTGCCACGGGTTACACTGGGACTTGCAGAGGAAGCAGACCGGACCGGAGGAGGAGGGAGCTGACAGGAGCTGCAGGAGAGGTAAGTAAACGCTCGCTGCTAGCCCCCTCCTACACAGCCAATGTCACTGGACCACCAGGGAATGAGAGCCCCCCTCCTCCCCCCCCACCCCCCCGCCAGCTAACAAGCAGGGAGGGGGAAAGAAAAAATAAATACAAATTTAATAATAAAATATTAATAATAAAAAAATAATAATAAAAAAATTACTAATAAAACAAAAAAATAATATTAAAATAATAATTTAAAAAATAATAATAAAAATGCCCACCCCCCACCAAGGCTCTGCATCACACTCTGCATCACACACACACACTGCACTCATACACTCACTGCGCACACACACACACACTGCACTCATACACACACTGCATACATTCACACACTGCATACATTCACACACTGCACTGATACACACACTGCACACATACACACACTGCACTGATACACACACTGCATTCATACACACACTGCACTCATACACACACACTGCATTCATACACACACACACACTGCATTCATACACACACACTGCATTCATTATATACACACACTGTAAATAAATATTCAATTAATATAATTTTTTTAGGATCTAATTTTATTTAGAAATTTACCAGTAGCTGCTGCATTTCCCACCCTAGTCTTATACTCGAGTCAATAAGTTTTCCCAGTTTTTTGGGGTAAAATTAGGGGCCTCGGCTTATATTCGGGTCGGCTTATACTCGAGTATATACGGTAAGTTTAAACATTATAAGTGTTTAGGAAGGCTGTACAAGTCACGTGTAGGGAGTTGTGACTAGGGAACAGAGGCGGCTCTCTAATTAGGCGGTTTAGGCGGCCGCCTAAGGCCTCGCGCTGGCGGGGGCCTCGCGGCCGCCTAAACCACCTGTGAGCAGAGTGTGTCAGGTCCTCGGTCAGTGACCGAGGACCTGACACCAGGAGGGGGCCCGGCGGCTTGCCCGGTATGCCGCCGGGTGCGAGGCCCCTCCTGGCTGCCCGGCCACCATCGCAGACACTGGTCTGCAGCTCCGCAGTGTGCAGAGCTGCAGACCATGTGACTCGCGAGAATTGGCCAATCAGAGCGTTGCCGTGGGTTACCACGGCAACGCTCTGAAATCTCGCGAGATTACATGGTCTGCAACTATGCGGAGCTGCAGACCGGAAGCAGTGGCCACCGGACCACCAGGGAACCCACTGGACCACCAGGGAAAGGTAGGCTCTCCCTCCCCATCACCCCCACCACACTCAGCCTCACCCACAGCATCACCCCCCACCACCCTCAGCCTCACCCCCCACCACCATCACCCCCCACCACCCTCAGCCTCACCCCCCACCACCATAACCCCCCACCACCATCACCACCCTCAGCCTCACCCCCCACCACCCTCACCCCCACCAGCCTCAGCTTCACCCCCCCCACCCTCAGCCTCACCCCCCCACCATCACCCCCCACCACTCTCACCATCACTCCCCACCACCCTCAGCCTCACCCCCCACCACCATCACCCCTCCCCACCCTCACCATCACCCCCCACCACCCTCAGCCTCACCCCCACCATCCTCAGCCTCACCCCCCACCATCACCCCTCCCCACCCTCACCATCACCCCCCACCACTCTCACCATCACCCCCCAGCACCCTCAGCCTCACCCCCACCACCATCACCCCTCCCCACCCTCACCATCACCCCCCACCACCCTCAGCCTCACCCCCCACCACCATCACCCCCACCACCCTCAGCCTCACCCCCCACCCTCAGCCTCACCCCCCCACCATCACCCCCCACCACTCTCACCATCACCCCCACCACCCTTAGCCTCACCCCCCACAACCATCATCCCCCACCACCCTCAGCCTCACCCCCCACCACCATCAGCCTCACCCCCACCACCATCACCCCATCACCCTCAGCCTCACCCCCACCACCCTCAGCCTCACCCCCACCACTCTCACCATCACCCCCCAGCACCCTCAGCCTCACCCCCCACCACCATCACCCCTCCCCACCCTCACCCCCACCACCATCATCCCCACCACCCTCAGCCTCACCCCCCACCACCATCACCCCCCACCACCCTCAGCCTCACCCCCACCACCCTCAGCCTCACCCCCACCACCATCAGCCTCACCCCCCCACCATCACCCCCCACCACTCTCACCATCACCCCCCACCACCCTCAGCCTCACCCCCACCACCATCACACACCACCCTCAGCCTCACCCCCCACCACCATCACCCCCCACCACCCTCAGCCTCACCCCCCACCATCACCCCTCCCCACCCTCACCATCACCCCACCACTCTCACCATCACCCCCCGGCACTCTCAGCATCACCCCTCCCCACCCTCACCATCACCCCCCACCACCCTCAGCCTCACCCCCACAACCATCACCACCCTCAGCCTCACCCCCTACCACCATCACCCCCCCACCACCCTCAGCTTTACCCCCCACCACCCTCAGCTTTACCCCCCACCACCCTCAGCCTCACCCCCCACCACCCTCGGCTTCATCCCCCACCACCCTCAGCCTCACCACCCCCCCGCCACCCTCATCATCACCACCCCCCCACCACCCTTATCATCACCACCATCCCCCACCACCCTCATCATCACCACCACCCTCAGCATCACTCCCCCCACCACCCTCAGCATCACCCCCCTCACCACCCTCAGCCTCACCCCCACCACCCTCAGCATAACCCTCCGTCACCACCCTCAGCCTCACCCCACTCACCATCACCCCCTCCTTCTCACATTACCCCCTCTCACTCTCACATTACCCCCTCTCACTCTCACATTACCCCCTCTCACTCTCACATTACCCCCCTCACTCTCACATTACCCCCCTCACTCTCACATTACCCCCCTCACTCTCACATTACCCCCCTCACTCTCTCATTAGCCCCCCCACTCTCACATTAGCCCCCCCACTCTCACATTAGCCCCCCCCACTCTCACATTAGCCCCCCCACTCTCACATTACCCCCCCACTCTCACATTACCCACCCACTCTCACATTACCCACCCACTCTCACATTATGCCCCCTCACTCACACATTACCCCCCTCACTCTCACATTACCCCCCCTCACTCTCACATTACCCTCACTCTCACATTACCCCCCTCACATTACCCCCCTCACTCTCACATTACCCCCCTCACTCTTACATTACCCCCTCACTTTTACATTACCCCCCCTCACTCTCACATTACTATCACCCCCCGCTCCCTCTCGCCATCAACCCCCCGCTCCCTCTCACCATCAACCCCCCGCTCCCTCTCACCATCAACCCCCCGCTCCCTCTCACCATCACACCCCCCGCTCCCTCTCACCATCACACCCCCCGCTCCCTCTCACCATCATCCCCCCCGCTCCCTCTCACCATCACCCCCCTTTCACCATCACCCGCCTCTCACATCACCCCCCTTTCACCATCACCCGCCTCTCACCATCACCCCCCCCATACACACAACACACTTCAAGCAGCTACCCCATACACAGGGTCTCAGACAAAAACGCAAACATGCTCACAGAGACATACATTCACACACACAATGATACTCTCTGTCAGACACACTCTCAGGCACATACACAGGTAGACAGTGCATCAATGTGTATATGTGACACTTTTTTGTTAGTGGGGCCTCATGTTTGCGTTTCGCCTAAGGCCTCATAAAGTCTAGAGCCGCCTCTGCTAGGGAAGTATACCCAAATAAGTGTCACATTGGGTGTTGTATTGATGTGGTAATTGCATTTTCACATTTATTTGTTATTTGTACTTTTATGGTGATTGGGAACACCTGTATACACATACACCCTATATATCACTTGAAGCGCCTATACACTTTCTATCTCTTTGAGTGTTTATTTCCTTCCCTTGACCTGTATTATTCATTTTTTTACACTTCCATATCTTCAAAGAGATGCTCTGAGCATGAAAATCACTAAAACTTAATGTAGTGGTTTTGGTGCAAAGACTCTATCCCTTCAGTCTAAAAAATTTTAACATTGTAGTTTTAATCAAATGGCAATGTTTACATTGGTCAAAAAAAACGTCTTTAGTGCTCTAGTGAAACAATTATGGTGAACAGGCACTCCAAGTGTGTGACTGGGTGCAAACAAGTTACTTTTGACCTATTTCCTCAAAAAACAGCAATTAGAATAGGGGTGGGGAACGGCCAGGCCAGCCCTTGTGCCATATAAGGCCCTTGAACAGTGCCGGACTTGCCCACTGGGAGACCAAGACATTTCCTGGTGGGCCGCTGAAGCTGGGGCCGGCTGAGGGATGCAGGTGCTAAAATGTTTCTTTTTTTCTCTTTGCAAATTGTTTGAAAACTGTAAGAAGCAGTATCACAAAGTCGCTAATTATTATTATTATTATTTTATTATTTATATACAGCCAGAAAATTCCGTAGCGCTGTACAATCACAATGAATAGAAGTGCAGGCCGCCGAGATACCGTATGATGTCATATCCCAGTGGCTGATAATCATTGTATGCAGGAGAGAGAAGTTGAAAGTTCTCACCACAGCTGCAGACATAATGACAACCCAGGAAACCATTGGGCAGCAGCAGGTAATTAGACTATTCAGAGAGAGCATCTGTTATTTGTGTGTGCCAACGTGTGTGTGGATCCTTGTATGCCTGTTTGTGTCAGTGTATGGGCAATTGTATGTGTGTTTGTGTCAGTGTGTGTTAGTGTATGTGTGCCTGGGTAATTGTATGTGTGTTTGTGTCAGTGTGTGTTAATATGTGTGTGTATGGGTTACTTTATGTGTGTCTGTGTTGGTGTCAATTTGTGTATGGGTCAGTGTGTGCGTGGAGTGATTAGTATGAATGAAAAAGGATAATTTAAAAATTCTGTAGTTTTACCGAATTTACAGGATCTCTGAAGGTGAGCTTGTCTGTAGTAAGCATGTATCAGTGAGCTTGTTTGTAGTGAGCTTGTGTCAGTGATGTTGTTAGTAGTGAGCATGTGTGTATCGGTGAGCTTGTCTGTAGTGAGCATCGCAAAGAGTTAACTGTGCTCCAGACTGACTGACACAAACCTGGTAAAGTTGCGAGTAGCAAAATCATCGAAACTAGCAAACTTCACACACCTCAAAGAGACGCAGTTCCAGCCATCACATGGTGAGGTAAATACTGTAAATGTTTGACCAAATATAGCAGGCTAATTTTCAAGCTGATAATTCTGATTGGCCTGCGAATGATTTTCTAAATATCCAAATGGCCCTTTGCAGAAAAAAGGTTCCCACCCCTGAATCAGAGTCACAACACCAAATGTTACTTGAAAGTAGATTTATACCACTAGAGTGGAGTCTGCAACATTTCCACCAGCCTCACTTAACAAAGACACTGATGGCTCGAATCATTGCTGAGTGACTGTTGGAATAATTCTTCTTTCAAGTAGCATTTGTTGTTGTGATTCTAATTGCTGTATTTTGCCTCTGGTGCTTGTCATTTCACTTCACTCATTTCACAAATGGTGTTGCTAAACTCTTTCAATTATTTATTTATAAATTATTTTACCAGGAAGGATACATTGAGATTTCTCTCATTTTCAAGTATGTCCTGGGTCCACAAAACATTCATGATCCTCTATGAAAGGCATCTGATTGGCTGAGCATAGTAATTGCCCACAGATCCAGTAGATCATGTGTGGATTGGACAGTAGGTCACTGATTGGCTTTAATAGAAATCATGCATCAGGATGATCTCAGAAAAAGAGAGCCAATTGCCAGACAGAGACTGCCTGAAAAAGTTACTAGAACAATGGGCGAAACACGTCACAAAGAGATGCCAATGGGAGGAGGAGCTAAGAATTGAAATTGCACAGAACCTGGTAGTACCTTACAAAAGCTGCCGTTCATCACGGTTATTCATGTGTTTGTGGAATTACTAGTTTGGTATTTCCATCACTGTTTAAAGTAAGCAGTTTTTATTTGTATTTTATTCAAATTTGAAGTGATACTGTGCCATTGCGGGTTCCTGGTCTTGTCTCTCTCCATGGTTTATGCTTAAGAAGATCATATTAACATACTGCGGATATCAAGCTGTGGGCAGCGCTGTACCTGGTGCGAGGCTGACAAGGCATTTGCCACCCCCCTAAAGCCCTGGCAAATGCCAGCTACTTACCCTGGGGGACCAGAGAGCTTGCTGGCCACCTCAGGGGCCGCTGAGGCTGGCAGTGATGCCGTAGCCAGAATATGACGTCACTCCGGCATTACTGAGAGGCGTGCGAGGGAGCTGAGCAGGAGGATCAGAGCTTCCTTGCCACCCGCCTGAACTCTGCTTCTGTCTCCCCGACCGCCTGCATGCCCAGCCAGCAGCAGCCCCACTGAACAAGAGGGGAAAATTCAAAATGTGCGCAAAAAAATATTTGTGAGTGTGTTAGTGTTTGTTTGCTAGTGAGTGTATTAGTGTGTGTTTGTTAGTGTGTCTGTCAGTGAGAGTGTGTGTCTGTTAGTGAGTGTTAGTGTGTGTCTGTTAAAGAGTGTAAGTGTGTGTCTGTTAGAGTGTGTACCTGTTAGAGTGTATGTGTGCCTGTTAGTGAGTGTTTGTCTGTCACTGAGAGTGTGTGTCTGCCAGTGAATGTGTATGTCTGTCAGCGAATGTGTGTGTCTGACACTGAGTGTATAAATGCCTGTCAGTGAGTGTGTATATGTGTATCTGTCAGTGAGTATATGTGTGTCCCAGCGTGTGTGACACTGAGTGAGTGTGCATCTGTCAGTGAGTATGCATGTGTGTCTTGTTAGTGAGTGTGTATGTGTCTGTCTGTCAGTTAGTGTATATATGTGTCTGTCGGTGAATGTGAGTGTGTGTGTAACTGTGAATGAGTGAGTGTGTATGCCTGTGAATGTGTATGTTTCAGTGAAAGTGTGTGTTGGTTAAACAGTGTGTGTGACAATGACTGTGTATCTGTAAGTGAATGTATGTCAGTGCGTGTGTCTGTCAGGAAAATAAATTTGGAAGGGCGGGGGGTGGGAGGGAGGGGTGCCTGAGTTTTGTCATGCCAAGGGCAGCACAAAGCCAGAATACACCACTAGTTGTGGGATCCATTGCCTTTTAAAAGGAGCTTTACTCATCCAGAGCTAGGGTTGATAGGGCTCTGGTAAATATTTTTACAGAAATATTATTGATGGTTGATAAATATTAACCTAAGTGCAACACTTCTAGTTTGTTTGTATTGTATGTCACTCTTTTTGTGATTGCTGCTGGGTTCTCTATACACTGGTTTTCATTTCAACCACTGCCCACTTTTTGAATATTACTTTGGACTGCTATTAAGGCTGACTGGGCTACAGAGGTCACTGGCCAAGGCTCCTGGTACTTATCACTCCTCACCAGCCTATTGATGCTCAAAAAGGTACATCATAAGTGCTGTAGGTAGGTGTCAACACTGTCTAATGCGAAACTTGGCCCTCGCTGAAGTAAAGACTTCTAAAGTGAGACAAATAATCAACAGGAAAAATATCCATCTACAGATACATTTCAGTTCCAGAATAACCAACATTATTCATATACAAAAGTAAATTTCTTCAATAAAAAATGTACCGGTAATTAAAAAAAAAAAAGTTAGGAAATGAGACAATAGGAATTAGGATTTAGGATCTGGTTCTGTCCAGTGCTTTATTCCTCTCTATTGCATCCTCCATCTCTTCCTTTCTTGAACATTTACACCAGGGTTAACCCCCACTAGGAGGGTTTGCAACTTTAGGCTCCACTTGTTTTCTTCTTTTTTCTTTTCTTTTAATTAATAATATTAGAGACAATAGGAAAGTTTCATAAAAAAAGAGCTGGCCAACAAAGACATTATATCGTGACTCTGTACCTCTAATAACTACCTTAGTCTAATGTATATATTTTAAGGAGGTGATCCCACTATTCAATTATATCTCTTGTGCAGGAGAAATTGATCTTTTGAAGTGCGTACCACCCAGAATTTATTTTTATTTTATTTTTTTAAATATTGTTTTTAATTCTTTATGGAATTGTAATTTACTGAGATAAATAATGTATATTAATAGCAAATTCCCAATATTCCAAAATGAATATACTAATCTTAAACACTGTGATTGGAGTGAATTATAGTTTAGGTATTTGCATATCTCAGACAACAGGTATGTTGATAAAGCCCTGTGTGGCGAAGCGCGTTTTGGCTGTTCTTAATTTATTTTTATGTATATTAATAAAGGAATATTGGCTTTTTAATTTTATGTGTGCCATATACCTTTTTCTTATTATTATTTTTAATTTCTAAAGATACTATTTTATTAAATGTTTTAATTATTTGAACCTGGTCATCCAATACATTGCAGCGTTCATCTGCCCAAGAATCCTAGGTGGGGATAGTACCCACTGAGCAGTATATAGTCAGTTCTATACTGACCTGTCTTAAAAAAAATATACAGTAAGCACTATATTTGGTTTTATCTTCTCCCTCTACCGAGGACCTCTTCCGCCTACCTACACTAACATCCTACCAGTGGGGGATCGACGCCACTGAATGCCAGTCATACCCGAGCTGGTTCTAGCTCTTTAATAGGTGAGTGTAACACCACCCTGCTGTAAAGTTTTATTTCTTCCGGTCTATTGAAAATCTTTTTATCTTTTCTATCTTTTTATGTTCACATATCTTAACCCGAGCCAAGACAACTCAACCATTTGAAGATCTACAACCGACCCAGACTTACATAATATTCAAGCTCCTGCAGGTCAACTTGACCCTCTACCTGTTCACTCAGTATCAGGACTATTGCAAATATTTTGCTTTGTTTAATATATGTAAGTACATTCCTATAGTTTAATATTCAATATTCTTTTTTTTCAATCTAGTATGTTCCTCTATATATTAGGAGACATAAGTCCCTCCCACCCCCAGGGATGTATTTACCACAAGGCAAACAAGGCATTTGCCTAGGGCGGCACTTTCAGGGGGGCGCCAAAAAATGCCACCCCAAGCTCCTAGACAAATGCCTTGCTTGCCTTGTGTTCTTGGGCTGTCCACCTTACTGTGAGTGAGTGAGTGTAGCTGTCAGTGTGTGTCTGTGAGTGAGTGAAAGTGTGTGTGTCTTTCAGTGAGAATAGGTGTACCTGTGAGTGTGTGTCAGTGTGTGTATGTCATTTTATGTGTATCTGAGAGTGTGAGCCTGTCAGTGAGTGGGTGTGTCAGTGTGTGTCTGTCAGTGAAAGTGTGTGTTGGTTAAACAGTGTGTGCTTATGACTGTATGTGTGTGCCAATGACTGTGTATCTGTCACTGAGTGTATATCAGTGCATGTATCAATGAGGGCATGTGTCTGTCCGTCAAAAAAGTGGCCTTGACACAAATTTTTTTTTTTTGGGGGGGGGGGGAATTTAGATTTTGGGGGTGCCCGAATTTAGTCGTGCCTAGGGCAGCACAAATCCAACATACACCACTGCCCACCCCCTTCTTTAATATATATATATATTTTTTCCAAATCATAGTTACATTTACAATTATTCATGCAGCATCATGGCTTTTCTCACTGAATACTCTTAGCACCATAATTACTGGCCTGATTTTAATAATATAGGTTATTTATGTAACAGAAGAAATTTAGATTTTAGAGATCTACAACTTTCAGAGGTAATAAAATAGGTGCCTTGATCTAAATAAAAATTTTAAATAACTGACAATTCTGAAGGGCAAAACTCTTTGAAGATCTCTGGATAGAAATGTTTTACATTACAAATAGATAAGGATATTATTCATGATTGTACATGGTAAAAATAAACAAAGTAATTTCCATAATACGCAGTATTAAATTGCTTTACACGCCCATGAATGTATAGTGGATTTCAGTTACCTTTTGAAGGTTTCTTGTGCAGCTCAGTGAAGATTGTTATCGTATTAAAGATCCGAGTGAGGACGCTATACCACTTACTTCCTGGTTACTATTACATGCTTTGTTAAATATATTCATAGCTACAACAGCTATTTCCTTTTAACCCAATTGGCACAGGATGAGTGTTAAATTTGCTGCACTCACCACCTTTAGTTCCTTAGAAGTTTATCCTTAGAAGTCTTCAAACACTATTAAAGCATCAAATGTAAGTTAAAAAGATATCACAGATAATTTTGATTTTCACTTAGAATTAAGTCAGATTCGTTTAGGAATAACAATTTAAAACTTTCATATAAAATTTAATACTACAGAATAAAAAAACAAAAAACAACCAATACTTTTGCAGCAAGTACCGGTAGATAACTTAAATTATAAGTAGTAGCCAAATATATTTTCCCATCTCATAACATACCTCCCAAGTGCCCCGATTTAGGAGGGACAGGCCCTGTTTTGGACCAAAATCCCTCTGCCCCTCTTTTCTTTCCTAATCCCATATTTTTCTAGGAGCTCCATACTGTTGGTGTATCTGACTGTATAACAGAGCTCCACAGCAATAATTCTAACAGTAAATACGATAAATATGATTAGAATTCAGTCTGTGTAACTAAAATACATTGTTTTTATTTCTCTTACATTACATTTGAGTTGCATAAATTGTTATTAGTAAGTCACCAAAAATATCCACAAAACAGCCCTACCCCTAGACCCACACCCATACCCCCAAAATTATAGTCTTCCTCTTTGTAGCACTGTGACAGGGGGCCCTTGAGGTGGCCATTGGCTACCTTAGGGTGCACTCGATGTGGCGTTTATTTAGTAAGACAGAGTAGGCACCTGCTTACCCTACATGGCAGGTTCCTACTCTGCCGATATATGCTGGACCGGGAGGGAGATGAGGCAGGCACCTGGCGGCAATGGAGGCCAATCTGGCAGTTTCTCACTCCACCCTCACGCACTCTTTGTGATGCTGCGAGCCGGAATATGATGTAATTCCGGCCCCGGCATACTAAACAGCGCGCAGGAGGAGTGAGGATTACACAATGGACCCCAGGGAGAGGAACTGCAAGATTACACACGGGACCCCAGGGAGAGGTAGGGAGTCTGGATGGGCCTCAAAAAATAAAATTAGTTTGTCAGAGTGTGCAATGTGTGTGTGTGTTTCTATGTATGTATGTGTGTGTATGTCAGTGAGTGTGTCTGTCAGTGAGTGTGACTCAGTATGTGTGTCTGTCAGTGAGTGCGTGTGCATCTGTCAGTGAGTGAGTTTGTCTGTCAGTGTGTGTGTGCCTATCAGTGTGTGTGTCTGTCAGTGTGTGTGTGTCTGTCAGTGAGTGTATTTATGTAACTGTCAGTGAGTGTGTGTATGTATGTGTGAGTGTGTGTTTGTCAGTATGTGTCTATCAGTGAGTGAGTGTATGTATGTTTCTGTCACACATGTGAGGATGTGACAGAAGGAGGAGCTGGAGAGACACAAGGAGGAGCTGAGGAAGAGACACATGGAGAGACTAGGGTGTTGGGAGAGAGACATGGAGAGACTAGGGTGGTGGGAGAGACACATGGAGAGACTAGGGTGTTGGGAGAGACACATAGGGGTTAGAGAAACACATGGAGGGGCTGTAGGAGGTGGGAGAGACACATGGGTGTTGCGAGAGACACATGGGGGTCTGGGGTGGAATAAGACATGTGGAGGGGCTGGGGGAAGATTGAGATACGTGGAGGGGTTGGGGGGAGAATGAGACATGTGGAGAGGCTGGGGGAGAGAATGAGACATGTGGAGGGGCTGGGGGAAAGAATGTGATACGTGGAGGAGCTGGGGGGAGAATGAGACACGTGGAGGAGCTGAGGGGGGAGAAATCAGCGCTGCGGAATCTGTGTGCGCTTTATAAATAGCAATAATAAATAAAATAAATGAGACATGTGGAGGGGTGGCGAGGGGATAGATGAGACATGTGGGGGGGGGGGGGGCACCGGGCCCAGTTTTTTCTAGTTACGCCTCTGGTCTTTAATAGTAAATATGTATTCTATTGGTGAATCACACAGGTTTACTTGCTAAAGTGAGAATTGTGTGGAATTTAAAGTAAATTTAAAATTGAAAGGGCAAAATAGCTTGAAATAAAACATACTCCAAGTCACCTAACCTTCTAGTTTGGCTATTTGGTCTAAAATATGAAATTCACTTTGAATTTGTGACAATTCTCACTTTAGTAAATAACCCTGACAAAGTCTCTTTAGGTAATGGAATTTCCTTTAGGGGTGTGTGAACCTCTTCTAATCTGAATTGGGGGAATGGATATATGCCTACTATATCTGCTCTGGTTATATATTGGTGGGCACTAGATTAGGCAGTGGCTTATTTTTTTAAAATACTATTCTGTTTATCAGACCTCCCATTGGTTCCATTTCCACTTCCTGGGATCTGCATTTGATACTCATGTCTTAAACGACCTTCTCTGAGCCACTGTTGGAGACTTCTGAAGACTTGTTGGCAAACCACTATTCATTTTTAGTTCAGCGCTTGACATCTGACATTACAATAGCCATCCTTGACAGGGGGGATGTATCTGCCATTGTCCTATCAAGCCAGAATATCCTAGACATTAATGTTCTCAAAGCTCATTCCACCATTCTAATCTAGGACACCTAAGGCTTAGGTTGAGGACATCTGCAGGTCAGGCACGTCGATACTCAAAATGCTACTTAAAGGACCACTATAGTGCCAGGAAAACAAACACCCCCCACCCTCAGGGTCCCACTTCCGCCGGCCTGATCACTTAACTTTCTCCAGCGCTGGGCTCCCTCGGCGCTGGGGAAATCTCCTCCCTCTTCCAACGTCAGCGCTGAATGCGCATTCAATCAGTCCATAGGAAAGCATTTCTCAATGCTTTCCTATGTACGTCAGCGTCTTCTCACTGTGATTTTCACAGTGAGACAGCCACTAGAGGCTGGATTAACCCTAATGTAATTCTGTGGACACAAATGACAAGATTGAGTGGGATCTGATCCTTCCCTTGTTAAATAAGAGTTATCATCTATGGATTGATCATTATTATACCAGTATTGATTTATTTAAAAGGTATTTTGTTTCGAAACCCTTGCATGTGCCACAGTGCTTAAAACACGCAGAAGTTTCCCCCAAATCCTAACTAGCGGCAGATCAGCTTTGCGCAAGGATGAGGTGCTGGCCCTTCAGTTCACAGATAAGAAACATGTGTACATGCTATCTACAATGCACAACGAAAGTTCAGTGCCAATATCTGTCAGAGGAAGAACTGAGCAGCTGTAAAAACGTGCACTGTAGACTATAGCTTGTATGTGTGGGGAGTAGACTTGGCTGATCAATGTATATACAGCCTTATCTTGTGAACCGAAAATGTAGGACCTGGTACAAGAAAATTTAAATCTATTTAAGCCAGGTTGCAATTTTCAATTCCCATATGCTGCATAAAAAAAGCAGTTATAGTGAAGCGATACTAATTTATGATTTTATGTTGAAACATTTGTCTATTTTATTTAGCTAGTTCCCCAATACTCCATCTTTGGAATCAAAAGTTGTCCAAAGCACTTGCCTTCCTGAATCTCCCTCATACTCTGTAAAACCACCATCACCACAGAGAAAGTGTCATGTTTGCATATAGAAATGCTTTTTAAATGAATCCAGTTATTACTGCGCAGAAAATCCCTGTGTTAATTTTACAAGTTGGAAAGAGCATCTAATATATTTTGCCATGCAGAGGTGGCTCTAGACTTCTTGAGGCCTTAGGCGAAATTCAAGCATGAGGCCCCACTAACACCCAAAGTATAAAATAATAGGGTGGTATTTTGTGTGTGTGTAAGAAGCATTCGCTATATTGAAAGGCGGTCTTGCAGTGCTGGATACAGAGTCAGTCTCATTCATGTTCAGTAAGTCACATGGCAACAGAGGCGACTCTCTAATTAGGCGGTTTAGGCGGCTGCAAGGCCCCAGACAGAGCGATGCCTTAGACGGTTGCCTAAAGCGCCTAATTAAAGAGCCGTCTCTGTTGCCATGTGACTTACTAAACAAAAACTGAAAAACGCACATCAGGGTTATATGTCCTGTGAAAATGGAATTTATGTATGTGAAAAAACACAAATGAAAAGTAGTTGCCTACTTTTTAAAATGTTATGCCATAATGGTGGGAATGTTATTTCCCAGGCTGCCATACTCTCTCAAAAGAGATATAGGCCCAGAAAATCATTGTCAAATTTCCAGGTATGAAGACTGAAAGTGGCAAGCGCTATATTTGATCATGTAGCTTTCCAAAACCCAATAAAACCTGTAAATGGGGGGATGGGTGGGGGAGTACTTGTGAGAGTTCACTGAACACAATTATGAGTGTTTTAGAACAGTAAAACATACAATGCCGATAATATCATTAGTGAAAGTGCAGCTTTTGTGTGAAAAATGCAAAAAACTAATAGGAACACTATTTTAGGCAAGGGTTTGTGACTACGAAAAAAGACTACACATACTCCATTTTGAATACCCTAGGATGTCTACTTTTGCAAATGTTATGCCATAATGATGGCAATTTTCATTTCTGTTCTGCCATATAATCTCAAAGGCAACATAGGCCCAACAAACCAATCTGGCAAATTTCAATGTGTAAAAACCAAAATGGACAAAGCCTATAGTTGACCTGTAATTTTCCAAAATCCCATAAAAATTGTACATGGGGTTTTTGTGTGATTAATGCCATAAAAACAAATATGAACACTAACTTTGGCCAGGGTTTGTGACTTGTGGCCACTAAAAAAGACTGGGCATACCCCATTTTGAATACCCTGAATTGTCTACTTCTGCAAATGTTTGTGAGACATCGCTTAACATAAATATGCGTGTTTTATTTCAGTACTAGCTAACAATAACATGGCATTCACAGTTAAAATATTTTGCAGAACTTGGAAAAGACTTTCTAAATTTAAAATTAAAATTAGTGGTAATTGACCACGTCACTCAACCAAGAAGAGGTGGTGATAGGCGCAAAATGCTGCTCAACAGGGAAGCCAACTGGATACACAAATTGGATACGGTAGCCCCTAAGGGACTAAATGAGACTATACCTTATCATTCATTTATCTAAATATGCTCCAGTTTGTTTTGAAGAGTATTGTTTTTATAATTCACTATACAACGTTATATGTTTTAATGCTTGAAGTTGTATATAAATTTAGCATCAGTATCACTTTAACATAGACACTACTTGCACTTTAATTGACCACTTTATCTAATCTTCCTGATACAATGTATATGATGGCACTTTATAATAATTAGGATGTAAGTCTACATCCGATCACTATGTTTTCACCATATAGTACTTATTAGCACTTTAGTTTAGTTGCACACAGCACTAAGGCACTTTGTCCAAAATAACATAAAATTGATAAAATAGACACAGTATATGTTTTATTATCATTGCATTTAATTATACACGTGTGTAGAGTCCTTTCCCTTTAAGAGCTGTTATTAAGCTCGTCTGTGGATACAGAGATACAGAGAACGATGCTATAACATTAATACAATCATTATTTTCTAATGATTTTTAATGTCCATGAGTCTGTAAATTTATTTCCCCCATAGTACTATAGAAAGCCGATGGTTGTTTATAGGATGCCATGGCCATTTTGTGAATATCATAATCTTCCAGAATAACATTTTCAGGGCTTTCAAATGAGAATTACTGTGAACATAGCTCTTTTCTCTTTTTTTAAATGGCTCTAATATCAAATGCAGATATATCTTTATATTAAAGAGGAGATATGAAGTAACCATTATGCCCTTTTAATGGGGAATTAGTCCACTTTTGTCAGTTTCCCCACGTGAAAGTGGTGTATAAAACTGCACGCCTAACTCTAGCATTGTTAAGTCAGTTAGGTGGTTTACAGTTCAGGAAAAACACCTGCCGGTTCTTTTCATCTTCAGCATTTGATAGTCCCCAACAAGCAGGGAAATGGGCGTGTTAACCATGACCAATGTTCAGTAACCAGCTACTATTAATATACAGCTAACAACACACATTTTTGTAGAATGCTATATGCATCATTTACTGCTAATATAAAAAGGCTGCAAATCGTGTTACTGGTGCTAAAAATACAATACTGCAACCACTGACCTGTCATCTCTTGCAGTGTCTACATGTACACTACTATATATTTAGTACAAGAAGCTAATCAGCTAATACATCAGTAAAACATCCAAACATATGCTCAGCGAATCCAGTGCAGGTTGCTGTAATAGAAGCTGATCAGCTGCCATTGATTAGCTAATGTGGTGTCATCAGTGTGCGACTGTTTGTATGGAGAGTCAGGGTGATCATCCCAGCAGCCCTTCCAGTAAGAACACAAGTCACTAACATAGAATACATTATTACAAGCCATGTTCCAAACATTCCATGAACTGATACAAAACATGCATATTATCACCGTCAGTGTGACTTACTGTTTTTTTCTTCACAGCAGATATCGGTCCTTTGCTTCCTTTTACCCAAGCCCTTCCGTTTGTGTAATATTTACTTTATTAGAGATTAGAAGGTCACTGGCGCCATCTGCAGTTTTTCTAAAATATGTACACTTCTATAACTAAAGTAAATCATTTATTAGTGTTCTTTCGTTTTACAAAATTATTATTAAACTTAAATGAATACTCCAAGCACCATAAACACTACAGCTTGATGTAGTGGTTGTGGTGCCAGGAGTACCCTGGCGCCCTTCAAGCGTTATCTAATGAACTGTGGTAAAATGGTTTGGCATTTTAGCTGAGTACCCAGATATACATAGAATTTTGTTGTTCCTTGGCATGGCAGGTACCCTTTAAACCAGGGGTCCTCAAACTACGGCCCCCCAGATGTTGCTGAACTACAACTCCCATGATTTTTTGAATTACATAGATAGCCAGAGAATCATGGGAGTTGTAGTTCAGCAACATCTGGGGGGGCCGGAGTTTGAGGACCCCTGCTTTAAACCAAGCATGTTAAACTTGCGGGCCACACTTGCCATAGGGCCACTTTGTGTTGTGGCTGCCACCAGCGGCAAGACAGGAAATATATTTCCTGTCTGATTCTTGTCTTCCCTCCCTCGGCCGATCGTGTGCTCCCGCAGGCGTCTGGCCTGCTTGAGCAGAGAAGAGCAGGGCTGGAACTGGAAGACGAGCGGCCCAGCTTAAGGTAGGGTAAGAGGGGCTTTGGGGGTCCATCCTGTGTAGTGTGCTAAATTGGGGAGGGGGCAGTGTATTAAATTGGGGAAGGGAGTGGGCAGTTTATTAGTTTGGGGGAGAGAGGCAGTGCATTAAACTGGGGGAGGGGTGGGGCAGTGTATTAGAGTGGTGGAAGGGCGAGTGTGTTAAATTGGGGTGAGGGCTGTGTACTAATTTCTGGGAGGGAGGGGGTCAGTGTATTAGAGTGTTGGGAAGGGGGGCAGTGTATTAAATTAAAGTGCTGGGAGGAGGAGCAGTGTATTCAATTAGAGTGGAGGGAGGAGGGGCAGTGTATTAGATGAAGGGGCAGTATATTAGATTGGGTGGAGGGGTCTGCATGGGCTGAGCGCTCCCCATGGAGATGCTGATTGGCCGTGCAGCTTTTGCCACACATGCCCAAAAGCCTCCCAATACCTTTCTATGAGAAAGCATTGGATTGGCTGAGATCAAGTTTGATAATCTCAGCCAAAGTGAAGAATACACTCATAGGACTTCAAAATCAACAAGATAACATCATTTATTTTTTACAGCTGTGCAACAGCATACATTCACCATTTCAGTCCCATTACTATTCTTAATATATCAAGGTAGCTAGACTGAAACATTGTTTATATGCACATGCACGCAGGGCCGGTGCAAGAATTTCTGCCACCCTAGGCAAAGATCCATTTTGCCGCCCCCTCATGTCACTAACTCACTGACAGACACACACTGGCAGACACACACATTCACTGACAGATACACAGACACACACACTCACTGACAGACACACGCTCACTGGCAGACACACGCTCACACACTGATATACATACACTCACTGACAGACACACAAACAGACACCCACTGACATGCATACACACACAGACACTTAATGACAGACAGACATACACTCACTTACTGACAGACACACAGACACACACTCAATGACAGACATACACTCACTCACTGACACACACACAGACACTGGTGCAAGGATTTCTGCCGCCCTAGGCAAAGATCCATTTTGCCGCCCCCTCATGTCACTAACTCACTGACAGACACACACTGGCAGACACACACACTCACTGACAGATACACAGACACACACACTCACTGACAGACACACACTCACTCACTGACACACACTCACTCACTCACTGACACACACTCACTGACACACACACACACACAGACACTTACTGACAAACAGACATACACTCACTTACTGTCTGACACACAAACACACACTCACCGACAGACATACACACACAAACACAAACACTCACTGACACACACACTCACTGACATACATACACTCACTGACAGATACACACACACACAGACACTCACTGCCATACACCCACTCACTGACAAACACAGACACTTACTGACAGACAGACATACACTCACTGACAGACACACAAACACAGACACTCACTGACATACATACACTCACTGACAGACACACACACACACACACACACACACTCACTGACAAACATACACTCACTCACTGACACACACACACAGACACTGGTGCAAGGATTTCTGCCGCCCTAGGCAAAGATCCATTTTGCCGCCCCCTCATGTCACTAACTCACTGACAGACACACACTGGCAGACATGCACACACTCATTGACACAGATACACAGGCACAAACACTCACTGACAGACACACACACATACTCACTGACAGACACACGCTCACTCACTGACAGACACACACAGACACTCACACTCACTCACTGACACACACACACACAGACACTCACTGACATACATACACTCACTCACTGACACGCACACACAGACACTTACTGACAGACAGACATACACACAAACACACACTCACTGACAGACATACACTCACTCACAGACACACAAACACACACTCACTGACATACATACACTCACTCCTGACACACACACACACACCTCCCTACTGGGGTCCAGTGTGGGGCAGCTCCTCCAGCGCGCCGTTTAGTATGCCGGGGCCGGAATGATGTCACTCTCAGCGCCACCACCTTCGGGCGCCTTGAGGATCGGCCTGGCGCTGGGGGCGGCCAAGAGCCGCTCTCCCAGCGCTGTGGCTCCAGACAGGGGGAGCCCACCTGGAAACATCCCACCAGGCGCCCCTAGCAGGCCAGCGCCCTAGGCGAATGCCTAGTTCGCCCTAACGGTGGCGCCAACCCTGCATGCATGTCTTCTTAAAATAAATTAGCTGTTTTGTTCACTTTGAAGCCTGATGAGCGAGGACCTCACAATCATATGGATGGCATAGCCATCCACAGCAGTGTCAGCAGGGGGAGTGCCTACAATGACAGGTAGTCCCCCTACTGCCTGTAATAAAATAAAAATAAAGTTAAAAACAGTTTAAATTTAAATTATATATATATATATATATATATATATATATATATATAAATATATATATATATATACACATACATACATACATACATACACACACACACACACACACACACACACAGTCTAGGTATATTTTAATATTAATATATATATACACATCCACTTAGTCACAAACACTGGCCAAAATTGGCGTTTAAATATGTTTTTTGCATTTTTCACACACAAACAAATATTAACTTAACACTAACTGTGGCCAGTGTTTGTGACCAAGTGGCTACTAAAAAAGACTGGACATACCCCATTTGCAATACCTTGGGTTGTCTACTTTTGCAAATGGTATGCCATCATGGGGGTAATTCTTATTCCTGGACTACCATATGGTCTCAAAGGCAACGTAACCAATCTGGCGAATTTAATGTGGAAAAAATATATATATTTAACATGCTATATTTGACCCTGTAACTTCCCAAAACACCATAAAACCTGTACACAGGCGGTACTGTTTTACATGTGAGCCATCAATTAATACAAATATGTGTATTTTATTGCAGTAAAAGCAAACAGTATTATGACATTTACAGTTAAAATGTCACGTAGAACTAAATATTTTTTTTAAAAAAAATCTTATTTTCTCCCATTTTTTACATTTTATTCATATAATAGTTTCATTCCTAAATATTTGCTGATAAATGAAAGCCCTGTTTCCCTTGAATAAAATTATATATAATAAGTGTGGGTGCACTTAATATGAAAGACGTGAATTATGGTTGAACAGACACATAGTCAGTTTCCAGATTTTGTTTACGTTTTGTTTTGATCACAACGTGTACATTTGGCACAGTCCTTAAGAGGTTAAATAGTTTATGAAAGAATTTTCAATAAAACAGAAATGCTAGCAAAATAAAAACGGCTTGCCATAATCACAATGGCAATGGTCATTAAAACCATTATGGTATATGAATGTCGAGCAAGAGAGTAACTAAGAATGAAGAAAATAGAAAATGTGAAAGAAAAAAAAAAAGACAATAAGGAAATGCAACCAGAAATAGGGGAGACATGAACAACAGGGAATTGAGTGTGGTTTTAACATGGCCCTACTTGGTCCAGTCACATCACAGACTCAGGGATTTTCTTATTTTGAATCTATTGGCAATTTAGCAGAAAAATCCCTGATTTGATCATTTGTAACTTTGTGACTGCCAATTAGGGAATAATGGGCATCCAAATTTCGGAAATTAAAAACATTTTCAGACGCATTTTGGGCAAAATAAGATTATAAAACTAATGAATTGAAAATAAAACAAAACAAATTTTCAACACATTGATATGTTTCATTTTAATAACAATTGTCTGCAGAAAAAAACAGTTTGTGTTGAGTTGCATGAAATGTACAGAATTGATTTAGCTGTAATTGAACAAAGATTGATTTTCCCTGGACAATCATTGCCTGTGGTTATTGAGTAGCGTGCCATGCAATTATTTTCCAATAGCATAGCAAACTGCTCCATATATATACAGATGCCTTCCACATACTCTGACCATGACATAGGGTGTGTAATACATGTGGAAAATTGCTCCAGCTCACACCTTTTGCATATGTTTCAAGTGAGGACCAGACCATTATGGTCACAGGGGAAGAACACGGTCAGACTGCGAGAAATAATTTCTTGATCTTGTTGATAGCACACATCTATCACACCAGCATGTATTTTCTGAATTGTTTTCTCTCCAGATCACCTGCCTAGATACAGCTATGAAGAGGCCATGACAACTTCCCAATCCTCAAACCATATCTTGGGAGGTTGAGAGGACGTGGCATAAGTACCAGGCGGATGGAACACCTAGAGCCTTAATTGCTTTCTTAAAAGCTCTCAAAATAGTATGTAGAAATGAGAGGAAATGGTCAAAATCTCATGCACGAAGGAAGGACGCATATTTTTTTAGCTGCGCAACAAAATACCACGGAAGTAGGAAAACCAAATCTAAATCGCACGGTACTCTACTGCTTGAATTATTCATGAACCTAAATACAGAACACAGTGACTGACATATGAATGCAACAGATAAAACACAGAACTCCACAACTACCGGTATTTGCAAATTTACAATCAAACCTAAATGAGTGACAGTGTTCCGAAAATACTGGAAAACAAGATAAATATATATTTTTTAAAATCCCAATACACTCCACTAATTGGAAGAGCAAACGGAAGAGGGGCAGTGACAGGGGTTAGTGGGGGTGGAGGGGCAGTGACAGAGAGTAGAAGGGGGGTGGAGGGGCAGTGAGTGATAAGGGGTAGAAGGGGCAGTGACAGGGGTTAGGGGGGGGGTGGAGGGGCAGTGACAGGGAGTAGAAGGGGGGTGAAGGGGCAGTGAGTGATAAGGGGTAGAAGGATCAGTGACAGGGGTTAGGGGGGGTGGAGGGGCAGTGACAGGGAGTAGAAGGGGGTGGAGGGGCAGTGAGTGATAAGGGGTAGAAGGGGCAGTGACAGGGGTTAGGGGGTGAAGGAGCAGTGACAGGGAGTAGAAGGGGGGTGGAGGGGCAGTGAGATATAAGGGGTAGAAGGGGCAGTGACAGGGGTTAGGGGGGGTGGAGGGGCAGTGACAGGGAGTAGAAGGGGGGTGGAGGGGCAGTGAGTGATAAGGGGTAGAAGGGGCAGTGACAGGGGTTAGGGGGGGTGGAGGGGCAGTGAGTGACAGGGCGTTGGACCAGTGGGCGCCCTCTCTCTTCAGTCTGCAGCTCTGCCGGGAGTGAGCTGCAGACCACATGGTGAGTCTCTCGATCTCCATTCAGAGCGTTGCCGCGGCAACGCTCTGACAGACTGGAGATCGTGAGGCACCTCAGTCTGCAGCTCACTCCCGGCGGAGCTGCAGACTGAAGGCTGGATCTCCGTCACGGCAGACTAACAGGAGGGACATCACACCCAGCAGCTTTGTGGGCAAGCCACCGGGCCCCCTCCTGTGTCGGGTCCTCGGTCATAGATCTAGTCAGATATTAGTCTGTCCTAAGGCAGTGCAGCACGGAGGTGTGATTAGGGTGTGCCCAGGCACACCCGGCACACCCCGTGCGCACGCCTATGATCCTGACTTTAATTAGCCAGCCTAAATAGCGTTCACATATTGGAGTGAACATCTAGAATAGAAACAAAAGCATCTCCCAGTATTCTGCAGACTTAAGCATTTATTAACTCTTTAGCAACCTCATTACTTTGGCCATGTTTTAATAAAGCCTTTACTAGCGAGGACATCTTTAAGTTAATGTCTAGTCAGAGAAAAGCCGATTAGCTTTTATACTCAATCTGATCATATATAACTCTTCTCATTGGTTTGAGATTAGTTTATACCACTGCTTCCTTGAAGATTCAAGCATATATTAACTATTTGGTAAACCGCATTACTTGGCTATATTTGAATAAAGTCTATATAAGAGAGGACAGCCTTGAGTTAATCTCTAATCAGAGAAAAGCTGATTAGCCTTTGTATTCACTCTGAGCACATATAACCCTTTTTTTCTTTTGAGATAGGTGTACACTTGTCAGTTGCTCTTAAAACATATCCAGCCTATATCCACGTTCAGAACAATTAACCTTCTGTTATGTTTTGAATGAGGATATTCTATTCCATTTCAGACCAGGTAAGAAGCCACCTGGACTGTTAGTCTGTGCACAGGGCTGTGCAGGAAAGGTGCTCCAATACGCAGTACAGAGAAGGTCACAAGCAGAAGGATAGTCACTAGTAAGCCGAAGTCAGAGGAATCCAGAGGTCAGGATAAACTGAGAGTGGAGCCAAGGTCAGAAGCCGGGGTCAATCTGGAGAAAAAGTTCAGGAGACAAGTAAACAGGAACTACACACGATCAGAGTCAAAGAACTGACCTAGTTCCCAGTGCGAGACAGTGCCTAAATACCCAGTTGATGAGCGATCTGCCTCAGGTGAAGCACAGGTAATAGCCACAGAAGAAGTCCAACCCCCAATGCAGAAGACATAGCCAGTTATAACAAGGATATAATTACTCAAAATAACAGAATCTGCTGTGGCTTAGAGACAGTATAGCAGGTCCAGGACATGAAGGACCCAGGGGCGACCACGCCTGGCCATCTGGATTTCACGGTGAGAACCGTGACAGTACCCTCCCTTTAAGAACACCCTTCGGTCGTGAACAGGTTCTCTAGAGTTGCAGTACACCTCATCATCAGTTTTACTATCACTAAGATAGTCCTTATAATCAAAGTCCCCAGAATGTAGTCCCTTAACAGCATGGGGCTTAATAGTACCAGCTTCTGGTACCACGTCTAGGTCTTCGATGATGCGGGTGCTGGTGGTAAGTACTTCTAGTACCTTAGCAGGAGCGGAGTTCGTGGCTAGCAATGCCTTCTCGAACATTTGTAGATCCTTTTTGCAGACTTTAGTACCATTTGAGGCAAAGGTACAATGCGCAGGTAGGTCTTCTTTGAGCTGGCAGGAATAAGTGGTGGTTTCAACAGAAGTATCTTTGGGAGGATGCGCAGATGTCTCTGGAGCAGAAGGTAGAGACTTCTCAGGGGTACTGGTTATATCGATTGCCATAGTCTGGGTGCCCTTTTGTGTCACGGAACATGGACAGGCTAGACAGTCACCTTGGCGGTTTCCAGGATGTGTTGTAGGAATGACAGGATGGGTCCATATGGTACCCAATAGAAGAGCCTTAGGCCTAGGTAGACAAGTAGGGCAGAGGGAGATACAATGCCATCTTTCTCCACAGTATAAACAAAGGCCACAACCTCTCCTTCTGTCTTTTTCCTCGGAAGACAACCTGGTGCGGATGACACTAATCTCCATAGGTTCCTCTTTGTCTATTGAAGTCTCCCTCGGAATCGGATCATAAAGAGGCAACAAGGAGGTGTGGCGTTGGTACAGGGTCTCCCTGTCTCTGGGAACCTGGGATCTTCTAGGACGTGGAGCAGGCTTTGTCACAGTGGTTTTGCACTGCGAGTCCACCGCAGTCGTGAAGGATTCCCAAGTGTCAAGGACAGGACTCTTCGCCTGCAACATCTGGTGAGCCCATTTTTTGATTCATCCAGACAACAGGTTGATAGCCGCATGGACCATGATGAAGTCTGTGGCATATGTCTGAGGCTCTAAGGAAAATAACACCTCGCAATCCACCTTGAAGGACAGGAATGACGTGCGGCTACCATCAAATCTCTCAGGCATTATAACGAATGGCTTTGAAGAAGCAGGTTCCGGGACTGGGCGTACTGTGCCTTTAATGATTAGAACTTCACGCTGCAGCTCTGAAACAGTCTGGGCCAGGCTGGATACTTGCTGTGCAAGGGAGGTGAGCAGCTTACACATCTCTGCGGACTCAATGATGGTCAGTTCTTTTCGTCACGGCTTACCTTGGTTGGAGTCTGTAGCGCAGATATGTTCGCTCACACTGGCATACATATAGGGGTCGCAGCTGCCACCAGACCCGTCACTCCAGGGGGCCTGGCCGCCTTGCAAACCCCTGCGCCCGGGTACCAGCTGCCATGTTTTGCAGCCCCGGCCCGCATGGTAAACCGCCGGGGCCGCCTTTCAAGGGGTCCATTGGGTGACCCATGCGGTTAGGGCCACCTGATGGAGATGGATTTTCAGGGGGTCCGGTAACGCTGGGTTCTTTAACTGCGCGACAGGGCCCCCTGTGATGACATCACACGCTGGGAGGAAGTGACTGCCCCGGTCACTCCTCCCACCATACACAGAGCCCGCGCGGGAGGAAGGACAGGGAGTCAGAGTGGGAACTTTGACTCCCACCAGCCTGAGCCACCACTGGACCCCAGGGAAAGTCACCCTCTTGCACCTGAAAGGTAGGAAACAGGAAGGTGACTAAAATATTTTGTATATGTGTGTGCTTGTAGGTGTCTGTCTGTCTGTGTGTGTGTGTGTCTGTCTGTATGTGTGCCTGTCTGTTTGTGTCTGTTTGTGTGTGTCTGCCAGGGGGGGGGAGAGGGAAGCGAAGGATTGGGAGGGGGCCCATGGATTCTGTGTACACCACTGTTTGCTCACCCTTGCAGGTAAACACGGCCCAAGGTGACCAGGTAAGAAGCCACCCGGACTGTGAATCTGTGTACGGGGGCTGTGAAGGTAAGGTGCTCCAATACGCAGTACAGACAAGGTCACAAGCAAAAGGATAGTCACGGGTAAGCCGAGGTCAGAGGACACCAGAGGTCAGGATAAACGGAGAGTGGAGCCTAGGTCAGAAGCTGGGGTCAACCTGTAGAACAAGTTCAGGAGACAAGAAATCCAGAACTACACACGATCACCAGAGTCAAATAACTGACAAAGTTCCCAGGGTGAGGCAGTGCTTAAATACCCAGTTGATGAGCAATCTGCCTCGGGTGAAGCACAGGTAATAGCCACAGAAGAAGTCCATCCCCCAGTGCTGCAGACATGTCCAGGTATAACAAGGATATAATTACTCAAAATAACAGAATCTGCTGTGGCTTAGAGGCAGTATAACAGGCCCAGAACATGAAAGACCGACCCAGGTTCAAATCCCATTTCTGGCACCTGTGGCGCGACCATGGCTGGCTGTCTGGATTTCATGGTGAGAACCGTGACCCAGTCACACACACAACAACCCTACTCACAGCCTTTAATAACACAGAAATAATTCTCAGATGCACACTCTAATAAATTGTGCTTTGCACGCCTATAGTCACTGAAATCTTTTCTATATGACATTTAGTTAAAGGGACACTATAGGCATCAGTACAACTTTAGCTTAATGAAGCAGTTTTGGTGTATAAATAATGCACCTGTAGTCTCGCTACTTAATTATCAGCAATTTAAGAGTTAAATCACATTGTTTCTTTTAATAAAGCCCTAGCCACACCTCCCCTGGCTGTTATTGACAAAACCTGCATAACAAAATGGTTTAATTTTCAATCAGATGTTAACTTTTTTTGTAGAAGTTTTCATCTGCTGCTCTGTAAATTGAGCTTTAATCACATATAGTAGGCTTCTGACGGGTCTACAATGCTATTAGCAGAGCAAGAGATAAGACATTTTATATTAAACATAATGTGGAATAAATGAAGTATAAACATTAGATCGCTTTTTAAAGGAAGTGTTTAGGAAGGCTGTGTAGGTCATATGCAGGAAGGTTGTGACTAGGGCTTCAAACACAAAGTGATTTAACGCCTAAATGGCAGTACACCAAAACTGCTTCATTCAGCTACAGTTGTTTTGGAGCTCATAGTGTCCCTTGAACGTACAATGTACAGGTCGTACACTTTCCACAATCAACTAAACCTTTGTGATCTAAATTCCTCAGGGAGACACTGTTGTACACCACATGAATTGGGCTTCTTTTATATGCATTCGTAAAAGCCCCATTTGTAAAGAAATGTTGATGCTTATCTTGCTTATTTTGAAAGCTGAACTTATCTTTTAAAAAGTACTGACTTCATATTTGTTTAATGTTATTTCAATTGTATATACTTAAAATAGGTATAAAGCAATAAAAAGTGGAAAAATATAAAATTAAAAAAAAAAAAATATCAAAAGTTGCCTATATTGGGATAGGATGAAATTAATCTTGGTAAAATAAATATTGAAAGTATCTTTGTAACTTTTGTATCTGCTGGTGATTTGATTCATAGTGTACACATAGTAACACTTTACATAAAGTCAGGGCCGTCTTTAAGGAGGGGCAAAGGGGGAAGTGTCCTGGGCCCAGTTACTCCTGGGGGCCCTAAGGCAGCTGCCCCATGGGCCCCCTGCAGCACCTGAGGTAATCAGGGGCCTCGGCCCTTTAATACTGCTCTGGACCTGGCCCCTGTAATATGTGGCTGAATACATACTCACAGCTAGCCCCCGCACACAGTGCCCTGTGATCCCTTTTCTTCCCCGTGGCATGCTGGGAGGAAGTGAGGTCAGATCGCCTCCTCCTCAGTGCCGCTGGGGAGGAGGCACACACCACATGGAGGCATTGTGGGGGAGAGGGACTGAGAAAGCTGATGGCAGACTCCCATCAGCCTTGGCCAGCAAGCTCCCACTGGACCCCAGGGAAGCCATCCCTCTGTACCCAAAAGGTAAGGAGACAGGAGGGTGGCTAAATATTGTTTGTTTTTTGTTTTGCTTATTTCTGATATCACTTTTATTCAAGTGTTGGTGTTTGTAATGTAACATACAGGGAATAAGTACATGTTAAAAATCCTAGAAGAACCTGGCAGTTCCCTATTAAATATAATTGTAAAAAGTATGTATTTTAACATATTATTGCATCAAGTGTTATCAAAGGCTGTACACCATTTCCAAATGTCACTTTTGCCAAATTCTGGACCAGGGTATGTAAGAACAGAGTTGAGACATTATATTGGCCAAGGTTGCTGGGAGTTGCTGTCCAAGAGCTGCTAGAAGGCAGAGATTAAAATATGTAAATGTACACATGTGTGTGTGTGTATCTGGCTGTGTTTGTGTCAGTGTGTGTATCTGGCTATGTCCTTGTGTCCTTGTGTGTATCTGGCTGTGTTTGTGTCAGTGTGTGTATCTAGCTGTGTTTGTCTGTGTGTCAGTGTTTCTGTGTGTATGTAAACCTGTGTATGTGTACTTGTGTGTCAGTGTGTATGTGTACCGGTGTGTGTGTGTATGTATGTGTCGGTGTGTGTAAGTGTGCATCTGAGTGTTTGGTAATGCATACATCCCATCATTTTAATGCCAACACAAATACACTCCTATATTCCATCTCTAGCACTGTATACATATACACCCCTGCATTTATACCTTTATCTATGTGTGTATCTGAGTGTGTGTGTATCTCTGTGTGTGGATGTGCCAGTGTGTGTGTATCAAAGTGCTTGTATCTGTTTGTCAAAGGGTGTGTATCTGAGTGAGTGTGTGTGTATGTATGTGCCAGTATGTGTCAAGGTGTGAGCATGTGTCAGTGTGCTTATGAGTGTATCTGCGTGTTAATGTGTATATGTATATGTGTTATAGAAATCACACAACATGCAAACAGACCCCTGCAAACACAAACATTACATACAAGCACACCAGTTTGCTGAAACACCAATACTACACACAAATGTACATATGCATTTAAAACACACTACATCCAAACACCCCCCTGCATGCAAATACAAACATTACATGCAAACACATTCCTGTATTAAAACGCTAAAATTATATACAAACACCAACTCTACACACAAAAGTACACCTGCATTTAAAAGCCAACACTACAGACAATCACACATCCCTGCATTCAAACGCAAACACTACACACAAGTACACCACTGCATTCCAATGGTAACAGTACATACAAATACACCCTACATGCACACATGCACTCTATACAATAACATGCTGACATTCAATTGCACAAACACTGCTCAAAAATACAACCCTGCAAGGATGGTAGATCCCCAGCTGGCATAGCATCGCAGGAGTTGTATGACAGATGGGGATCTATCTTTACTCTTTACTCTTGTGCTACAGGGCAGGCCTGAATTTATTTTTGCCCCAAGGCACTCTCTACATTAGTTTCGCCTCTAGGTTGAGGTGGAGGGAGTGATTGCATGCCCAGGGGGCCCAAGCAGATGCTTGCCCAGGGTCCAATCAATATTAAAGACGGCCCTGCATAAAGTAGATAGTATGTTTGTGCTTATCCTGTTCTCAGTAGACAAGTGTAGTTGTTATATAGGCGGGAAGGGGGAGAGAGAGAGAGAAAGAGGAGCGGGAGGGATATGGGGGGGGGGAGGGGGATAGGGGGGCTGGATCTAGTAAAAGTGCAAGTATTAGTATGCAGAAGGTGTAAACCAGATAGAGAAGTGGAACTAGAAAAAACTATATATAATGGAATAAAAACTTCCAAACATCTAATACTATATATATATATATATATATATATATATATATATATGCATACATATATACACATACACACACACACACATACACAATATGAGTTAAGGCTTGAGAGCAGGCTAGAGTGCAAATGAAGATCAACTAAAATTGAAATATTTTGATATACAAAAATTAATCCGCAAACTTACATTACACAGATATTTTAACAAGCTAAATTTACCCACACGAAGGGAAGAATATAAAAATTGGTTGAGTTTTAAGGATCTCTCTATGAAAGATTTAGAAACAATTTGAATATTAGAATCGATCCAAGTGGAACACAACTCACCGACAAAACAAACAAATATTATACACTCATCATTTAAACCCACTTCCTCCTTTTATTCAAGTCAGGAACAAGGAGAATAGATCAGGGTATACAGCGAATTGGTATTCAGAGATATTAAACATCTATGTACCCAACAACAACAAAAAATTGTGAAATCCAACCTCACACATAAGGAGAATAAAGCCCTGAATGCTCTAAGAAACAACATAACGATCCAAATCAAAGAAGCGGACAAAGGAGGAGCTATAGTCGTACAGAATATGGAAGACAATAAGAAAGAGGCAGACTACTGGAAGACACCCCCACCTATAGAAAATTGAAAAAAGATCCAAACTAGGAATATAAGAACGATCTGCTGTGATTACTAATGGAAGCAAACATAAGAGGAGTCCTGAGTCAAGAGGAGTTCTATTTTCTATACCAAGAACGTCCAGTAACAGCAATCTTCTACCATCTGCCCAAAATTCACAAATATCAAAAGAACCCTCTGGGCCATCCCATTATATCTGGAATAGCATCATTAACCAGTAACATGTCCACTTATTTCGATTTATTCCTACAACATATGATTACACATCTGGATTTTTATTTGAAAGACACGACTCATATGCTCCAACTCATCTCCAACATAAAATGGACAGCAGACTGCTTTCTCATCAGTCTGGATGTCACCTCTTTATATACTAGTATTCCCCACTACATTAGTAGAGAAGCAGTGAAATACTTTTTACATCTATTCAATGAATTCAAGGAGGAGGAACAATGCTTTATACTGGACTGTATTGGTTTTGTTTTAGAACACAACTTCTTTCTGTTCAAAATTTCCTTTTACCTCCAAACCACTGGGAGTGCAATGGGGACAAAACTAGCACCCTCATATGAAGCTTAACGATGGGACGGTGGGAGAACCAGTTTACTTGAAAAAATAATCTATTCCTTGACAGTATCTGCCTTTATAAAAGGTTCATAGATGACACAATTCTTATATGGAAGGGAGAAGAAGCAGAACTCCTCAGATTCATAAACCATGCCAACAACATGAACCTCAGGTTCACCCATGTGGTCAGCCAAAACAAACATTAAATTTCTAGATTTCAATATTTTTATAGATGAAAACTGGACCCTCCAAACAAGCAACGACCCAAAAGAAGTTGATAAGAATGGTTTTCTGGATGCCAGGAGTGCCCATCAACCAGGATGGATTACAAATATTCCAAAGAGCCATTATTTGACGGTAAAAAGAAATTGTAGTAGACCTCAGGAATTGGAAGAGGAATTTCAGAACCTCACAAACAGATTCATACAAAAACACTACAATCCCCAACTTCTGAAAAAGGTACAACAAGAAGTCCACAACATGACTAGAGAGGAACTCGTCTCAACAAAAGGGGAGAAGAGGGATGTTGTGTTCCAGAAATATAAGGATCGAACATTTCCTATCTTTGTGACGACATACAATTCATCAGGAAATGATATCAAGAAGATCACATGGAAACATTGGCCCATTATCACCAAAGATAAATGTATGGGTATTTTGGACAATACACGACCGAAAGTAGTGTTTAGAAAGAATCAAACAATCAAGAACATAATTGCCCAAGCTGGGTTAAGAATAATGAAAAAAAAACTAGGTAATTTGGGCATAAAAGGTGTATTCAGGTGCGGAAGGAAAACTGCATCATATGTCCACTTATTAGACAAAAAGACAATAAGTTCTTCTCCTCCAGCCATAATGGTGAAAATAAGGAATATTAAATCCAACAATTCATAAACTGCAATACTACCTATGTCATTTATCTACTGGAATGCACACGTGGTAAACGGTATGTAGGCAGAACATGCTCAAAGCTAAAAACAAGAATATATGAACATGTACGTTCGATTAGAAAGAAGTGCCTAAACCATGGAGTTCCGCTACATTTTCTGGAGAAACATAACACTGACCCAAAAGATCTAAGGGTTAAAAGAATTGAAACTATTCCACCTACAAAAAGAGGGGGAGATAGATTTGAAATCTTAAGACAACGAGAGACCTGTTGGATAATTAAGCTAATGACACTAGAAAATAGAGGATTAAATGAAGAGCTGGATATAGCTGCTTTTTTAGGTTTGATTTCCTTCTAGTTCCACTTCTCTATCTGGTTTACACCTTCTGCATACTACATTCCCCCCCTCCCCCCCCCCATCTCCCGCCCCCCTTTCTCTCTCCCTCCCCCCTCCCTCCTATATAAACAACTACACTTGTGTACTGAGAACAGGATAAGCACAAACGTACTATCTACTTTATGCAAAGTGTTACTATGTGTACATTATGAATCAAATCACCAGCAGATACAAAAGTTACAAAGATACTTTTAATATATCTTTACCACATATATTTGATATATTTTAAAATTTTATATTTTTCCTATTTTTATTGCTATATATCTATTGTAAGTATATACAGTAGGGAATTGAAATAATGTTAAACAAATATGGAGTCAGTACTTCTTAAAAGATATGTTAGTCTTCCAAAATGAGCAAGATAAACATCAACATTTCTTTACAAATGGGGCTTTTACAAATGCATATAAAAGAAGCCCAATTCAGGTGTTCAACAGTGTCTACCTGAGGAAGTGAGCGCACGGCTCACGAAACATGTAGGAGCGAGTACACAGTGAACACCGACAGCATCACTGCATTGGACTATCCGAGTGCCCGTATCACGATCCTCAGTTTCCCATACACTCGCGCAAACCGTAGAGGAAACAGGTTCTGCGAGGACGTTTTTGTGATAAACAATTCCTCTTATCAAGGGAAAGAAACAAACATTTTGCACTTTAACTATACGGAAGCAGTTAATGTGCACATTTCCTAGGTAAAGTGTGGAAAACTCTTTATTCCGCACTTTAACAGAGCAAATCAGTTAATCTGCAGATTAACTAGGTAATGTGCACATTAACTGATTTCTCACTTTAACTGTAACATATAATTCTACTGCTCCCCAACAAACAACCAAACATGTATTTTATTTGTACACTCTGCCATGGTACTGCAGACACAAACTAAACTGAAAACTGGAGAGACCGAGCTCGACTGTAAAGCCTGCCTACTGAGAAAACTGTTAGGTTAGTTAGCGCAAAGTCTTCAGTTTTCTTGGTAGGAGGGCTTTACAGACGTGGTGAGAGAGTGACACAGCACATGTCCTGATATGTCTCACTTTAAAAAAATAGAGCGAAAAACAGGGTCAAAGAGAATACTGAGAACGGACAACAGCCCCAATAGGTTGCCCTTCACTGGGTCCTTGCTCAGATCTCAAGCTGCTTTTAGCTCATCTTTTGCCATTACAGAAAGAACCATGGCCATTTGCATGTCAGACTGATTCCATCCGAAAGGGCAGAACAGATTCAGAATGCAGGCCAGCTCTCTCTACCTTGTTGGGTATCATCAGTGAGGTATAATTCTCTAAGCACCGTGAACCCCAACGTGGAGATCTAAACAGGGACCCACCAAAGGGCAGGCTATGTGAGCTGTTGTCCATTCTCAGTATTCTCTTGAACCCTGTTTTTTTCTCTCCCTAAGTTTAAAGGGTTATCCAGACATGGACCTTTTGTTCATGGTGCCTAGAGGGATATTGGGTATATCTCATTGACAATGCCTAACAAGATTGAAACGATCATCTGGGGTTGCTGTATTCTCTTGCACCCTGTTTTTTGCTTTTTTTGAAAGAGTGACCAATCAGGATGCATGCTGTGTTACTCTCTCACCACATCTGTCACTCACACTCTGTTTCTCCAGAGCCTGCCATCTATCTGGAGTGACAGTCATGGCAGGGGCAGATCCAGAACCTAATCTCAGGAGGGGTACTGGTAGTGGGATGTAGTGGGGTGACAGGGGCTGTAGTTGGGTTACTGGCTGTAATTGAGGGGGTGGGGGGGTTTGGAAATTTAGTGGGGCATTAGACGCTGAAGTAGGTGTATGGCTGCAATTGGGGGCTTACTTATTGCCTTAGTAGCAATGCCACTATCTGGAGTGTCCCCTCCGCTTGCTCCCTCAGTTCCTCTGCAAACTGAAGTCTCAGTCAGGTAGGCAAAGTGTCACACGTTAGTTGTAGCTGCACTATCTGCTCCTCTTGCATCTAGCCCCTTCCATCCATGTTTCTTCTTCCCCCCTTTCCATCCATTTCTCTGTTTACCCATCTATTCATGCCTCTGCCCCCACTTTTAGCTATGCCTCTCCCCATTTCATGCCTCTCCCCTTTCCGTCCATGCATCCCCCCCTTCTGTCAATGTCTCACCCCCCCTTCTTTCCATGCCTCTCCCCGTTTCATCAATGCCTCTTCCCCCATTCCGCCCATGCCTCCCCCCCCTTGCATGAATGAAATGGAGGAAGAGGCATGGATGGAACGTCTTCCCATCCATGCCTCTTCCCACTTACCGTCCACGCCTCTCCCCCCTTATGTTCTAGCATCTCCACTCCCTTCCATCCACACCGTCCCCTTCTGTCCATGCCTCTATCCATGCCTTTTCCCCTTCCTTTCAATTGAGGTGATAAGAGCTGTAGTGGAGGGATAGGAGTGGGGGATAGGGGCTATAGTAGTAGAATTAGGAGCTGAAGTAGGTGGATGGCTGCAATTAAGGGCTTACTTACGGTCTTAGTAGTAATGCCACTGTCTCGAGTGTCCGCTCTCCTTGCTCCCTCACTCCTGGAAATTGCAGTCACAGCCAGGTAGGCATGTCTCTTCTGCCCCCCTTCTATCCAAGTCTATGTTACCCACCCAGCATCCATGTCTTTCCCTCCCCTTCCATCCGTGCCACTCCCCCCACTTCTATCCAGGCCTCCCCTTTCCATACATGCCTTCCCCCCTTTCATACACAACTCTTCCCCCCTATCCATCTGTGGCGGACCGCCTGGCACCCCGACCGGGTGCCTCCACCAATTGATGCACCTATTGCTCACCGAGTACTTCCAAACACTCCACCAGACACCATCAGCATTGTAGTCCCCACTTCCAGTGTTACAGCTTGGCTGGGGTCTCGCCATCTTCCACCCACCCTGGACCCAAGAGCAGGATCCAGTTTCCAGTGGGTAGACCTCTCCTCCAAGAGAGTGTAGCAATATGCTCTTAAAAGAACAAGTGATTATAATCCCAGGGGAGTATACTGATATAGCAATCCCCAGGGTAGATACAGCTGTTTCCCCCACACATGAGATAAGACTCTATGTTGAGGGTAAGCAGGAACTCGTTTAATGGTAGCCACAACTGGTCGAATATGCAAGTTCCCATGCAAGGAGTACTCCCACCTGGACCTTATGGAAGACTACAGTACAAAGTTACAGACCAATGGCAAAGTTGTTCAAGCACATGACACTCCCATACATAATCATACAATCCCTCCTCTCTTTATTCTTTATTTGGAAAGGAGAAGAAACTGATCTTATAGAGTTTTTGAATTTTTTTAAACTTTAACACGTGGGGAATCAAACTCACGAGCAATTGGAGTAAAATAGAAGTTATATTTTTAGATCTTTTAATATACATAGAAAATAATACTATTAAAACTAAGAATCACTTTAAAACAGTAGAAGCTAACAGTTATATAGAAAGAGACAGCTGCCATTTCTCACCATGGCTAGAAAATGCTCCGAAGGGCCAATTCCTAAGAATTCGGCGAAATTGCACTGATCTGAATGTTTTTAAAGTTCAGTCAGATAAGATTAAACGAGACTTTTTAGAAAAGGGATACGAAGAACAGAAATTAGAAAAAGCAAGAGAAGAAGTGAAAAAAGTAGAAAGAAATAGCCTTTTAAAATATAAGGAGAAAAAAGAAAACGAAATGAAAGAAATCCCCTTCATATGCAATTTTAGCACTGATAATTTTAAAGTAAGAAAGATAGTCTCCAAATTTTGGCCAATCCTATTACAGGACCCTACTGTAAAAACATTCCTTCCTGACAAACCAAAGTTTATACATAGAGGGGTAAATAATTTACGCACCACCCTGACATCAAGTTTCATAAAAAAGAAAAGAATAGGAAATTCCTTTTTAAACTCCGATAAAGGATTTTTCGGCTGCGGCCAATGCCTAGCCTGCAAAAGAACTACTAATAAGAAGCCACACATAAAGACTTTTTTGAATAAAGATGGCACGGAGTACACTATTAAAGACTTTTTAACTTGCCATTCGAATAATGTTATTTACGCACTTAGATGCCCTTGTGGCTTATTCTATGTGGGAAAAACCACTAGAGCCCTACATATTAGAATAGAGGAACATGGCCGGAATATTACAAAAGGCTTTGAAAATCACAGTGTCTCATCACATTACAAATCGGTCCATAACTGCGAGTTTAAAAACACTACATTTTTAGGCATAAAGAAAGTAGACAAAGATTGGAGAGGAGGTAATTTTGATGCAAAAATGAGTAAACAAGAAATGGAGTGGATTTTTAAATTAAATACTCTAATTCCGAATGGGCTGAACGCAGATTTCGAGATGTGTCACTTTCTTAAATAGATTAAACAGTGTTCCGCTCCTCCTCTTTCCCCTGTGCCACACACATAGATTCTAGGTTTCTTGCCCCCATTTTTTATAGACGGTTTTTTATGGATATATACATAGATGGACTTATATTTAAAGGTGGTATAGCCTTCTAGATTTCTTATTACCTATACATAGAGATTCAAGTTATAAATTCCGTCTTGGGATAGGAATCTTATCCATCTTTTGACTTTATTGTATGTCAGCCTTTTCCCTTATACCCAGCACCTTAAGTGGTTTATTTTATCTTATATATGTGTCACACCTACCTGCCCTAGAGCATCATAGATTCAGCACCTTAAGTGGTTTATTTTATCCTTTTATTTCTAACTCCTTTTATGCCTTATACTAGTCCCTTGCTACATTATACCTATACAGAGCACCTTAAGTGGTTTATTTTATCCTATATATTTTACCAATTACTTTAGCACTTTATAGTGGTTGATTTTATATATGTCCTATACCTACCTTTTTAAGATATTTATAGATTTAACTCTTTAAAGCGACCTATTTTTACTTATATGGACTTCTGACCCCCTCTATGCCTACGACTGATTCTCTTGCAGCATCAGATCTAATACCTAGCACCTATTTGATTCGTTTTAATAAGTATATCGGTAACATTTTTATATCTGGAAGGAACTTTCTCTCAGCACTTTAAAGCAGTTTCTCTTTAATCTGTATGTATTCCCGATTTCCTCTATGTTTTCTACACTAATTTTAATATCATATCAAGTTAATTAACTCTAAGCACTGAAAGCGATTGATTGTAATCCCCTTAACACACATAATCTGGTCTTTTATGGGTTATAAAGAAGATACACACATATTAGAAAACTCAGACTTTATTTATACAGCATATACTCAAGTATCAACCGGATAGATCCTTTGTGTAGTAAAAACTCCAGTATCTGGTTATGTTATGAATATAGAACAAAGATTTATGTGTATAAAGTTATAAGGAATAAAAAGAAAAACATGATCGAACTTTGATGGGATGTATTTTCCCTCTCTTCCTCTATAACTGTGCCGATACGGATGCATCCATGAGTTGAACCGCAAGTGGAACGCATGAAAACCGGATATAAGCGAAACCGGAAGTGACGTACACGGAAGTACAACTGCGAAAGAGGCTTGACACGCAGGGCATTGCCGTTACCATGGCAATAGCCCGCGAGAATTAAAAAGCCCGCACACCAATTATTCAAGTAAGAAGAAGGTATATAAAGCAGGAACCTGTCCAAAGAACATTACAAAGATTTTTTATCCAGCTGAGGAAGCCTATTTGGCGAAACGCGTCCTGGAAAAGACTGTAACTATTGGACTTTTTATTTTTGCCTATATAGTGTGTATTTATATTTATTGTTTGATACTTTTATACTGATATATTTTTAAAAAAAGTGATAGTCAAATAAAAATTACTATTTTTACTGAGACACTATCTGGCAAATTTCGTTCCTGCTACTAAAAAGAAGGATTGTGGTCCTTAACCACATATGCTGTACCATTGAGCCTAGTTGAAGGCTCTGGTTTTGTGAGTACCCCATTCTGAATTACACTTATATAAGTCATTTACCAAAGGTACTACACTATATGTGTTCTATGTCCTAGATTGAAAAAGGAAGAACAAAAGCCGCCCAAGAAGGGAGAGGGTCGCCTTTACGGACCCTATAAGCGCATGAACTGAGCTAAAACATTTTGGCTCTTTAAAGTGTGAGTGGGAATAATCTTATATACATACTTGAAAATATACTTTACAGTGTTATACTATGATATATTCTTTGTGTTTACACTTTTAAGGAATCGTATATCAAGGTTAAGATCTCAAAAGAGAGAGAAAAAGGATATTTCAGGTATATCCACTTATTCCCAAGATTCTCTGTATTTTTCTTACTTTATATATAAACATAGCGCTTCACCATTTCCCTAGATTGAATCCCTCCTCTCTGCCTAGGAGATAATTGAGTCAAGTACTGTATTAACTCCATTATCTCCAGACACAAAAACACACATTTTTATAAAACCCCCAAAATACCCAAAATACCGTAAAACACACAAAACCCTCACAATAGTTACATCCCCTGATCGTCAACACAGTCAATGTTCTTACCATGGAGTTTGTTCCCCTCATCCAGACGATTTCACCGAACAGTGCCCTTCTAAATTGTATAGAACCGAACGCAGGCGATGATGGAAGTCCAGCGGTGTTTGGGAGTTTGTGTCCGATTTTAGTTCCATGAGATTCTCCCTGCATTGTACACTGCCCCTGGGGAGTAGGACCGACTGTCCCTACTCCCAGTAACTCCGGCTGTAGTTGGGGATCTGGGTTGGCTGCCCAGCATTCCTGTAGGGCCGGTGAAGAGACTTCGATCCCATCTACACCTGCCAGTTGGGGTTCCCCTCAGGACCAGTTTATGTGGTCCCCTACTATTGCAGCTGATAGTGAAGCAGGGGATACCTCCAGGGCCGGACTGGCCCTCCGGGATACCGGGAATTTTCCCGGTGGGCCGCGGCACCTGGGGCCGGCAGGAAGACCTCATATTTTATTTTAATTATTTTTCCCTCTGACTGTGACAGCTTCTGTCTGTCTGAGGTAATTCAGAAGACAGGTGCTGGGGGCTGGTGGGGCTGCATCAAGGCTGCTGACGGCCGGAGGCAGCACGGAGTCTCCCTTCCTAATTTCCAGGCAGAGTCTGGTTTTCAGCAGAACACGGTCCAACTTACCGGAGATCCCATCAATGCTGATAGAACAGGCAAATCTCGGTAAAATTTGTAACTTAGAAAACCATGGAAAATTCCTGCTTATTGTTCCACATTTAGAACATTGCCCCAGAATTACTGTAACACTGCTTACTGCCTCCACTTTATATACAATCATACAGAACTGTATACACAAACCTACAACACTGTACACTCTGTATGCACACACTTCCTAAACAAATATGTAGCACTGTACACTGCCCTCCGACGTATACACACACGATCATTTTATATACAAATATAGAGCTTTGTACACACTGCCATGGGCGTAGGAACCCAAAAAAATCTGGGGGGGATAGCATTTTTACTCGCCGGGTATATTCTTATTCCGTAAACTAGGAGTTGTTTATCCCATTGTACAGCGCTACGGAATTTGCAGTCGCTATATAAATGATTAAATAATAACATTAAAGGGTCACTACAAGGAAGGGGTTTTACTTACCCGGATACAGCGCCGGGATCCTCCTGATTAGAACCACCCCTACCCTTCCCATGAATATTAGAACCACCCTTACCCCTTCCATGCACAAAAGAACCCCACCTACCCCTTCCACGCATATTAACCCCCTACCCCTTCCATGCATATTAGTACCCCCCTAACCACTTCCATGCATATTAGTACCCCCTAATCCCTTCCATGCATATTAGAACCCACCCTACCTCTTCCATTCATATTAGTACTCCCCTAACCCCTTCTATGTATATTAGTACCCCCTAACCCCTTCCATGCATATTAGTACCCCCTAACCCCTTCCATGCATATTAGAGCCCACCCTACCCCTTCCATTCATATTAGTACCCCCTAACCCCTTCTATGTATATTAGTACCCCCTAACCCCTTCCATGCATATTAGTACCCCCTAACCCCTTCCATGCATATTATAACCCACCCTACCTCTTCCATTCATATTAGTACTCCCCTAACCCCTTCCAATAATTTTTCTACCTCCCCCCTCCTCCCATCCATATTAGTAGCCCCCCTAAACTCTTCCAATTATTTTTCTACCTACCCCTCTCCCCCTATCCTTATTAATAGCCCCCCTAACCCTTTCCAATTATTTTTCTGCCATGTTAACTAACGCCAGTGTGCCACCGTGTTTACATTAAAAGGCCTGCAGGGACAGGCTATAGACACCAGAACCACTACATTAAGCTGCAGTGCTTCTGGGGACTGTAGTGTTTCTTTAATGTGAGGTAAATTAGAGATTAGTGCCACGAATAATATGCTAGATTGCCTACTTACAACCAGATGAGGATGATGATGGGCTCTAGCTGCAGTCTGGCTCCACTGGTCTGGTGTAGAACAGGCTCTCTGGAGGCTGTTTGTAACTGGTCCCAAAAATCAATGTTCTGTGAGAACGGGAAGCAGCTCCATTTTTTGGGGGCCCTTTACACAGCTCAAGGTCTGGGTCCCAGGGTCCACCTTCACGTTCCACCAATGAGTTTGTTCACAGGGGGTGGAGTGTGTAGGGGATGTCCTGATATGTGTGTAAGGAATGCATTGTGTGAATCTGTGTTTGTATGTGTAAGGGCTGCAAGGTGTGATTCTGTGTATGTACGGGATGCAGTGTGTGCGTCTGTAAGGGGTGCATTGAGTGTGTGTATGGGGTGCATTGAGTGTGTGTAAGGAATGCATTGTGTGTTTCTGTGTGTGTAAGGATTGCATGATTGTGTGATTGTGTGTGTGTGTGCACGGGGTGCATTGAGTGTGTGTGTAAGGATGAATTGTGTGTTTCTGTGTGTGTAAGGGTGGCATGATTGTGTGAGTGTGTGATGGATGTCAATCTCTCTCCCTCGTCACTCTTTCTCCCCCTCCCTCCCTCGTCACTCTCTCTCCCCCTCCCTTGTCACTCTTTCTCCCCCTCTCTCCCCCCTCCCTGTTTCTTCCCCCCCTCCCTGTTTCTTTCCCCACCCCCTCCCTGTTTCTTTCTCCTCCCTCCCTCCCTGTTTCTTTCTCCCCCCTCCCTCCCTGTTTCTTTCTCCCCCCTCCCTCCCTGTTTCTTTCTCCCCCCTCCCTCCCTGTTTCTTTCTCCCCCCTCCCTCCCTGTTTCTTTCTCCCCCCCCTCCCTCCCTGTTTCTTTCTCCCCCCTCCCTGTTTCTTTCTCCCCCCCTCCCTCCCTGTTTCTTTCTCCCCCCCCATCCTCCCTGTTTCTTTCTCCCCCCCTCCCTCCCTGTTTCTTTCTCCCCCCCTCCCTCCCTGTTTCTTTCTCCCCCCCCTCCCTCCCTGTTTCTTTCTCCCCCCTCCCTCCCTGTTTCTTTCTCCCCCCCTCCCTTTTTCTTTCTCCCCCTCCCTGTTTCTTTCTCCCCCCTCCCTGTTTCTTTCTCCCCCCTCCCTGTTTCTTTCTCCCCACTGCTCCCTCCCTGTTTCTTTCTCCCCAACCCTCCCTCCCTGTTTCTTTCTCCCCCCCCTGTTTCTTTCTCCCCTCCTCCCTGTTTCTTTCTCCCCCTCCCTGTTTCTTTCTCCCCCCCCTCCCTGTTTCTTTCTCCCCCCTCCCTGTTTCTTTATCCCCCCTCCCTGTTTCTTTATCCCCCCTCCCTCCCTGTTTCTTTATCCCCCCCCTCCCTGTTTCTTTATCCCCCCTCCCTCCCTGTTTCTTTACCCCCCTCCCTGTTCATTTATCCCCCCCCTCCCTCCCTGTTTCTTTACCCCCCCTCCCTGTTTCTTTATCCCCCCTCCCTCCCTGTTTCTTTATCCCCCCTCCCTCCCTGTTTCTTTATCCCCCCTCCCTCCCTGTTTCTTTATCCCCCCCTCCCTCCCTGTTTCTTTATCCCCCCCTCCCTCCTTGTTTCTTTATCCCCCTCCCCTCCCTGTTTCTTTATCCCCCCCTCCCTCCCTCCCTGTTTCTTTACCCCCCCTCCCTCCCTCCCTGTTTCTTTATCGCCCCCTCCCTCCCTGTTTCTTTATCCCCCCCCTCCCTGTTTCTTTCTTCCCCCCTCCCCTACCTGTGTTGTAGCGTGGCCGAGCTCTGTACTGTCCGCGGCCGGGTACAGGGAGCTTTTGTTTCCTGTACCCGGCGGACTAACAGGAAGTGCACACTCAGTGTTCACTTCCTTTTAGTCCGGCCGGGTACAGGAGACAGATGCTCCCTGTACCGGCGGGCTATACAAGGCTCGGCCACGCTACATTGAGGGAGTGACAGGAGGGAGCGCTGAGCGCTTCCCTCCTGTCAGCCCCTCTCCTCTGGCTGCGCCCGGGCGGTGCGCCCTCATGGACGCACCAGCCCGGGCAAAGCTGCAGCTGCCTGAGGCTCTCTGCAGAGCGCTCGGGCGGCTGCAGCAAAAGGGGGGCCGGCGGAGCTGGGGGGGATTTCCCCATTACCTGTCCCCCCGCATGATTTGCTGGGGGGGATGCGTCCCCCCCATCCCCCCCGGTTCCTACGCCCATGCACACTGCCTGCCTCTTTATACATAAATGATTCAGCTTGACACTGATTTCATGAACAAAAATACAGCTTTCTTGTTTCATACAGAATACAGCATAGTACACCATGACCGCACTTTAGGTCAGCTTTTCTCACCAATTTTGCTTTAAAACATGCGTGATGGTTAAAGGGGGTGGAGGAGGGGGGTTGAAATCTTTTTAGGGTCCAAAATGTCAATCATATAAATACTTGGCTCAATAAGCTGTTAGCCCACAAATTAATGATAAAACACTTCAATTTTCAGGTTTTTTGTTGTACAGATATTGCTGTAAATTAAATTAATTAATTAGTGAGCTTGTGTGTGTCACTGAGCTTGTTTGTAGTGAGCGTGTGTGTGTCATTGAGCTTGGGTGTTTGTGTGTCTGTGAGTTTGTCTGTAGTAAGCTTGTGTGTGTGTCAGAGTTTGTCTGTACTAAGTTTGTGTGTGTACCAGTAAGCTTGCTTGTGTCAGTGAGACTTTTGTGTTTGTGTCCGTGAGCTTCTCTGTCTGTAAGCCTGTGTATCAGTGTGCCTGTGTCAGTGAGACTGTCTGTGCCTGCATTTGAGTATACTTATACTGTATACTGTATAATTATTTTTATTTTTTTCATTTAAGGGACCGATTTGTTGAATTAAAAAAGAAACATACCAATAATACATTTTATTTATATATAATTTATTATTTTTATGTTTCTTTTTTTAATTCAGTGATAATGTTACTGATTGATTCATTCATAGTAATTTAATTTAGTACTTTATAAACCTAGCGTGTGTGTATGTGTGATGGGGCCACAGGTAATCCTCAGCTTAGTTACATATATACCTCAATCAGAGTAAAACTCCTTACAAGCTTTCAGTTCACAAGCTGTATTAACTTGCAATAAAGTGTGTTTTTCTTTGAATCCTCTTTTGCCCTCTTTTACAGGCCTACTCGTACGTTGGTTTCGGCACACCTCAACCAACTTTGCTTCTCCTTCTACATTCCATTACGTATTAGATAAATTCCGAGTACAAGTTGGAAGGCCATTTGGCCTGAATTTGTGGGAGGAGTTATGATCCTATATAAACCCTACCTACTTACCTTTGTCGTGTAAGCTGTTTGTCCCCACCCACCTACACCCATCTATATTAACAATTCACCTTTGTGGGCCCTCTTTTACAGGCATACTCGTACGTTGGTTTCGGCACAACTCAACCAACTTTGCTTCTCCTTCTACATTCCATTACGTATTAGATAAATTCTGAGCACAAATATATATATATATATATATATATATATATATATATATATATATATATATAGTATACAGATCAGTGCACTCGCTTATTAACTAAACAGTGATTTCAAATCATAAAAAGTACTACTTAAAAACACCTCACCTAGGCAAAAAATAATAATGGGGGTTTGGTTACATTATATGATCATACATTACATAAGCCTGCCAACTGCATCAAAGTACCCCATTCTTGGCAGGTCCTACTCTAGCAGCCTAATGCTTGCTCTTATGAGATTAATCCACTTACTTGGAAATGCTTCCTTACTGGGACTCTCTGCAAGTCAAGGCTAAATAGGATCCTGGAATGAGACACCTGTGACAGGGAGGGGTGCAAAACCCAGGGGTTGGCCTAGACCCCTATAATTATAAACAAGGTCAGGAGGGCTGCACTCACCTAAACATGCATTTATTCATGGATTTATTACTGTAATAAATCCATGAATAAATGCATGTTTAGGTGAGTGCAGCCCTCCTGACCTTGTTTATATATATATATATATATAAAAATGTTGCAAAATCGTGACTTCCCATGACTCCTAAACTCTGGTTCTGCAAAGGCCTCCCACAACAGACCAGGGCCTTTTTAATCCTCACTCTCGGGTCTGTCGTACTCATACTCAGCCATCCAGGGGGTATGCCGAACTGTATACCACCATAGGGTAGGTGTCGTCTAGCCAAAGCTCCTTCCATGCCAGGCTCTCGAGTTCTGTCACCCACTCATCCAGGAGCTGCTCTCCCAGGAGAGGCATTCACAGGGCCACTCGTATCTGCAACCACTGCTTCTCACTGGCCCTCCAGGGCCTCATGTCAGACTTCCTTCTGGGCTGCATCCCTCCAGTCTGGATCATCCTCCTCTTCGTATAGGAATGCTGTCCGGGAACTAGCTGGTTCCATACTGCTATAACCAGGGGCGCTGTATGGGTACTAGCGTTGCCCTCAATTATACATCCAAGAACGGTGTCTCCAGGATGCTTCTCCTCGCACTAGGAAGCCATCCCACCACTGCCAAACAGATGTGGTGGACCAACTGGCACTCCGACCGGGTGACTTCGCCAATTGATGCTCCTAGTGCTCTGAGTACTTCCAAGCACCCCACCAGACACCATCAGCATTACAGCTTGGCTGGGGTCTCGCCATCCTCCACCCACCCTGGACCCAACAACAGGATCCAGCTTCCAGTGGGTAGACCTCTCCTCCAAGAGTGTAGCAATATGCTCAGTTCAGGGGTTTGGGAATTTCCTGGAAGTCATAATCTGACCGACTGCACGCATGGTCCCATGCCCAAAACAGTTCCACAGAATCAGGGCTTGCGGTCGGTCTAGTTCGATAGTTTTGAAAACTAACAAACTACTGAACATAGTCATTGTTCTTACCTTGGAGCTTGTTCCCCTCATCCAGACGAACGATTTCACCGAACAGTGCCCTTCTAAATTGTATAGAACTTAACACAGGCAGCAGAGGCGGCTCTAGACTTTATGAGGCCTTAGGCGAAACGCAAACATGAGGCCCCACTAACAAAAAAGTGTCACATATACACATTGACGCACTGTCTACCTGTGTATGTGCCTGAGAGTGTGTCTGACAGAGAGTATCCTTGTGTGTGCTAATGTATGTCTCTGTGAGCATGTTTGTGTTTTTGTCTGAGACCCTATGTGTATGGGGTAGCTGATGATGAGAGGGAGCGGGGGGTGATGGTGAAAGGGAGCGGGGGGTGATGGTGAAAGGGAGTGGGGGGTTGATGGTAATGTGAGAGGGAGCAGGGGGTGATAGTAATGTGAGAGTGAGTAATGTGAGAGTGAGGGGGTTAATGTGAGAGTGAAGGGGGTTAATGTGAGAGTGAGAGGGGGGTAATGTGAGAGTGAGAGGGGGGTAATGTGAGAGTGAGAGGGGGGTAATGTGAGAGTGAGAGGGGGTAATGTGAGAGTGAGAGGGGGTAATGTGAGAGTGAGGGTAATGTGAGAGTGAGAGGGGGGTAATGTGAGAGTGAGAGGGGGGTAATGTGAGAGTGAGAGGGGGGTAATGTGAGAGTGAGAGGGGGGTAATGTGAGAGTGAGAGGGGGGTAATGTGAGAGTGAGGGGGGGTAATGTGAGAGTGAGGGTAATGTGAGAGTGAGGGTAATGTGAGAGTGAGAGGGGGGTAATGTGAGAGTGAGACGGGGGTAATGTGAGAGTGAGAGGGGGGTAATGTGAGAGTGAGAGGGGGTAATGTGAGAGTGAGAGGGGGTAATGTGAGAGTGAGAGGGGGTAATGTGAGAGTGAGAGGGGGTAATGTGAGAGTGAGAGGGGGGTAATGTGAGAGTGGGGTAATGTGAGAGTGAGAGGGGGTAATGTGAGAGTGAGAGGGGGTAATGTGAGAGTGAGAGGGGGTAATGTGAGAGTGAGGGGGGTTAATGTGAGAGTGAGGGGGGTAATGTGAGAGTGAGGGGGGTAATGTGAGAGTGAGGGGGGTAATGTGAGAGTGAGGGGGGTAATGTGAGAGTGAGGGGGGTAATGTGAGAGTGAGGGGGGTAATGTGAGAGTGAGGGGGGTAATGTGAGAGTGAGGGGGGTAAGGTGAGAGTGAGGGGGGTAATGTGAGAGTGAGGGGGGTAATGTGAGAGTGAGGGGGGTAATGTGAGAGTGAGGGGGGTAATGTGAGAGTGAGGGGGTAATGTGAGAGTGGGGGGGTAATGTGGGTGGGGGGTAATGTGAGAGTGGGGGGGTAATGTGAGAGTGGGGGGGTAATGTGAGAGTGGGGGGGGTAATGTGAGAGTGGGGGGCTAATGTGAGAGTGGGGGGGGCTAATGTGAGAGTGGGGGGGGCTAATGTGAGAGTGGGGGACTAATGTGAGAGTGGGGGGCTAATGTGAGAGTGAGAGGGGGTAATGTGAGAGTGAGAAGGGGGTAATGTGAGAGTGAGAAGGGGGTGATGTGAGAAGGAGGGGGTGATGGTGAGTGGGGGGAAGCTGAGGGTGGTGACGGAGGGTTATGCTGAGGGTGGTGATGCTGAGGGTGGTGGGGGGTAATGCTGAGGGTGGTGAGGGGTGATGCTGAGGGTGGTGGGGGGTGATGCTGAGGGTGGTGGGGGGTGATGCTGAGGGGGGTGGGGGGTGATGCTGAGGGGGTGATGCTGAAGGTGGTGGGGGGAGTAATGCTGAGGGGTGGTGAAGCTGAGGGTGGGGTGAGGCTGAGGGTGGTGGGGGGGTTATGGGGGATGGTGAGGCTGAGGGTGGTGGGGGGTGATGGTGGGGGGGGTGATGGTGGTAGGGGTGAGGCTGGTGGGGGTGATGGTGGTGGGGGGTGAAGCTGAGGGTGAGGTGGTGGGGGTGATGGTGGTGGGGGGTGAAGGTGAGGGTGGGGAGATGGTGGTGGGGGTGAGGCTGAGGGTGGGGTGATGGTGGTGGGGTGAGGCTGAGGGTGGTGGGGGTGATGGTGGTGGCGGTGATGGTGGTGGGGGTGAGGCTGAGGGTGGTGGGGTTGATGGTGGTGGGGGGTGAAGCTGAGGTTGGTGGGGATGAGGCTGAGGGTGGTGGGGGTGATGGTGGTGGGTGGTGAAGCTGAGGTTGGTGGGGGGTGATGGTGGTGGGGGGTGAGGCTGAGGGTGGTGGGGGGTGATGCTGAGGGTGGTGGGGTGATGGTGGTGGGGGTGAGGCTGAGGGTGGTGGGGTTGATGGTGGTGGGGGGTGAAGCTGAGGTTGGTGGGGGTGAGGCTGAGGGTGGTGGGGTGATGGTGGTGGGGGGTGAGGCTGAGGGTGGTGGGGGTGAGGCTGAGGGTGGTGGGGTTGATGGTGGTGGGGGGTGAAGCTGAGGCTGGTGGGGGTGGGGGTGAGGCTGGTGGGGGTGAGGCTGGTGGGGGGTGAAGCTGAGGGTGTTGGGGGTGATGGTGGGGGGTGAGGCTGAGGGTGGTGGGGGGTGAGCCTGAGTGTGGTGGGGGGTGATGGGGAGGGAGAGCCTACCTTTCCCTGGTGGTCCAGTGGGCTCCCTGGTGGTCCGGTGGCCACTGCTCCCGGTCTGCAGCTCCACAGAGCTGCAGACCGTGTAATCTCGCGAGATTTCAGAGCGTTGCCGTGGTAACCCGCGGCAACGCTCTGATTGGCCAATTCTCGCGAGTCACATGGTCTGCAGCTCTGCACACTGCGGAGCTGCAGACCAGTGTCTGCGGTGGCCGGCCTGGCAGCCAGGAGGGGCCTCGCACCCGGCGGCATACCGGGCAAGCCGCCGGGCCCCCTCCTGGTGTCAGGTCCTCGGTCAGTGACCGAGGACCTGACGCACTCTGCCAACAGGCGGTTTAGGCGGCCGCGAGGCCCCAGCCAGCGCGAGGCCTTAGGCGGCCGCCTAAACCGCCTAATTAGAGAGCCGCCTCTGACAGGCAGTGTTCAGGAGTTTCTGTGTCCAATTTTTAGTTCCATGAGATTTATGCCCAAACACTGCTGCCCGCGTTCATGCAAACAAGATTGGACAGTTTGACATCTTACCAGCAGGGCCAGATTAAAAGCCTAGTGGGCCTGGTGCTGACAATTATGATGGGGCCTAATTACAGAATTTTATCGACCAAAAACACTAAAACAGTCATACATCTCAAGTATCATGTATCTGATGGAGATGGTGTTGGAGGGAAACTCAAAAGATGCAGCTATCAGAAAACACATACTTTATGCTAATCTCTCTTTCATTTACATCTTTCTAGTAAATCCATACCCCCTAACATCAGTGTCCAGTGAACCAGGAAGTCAATGGGCGGGGTAAAAGGGTGGGCCACTGTCGCAAATCACGTGACCAGAACTGCCAAAAGTGGCGAACATACCCAAAAAGAGGGCATGTCTGTCCAAAGTATTGGAAGGCCAGCCTGGCATCAGTGTCCCTATGTATCACAGTGTCAGTGCCCCCATGTAGCCCAGTGTCTCAGTGTCCCCATTTCTCCCAGTGCCCCATGTCTCAGTGTGTCCCGTGTCATTAGGATACTAGGGGACACTGAGAGACATGGGGACACAGTAAGACATGGGGACACTGAGAGACCAAGGGACACAGACACTTGGGGACACTGGAAGACATGGGGGCACTTGTGGATACAGAAATGGGGACACTGAGACATTTGGGGACACTAGGAGAAATGGGGACACAGACACTAGAAAGGGGTTTTACAAAGTTTTAAAACTTGTGCAAAACATAAAAGAAAAAACATTTTGGGTGGGAAAGGATGCCAAACACAGGGTCAGCCCTGGGTGCCAAATGCTCTAGGAAAGCCCCTGACTCCAGGTAAGAAATCAAGACACTTACAAACAGTTTGACTTCTTACAATGGGGAAGGGGTTCCCAGGTAAATGCTGGCACCATAACCACTACAGTGCTTTGTAGTGGTTATGGTGATTGGAATTTCTACTTTAATTACTTCATAATAAGGGTGCTATATAACAAAACGCATGTATCTTTCATGTTAAATATCAAACTTAAAGGAACACTATAGTCACCAGAACAACTACAGCGTATTGTATTTGTTCTGGTGAGTATAATCATTACCTTCAGGCTCTTTGCAGTAAACACAGTCTTTTCCGAGAAAATTTAGTGCGTGCATTGCAGCCTAGTGATACCTCCACTGGCCACTTTTAGATGGTTGCTCTAGGTGCTTCTTGGGCAGTGCTGTGTAGTGTGCAGAACTGCCATTCATTCAGTGTCTAAACCCTCTGCATTGATACACAGAACTTTTCTCATAGAGATGCATTAATTCAATTAATCTCCAAGAGGAGATGCTGATTGTCCAGGGATGTGTTTGACTCTGTCCCTGATCTGCCTCCTTGATAGTCTCAGCCAATCCTATGGAAAAGCATTGTTATTGTCTCAGAGAATCACTTCTGATTATGTCAGTCAAGCAGGCAGGTCAAGGGCAGAGCCAGCAGCTGCACACTTGAACAAAAGGAAGATTTTACTATATTTATGGGGGGAAGGGGGAGGCAGGAGGGCAGGGGTGATTTTAACACTATATGCTCAGGAATACATGTTTTTTGTTCCTGAACCTATAGTGTTCTATTGCGTATGGTTTAAAATATAAAGAATGAATAAAACTGGTATCAAACTATGTTAAATGTTGATTTGTAGTTTGTTTAGCAGTTCTCAATTTGTATTTCTTAGTTTTGTGCCTGGTGTCTGGAAAATGAAAAAATAAAAATAAGAAAGGAAGAGAAATTATCTAACACTTTCTAGGAACAAAGAGCTTGTTAAAAAGGCCTCTAACATTAATAATGCATTGCTTTACTCCATATTCATGACTGTAAGAGAAACAAAACACATTCCATAAAGTGATTAATGGAACTGGAATTTAAACTGAATTGGCAAAGCTTTGCAGATTGTTCAGTTACTGCAGAAAAGTGAGTCTTTCTTTGCGAACAAAATGCTTAGCATTAGATTGGAACATTTACAATTTGGAAATAAAAATGCCTAGATGCAAAATTTCATAACCAAGTCAACTTGCATACAGAGTAATTATCTGTATAGTAAAAGTATAATTCATTTATATTTACTGTATTTATCAGAAATTAATTACAAATGTAGATAGTGCATAAAAATGATTTTATGGAACTTAAATTTGACAGGCGGAACAAGGGTAATTTGTCAATTTTGTGCAAATGTTTATTCACAGAATCGTAATCATTGGCTGAGAGAGGTAAACTGACTCTCTCAGTCAAAAAATTACCAGCAAGTTCAGCATCTGGCTCTGAAGCTCTCCAGAAGCTGAATGCACTTCAAAGCCAATCTTAAATGAGACCATGTGACCTGCAGGACACAGTAAAAGGGCAAAATGTTGCAAGGGAAACTGTCAGTGTACTGGTGGCATCCAGGGCCGCCATCAGGGGGTGACAACGATGATGGGCCCGTGCCCCACATGTAGCAGTGGAACTGCCGCCGGTGCAGCTGCACCAGGGCCCGCATGCTGATTGGGTCCACCGGGTGGCCCAAGCATTTAGGGCCACCCGATGATGCTTGGGCCACCCGATGGGCCCAGTCAGCATTTGGCCATGCAATAGCGCGACCGGGCCCCTTAAAAAAAAGTAGTGCTGGGAGGAAGTGAGATTGGAGATTTAGACATACATAAATTGCCAAGATGTACGCAGCCCACCACTGCGCCAAAGTACTCCAATTACGGTGGGTCCTAACTGCCTGGATATGCATGACTAAATAAACAACAATAAAACACACACAGTACTTACCTGCAAAGAAAGAAGCAGAGTAAATGAGACCACTGCTAGTAGGAACAGATTGAAACAAATAGGATTAAATGGCAAAGGAATGGGTGTGGCAACAAAAGACAAACATTGAAAGGAATCCAGTAGACTGGGAATTCCAGGAACGGAATAAAGGAATGAACCCAGTAAACCCAGCATAAAGAAAATCAGACATAGAACAGAAAACAAGAAAAACCAAACAAGAACTGTAAAAAGAGCACTGGATACCAGAAGCCAAGGCCAGACGTCTGAACAGAACAGAATAGGACGTGACAGGAGGCTGGAGATGGGGTGTGAAGAACTCCCTCTGGCTATCTTTCCCCCTGTCGTTCCCTTCCTTACCTGGGGAGAACTTGGTGTCCTGTTCCCTGAACTAACTGTGTTCCCCCGGCTCTGTATTCATTTTTTGCATGCAACTGAACTTTGCTGTTGGAAATATATTCAGTCACTTTACCCACTACTCGAGTTCCCTCCTGCCCCTTGTTTTATTTCCTTTTCAGACTTGCCAGGAGAGGGCTATTTGGAGGGAGGATACTTTAGACTATATTGAACAATCGCTCCCTGAGAGCCAGGGGGAACCCCCATTTGTTTGTCTGCAGGAGCCCCCAACAGTTGACCGGCAAAAGCATTATCTACTATGGAACCATTTCGGACATGGACAACGAGTACGGCCGATCAGAACTTTCGGCTGTGGCAATTTGGCTACACTGCATGGATCTGAATGCTATTTGGACAACTTGGGCACTCAGATCAGAGCTAACCAGGAATATAATATATAGGGGTGTTCCTGCCTGTTTGCATTTTGTTTTGGGGTGTTTTATATGTTGTACCTCATGTATCTGGGAGATAATTAGTTTAAGCAAAGGCCAACTCACTTATATCCCAGACACAGAGACGTCTGGGCGGGTTTACTGTTTCATGAATAGGGGTATATAGCCAGGTAACTTGGCCTAATAAAACCACTGTACCTTCCATCAAGTCTCGACTGATGTTTGGGCATACCGGAGCTCTAGCACTATATTCACTTAAGCCTTGCGGGAACTACGAGAATCTGGGACAGACGTACCACTCTGGGTACAGGCGGTCTGTCACATGGGGGCCTGACACACACTGATGTGATCCAGTCTTCTCTCCTGTCCTATTCCAGTGGTAACAATGTCTATTCCCCACAAACCTCTCTTGTCTAAAGAAGCCTGGCCAACATTATAAAAGCCCCTTTAAGATAAGCAAAGTCCATATGACAGGCATTTTCTGCCATGTTAGAAAGGGTAAATGTAATGGACACGTCTCTTTTCAGCCTATTTAATTATGTAACTATGTCTAGAGATGAGAGAGAAAAACAAACAAACAGAGAAAAAATGGGGGGGGGGGGGGGAGAGAGAGAGGGGAGGGTGTTTATATTTTTTTTTCTTTTTTAAAGTGCTTTCTTATGAAATAGACACTTTAGTCAAACATGACTAAGGTAGACATCTTAAAACCCCCAAAAGCATTTCAGCAAACAAAAGTGCATTAGGGGTCTGGACCATGTAGTTCCATTTGTAGCAAAAAAATGCTTCAAAATGCTAATTTTATTTATGGTTCCCAATGTAACTAAATAACTTTCAATTTGTAAGAGCGTTTTTCTTTTCTTTTTTTTCTCAAACATTTCCTTTTTCTTCCAGGAAAAAAAAAAACAATTAAAAAAAAAAAAAAAAAAAAAAAAAAAGTAAAATTTCCAGAAAGTTTAAATTTCTCTGTTCTAGTTTTACAATGTAGCCTATACTTTTCACAACTAGGTTACGGAAAAGCCATTTTCCTAGAATAGCATCGGTAACTATAGCAGTTGTCTGGCAGAGGAATGTGAAGACCACTATAACATGAATTCCAGGCAGCTCAATGAAATGCATGGGGAAATCAAATTAAACCTATGATGTGAGTCACTGAGCAGATCTCAGGGAGTCCCTGTTATATTTGCGGAGTGCTACATTGTGTTTGGCTAGCTGCACAGCCAGCCAAAGTGGAGGTGCAGCCAATACGGATTGGTTTGTTTTACACCGTCTTCCAGCTGGATGGGAAGCAAGGCATTGTTAATTTGTGGCTGAAATATTTATTTTTTATGTTTAAACTTTTTGTTTTAAATCGCTGTTTTGAAACCTATAAATGCTTTTTTTTCTAGATTTCAATGAGTACACGACAGGGGCGGACTGACCACTTGGGCAGATCGGTCATGGACCGAGGGCCAGAGGCAGTCAGGGGCCCGGCTGCCTGAACAGTCATACTCTCTCTGGCTGGGGAGTTCAGAGATCTCCCCAGCCAGAGAGGCACAATTTAACATGATATGTGTCCTGTCACCTACTGAGACCTGGCAGCAATCCTGCTCTTGCCAGGTCTCCTCTATCCTCTCTGCACGGAGCTCCGTGTGAGGGGAGGAGGCGGAGCCCAGGAGAGGGGAAGTGACATCACTTCCTGCCTCCTCCTCTCCTCTCCTCCTGCAGAATATACTGAGTGAGCAGCCTGGCACAGTCAGCAGGTATGTAAATCTCCCATGCCCCCTCCACCTCAGCATCCATCTTCCTCAGCCCCATGCCCCCTCCACCCACCTCAGCACCCACTTCATCTCCCATGCCCCCCTCCACCCACCTCAGCACCCACTTCCTCTCCCATGCCCCCTCCAACTCAGCACCCACTTTAGCCCTATGCCCCTGTCCAACTCAGCACCCACCTCCCTTAGCCACATGCCCCCCTCCACCCACTTCAGCACCCATCTCCTGCTTCACTCACCTCATCTCATATGCCCCCCTCTACCTCAGCACCCATCCCCTCCACCTTCACTCACCTCAGCCCCCCTCTCACCCAGCACCCACTTCATCTCCCATGCCCCCCTCCACCTCAGCACCCATCTCCCTCCACCTTCACTCACCTCTGCCCCCCTCCACCTCAGCACCCACCTCAGCCCCATGTCCCGCACCACCTCAGCACCCATCTCCCTTAGGTCCCACCTGGGCCCCATGCCCACCTCAGCACCCATCTCCCCCATCACCCACCTCAGCCCTAATGCACCGTTCGCCCATCTCAACCCCTATCCATCCCTACACCCATCACAGCCCTCACTGCACCCACTACAGCCCCTATACCTTCCTGCACCCAGTATACCACCTATCACTCTTCCATTCTCTACAGCCACTATCTCCCCATGCACCTACTATGGTCCCTATGCCCCCCTGCACCTACTAGAGCCCATATCCCCACACACACACACTGCAGCTACTATCCACACACACAGCCTTAACCCCTTAAGGACCTAACTTCTGGAATAAAAGGGAATCATGACATGTCACACGTCATGTGTCCTTAAGGGGTTAAAGGGACACTCCAGGCACCCAGACCACTTCTGCCCATTGGAGTGGTCTGGTTGCCAACTCCCACTACCCTTAACCCTGCAAGTGTAATTATTGCAGTTTTCTAAGTGTGCTATAACATAGCTGGACGCCCTCACGCTAGCCGAAGCCTCACTGTATGCACACAATCCCACAAGCAGCATCCCCACACATGGAAAACAACATGCAGCCTCCCTACACAAAGCCTCCCTACAGTTATCACAAGCAGCATTCCTACCATTGCAATACTGCATACAGCCTCCTTACACACCCTCACACACACACCATAATTACAACCATCTATATAGCACAAACATATTCTGCAGTGCAGTACAATAGGTAAAAGACAAAAAAATTTACACAACACGTTGATATACAGGAACACATCACAAGCAGCATCCCACACACTGAACCCCACAAGTCGCCTACAAACGTTTGCAGGTTACTTGTATGGACTTGTATGACTGAAAACAAATGTGGGAGATGCTGCTTGTGATGTCACCAGCAAACACAGGGGAAAAAAACTTTGCACCAGAAGGGGGCCCTTGGTCTCCTATTGCCCGAGGGCCCTGTGAGTTGTCAGTCCGCCCCTGGTACACGATGATAATTTAGTGTGACCCAAATTCTAGCCCACACCTTAGAAAGCATACTTAATTTGGGAGATACACAGGAGGCAGCATCAGTTCCCGATTCTTAAGGAAGAATTATTGAATATATATTTGTGGCAGTTGGATATGTGTGAGTATTTCCACCCAGGCCCGGCGCCTCCATAAGGCGGCTCAGCCAGCCACCTTAGGGCGCCAGAGCAGGGGGCGCAAAAATCAGAATCCCCTGCCTCTGTCTGGGGACTCTGAGTTTTCAAATTACCTCTCTCCCTGCAGCCAGTGGATTCGGCCGGTCTCTCCTGATAATGTCAGGAGGAGGGGGCGTGACTTCCATTGCTCTTCTCCCAGGACTGCTTCTCATCAGGAGAAGCCAACTTCACTGACTGCAGACTCTAGATCCTGTCCCACCCCTCCCTGACACAAGGTAAGCCTCAAGGAGGGGGAAGGGGGTAATACACTAGTTTTTTTTATCGCCCTACTCAGCCCCTGTCGCCCTTACCCCCTCTCAGCTCCTGTTCCTTTCCTCAGCCCTGTTGTCCCTCTTCCACAGCCCCTGTCCCCCCGTCTGCAGCCCTTGCCCCCTCTCATTTCCTGCCCCCCTCCTCAGTCCCATACCCCCCACCACAGCCCCCATATCCTCACTACAGACCCATAACATCCCCACTACAGCCCCTTTCCCCCAATTGCAACCCATATCACCCACACCACAGCCCCTTTCCCAAATTGTAGCCATCAACATACTTCAGCCTCTATTTCCCCCATTACATTTCCTAACCCCCCCAATTACAGCCCACACCCTCCACTACAACCCTTGTCCCCCTACTACATCCCCTAACTTTTCAATTACCGCCACTACAACCCACTACCAGTGTCATTCCCGAGATTAGGCTCTGGATCCACCCCTGCTCTGTTTGCCTGTGTCTGTATGACTATACACCTGTGTATGTATGTCTTTGTATGCATGTGTGTGTGTGTCTGTATGACATTGTACCTGTATGTGTACATTGTATGGCTGTGTGCCTGTACTTGTTTGATTGTGTGACTACATATCTCTGTGACTGAGTACCTCTATGGTTGTGTGTTGCTATATATTGATGTCTATATCACATGGGAAAAAGACACAAAATGCGCTGAGGGGAGAGAGCCACAGAAAGTGGCTAAGGGGGAAGAAAGAGACATGCAAAAAGAATGGGGGGTGGGGGCGAGATATACTACGGGGCTGGAAAAAGAAAGATACACAAGGGGGGTTATAAGAGACACACAAGAGGATAACAAAATATAAGGGGGATTACAAGACACACAGGTGAAGACGCATTTTCTTTTTAAGGGTGGGCGGCAAAATGCATCTTTGCCTGTGTAGTCAAAAATCCTTGCACTGGCCCTGGTGCCACATCTGCTATACCCACATAGGGCTACACATTCACTGTTTTATTTCAAGAGTCAGCTGCTTCCTACTAGGAATCATATGTATTTTTCTTTTGCAAGTACCAATTATTTTGTTATTCTTTAGAGTACCGTTGTTCTGACCGGGTCTCACCTTCAGCAATACCATAGCATACTTTTACAGTAGGGTTTTTACAGTAGGCTCCCATTAGAAGCCCTTATTGACTTGTTATTCTCTAACTTCTGTATTTTGATGGATAGATTGGGCACGCATTAAAAAAAAAACCCTGGGTATGGTCCATCTTTTTCTTTTTAAAGAGTTTAAAGGAGCATGTAATACGAATTATGCTTTGAAACCTTACATGACAGAATATTTGCGAATCACTTTGGTGTTGGTTTAAATTTTTTTATTATATATACTTTATCTCATATTTTTCTTTAGGATATGGTTTCATTTTGTGGATTAGACACTATTTCCAGGTAGGACTATTGTAACAATGTAAGAGGTCCTCTCAGTTCTTAGTAGTAGCGATTTGTAGATGTAAGCCCTGGTTCTTTCATACTGGCTTAGGGTACTTTCTTTCTTAGTACCTGATCGACTTCCTATTGCATGTATTATAGCCTGTATACAGTCATGGAAAAAAGAAAGTACACCCTCTTTAAATTCTATGGTTTTATTTATCAGGGCATAATCATCTGTACCTTTGCAGGTCTTAACAGTAGGTAAATACAACCTTAAGATGAACATCCACACTTGACATATTACACAGAGTAATTTTAAGAAAAATAAAGCCAAAATGGAGGAAGCTCTGAAAAACAAAGTACACTTTATGATTCAATAGCTTATACAACCACTTTTAGAAACAATAAAAAAACAGCATTAGTTACACCACTTACAAGTCATTGGAGTATGCTCATTTTTGGAAATATTACACTATATATATATATATATTTATATATATATATATATTTGAAGGCTTGGCCTGTAGTTGTGGGAGGGGCTTGGTTTCCCTATAAAAAGGCTGCCAATCCACTCCCACCTTACCGTTAATGGTCTGGCGAGTCTGAAACGTTTACTTCCGGTTCAGACCGCCATCTTGGATTTTTTCTTACCTGTTCCTCGTGGTCTCCTGGTCCAGTGCTCTCCTGAGTGGTCCGGTGGTCTCCTGGCTCTCCTTCCCGCTGCCGGCGCCCCCACAGCTCGTTCGTTACTTGCCGGCGAAAAAAAACGCAAGTTAGGCCCGCCGTAAAGCAACCACTGCATACTTCCCGGCTTTACACGGCGGAGCCCCGTTCGTTTCAACCCGCGTTTGGTACTTTTAGTTCGAATACAGCACGCCGCTCGGCTAAATTCCCCTAGCCACTCGCAAATGTTCATATCACTTAAACTAACGAATGCCAGCATTCGGTTATACACATAGCAATTTCTTTTCGTTTCAAATTACAATTAAAATATATCTATTCGTATGTATCTACACTCCATCTAGTTCGCGCAACTACTCATGAAATAACACAAATTTCAACCAGTTCTCCAGGGGAATTTCGCCCCTACTGGTCACAAACGATATTACAGTCACTCATAAATTCTACAAATGTACATAAATGTTCAAACCTATATTGGTGTCCTGATTTTCTCTGGCATTTTCCCACAGGTTTTCCTTACCAGGGAGTCGTACTAGGATTTGTGAATTCTGACATCTGTATCAATTGTATTTTCCTTCTAGGTTGGTTGGAATTTAAATATGATTTAAGTAAAGGCCAACAAAACAAAACATATTAAATTAGTTAAATGTGTAATTTACTCTTCTAGGTTATCATTCATCGGACGGTAGCTTTTACAAGCAAAGAAGCCGTCACTTTCTCTCGGTTAAATCCCCCTCGGCAGAGTATCGGGTAGGTTCTGGTTTTAGGGCCCACGATCTGGCCAAACCACTACCTTATATTCAGAAATTTATATATCATCTTACATGATGACATAACTGAAATTATAAAATCCTCTCAGCTGATAATAATTTCGGCATCTAGAAATTATCAGCTGAGAGGATTTGTCCCAGACCAATGAAGAATGAGAAGACTGGAAACACCCACAGTATTGATTAATTGAACATTGGGACTAGCCCTATTTAAAGGGATTGTATTAAGGGGGCAGTAGGATGTATGATTTTACTGCTTGCAAGATTGTATGTGGTTATTTTTTATTGCGGTCCCTGATGAAGTTCATGTCTTGAACGAAACGCGTAGGACCTAATACCGCATTTCTAATATTGATCTTAATGGTGTTTATTTTACCTTTTATATAATAAAAAGATTTGGAGTTTGATCCTATTCGGAGTCCCGTGTACCTTTCAGCTATTCCGTATTGGAAGGGAGATTACTAGCCCCCCATACCATCAGGGAAGGCACCCTATGAGCGCTTTTATTTACATCATCTCGTGAGTGCATTTATTACTAGCGCAAGATACATTGTATTTACTGTGGTGTTTATATCTGTTGGTTCTTTTGATAAATTGGAATAAGATGTACACTGAGCTATTCTACAGGTACTTTGCAGGCCTCAGACCCCCAACTTGTGCAGTATGCTCATCAGCAACACACAGCACTAATTTCTGCCCAAATATGGCAGAGGTCGAGCAAAACCAATCAGCTACAAACCTCCAAAGACATACTAAAGGTTTGAAAGATAAACTGGGAAGGGATATTGTTTTTTTAGGCAAATCCCAAGTGTGTAATAATTTTAATGCAGGCAATTGTGGTTTTAGCTCTTGCAGATTGATGTATGTATGTTCACACTGTTTTAGGGCCCATTCCAGGACAATGTGCCCAAATAAAGCTTTCCCTAAACCCTATCTCACGTGCGCGAACCTCAGCTTATTCACCATTTTGCTACATCTACACCCATCACGACATTTCAGTGACTATCTCATAACAGGACTGTCGGAGGGCTTTCACACAGGGTTAATACATTTACCTACAGGCACACTGGAATGTGACAACCTACTATCCACACTAGATGACCCACAGCTGGTACATAAACTCATCATGACCGAGGTGAACCAAGGGTTCTTGCTGGGTCCTTTCCTTTCACCACCTTTCACTTATTGGAGAACCAATCCCATTGGGATTGTCACAGGGAAAAACTCACTTAAACCTAGGCTGATCATTGATTTATCTGCACCACATTCCTCCACGGTCCCTAGCCTAATTCACTCATACCTTCTGAAGAGTTTTCACTGCATTACGCCACTATCGACCATGCAATTGGTGCTATCATTAAAGCAGGCACAGGGGCATGGTTAAGTAAAACGGATGTAGTGAATGCCTTCAAATTGCTTCCCATGCACCCTACACTTTGGCACCTTCACGGCATTAAATGGGAAGGGTTATATTATTTCTTCACCCGTCCTACTTTTGGCTCCAAAAGCAGCCCACGTATTTTTGACACATTTGCAGAAGCTTTATGTTGGTTGTTACTAAATGTGTGTAAATGCCCCTCAGTTATTCACTATTTAAATGATTCCCTCACGATTGAGAACAACACACTTCCACCAACAAGTTTAAAACACATGTTGGCGTTGTTTGAATCACTCACTATCCCAGTCTCCCCACTCAAGACTTTGGGGCCCGACACCCAGATGCAATTTTTGGAAATACAACTGGACACCGTACACATGCAGGCTAGCCTCCCTCATGAAAAAATTGAGCGTATCCTGGCAAGCATTGAACACTACCTACGACAAGGTTGTTGCACAAAAAAAGAACTACAATCATTGCTGGGATCGCTCAATTTTGCAATGAGAATCATTCCCCAGGGCAGATCATTTATTTCACACCTACTATCCCTATTTCCAAAATTTACCTCGGACACGTCAAGTATTACATTAGATGACCACGCAACCTCCGATTTACGTATGTGGGGAATTTTTCTCACTTCTTGGAACGGGAGAGCCATGTTTATACCACCTCACTCTGACACTTCACCTACACTATGGACAGATGCAGCAGCAAACACAGGATTTGCAGCTATCTGGGGAGACTGATGGCTTTGTGGGCCATGGCCAACCGAGGTCAAATCACTCCCAAAATTCACAGAGACCTCAGCTTTATTCAAATTGTACCCCATCGTGGCGGCAGCCATTACCTGGGGACCACATTGGTCCGGTCACACGGTTAGGTGCTATTCTGATAATATGGCTACTTGCCATATTGTCAATAAAGGCCGGTCAGCATCACTGGTAATTATGAGACTCTTAAGACGACTCACATGGGTAGCAGCCACCTGTCAATTCTTTATCACATGTATTCACGTCTCAGGGTGCACAAACATCGGTGCTGATCACTTGTCTCGATTTCGTTTTCAGGAATTCTTCACGACACTACCCACCGCCTCCAGACTGGCAACTCCAGCCCCACTTTTCAAAGACATGATAATGGGTAAAAAGCTTTGTTAAATCACGCACGTCACAAATTTGCACTTGTCACTTTCTGTAAATACTAGGAACACTTACGATAGAGCATTTCACATATTCAAGAAATTCATCACTGATTTCCACATCCACGACAGGTTCACGTTAGAATCAATATTGGGTTTCACTTCCTTTTGCCACATTAACCTTAACTATCATTTAACACGATAAAACTATACCTTACTGGAATTCAACATCACATGCTTATCCGACAACCCAACGCTACAGGTTTCCTGTCCTCATATCAAATCAAGACAGTACTGAAAGGCATTAAAAAATTGGACGCACATGTCCCCTCAAAACGCCTACCCATAGACAACAACATATTCCATGCACTAGTCAATTTGTTAGATTCCTCTCCTTTTGAGCCCAGGACGAATATGGTAATAAAGACAGCTATATATTTAGCCTTTTATGGCTTCCTCCGACCCAACGAATTCAAGACTAAGACCATTACAACCCCCGACTACCTAAGAACTATGGACTTGGGGAAACATAACGACCATTACCTACTAATGTTAAAACAATCAAAAACCAGCACCATAGGTCATACTATTACCATCCCCTTGTACCCTACTCATAACAAATGGTGCCCTGTATAAGTTTTTGACACTTATCTTCACTCACTCCACAAACAACCGTTACAACCTTTGCTCGAACTGCATGGTAACGTTCTGACTACAACAAAGTTTATGCTTTATGTACGTCTACTATTGACCAGACTCGGCTTAAACCCTAGTCATTACTCAGGTCATTCTTTTCAAATCGGGGCAGCATCTACAGCTTCTGCTAATCACATACCCCCGCACATCATCAAGACAATGGGACGCTGGAAATCCTCAGCCTACACTCTCTACATACCCAATCCGGTAAAGAATTAAGACTAGTAGAAAGATGGTGGCACTTGTGCAGAGGTCAGAAAAAAGACCGGTGGACCAGTGTCACGATGCCCTGTAATAACTCTCCCAGAAGGGAATAACCCTTAATTGAAAATAATTAGGAGGAAAGGAGGGGACTAGAGAAAGTCCCTGAGGTGGAGAGTTATAGTGAAAAAATGGGGGGTCCCTACCTTTAATAATCCTAAGGGGTAAAAACAAACAATAGAGAAAGAACAGGACAGGTAAACCAAAGGTAAGGGGTAATACTAGCAAACATGGGACAATTAGTGTCACAGGTCCTCCTTAAAATTGGGAGGTTACCTGATGATGTCCTCAGCTAGATAGGTTCCCCTTAACCCTAGTGGAGGGATCAGAACTGGTAGGTAGAGCTTGCTACAAACGGAGGAGCAGTAAAGGGAAAAATCCTCTACCAGGGGACACACACAGGGTCCCAATGTACACCTTAACAGGACTACTGAATGGAGAGGACTGACCCTAAATACCTCGGCACTATATGAGAACCACTAGTGCCTACTGTGACCAGAGTCCCTATAGCTCCCCCAGACCAAAGCCCTTGTAGTGCAGAGCAGCGAGAGACCTCTAAAGAGGGACACACAAGGTCCCAAGTGACCTAAGCAGGAACGCTGAGAGAAGAGGTCTAAACCTAAATACCTCGGCACTATATAGGAGCAACCAGTGCCTACTATAACCAGAGACCTCAAAAGGGGGACACACAAAGTCCCAAATAGCTTAAGCAGGAACGCTGAGGGAAGAGGTCTGGACCTAAATACCTCGGCACTATCTAGGAGCAACTAGTGCATACTGTAACCAGGAACCCTGCCTGTCCTAATAGCTAAAAAATAAATTAAATTAAATTAATAAATCAAATCCATTAGTGCTACCAAAAAGAGTGTAAATAAATAATAAAGTAAATCTAGCTCGACGCGCGTTTCGGCGTGTCAGCACGCCGTCGTCAGGAGCAATGAACTGTTTAGATTCCCAGTGCTGGTTTAAATACCTCTCTGTATAATTGTTCCGTGAGTGTTGACGGCTGTGTATACCACGTGGTCCGCCATCCTAACTCGGTGCTCATTGGTCTGATCCTGGTGCTAATACCTCCTCTCTATGATGATTGGACTGACTTGTTTATGTTCCCTCCTCTTGCTAGCCGCGTCATATGACGCGGTCTCAATCAAGCGAGGGGAGGAGTGGGGCTTCCATTCATTGGTGCTCGGCCCTCCTGTCATCTTTCGGACCTGCCCCATTAGCGTCATATGACGCGGTGCTCGGCATAAGCCGTGAGTGCTAGTAATGGGGCAGTGGGCGGTATGAAGGAGTGATTTAACCCCTGCAGCATTAATCTTAAGGCTGTATATGATGGTCAGTTTACACTGTGTATAAGAGAGGTGCTGGGTGTTTATGGTGCTGAATGCATCCATAAAAAAGCAACCAGAATGTGATCAGTGCTGTGTACCATCTATGGAACAAATAATGGTAACGAGGTGTAACATCTATAGTGATGATTATAGAGTAGCAGAGGTATATCCATACGGGAATCAGCACACAACATCCCTTAGTAACAATATATATACAAGGTTTACGTGTGTATTATTTACAGTGACTAAGTTTGTGTCCCACAACAGGACTGGTGGGAATCACCATTATTAAAACATCCAAAAATGAGAGGAGGATGGAGAAGACATTAGAGGAAGGCTGAGAAGGAGAACCCCTCATTCAGACCTGCCGGGGAGAGGGTTTTGAGTTTATAAATCCAGTAGGATTCACGTTGTCTAAGTTTCGTGTCCCAATCCCCCTTCCGTTGAGTCTGTGGGATGTATTCAATCCCTATGAATTTTAGCTTATTTGCCGAGTTTTGATGATGGATTTTCAAATGACGTGAGATTGGTGTTTCCAGGTGTCTTCTGACTGAGTTGACGTGTTCCCTGATTCTCAGTTTAAAGGGTCTGAACGTTTTGCCCACATATTTCATACCGCATGAACAGGTGAGTAGGTAGATTACCCCTTCTGTCCTGCAGTTAAAAAATGAATGTACAGGAAAAGTTTCCTTGTTGTTGCTGTCCGTAAAATTCTTGGACTTTAAATTGATGAATTGACATGCACTGCAATGTCCACATCTGTACGTCCCCTTGGGTAGGTAATTGTTCCCTCCTTTCTTTAGGGGGGCAAGGTGGCTCTGTACCAAGGTGTCACGGAGATTTTTACCCCTGCGTGCCGTTACAGAGGGGAAGGTGGTGACTACCTGTTTGATCTGAGAGTCAGAAGTCAGAATGGGCCAGTACCGCTTAAGGGTGCTCATCATAAAATCCCAACCTGCATCATAGGTGGCAATGCAGCGGATTAGTTTCTGATCTTGCCCTAGTGTCTTGTTGTCAGTCAAGAGGGACTTGCGTTCAGTGCTGATTGCTCGGCTATAGGCCTTGCGTAAGACCCTATTGGGGTAACCCTTATCCTTAAAAGCACGTCTGAGTTCCCATGCTTTGACCTTGAAGTCGTCCACAGAAGAGCAGTTTCGCCTTAATCTTAGGTATTGCCCTATTGGTATGCCCGCTTTGAGGGGGCGAGGATGATGGCTATGCCAATTCAAAAGGCTGTTGGTAGCTGTGTGCTTTCTGAAGAGGGTTGTTACGATGGCCCCTTCGGAAATGGATATAGTAATGTCCAGAAAATTAAGTTGTTTACCCCCTATCTCACTGGTGAATTTGAGATTAAGATCATTCTTATTTAAAAGGTTTACAAAGGTTTGGAAATCTTGTGCAGTGCCGGTCCAGATAATGAGCACGTCATCTATATAGCGCTTCCAACAGAAGACCATTGCCATGAAATGGCTCAAATGTGGAGCGGACCTGATATGGTTTTCCCAGGTGCCGAGATAGAGATTTGCATACGATGGAGCACAAGATGTGCCCATCGCAGTCCCCCTAATTTGTTGGTAAACTGTACCATTGAACAAAAAAATATTCCTAGTAAGGATTGTTCTAAGTATATTAGAAATAAGTTCAATGTATGCAGACGGGGATTGTAACTCTTGTTCCAGAATGGTTCTTATGTTGCTAATTCCCTGTGTATGGGGTATAGAGCTATATAGTGACTCTACATCCAGACTGCATAGTAGTGCCTGGTCTGGGATGGAGATGTCCTTGAGGTGGCTGAGCATTTGTTTTGTGTCCCTTATGTATGATGGTAACTTGGAGACAATAGGCGACAAGATCTTATCCAGAAAGATGCTGAGATTCTGAGTCAAGTTGCCACATCCAGATACGATCGGTCTACCCGACGGGTTGTCTAGGGATTTATGGACCTTAGGTAAACTGTAAAAAGTTGATAATACTGGTTGTCTTACTAACATGAATTCAAATTCATTTTTGGTAATCAAATTGTCAGTTAGGGCTTGATTCAACATAGTTTTAATTTCGGCAAGAAATTGAGTTATAGGGTCGTGTTTTAGTACTTGATAGGTCTCCCTATCGTCTAGTAATTTCTGTACCATCCGTATGTAATTCGAGTGATCCATCAGGACCACATTACCGCCCTTGTCTGATGGTTTGATCACCAGTTGATCATTTTCTTTGAGTTCCTTTAGTGCTGTTTTTTCTATCCTAGTGAGGTTACCAAGGGGCTCAATTCCAACAGTCCCTAGTTCAGCTTCTTCAATTGCCCTGCACACCATTTCTAAAAAGACCGTAATGTTCTTATAGTCCTTTATATGAGGTGTGAAGCGACTCTTTGGTGTGAGGTGGGTAATTGGGATATCGCTGACATTGGGATTATTAGAGTCAAGAAGTTCAACTAAAGCGTCCAGGCAGTCCATGTCCTTAATTGTCAGGCCTAGGCTGGATGCTTTGAGTTCTTTTTTATGCATATGGTATTTGTGTAGGGCCAATTTACGGGCGAATAAATGCAGGTCTTTTGTCCAGATGAATTTATTAAATGCAGGTGTAGGTACAAAAGACAGGCCTTTAGAGAGGGTTTTACGTTGGGTGTCAGATAGTACGATTGAGGACAAATTAATTATCCTTAAGTCATTAGTTATTAACGTCGTTGTCTCCGCTGACCCCTGCCTCTCAATGCTTGTCTCGTTCTCGGACGTTGGAGTTCGTCTGCCTGTCTTAGCCCTAAAAAATCAACACCCTTCCTTAGTATGCTTTTTGGCTCAATTGGTATTGGGTTGGTGGTTGTGGATTCCCCCTCAGTGTCAGTAGATTCGTATTCGGAGGTACTAAAATGGTCAGAATCAATTCTTACTTTTCTTTTTGTCTGGCGATAGACTCTCCCTGTTTCAAAGTCTGTAGTGTCTCTTACAAATTTGTGATGTTTCTTGACTTTGATTTGATATGAGAATCTATCTAAATTGGTCTTCAGTTTAACCTCTAGGCTTTGAAATTGGGGATCTTCCTTAAATTTCTGAATATTCTCAATCTCAGTATCCAAAGTCTTTTGAATATTGGTCAAATTTATGGTCTCGTATTTACACACTATGGACATGAATGTTGAGGAGCACATTGCTGCTGCATCTTCCCATTCCCGTGTAAAACCCTCTATCTCAATATGTCTAGATGGTGGGACTAGGACTCTCAAACCCCTTGGGATAATCTTTTTGGAGATGTATGTCTCAAGAGTGGAGATCTCCCAACTTGTTTTAATTTGTTGTTTAAAGATTTTGGTTAATTTATTAAAACCACTTTGTATATCCACAGGGGGTGGAGCCTGTAAGGAGGAATTAGTAGAGAAGATGCTATCAGCATCTGAGCACCATTGTTTGTGGTCTATTTTATTAGTGAGAAAACCAGCCATAAGTACCAATATTCTATCTCAAATCCTAAAATAACGTCCTCTCGTAGGTAGGATGAAAACAGGGCTAAATGTGGTGCATAACACCTGAAAACAGAAAGTAGAAAGATGGTGGCACTTGTGCAGAGGTCAGAAAAAAGACCGGTGGACCAGTGTCACGATGCCCTGTAATAACTCTCCCAGAAGGGAATAACCCTTAATTGAAAATAATTAGGAGGAAAGGAGGGGACTAGAGAAAGTCCCTGAGGTGGAGAGTTATAGTGAAAAAATGGAGGGTCCCTACCTTTAATAATCCTAAGGGGTAAAAACAAACAATAGAGAAAGAACAGGACAGGTAAACCAAAGGTAAGGGGTAATACTAGCAAACATGGGACAATTAGTGTCACAGGTCCTCCCTAAAATTGGGAGGTTACCTGATGATGTCCTCAGCTAGATAGGTTCCCCTTAACCCTAGTGGAGGGATCAGAACTGGTAGGTAGAGCTTGCTACAAACGGAGGAGCAGTAAAGGGAAAAATCCTCTACCAGGGGACACACACAGGGTCCCAATGTACACCTTAACAGGACTACTGAATGGAGAGGACTGACCCTAAATACCTCGGCACTATATGAGAACCACTAGTGCCTACTGTGACCAGAGTCCCTATAGCTCCCCCAGACCAAAGCCCTTGTAGTGCAGAGCAGCGAGAGACCTCTAAAGAGGGACACACAAGGTCCCAAGTGACCTAAGCAGGAACGCTGAGAGAAGAGGTCTAAACCTAAATACCTCGGCACTATATAGGAGCAACCAGTGCCTACTATAACCAGAGACCTCAAAAGGGGGACACACAAAGTCCCAAATAGCTTAAGCAGGAACGCTGAGGGAAGAGGTCTGGACCTAAATACCTCAGCACTATCTAGGAGCAACTAGTGCCTACTGTAACCAGGAACCCTGCCTGTCCTAATAGCTAAAAAATAAATTAAATTAAATTAATAAATCAAATCCATTAGTGCTACCAAAAAAGAGTGTAAATAAATAATAAAGTAAATCTAGCTCGACGCGCGTTTCGGCGTGTCAGCACGCCGTCGTCAGGAGCAATGAACTGTTTAGATTCCCAGTGCTGGTTTAAATACCTCTCTGTATAATTGTTCCGTGAGTGTTGACGGCTGTGTATACCACGTGGTCCGCCGTCCTAACTCGGTGCTCATTGGTCTGATCCTGGTGCTAATACCTCCTCTCTATGATGATTGGACTGACTCGTTTATGTTCCCTCCTCTTGCTAGCCGCGTCATATGACGCGGTCTCAATCAAGCGAGGGGAGGAGTGGGGCTTCCATTCATTGGTGCTCGGCCCTCCTGTCATCTTTCGGACCTGCCCCATTAGCGTCATATGACGCGGTGCTCGGCATAAGCCGTGAGTGCTAGTAATGGGGCAGTGGGCGAGATGAAGGAGTGATTTAACCCCTGCAGCATTAATCTTAAGCACTGGGAATCCAGCACTGGGAATCTAAACAGTTCATTGCTCCTGACGACGGCGTGCTGACACGCCGAAACGCGCGTCGAGCTAGATTTACTTTATTATTTATTTACACTCTTTTTGGTAGCACTAATGGATTTGATTTATTAATTTAATTTAATTTATTTTTTAGCTATTAGGACAGGCAGGGTTCCTGGTTACAGTAGGCACTAGTTGCTCCTAGATAGTGCCGAGGTATTTAGGTCCAGACCTCTTCCCTCAGCGTTCCTGCTTAAGCTATTTGGGACTTTGTGTGTCCCCCTTTTGAGGTCTCTGGTTATAGTAGGCACTGGTTGCTCCTATATAGTGCCGAGGTATTTAGGTTTAGACCTCTTCTCTCAGCGTTCCTGCTTAGGTCACTTGGGACCTTGTGTGTCCCTCTTTAGAGGTCTCTCGCTGCTCTGCACTACAAGGGCTTTGGTCTGGGGGAGCTATAGGGACTCTGGTCACAGTAGGCACTAGTGGTTCTCATATAGTGCCGAGGTATTTAGGGTCAGTCCTCTCCATTCAGTAGTCCTGTTAAGGTGTACATTGGGACCCTGTGTGTGTCCCCTGGTAGAGGATTTTTCCCTTTACTGCTCCTCCGTTTGTAGCAAGCTCTACCTACCAGTTCTGATCCCTCCACTAGGGTTAAGGGGAACCTATCTAGCTGAGGACATCATCAGGTAACCTCCCAATTTTAAGGAGGACCTGTGACACTAATTGTCCCATGTTTGCTAGTATTACCCCTTACCTTTGGTTTACCTGTCCTGTTCTTTCTCTATTGTTTGTTTTTACCCCTTAGGATTATTAAAGGTAGGGACCCCCCATTTTTTCACTATAACTCTCCACCTCAGGGACTTTCTCTAGTCCCCTCCTTTCCTCCTAAGAATTAAGACTAGCTTTCTGTGACTTATCTAAATAAAGAGTATTGTTCACCGTATTATGTCTTATGGTATTTTATTTTTGCCCACTTTTTACAGGCCTACTGCTCTGTCGGTTTCGGCACACCACAACCGACTAGTTCCAACTCATTGATATTATGGTTATTATATGCTAGATTTCTGTATACGGCTATAGTGCCCCGACTACAAATTTGAAGGCTTGGCCTGTAGTTGTGGGAGGGGCTTGGTTTCCCTATAAAAGGGCTGCCAATCCGCTAACACCTTACCATTAATGGTCTGGCAAGTCCCCCCACCCGCCACTCCCTCTATTACAAACACCCTCTAAGGTGGGCCCACTTTTTACAGGCCTACTGCTCTGTCGGTTTCGGCACACCACAACCGACTAGTTCCAACTCATTGATATTATGGCTATTATATGGTAGATTTCTGTATACGGCTATATTGCCCCGACTACAAATATATATATATATATATATATATATATATATATATATATATATAATTACACAAGATCTAGAGCACTCACGTATCCACTAAACAGCAACTTCAATGTTGACAGATTTTATTAGTTTTTTTTTTTTTTTTTTTATAAAACAAACAAACCTAATCTAGGCAAAACTAATGGGGGGTTTAGTTACATTATATGATCATACATTGCATAAGCCTGCCACAACGCCAATGTACCCCATCTTTGGCAGGTCCTACTCTAACAGCCTAATGTCTGCTCTTATGAGATTAACCCACTTACTTGGGGAAAAAAATCCATCTGGGGCTCTGTGCAGTACAAGGCTAAATAGGGGCCTGGGATGAGGCACCTGTGACAGGGAGGGGTGCAAATCCAAGGAGTATGCTAGACTCCCAAATATATATATATATATATATATATATATATATATATATATATATGAAACCAGGGGGCTGCACTCACCTGAACATGCATTAAAAGGGTGGCTGCTGTGGGGCAATTTATACAATACACAAGATCCAGTGCACTCACCTATCCACTAAACAGCAAATTCAATGTATATATATATATATATATATATATATATATACATATACATACACATGTACAGAAAAGGATTATACTCCTGATTTTGTTTGCAAAGTGTATGTGGTGTAAATAATACTGCTTTATTTGTTCAATGCTTTCACAATACCAATCAAAATTTCAGTCAGTTATCAGGACTTTTTTATCAAGACCTTGTGCAGTGTTTCACAACATCAGTTAACCCCTTAAGACCGCAGGACGTACTATGCCGTCCTTATTTGGGCGGCTCTAAACGCCGCAGGACGGCATAGTACGTCCTGGGCGGTCTTACCCCCCACGTGGCCGGCGGCACATGGCCACTGCAGATCGCGGTCGGGGGGCATGCCTGGCCCCTCAGGCAGCCCCCCTGTGCCTGGGGACCGCGGTCTGCAGCTTCCGATCGCAGTGACAGGCTGTCACTGCGATCGGTATTTACCAGGTGTCAGACGATTTTAAAATCGGCTGACACATGGAGCCGCGGCATTTTCAATCTGCAGATCGCGGTCGGGGGACATGCCTGGCCCCCCAGGCAGTCCCCCTGCGGTCAGTGACCGCGATCTGCAGAGTCTGATCGCAGTGAGAGGCTGTCACTGCGATCTGAATGCAGAGACAGCCTCTCCCTGCGATCTGATCGCAGTGACAGCCTGTCACTGCGATCAGAGTTACTATGGGTCAGCCTATTGGCTGACCCATAGTAACTGCAGGCAGGATCCCCCTGCAGATCACGGTGGGGGGCATGCCTGGCCACCCAGGCACTCCCCCTGTGGCCAATTACCGTGATCTGCAGGAGGTGATCACAGTGACAGCCTGTCACTGTGATCACTGATCCTGTGTGTCAGCCAGTGATGTAAAATCACTGGCTGACACTGTCTCTGCCCCTCTGCTCCCCTCTTAACCCCTTAATGTTACAAAATTAAAATAAATTACAGTTACACATCAAATGTACTTAGATCATTTATATATATATATATATATATATTATATATATGATCTAAGTATATATATATATATATATATATAGAGACACACACATTTACACATACACTAAGTGTATTTTAATATTTATATATATATATAATTATATATATATATATTAATATCAAAATACACGTAGAAGGATATTGATTAAATATATACATAATTATATATATATATATATATATATTTTATAATAAAAAAAATATAAATACGTTTAAAAAAAAAATAATTAAAAATATATATATGTGTGTAATTTCGTTCTAACTGTATTTTGATATTAATATATATATATTGATATAAAATACACGTAGAACGAAATAATATATATATGTATATACCTAAGTATATACGTATACATCACTATATGTATACCTATATATAAATAAAAATAATTGTAAAAAAATTATATACATATATATATCCACACACGTGTATATATAATAATTTTACATATATATTTATGTAATAATTTTACATAATTAGGTATCCTAATTAATTACAATTAGCGGGACCTGCCTAACAACCCAGGCCGAAAGTATAGGGAATTTAATTTGCTAGCACTATATTTAACCCTATAACTTTCCAAGACACTATAAAACCTGTACATGGGGGGTACTGTTTTACTCGGGAGACATCACTGAACACAAATATTTGTGTTTCAAAACCGTAAAATGTATTACAACAATGATATCATCAGGGAAAGTGAAATTTATTGCATTTTTCGCACACAAACGGCACTTACACTGACGATATTTTTGCTGTAATACTTTTTACTGTTTTGAAACACAAATATTTGTGTTCAGCAAAGTCTCCTGAGTATAACAGTACCCCTCATGTACAGGTTTTAGGGTGTTTTCAAAAGTTACAGAGTCAAACATAAGGCTTGCGTTTCAGTTTTTTCACAATGAAATTCGCCAGATTGGTTACGTTGGCTTTGAGACCGTATAGTAGCCCAGAAATAAGAATTACCTCCATAATGGCATACCATTTGCAAAAGTAGACAACCACATAGAACTAAGAATTTTTTTTAAAAATCTTATTTTCTCTCATTTTTTTATATTGTATTCATATTAAGTTTTTTTTGTCAATCTTTATTTTATTGTGCAAATCATGAACATAGCAGGCTTGTTGCGCCACGACAGCGGTACAAGCCCAATTTAAACTTACATGAGGTAACAGTGCCGTGGTATACAGATTCCTTGCACATTTTTGTGGGTATAAGTGAATACATGGTCATCGAGTATGTCTACTGAAAATAAGCAGAAACCAGCTAACTATCAAGAGAGAGTGTTTTCTCTAGGTTATCTCTCGCAAAACTGAAAACATTAAAACGATGAATAAGCTAAACATAACTTTGGCATTAATTAAGTTGTCCATCGTTGGACATATGACATTGAAACAATGTGAGAATAATATTCGCAGGGCGCTTAGCTGCGGCATATGAGGGGTGAAGCTGATGTGGCTGTGGGGGGCAGTAGTTGTCCGCATATCGTAGGTGACCTAAAGCTCGGTCCTGGAACATAATGATGCGCCATGCATGGGCGTGCATGTTATTTGTTCTATGCTGAAGGGAGCTGTACTGCGTAGTGTGGGCCCTGCTGTATAACCCTGAGATGAGCTGGTGGCCCTTGCGTTCTGTCTACCCTGTTCCCGTCTATAGCGAGTAGTTTAGCGTCCCCTTGTGCCGGTCAGGTAGCGCCTGTAACCCCGAGGGGAAGCTCAGGTGGGGCCATAGATAAATGGCATGAAAGTGCCTTTGGATGCCTGTAATAGTGTGGGTGCTCCTGAAATATGTCCAAGATTCAATACGTTTTAACTTGTTTAGGAGTACAGTGAGTAGCGGGTCTAGTGTATATGTGGTATTGCATAAGAAGCCTTTAAGCTGTAAGAGATTGTGTGCACAACGTATGTCAACATATGCGTGAGCAGGAAGTTATTAGGCACATTCTAGTGAGGTTAGTGAAGAAGAAGAAAAATAAAAATAAACTATTTCCGTGATTGCAAAATTAACACTTAAAATGTTCTCAACTGTAACATGTGTAGAGTCTTATGCAAATGGTCGACGGTGGGGGGCATGCCCTAAAGTGAGTCCCACAGTACCGGGCTCCAGTTCATGTAGTGGCTGCCGCATATGGGTTTGCAGGTGGTCGTCGAGGGACAAATTCCGGTGCGGCGGCTGCGTTCCTCCCTAGTGTGCGCGTGGGTCCAGCTGTGTCTGGCGCTGTAGTGAGCGCAGTCGTGGGGAGGTTCGATAGTCCCAGTGCCACCGTGGCCTCCTGCATGTTATGGACCATGTGAGAGCTGCCTCCTCGGTCAACCAGAAGGGTGCGCCCTGGTCCCCAGCGGTACCGGATTTGGTGTTGTCGTAGGAGGGATGTGAATGGGCCCAGGGATCTCCTCCACGCCAATGTCCCCCTTGAGAGATCAGAGAAAAAGGAAAGTACCATCCCCTCGAAGGTAAGTGTCGGTTGGCCTCTAACTGCTGCCATGATTGCTTGCTTGTCACTGATGGATTGAAACCGGACTATGAGGTCCCCTGTGGCGGTTTGTGGGGCTCTCGCGGACTTTGGTAGGCGGAATATGCCATCGAGGGTGATCGCCTTGGCTGTTCTCGGGGTCACTAGTGTGGTGAGAAGCCTTCTGGCCAGATGTGGTAGTTCCGCCTCTGGGACGGAGTCCAGGACTCCCCTAAGTTTTATGTTGTTCCGGCGAAGTTTATCCTCTTGGGAGGCAAGTAGCTGCTCGTGGAGCAGGGTCTGCTGCTTTAGGCCATGTACTGCCGCTTGTAATTCTGCAATCTGCGTTGTGTGATTATTGGCGGTGCCTTCCACAGCTCCCAGCCTGACTGTGACAAGTTTAAAATCTTCCCTGAGTAGGGCCACATCTGCAGCTATCTTTCTATGGTGGTCTGCCATGAGTTCCCCCAAAGCCTCCATAGTAACTGGGGTGGGTGCTTTCATGGGTGGCTGTGCCTGTACCAGCGTTTGTACCTGTATGGTCTCGGGCTGTGAGGGGTCCCCATCCTCTCCTTCAGAGGTCCCATCCGAAAAATCGGAGCATCCGCCATGCATAGCCGCCATGTGCGCTCCGGTTGCGGCCTGTGCCTGCCGCCACAGAGCCCCGATATCCATGCTCTGTCGGGGTTTTTCGGCTTTCGCCTTTTTCGACCCATTGAGGATGTGTGGGTCTCGATGGCTGTCTGGAGAGGTGATTTGATCCTTTTGCTCGTTTGTATAGGGGGTTTGTCGGCTCAATTATCGGGAGCCCCGCTACCATGCGACCGTCCGCTTTGCCCGCTAAGCTCCGCCTCCCTATTCATATTAAGTTATGTTCCATACCTAAATATTTGATGTTAAATGAAAGCCCTGTTTCCCCTGAATAAAATTATATATAATAAGTGTGGGTGCATTTAATATGAAAGAGGTGAATTACGGTTGGACAGACATATAGCGCAAATGCCAGGTTTTGTTTACGTTTTCTTGGGATCACAACTTGTACATTTGGCTGCGGTCTTAAGGGGTTAATGTTTCAGTTCGTCTTGATAAAAGTCCTGATAGACTGAAACATTGACTGGTATTGTGAAACATTGAACAAATAAAGCAGTATTATTTACACCACTTACAAGTCCTCAGAGTGCATTCCTGTTCGGATATTATTTGATCGGCTGGAGTTCTTTGAGCACCGAGGCAGAAACAAAACTGAAGACAGCCTGTACGAGAGCCTAGAGTTTGTATTATATATATATATATATATATATATATATATATACACACACACACACACACACACACACACACACACACACACACACTTTCTAGTGGATCTCCTGGCTTATGTTTGCTCCTAGGGGGTGGCTACTTGTGATTTCTTAGGATGGAAGTACTGCCTATACAACCAAAGACCATGTTGATGGTGCTGTCTTTTGTGTCTCAACTAAGGACATTTTAGTTGCTTAAGCCTGGTTTATTTACCTGACTAGCTGTTAACACAATTACAGTCAGAGATCTAACTTAATTACAAGTAAAACAAAAGAACAAAGGAAACTATTCCAGAACACAATCATTTAAAAGTCCTGAACGATATGCATGCATTTTTGCACTTTTGTAAACAATGGTTTTAATTAGATTAAGAGAGGAACAAACAATGACTATGTAGTAGGTTTCTAGGTGACTAACAGATAAAATTCCACAGAATAGACTTGTTTCAAAGCAAATAATTAGCATAATTTACACATGCAAAAACACATGTCCACAGACTAGCTGGAAAGAAAGAAAATGTAAATATTCAAGCCAATACAGCATGCTTGGTATGTCATAAAAGAGATTTACTAGCGCAATAGAGCCAACTAGCATCCAAACGCTGGGGCGCATTCCAAAGTGCCTTAATAACATTGCATTGTATAGCCTCATTGGAATATGTTGGAAAATTAGGCCACCCAAAATGAAAAATAAAACTATCAATTGAGCTACTGTGATGTAATTCCAGTAAAATACAAGTTTAGCAGGCTAAGATTGCCACAAGGCATATGTATGTATATGTGTTTGTAGTATCAGTTAGTTAATTACACGTAGCTAAGATACTGTTATCACTGTACTGACCAGGTGCAGGAATGTAAGAACTGGAATTACGCGTCCCTCTCCTTTGTATCAGATGAGCCACGTGGTTAGACCGGATGGATGAGTTTAGACTCTATTTATTAAATAGGTTAAGGGTATGTGTGGGTGTAGTTAATTGTGGGAGGAGCTACAGTGCTATATAAGGAATGTACTCTATGTATTCAGTACTCAGACTTTGCTGTATTTTGGTGACGCTAGTCCCTCTGAGTCCCGATCGGTGATCCAATAAAGAATCTCTTCCTTCCTGAAGAAACCTGTGTCCATCTCTCTGTGCTTGGCTTCCGTCAGTTTCTCCGGTATCATTTGGTGCATTGGCCGGGAAGCTCATCGTTCAACGGTAGCTGAGAGGCAGAGGCGTGAGACGGTCTATCTTTGCCCACGTTCTCTACGGCTGCACCCCTGAACTTCTGCGTGGACCTCCCTTCGTCTCGGCGCCACTGGTCTGTTGTCCAGGAGATCATCGGCCTCTACGTGAGAAGTGCTGGGGTGTCCCCGTCGATGAGTGTGAACTCAGGTTCAGGAACGAGGAGGTAAGACAACTGCTGTTTTAGACGGCAGGACCCACTAGGGGTATACCGATTGTGCGGTAGGCCCAAAGGGGTTTTGAATCAGTGTATCTGCCCCCTCTGTCGGAGGGAAGGAGCGAAGGCGCACCGCTCGATCGAACGCTCTTTAGTCAGACCGTTTGATTTGGTTAGTCAGGCGGGGTCCTGGTGTAAATAGCCCTAGCCGGACACCGGTGTCTTGTCTAGACTAGCGTTCTAGGGTGTATATTACGTTCGCTAGGTCGGAGGGACCGGGAGACTAAGCGGCGCCTGTGTAAATTCGGTTCGCTAGTTCTCATCCTATCTGGGCTAAGTGGGAAGGCGTGTAAATTTGGAACCCACTAGACTTTTGATAGTGCGACTAAGAGGCGCCTGTGTAAATTCGGTTCTCTAGCTCGCTATATATGTGGTGATTGGGCAGTGTGGCTAACCAAAACGGGTGTATATAGTTTTAGGTAGTCCATTCAAGGTACTGGCCAATAGTTTAGTTGGGAATTGTAAATGTGTTAACGATTGTTTTAGTAAAGTGTATATCTTGTTAGATAGCGCGAGCTCAGCCGTCTAGCGAGAGTGTTAATAGTGTGTTGCTGTATTATAGTGCACGGTACCATAACCCTGTATATTTACTGACATTATATAATAAGTACTAATCATTGTCGTCCATTGCATGTTTAACACCATAACCACTAATAATTGTATTGTGACCTTAACTTGTGCTTTGACCTATGCTAACCGTACTGTAACCGCTATTTGTAAAAGACGATGTTACTGGGGTGTGTTATAGACGGGTAATTCGTATATAGAGAATTATAGCGTGGGTGACTGTATAGTTACGCCAAAGGGCATAATATTGATTATATAGTGACTGGTGTAACAGCTGTGTGTGTACGGGAATTCCCTGAGTGTTTATTGTTATTGTGTACGTTTCACTTGGTAACCGTACCACGTGGTGCTGTTGCCAGAGGAAACGGGTGTGACTGTTGAATAGTACGCGTGTATAGTATTCGTTGTCGACGACGTTCCATTGTTAAGTATGGGTGCGTCGCAGTCAACGATTCCGGATCCCTTAGGATGTATGGTTAAGAATTTTAAAAAGGGATTCAAAGTTTGTGATTTTGGGGTAAAGATGTCTCCTGTACGTTTGGTCACTTTGTGTACTAGGGAGTGGCCTACTTTGGTTGCGGCATGGCCGCCACGTGGCAGTTTGGATCCAACTCTGGTACAGCGCTTACACGTGGCTGTATCGGGTAGGCCTGAACTTTACGGCCAGTTTTCTTATATTGACTGTTGGAGACAGGCCGTAAATGACTCGCCAAAATGGCTCCAGACATGCCACGAGGAGCAGTGTCGCCTCATGGTAGCTAGGACTTGCTCGTCCACTAGGACTGGTGTTAGGCCCATTTTGGACACGCCCCCTGAGTCCGAGATCCCTTTGCCGCCCCCTTACTTTCCGTTAAGAAGAAGTGACGCAAACGCAGGAAGTCCTGCACCCCTCCCCTCATTACCCTCATCCACTTCCGCTTCCTCCTCCAGTACAGGATCCACCCCCCCTCGTACTAAATCTCCCCTTCCGGAACCAGAATCCACCCCCATTAGAAACGAATATCCTGATTTGGCGCCACTTCAGACTTCCGGTCAAGCTTCATCTAGCTCGGCTCGAAGTGTTTTATTTACGACCTTTTCCCAAAACCGACCTCCCACATCCCCATACCCTATCTCTCCCCGACCGGAACCCATGACTGACGCCTCTCTACGTAGCCCCATCCAAACCCGACAGTTGACTGGTGCCCAACAATTAAAGCACTATCAGATGCCTCTTCGTCTGAATCCCGGGTCAGCTTATATCGATGCCGCAGGTCAAATGGCACACGCTGACCCAGTCTTCGTATATGTCCCATTTACCACAACCGATCTTTTAAACTGGAAGACCCATAATTCCTCGTATACTGAGAAACCACAAGCTATGACTGATCTGTTCACCTCAATAGTACAGACGCATAATCCGACATGGGCTGATTGCCAGCAGTTACTAATGACTTTATTTAACAATGAGGAAAGGACAAGAATAAATCAAGCAGCCATTAAAGCATTAGAGGATAGAGCCCGTGCTTTGAACCAAGCCAATCCAGCAGCATGGGCCGCGACACACTATCCCAACACCGATCCCGATTGGAACGTAAATGGTGCTGATATGGTTCAACTCAGAGCCTATAGAGACGCTATAATTGCTGGCATGAAAGCCGGAGGAAAGAAAGCCATTAACATGTCGAAGACAGTTGAGGTGATCCAGAAAAGCGATGAAGCGCCCAGTGTCTTTTATGACCGATTATTGGAGGCATACCGCTTGTATACCCCCTTTAATCCGGAAGACGCAGACAATTCCCGAATGGTTAACTCCGCCTTTGTCAGCCAAGCATACGGAGATATTAAGCGCAAGCTACAAAAGTTAGAAGGGTTTGCAGGTATGTCCATCACCCAACTAATGGAGGTAGCAAATAAGGTCTATATGAACAGGGATACAGAAAGTAAGAAAGAGGAAGAGCGCAAGATGCGTAAAAAGGCTGATATGCTAGCGGTAGCGATCGCAGGCGTAGATAAACGGGGCCCAGATAGAGGCAATAATAGATGGAGTAGGGAGCCTTTGAGTAGGGATCAATGCGCGTATTGCAAGGAAGAAGGGCATTGGAGGAACGAATGTCCGCAAAGAGAGCAGTACGAGAGAGACCAACCCAGGGCAGGCTACGGAAACTTTAGAGGTAGAGCGAGAGGTAGAGGAGGCCCCGGAGGGAGTAATGGTTATAGAGGGAGTAATGGGAACAGAGGAAGTGTTAGGGAAGACAGGTATATTCCAGCAGCGCAAAGGTCCCGCGATAGAGAAGGTAGGGACTTTGTAGGATTGGCTGACACTGTCATGGAGGACTATTGATACCGACCGGGCTCCATCCCCCTTGGTCGAGCGGAGCCTATGGTCGATGTATCAATAGGGGGGAAAAGGAGTGCGTTCATGATCGACACTGGTGCTGAACATTCAGTGGTGACTAATCTAGTTGCTCCTCCATCTGGAAGGACTATTACTGTGATAGGAGCAACTGGAAGAAGTGCTGAAAAACCGGTTCTTAAAAGTCGACTCTGTACATTGGGAGGCCACGTAGTAAAACACCAATTCCTTTATATGCCTGAATGTCCAGTCCAATTGCTGGGACGTGATATGCTATCAAAATTACAAGCGCAGATTACGTTCCTACCAAATGGAACAACATCCTTAAAGTTTAATGGACCTTCAGGTATTATGACTTTATCCGTACCAAAGGAAGAAGAGTGGCGACTTTATACAGTGTTGACTAGCCAAAACCCTAGGAGTGATGAGACATTGTTTAACATACCAGGAGTTTGGGCAGAGAACAACCCACCAGGACTGGCCCGCAATATTCCACCAATAAAAATTGAACTGAAACATGGGGTTTATCCAGTGAGCCTAAGACAATATCACATTCCGCAGAAGGCTAAGAAGAACATCCAATCCTATCTGGATAAGTTCATACGGTATGGTATCCTAAAATTCTGTACTTCCCCCTGGAACACCCCATTGCTGCCTGTTCAAAAGCCCGGTACAGATGAGTATCGACCTGTACAGGACTTAAGAGCAGTCAATGATGCGGTTGTTAGCATACATCCAGTTGTACCCAATCCATATAACCTGCTTGCTTTAATTCCGGGCGGGGCTACTTACTTCACAGTCTTAGATCTCAAAGATGCCTTCTTTTGCCTCCGAATTGCCGCAGAAAGCCAATGTATTTTCGCTTTCCAATGGGAGAACGCTGTAACGGGCTCAAAACGCCAAATGACTTGGACAAGACTGCCCCAAGGGTTTAAAAATTCACCTACCCTATTTGGTTCAGCTCTAAGTCAAGATCTACTGGATTTCGAGTCTATCCCAGGAGAATGTGTATTGTTACAATATGTAGATGACTTGTTGATAGCAGCAGTTACAAAAGAAAAATGTCAGCAAGCAACGCACGATCTACTACATATTCTCTGGAAGGCAGGATACAAGGTGTCCAGGAAGAAGGCTCAGTTGTGTTTGCCAACTGTCAAGTATCTGGGATTCCATATCTCTGAAGGTCAAAGGATTATGGGGCCAGAGAGAAAAGAAGCTGTCTGCCAAATACCAATACCCAAGAATAGAAGACAAGTGCGAGAATTCTTGGGGGCAGCAGGCTTCTGTAGGATATGGATTCCCAGCTATGCGATACTGGCAAAACCTCTGTACGCAGCCATCAAAGGTACAGAGCACGACCCCTTCTTATGGACCCAAGAACAGCAAACGGCATTTGAAGATGTGAAGAAGGCTTTGATGAGTGCCCCAGCATTAGGTCTACCTGATCACACACGACCATTCTACTTATATGTACACGAGCAAAGAAGAATGGCTGTGGGAGTATTGACACAGTACTTGGGATCATGGCAAAGACCTGTTGCCTACATGTCTAAGCAACTGGATGCAGTGGCCAGCGGACTTCCACCTTGTCTAAGAGCCGTAGCTGCAGCCGCCCTGCTAGTAGCTGAAGCCGATAAACTCACTCTGGGTCAAGAACTTTATGTACGAGTCCCACATGCAGTACAGACGTTGTTGGATTACAAAGGAAATCATTGGTTTAGTAACAGCCGTATGACCAAGTATCAAGCAATGTTGTGTGAAAACCCAAGAGTGCATTTAGAGACTGTAAACACCTTAAATCCAGCTACCCTTTTGCCGCAACCTACTGAAAGTCAACATGATTGTTTGGAAGTAATGGATGAAGTATTTTCAAGTAGACCAGATCTTCGTGATTTTCCCATCCAGAACCCCGATGTTCAATATTACACCGACGGCAGTAGTTATGTGAAAGAAGGGATCCGCTATGCAGGATATGCAGTGACAACAATAGACAAGGTGATAGAAGCTCGGCCACTGGCGAAAGGAACATCAGCACAAAAGGCAGAATTAATAGCACTAACACGAGCGTTACAATTGGCTGAAGGTTTAAGAGTAAATATCTATACGGACTCTAAGTATGCGTTTTTAACCACTCATGCCCACGGAGCTTTGTATAAAGAAAGAGGACTACTGAATTCAGAAGGCAAAGAAATCAAGTACGCAGCTGAAATCCTACAACTATTGGAAGCAGTGTGGGAGCCGAAAGAAGTCGGTATCATACATTGTCGAGCGCATCTGAGAGGAGATGGTGATGTAACCAAGGGAAATCGGATGGCAGATAGTGCAGCTAAGCGTGCTGCTGAATCAGGAAGACAGGAGTATGTGGGGCATATAGCTGCTCTTATACCAACTCCACTGTCCCAATGGACTCCAGTTTATACAGCTCAAGAAGAGGAGTGGTTAAAGACTGAACCGGGAAAGTATTTGGAGAACAAGTGGTATCAGCTAGAAGATGGAAGAATAGTCATACCAGCATCACTAGCGGTAGAAATTGTCCAAAATTATCACAACGGGACACATTCTGGGAGAGACAGTACTGAAGAATCTCTCAGGAAACATTTCTACATACCAAGATTGTCCAACTTGACTCAGGCCATTGTACGCAGATGTGTAACGTGTGCTAAGAATAATGCAAGACAAGGACCAGTAAAGCCACCAGGAGTCCAGTTTATGGGGGGACTCCCCATGTCCGATCTACAAATAGACTTTACAGTAATGCCTAAATCGGGTGGACATCGTTACCTGTTGGTAATTGTGTGCACCTATTCAGGCTGGGTAGAAGCATGTCCTACTCGTACAGAGAAAGCAGGAGAAGTTGTAAGATTCCTGCTACGAGAAATAATACCCCGATATGGACTACCCTGTTCTATAGGATCGGACAATGGTCCAGCTTTTGTTCATCAGTGCCTACAACAACTGACTCATATGCTTGGTATAAAGTGGAGGCTTCATACTGCATATAGACCCCAGAGTTCTGGTAAGGTAGAGAGAATGAATAGAACTATAAAGAACCAGTTGGCTAAAATGTGTCAGGAAACCCAACTTAAGTGGAACGTTCTCTTACCCATAGCTTTATTGCGAATCCGCAGTACCCCTACCAGAAGGATGGGCCTCTCTCCTTTTGAAATCATGTATGGGCGACCACCTCCCGTACTTGGTAACTTAAGGGGGGACTTGAGTCAGTTGGGAGAAGGAATTACCCGGCAGCAGGTTGTAGAGTTGGGTAAGACTATGGAGGAGGTACAGAAATGGGTACAAGATAGATTACCTGTGAATATTTATCCCCCTGTTCATAGTTATCATCCAGGAGACCAAGTGTGGATTAAAGAGTGGAATAATGTACCGTTAGGGCCCAAGTGGAGAGGTCCTTATGTTGTTCTTTTGTCTACCCCTACAGCGATAAAAGTAGCCGAAGTAACTCCGTGGATACATCACTCCAGGGTTAAACCAGCAGCAGTCGATTCTTGGCAAATTACAGCAGATCCAGAGAATCCCTGCAAGATCCGGTTGAAACGCACTACTCAGTCGGAGTAACGAGGAATTATTGTGGATTACAAATTTTATTGTTACAGGTGTGAGTGAGAAGGCCATAATAAAGCCTGTCCGCTTACCAACACATAGTGTATAAGCCAGGAAAGTCTCGAAGGGACACCTGTGAAGACGAGCAGAACTCCATTCCCTGCAGCCCTCACATCCTGGAAGCTGAGGTTCCATCGCACGGACGAAGACTGAGGATGACGGCGAAAGATGTGCTTTTGATTGTGTTTATTTATATGTGTTTTTATATTCAGGAAGGTAGAGGTACCGACACTCCTAGCTGTGAGGTATGCATTAAGACTACGAGAACAGGTAACCATATTTCCCAAACCCTAATTTGGCATTCACAATACGAATGTAAAGGAGAGGTATCAAGATGTAGATACCTAAATATAGACTATAGTGTGTGCCATTTAGGAGTAGGAGAACCTAAGTGCTTCAGTCCAGAGTATCAACCTCGTACAATTTGGTTGACTCTCAGGAATGGAGATCCTCAGGGGACCCTAATTAATAAGACGGTGTTAGAATCCGTACATTCTTCGGGTGTTCTGCTATTTGATGCATGTAAGGCGATATCAAGTGGTAGAAAACCGTGGAATGTATGTGGGGATCTTAGATGGGAGAGGACGTATGGGTCTAATGATAAATATATTTGTCCCAGTAGTAAAAATAAATATGTGAGTCCTAGATGCCCAAATAAAGACTATAACTTTTGTCCATATTGGTCTTGTGTGGGGTGGGCGACTTGGGGACAGACAGTAGATAAAGACATGATAGTGACTAAGTTGCCGACTAGCCCTTATTGTAAGTCTATGGAATGCAACCCAGTCCATATACTTATTAATAACCCCGACAAGTTCCTAGATAAGTATGGAAATTTATTTGGGTTTCAGATATACGGGACGGGTTTAGATCCTGGGACATTATTGTTTATAGGAATAGAGACTGATACGGTATCCTCCCAGACTCATCAAGTATACCATTCCTTTTATGAAGAGATGAGTATAGATAATAAGATCCCCCATAACGCTAAAAACCTGTTCATTGACCTAGCTGAAAGTATTGCCGGTAGTCTTAATGTTACCAACTGCTATGTGTGTGGAGGTACTAACATGGGAGACCAATGGCCTTGGGAAGCAAAGGAGGTAATGTCCGGTTCTGAGGCAGTTGACCAACTAATATCTACACAAGCCGATTATCATTTGAGTGTTAGAGGTAAATCTGAGTGGAGATTAAAGACCTCCATCATAGGTTATGTTTGCATAGCAAGGAAAGGAATAATGTATAATACTTCTGTAGGAGAATTAACTTGTCTAGGGCAAAAAGCTTATGATGATGATACTAAAAATACAACTTGGTGGTCGGCTTCAAATGTCTCAGAACCATCTAACCCGTTTGCTAGATATGCCAGTTTAAAGGATGTGTGGTTTGATTTATCCATCACATCTACCTGGAGAGCCCCAGCAAATTTGTACTGGATCTGTGGTAAGAAAGCCTATTCGGAGTTGCCACAGGACTGGGAAGGGGCATGTGTGTTGGGTATGCTCAAACCATCCTTCTTCTTGTTACCGATTGAAACAGGTGAGACTTTAGGTGTTAAAGTGTATGATGTGAATCATAGGAAGAAAAGGGGACCCTTAGAGATAGGCACCTGGGAAGATAATGAATGGCCTCCCCAGCGTATCATAGATTATTATGGGCCAGCCACGTGGGCAGAAGATGGTACCTTTGGTTATAGAACCCCAATTTATATGCTCAACCGTATTATAAGATTACAGGCGGTGGTTGAGATTATTACTAATGAGACCTCACAAGCACTCAATCTTCTAGCGAAGCATAATACCAGGATGAGGACAGCAGTGTACCAAAATAGATTAGCCTTGGATTACCTTTTGGCAGTAGAGGGAGGTGTATGTGGGAAGTTTAACCTGAGCAATTGCTGTCTTCAAATAGATGACGAAGGGCAAGCAATAGCTGAGCTTACTAGCCATATGGTTAAACTAGTGCATGTGCCTACTCAGGTATGGAAAGGGTACAATCCAAGTAGTTGGTTTGGTAGCTGGTATGAGTGGTTTGGAGGGCTTAAGGCAGTGGTAGGTGGAGTCCTACTGATTTTACTGTTGTGTCTACTCCTACCGTGTCTTATACCCTTAGTAGTTAGGTCTGTGCAAAGCCTGATAGGAAGTATAGCAGAGAGGAAGGCTGCTGCACAGATAATGGCGATATATAAGTATAAGGCTCTAGATCAAGGAGAACCAATGCAGGAAGATGAGTGTTAAAAGATTCACATCATAAGATAAGTCTGGTCTGGTTCATGGTAACCTGAGGTATATGCAAACCAAGGTTAAGTGATGCCTCAAGTAATTGTGAAATATCAGAGGCATCAAAGGGGGGAATGTGATGTAATTCCAGTAAAATACAAGTTTAGCAGGCTAAGATTGCCACAAGGCATATGTATGTATATGTGTTTGTAGTATCAGTTAGTTAATTACACGTAGCTAAGATACTGTTATCACTGTACTGACCAGGTGCAGGAATGTAAGAACTGGAATTACGCGTCCCTCTCCTTTGTATCAGATGAGCCACGTGGTTAGACCGGATGGATGAGTTTAGACTCTATTTATTAAATAGGTTAAGGGTATGTGTGGGTGTAGTTAATTGTGGGAGGAGCTACAGTGCTATATAAGGAATGTACTCTATGTATTCAGTACTCAGACTTTGCTGTATTTTGGTGACGCTAGTCCCTCTGAGTCCCGATCGGTGATCCAATAAAGAATCTCTTCCTTCCTGAAGAAACCTGTGTCCATCTCTCTGTGCTTGGCTTCCGTCAGTTTCTCCGGTATCACTACTTTATCTATTGCTTTGCTTGTGTTTGAAAGAAATGTTACACCCCCACCCCTCCCTCTCCCCCCCAAAAATCCAGCATTTATTAAGATAAGGTAATTTGGGCAACTTTATGCTGTAAAGTTTTATTAACATAGGTGTGTGCAAATAGTGCTCGGTCACACCCTAATGTAAGATCAAAGGGTCCATCTATCTCCTGTTTAGGTATTCTAGGAACTGAAACAATGGAGATCCCACCCAGGCTCCTCTGTGTCTGGGAGATAACTACATCAAGTAATCTGATCTAATCAACCTCCAGACAACAAGGCGGTTTAACAGAATATCCCTAAAGCACACACATAAACATCAGAAAACACGTGTGGTATCCCAAGACTGTTAGTCTATAAGTGCCATAACTGGCAAAATATCACTGTGATCCGTCACAGGGGTCAGAGTAATTTCAGTTTCAAGTTTCAGTTCCACATAGCGGAATGCTGGGTTTTTGAATATAAAATAATGATGGCCAATAGATTCTGTAGCACTGTATAACAAATACAATAAGCAAGTAGTTACAACAGGACAAGATGGATGTACAAGAATGGATGGTGAAGGTGCTTTGTGTACACTCGCTTATCATTAGGACAAAACAATTGTATTTAGTACCTAATTTTTTTAAATGAGTATTTTATTTAATTAAACTTTAAACTTTCTCAGCGTACACTAATGTAAAATTTGTCACAGGACTTTGATAAAATTTCTATGGATGACTGGTTCAGTCTTTTCAAAACTGGGTCACTTTTAAGCCCAAAAGTGAGGCACACTCAAAAAATTAATCCTAACCAGACCATGACAATTTTCCAACCAAATTATTCAAAACTGTTAGAAAAACTTTCCAAATTATTTATCTGCAACAATGCCTATAGACGATAAAAGTGATGTTTGTAGATAAATATTATTGATGTTTGTAGATAAATATAATAATTTGGAAAGCTTATCAAACAGAGGACTTTTTCTGGTCAACTTAAAAATCAATGTGGTGAGCTCACGCCCAGCCACAAAGTTCAACTAGGAGTTTCACCCCATCTTATTTTATTTAACACATACTACTTTCCATAAAACTGGGCTCTATCTAGAGTGCAATGTATCAATAACTAGTTTTTATGTGAATAACCTAGAACGTATTGTTAAGTAACTAGGCTACTCAAACAATATGGCCGACATGAGCAAGACTGGTTGGGTTCTCCAGCCATGGCTCTGCCCACGACACCCCACTCAGCCAATCAGCGAGTAAGAAGGGCAGTCTCCGGCCAATCACGACACCGGATCCCTTGTGAGGGGCGGGGCTTAGCGTGTGTCGTATTTCAAAGAAGCGGCTATATAGCCAACGGTAGGCGCCTTTGAAAGAAGCCATTTTGTATTTTTTTTTTGCGGCTCGCGTTGGAGGATCCTGCGTTAAAGCGGCCGGCCAGAAGGGGGGTGGCCGCGCTGGAGGAGACTATCCCTGGCAGCTGTTAAGTTTTGATCTCGTTAACCGCTTGTGTCCCAGCATGTCTTCCCTGGACGAGGTGGCCCAGAGGCGCCGTGTGGCCATGGAGGGGGAGAAAGTGGTGTATTCCCGCTCGCAGCTGCTCTGCTCGGCCACCAAGCCGCTGGAGGACGCGTTCGAGGTGTTCGTGCCGGAGTCCAAGCAGTTCATGAACTCGGACACGGAGCTCTGGAACTTCCTGTGCAGCCTGAAGAACGACTTCTCGCCGGTCGTGCTCCGCAGCAAGGATGTGTACGGGTACTCGTCCAGCCGCTCGGTGGTGCCGGACCCCAGCCTTATCTCCCGCGGGAAATCAAAGGACAAGCCGGCCGCCCAGCCCAAGAAACCGCCTGTCCAGAGGAAGAGGAAAGGGGCAAGACTGACCCTACGGAAACGCCGGCGGGGTAGGACCGGCGGCAGCGAGGAGTCCGGCACCAGTAGCACAAGCGGAGGCAGCAGCGTGTGCAGCAGCCCAACTCCATCGGAGCTCCCCGGGCTCCTGGGCATGAACAAATCCCTGGAGGACATGTGGAAAGCGGCTAACCACAAACAGACGGTTTTCCCATCCATTCGGGTCACCGATGTCTCCTGCGAGGCCAAAGTAGCCGCTGCCCGAGTGAGGGCGCAGAAGATCCTGAGGGTCAACCTGCAGCCGGTGGTGGTGATCAAACGCTCGCCCATCCTGTCCCCGTCCTGAAGAGACCTCTCGGTTTCTCTACCGGGTGCTCAGCTCTGCTCCCTATGCACTTTCATTGCTTGTCTCCGCCTGGAGGCTTTGTGGACATCACCTACTTGGAGGTTGCGGCTCCGGTATTCAGTCAACCTGTTTACATGTCTCTCCATTGACTTTTCATGTGATCACGGCACTTTACTGTAAAGATTTACTACTTACACAAAGAAGAAAAAAAAAAGGGATCTTCCTCTTGAGGACTTGTAGTTTTATTTTAATTGAGATCTACGCCGGGATCCCAAGTTCCCCTCTGCCTGTCTATACATAACGGTTGGATGTAGTTGCAATATTGGTTGAGAACCCGTTAATTGTGTCTAGCGGCTGGTTACCGGGCGACAAAAAGTGCGAGGAATTCTGCGAACCTCAGAGTTCTACTTCCCTTCCTGTCTGGAACGATGTGAAACAAGTACTTCGTACAGGGAATTTGTATGGATAGCTAATCCGTTTAAAGCAACTTGCATCAATCCAGATCAATTGCTAATGTGTTTCTCTTATAGCATGGGAAGAATTTACCTACTTTACCCTGAGAGAGGCGCTCTGGTAGCAATGGGGTTTACAATGTGATCCTTTTTAGAAAGCTTGATAATCTACCACCTATTTGCGTTTCCAGGTTTACCGGAGCTGGCAACTAGTCTGCTTATGCAAAGGAACTTTAATTCAGGAGTTCCTCTAAATTAAAGCATTGTGGCCACTGTTGTTTTTTTTTTCTCCAATCAGTAACTACCTCAAAAATCTGGAGTCGCAGAAAATACTATTCCAAAGACTAGTTTGTTTTGTGATCTATATCATTTCACTTTAACATGTACCACATTACAATATGCCAAGAGGTTTAAAAGACTTGATGTACGAATGAGGCTGTGACAGTCTAAATGCAAGTTTATGCAATTTTTTTCCCTCTTAGTTATTGTTACTTGAATTGTCAAGGTTATAACAAGTATAGGGGGGAACTTGTTACTTTGATAAGCTTGTGGGTGTTTTTTTTGTTTTTTTTCTTTGTAATAATACCTGTTTTATACCAAGCCAAGTGAACAATATATTTCTTTTCAGTGTTTAATAAATAGACTTCACTGAAAGGTATATTTTCAGCCGAAATGTCCTTTTTTTTTTTTATTTTTTTTTTTTTTTTTTTAAATGCAAATTTTTGCAATGTCTGTATATAGCATTTTCACAGGAAGGATATTTATTGTGGACATGGAACGGATCAAGCATTTTTTTTTTTTTTAGTTTTGTTCTTTTTATAGAAGGATGCTGTTACAGGTCAGACATTCTATGGTCTGAATGTGCCTTTACGTCTACATGTCAGTTTTCACTGTGGATGACATGAGCTTTTAACGTGGTAGATATTGGTGCTCCATGCTTTTTGGGAGTCTGTTTTGAGGTTTAATATGCAACATATCTACATGTGTATAATTTACATCTTCACATATGTTGCTACTTTTTATTTAAACTGCTGGGATAATCTTGTCTCTCTAAATTTACCTGTGTTACTAAAATGCACCCTTTCCAATAGTGCCTGGAGTACTGTTTCCACTTCAGAATCTGCAATATTTTACAAAAACCTCTGTCCATTTCCCTAATCAATGATAAATGTAATTAAATACACAATCCAACTCACATGTTAACTGGGTGTCATATAATACATGTAAAAATTGGGTGCTACCTGGTGATAAGCTAATGTTATCACTTTTTAACTATCTGTATAGTTTTGTAAAAAAATAATTTTTTTTTTCCTGAAATGTACACTGCTAGAACTGTTAAGGGCAAAGATGATGGCCAGTTTCAGGATGTCGAAAGGTCATTTCATACTAGAGATCATTTGTATATCATTTAGTAAGTTATGGAGTATAAAATAAAACTTCCTTCCAGTAAGTTTTGTGTATTTATTTATCCCCCCCGTCTCCCCCTCCCCACCTCCACTCCCAAAAATATCATTGTGCAGGATTCTAGGGTAACAGAGTTTTTTGCTTCATTTTATTTGCCACGTAGAGTGGCTTTTAACTCCTTAAGTACACGTGACATGTCATGATTCCCTTTTATTCCAGAAGTTTGGTCCTTAAGGGGTTAAAAGCCACTCTACGTGGCAAATAAAATGAAGCAATTTAAAACTCTTTTGCTATCATCTAAACTGTTTTAAAGTGTTACTCCAAACATCATAACTGCCTTCTGCTGTAGTGGTTATGACACGAGGAGTACCCTTTTGTCACTCTCTCGTTAATGTGGCAAATTGGTTGGCCCTCTTACCTAGATTCACACCAAGGGCTGAGTCTCTTCTGATGCAGGTGGCGGGCTTAAACCAGACTGCAATCCCATTGGTCATTCATGGGCTGAGAATATCAGCTGGTTGCTTTTAACCAAGGAATGATACTCTCTTTGCACAGAAGTTACATTAGCCAGCTGGCTAATGACATTGTTGGGAGTGGAGTTGCACTTCTGGCAACATTATTCACTGTGTCAAGAATTTCATAATGAAACGCGACCCAGATTCCAAGCACTATGGCCTCTTCAAACACAAGTAGTCATGTGGTTTTAAATCAACCTTTAAGTGGAAAAATATTATTTTAACCCCTTAAGGACACATGACATGTCATGATTCCCTTTTATTCCAGAAGTTTGGTCCTTAAGGGGTTAAAATGTAGCTAGAATAGAAATTTGTCATGTGTGGCGGTAACTAACTACACATGCTCTCTTGAACTGTAATTTGGGGGGGAGGGGGGGTGTTATATACGTATATGTTCATCTCCATATTTTGTGCTCCTTTAAATATCTATGAGAGAACCAATGATGAGGGTGTGTCTAGGTTAACTTGAGAGAAAACTATGAATGGGGTTACTAGGGAAAGGTAAATAATCCATTAATTTTACTAGCTTGCCACTAGTGTCATTTAAAAATTGTCTTGGCTGAATTTACTGTGTGCTGAATTCCACATAATTAAACCATACTGGGTAGGAGTTTATGCAAAATGTTTAGCATTTGTACAAAACAATATTCTGAGGAGGCCTGGCTGAGATTTTGAGAACCTGGATTGAAGAGAACTAGCTTCAGAGTTGGTTTGAGAGGGTGGGAGGGAGCTTTCCCTCTTTAATGACAGCTGCTGTTAAGGGCGTATTGACCATTACTACTGCAAATATATGTTTGTGTATGATCTCAAGTGCTGTAACTTTATAGATCTTGCGACTTTAGTGCCTAGGCTATTTCTTGATGCTGGTGATGACTCACAGAAATTGCCATGTGAAAGGAAATAATCTTTCCCAAAGGAAAGCTTATTGGGCAGCTGCCTCCAGTGAGCAAATGCCTTTCCACAGAAGGGCCTCCCATTATAACTGGTCACAGCATGTATTGTGATATTACTGTAAGCTTCAGCACTAAGTGATGTAATTTATCCAGACATTTTGAAGAAGCAATGGGAGCAAAAGTGTTTTTGGAAGAAAAATTAAAAATGCAGCGCAAGTATGTTTACAAATTTAATGTAATTTTGATACATTGGGAACATAAATTGCAGTGTTTATTAAAGTATTGTGGTTGAAATAGAAGTACTGCTTATTCATTAGACAAACAAAGTTTGCTATATGTTATAATCTTTTTTTAATTTTACACAAGATCCAGCGCACTCACCCATCCAATAAACAGCAACTTCAATGTTGACAGATTTTTTTAATTTATTTATTTTTTTTTTACACCTAATCTACCCAACAATAATGGGGGTTTAGTAACATTATATGATCACACATTGCATAAGCCTGCCCCAACGTCAATGTGCCCCATCTTTGGCAGGTCATAAAAAAAATACACATTTTATTTATAAGGTAGATAAAATGAGTACCATTAAATTTGGGGTAAAAGTAACAACCCCTGAAGTTGGGCTATGAAATCACCAGTAAAAATGCAGTTTTTGTGTAAAAAAATAAAATAAATAAAAACAAATATGAACACTAACTTTGGCAAGCGGTTGTGGCTAAATGGCTACTACAAAAGACTGTATATACCCCATTTTGAATATCCTGGGTTGTCTACTTTTTGAAATGGTATGTCATGGTGGGGTTACTTTTAATTTCTTGGCTGCCATATTGTCTCAAATGCAACATAGGCCCAGCAAACCAATCTGTCAAATTTCAATGTGCAAACATGGAAAAGCCCTACATTTCACTCCTGTAAGTTTGCAAAAACTCATAAAACCTGTACATTGGGGGTACTGTTGTACTCAGATGTTGCTGAACATATATTGTGGTGTTCTTTGTCAGTAACACATAACAGGAACTGAGAACCCATGTCTAAAGTACAATGTAAGAGAAAAATAACATAAAAAAATGACTACCCAAAAGTTTGACAAAGACTGGTGGTAGAATTAGTGCATGGAAAGTGTTAAAATATCACCATCTGAAATACTCAGTGTCTATTTTTTTTTAAATATATAGTTTGATAGGGCTAAATTAAATTGGCCCCCTTCAAAAATGTCCCAAATTACACATGAATGCATGATGACCAACTGTGAAAATTCCATATTGGGGTGTTCTTTAGCAGTAACCCTTAAAGTTCTCAGTACATGTATTCTTAATTTAATGTGTCAAAAAAATCACCAATTATTTTATTTTTTTAAACTTGGCAAAGATTGGTGGTTAAATGGTTTCATTAAAAGCGTCAATATACCCCAAGCCTTAGGTTGTCTTCTTTTATAAATATTTTTTTACAGATTTTAGGGGTCATAGTTAGAAAAAGTATGTTTTTTAAAATGTTTGCATCATATTTTATTGTAACGGCTACCCAGGTAGTGAGAGGGTATCAGCCGTTGGAGATGTCCTTTTCCCTGCAAGCTGCTGTGTAAAAGTAAAGCTGGTATAATCCCATTCACGATATCCAAAAGGAGAGTCAGGTTCAGCTGTAAAAAGAGCAGAGTAATATTCCCAAATAATCCCCTTCCAAGAACGAGACAAGGCTACGTTTTGAAGGGTCAAGAAGAACTGAGGTGCTGGCACACCCAGCCTGGTTTTTATTACGGTTGTGCACATACAGAACACACCCAGGGGGAGGCATAAAATAACCAATCAAATAACAGTACAACTCACACATCCCCTCCCCTCATATAAACAGTTAACATAATTATTACAGACAGCAAAAATACAGTTTTTACACATACACTGTAACTTTAAAACCATACATTCGGGGGCGGGGCCTGACCGCCATGCTGACCGGTCGCAGGCCGGAGAGGCTCCTGACTACTTTGGTCCCCAATGGCACAAAACTCTACCATAACCGAAATCTGAGTGACCGGAGGCAGTCATGAGCACCCAGGCAGAAGCCGGAGCCACCGCAGTCCCTGAGATCGGGAGTTCCAGAGCCCCCAGGGAGCGATATGGGACTTTGGGGCCTGCGGCCTACGGGGGTGGAGAGCGGGACGGACGGCCGCCGTCCTGCTTGCGAACCTGGCCACCCTGTGACAGCCTTGGGATGCGCCTCGAGGGCCTCGATTCCCCCCATGGACCGGGGGGGTTATCCCGGTCCCCAGCGGAGGGTCACACCGCCCTACTGAGCTAGGGCACTAAAATGGCGGGGCTGCGGTCCACAATGGTCGAAGCGGCCTCGCCTGTATGCAGACGGAACCACCTAGCTGAGCATCACCCCTACCCAAACAATCCTGCCTTCCGACTGCGTGGCGGGCGGGCTGGGGCTGGAGGTGGAGGGTAGCGCCGGCAGGAGGGGCCCTCAGAAGCTCCACTCACTCACTCTGTGTCCCTGTGGTCGGGTCTGAAAAGGACCGATCGAAGAGGCCCACCAGCGGTAACCCTGCTATCCTGCTGACCCGAGCCGACACCACAGCCACAACGCCCATCGACTACCCTCAATGCCCGCGCACACCTAGACACCGCTAACCGAGGCACGAACTAACACCATGCAACTCTGTGACACTGCAAAACCGATGGAACCTGCAGCACTCTGTGAACTGTGACAAGCACAGGGACAGAACTATACACAGCGATTTTACTGGCAAGCAGTATACCATACCAGACGGAATCAGCTAGGCTAACTTGTGGGACTGATACTGGTCTGGACTCTCTCCTCAACGACCTGGTTTGCTAATTTAGCCCTTAAATGTCACACACCGAAGCTTGAATGTCATGTATTATGTATTATGTATTATGTTCTCTTACACCTTGCTAACCCCTGCTACTGAGATTAACACAGTAAGAGCATAGCAATGAGGATAGCTAGGGCCAGTGTAACAATCTTGCCTCTTCCCTAGACTAAGCCTGAATAATGCTATTTGGATACCACTATCTGATCGCACTTATTGATACTGCTTAGTGTGGAAATTACTCCCACAGGATTCCATTCACAGTTAATGTAATGTATTCTCAGAATAGCTGACTAGTCTGACACAACTGGCTTCTGCCATATGATGAGATCTCTCATACTACTTAATGTATCTACTATGTCCATGACTTGTTAACCTAACAACGACTGCTAAATGGTGATATGTGTACCGCAGTGAATGCTTAAGCCATAGCCTGTATGCCACGAAAATTTACCGGGCACTGTTTTTGGATGTATAGCTATCGTTATATCCACGCCTGCCACAGTCTACCTTACGCTAATGTAACCAAACGATAGAAGAAGTCATTAAGGCTCACCAGCATGTACCCAGCTTGATTTTGTTATCACAATACAAAAAATATGTGCGTACCTTCTAAATGCTACATAACAGTATACACTCTTGTATGTTAACGTTGTCTAAAAATGCTGTTGTGGCATCAATGTCTTGCGATTGTTAAACGTGCACAACAAAAATAAAGAATTAAAAAAAAAAAAAAAACATACATTCAATCTCCATAAAAAATACATATATAAACTCAGCATCCGTCAAACATAAACACTTCCAAAAATCAGCCAAATCCCTCCAGCGGATCAAAAGTTAAGTGGAAGTCCTTTATGACCGAATTTCCTGCCCAAAACAGTTCCATAGATTTGGGCTGTGCGGTCGGTCAATTTCATGCAGAAAAACGAACGGGACTTAGTCTCTGGAGCTGCAAGTTCAGAATGGAAGAAGGTAAGGGTCAGCGGTGTTCGTGTATTTGCGCATCCGATTTTAGTTCCACAGAATCTTTAGCATACACCGCTGACCGCGTTCGAATGAACAAAGATGGCCACCGCCACGTGTTCGACTGTCGAATGGCGGCCACCCAGCGGTCGGCAATTAAACTGCAGTAACCTCACAGCCTGGGAGGTAAATTGCCTGCACACTTTAACTTCTGGGTGATCTGCCTGTGTGGTACTTGGTTCAGTAAGCCCTATTTACTGAACCAAGTGGGAGAAAGCCAGGAACAAGTTATTTTACAGGTCTGGGGACATAGTCTTAAAGGGACATTGTTCACCAAAGTTACAAGATGTCCCCAGACTGTTCTTAAAGGGCCATACACACCCAATAAAAGTTCATAAGTTTTCAGGGGCACAATCTTCCAGGGGCCATATCATGAGGAAGGAGGCTGGCAAACAGGCTTCTCCACAATCCAGGGAAGCAGGGCAATTTATAATTTAAAGGGCCAGTTACAAATAGCGATTTGTAACATTTATAATTTGTTTTATAGTAAATTATATGATATGATGAAAATAATGGTATCTTTAGAAAGACCATTTAATGGCGAGGAAAACCGGTATATAATATGTGTGGGTACAGTAAATGAGTAAGAGTATAATTACAGCTAAACACAAACACAGCAGAAATCTAAAAACAGCCCTGGTCCTTAACGGTATGAAAATTTAAAAACGGTCTGGTCACTAAGGGGTTAATAGACATAGCACACATATTTAAGCCCCCAACAGCCTCATTTACATACAATGGGGTGCATAGAGTACTATAGTACAGGGAAGGGTAAGGTCAGACAATAGCAAGGGCTGATTAGAGATTGAGGAGGGACAGAGCAGCTAGTTTAAACTGGTCTGGCAGTGTCACCGGAACAACAACCTGCTGGGCCAACAATAGCATAGGAAAAAGAGGAAGGGGAAGAGTAACAGACAAGCAATACATTCAACATACCCTGAACCAATAATGGGCACAGGGTGACCAAAACACAAAATGAATCTGGGGTTCCACACAGTGTCTGTCTTCCATCCCCAGTGACTGAGCGTACAGTCACAAGCAATAAAATAGAATTAGTGATTTTACAAATATAAAGTAGCTGTAGTGGAATGAAACCTCACCAGACCCCCTACCAAATCTTAAAGGACCACTATAGGCACCCATACTAATTCAGCTCAAAGAAGTTGTATGGGTGCCAGGTCCCACTAGTTTTAACCCTGCAGCTGAAAACATAGTAGTTTCAGAGAAACTGGTATGTTTACACTACAGGGTTAATCCAGCCTCTAGTGGCTGTCTCACTGACAGCCACTAGAGGCCGCTTCCGCGATTCTCACTGTGAAAATCACACTGAGAAGATGTTGACATCCATAGGAAAACATTGAGTAATGCTTTCCTATGGGCGTTTTGAATGTACGCTCGGCTCTGGCCGCGCATGCACATTCGGATCCAATGTCGGAGGGGGAGGAGAGGTCACCAGCGCCTAAGGAGCCCCACGCTGGATGAAGGTAAGTGGCTGAAGGGGTTTTAACCCCTTCAGCCCAGCAGGAGGGGGGCCATGAAGGTTGGGGGGACCTAAGGATTATATAGTGTCAGGAAAAAGTTTGTTTTCCTGGCACTATAGTGGTCCTTTAAATACAGTGGTGTAAAATATATAGGTTCATATCCACCCATTTTAAGACCACATGTAGGTCACCTGAAACATGGAGACATATTATAAAACAAAGTATGTATTGAGACATTATTATAACAACCTGAAATTAGTCTAGACTTTTTAAAATCCCAGTACACCTATACAGACTTTGTCTAAAATTATAATCATGCAGAACTTACCTTAGAATTCATAACTTAGGACCATTCTCTGGTCCCCTTTTCACCTGTTTTATCTGCAAATATATCATCATTAATAAAAATGTCAGCATGCCAAAGCAGATGTGGACATAATACATTAAGTTATAGGCACGGCGGTCATATGAAATACCAACCAAAAACAAAGTAACAATTACATAGCCTAATCTTTAAAACCCAATTAATGTAGTTTAAGGGCACGTTACTATGCGTGTTATAGCTGTGGAGCTCTAGTATAACCTAGAAAAAGTGGGACATCAGGACAGAGCGATTTTAGCCCAATCTACAGACTTTTTTTCCTAAATGGAGAGACTTGGTAGGTATGTAATGGGCCTGCAGTCAAGGGCATAAAACATTTTACAGGAACAAAAAGTGGTGGCCTCTCTATCAGTGCCGTTGGACTCCGGCTTGGACTGGTCGTCCCAGGTGTGCATAAGGGACTCATTGAATTCCTACTCAAATGTCACTGAGATCAGACGAATCTAATTGGAATCTTGCCTGTTTCCATAATCTTGCTGATTTTGGCCAACTAGTGGATCTTTTGCGCGGTGGTAGTGACGCACCATCAGTGACAGGAGGTAAACTGTCAATCTCATCACTTTTGGAGGAATGTTTAGATTTGGCTGTAAATTAAAACCTAAACTATAACGCAAACAATCAAACCATTAATAAATAAGAATAGCAATCCAAGAACTATAACTATGTCTAAACAATATAAATAGTCACAATATATACAGATCCCACAGTTAAGATCCATGGGATCAGTTGTACTTAACTGAGGGAGCAGCAAAGAAAGAGGAAATTATCTTTTGGGTACCGCCTATTATGGCAAGGAAAGGATGCTGATTAGCTGTTCCTGTTGCTAGACTCACCTCTTTAGTCTATATGTGTATTGTTATATGATTTTTCTAAGTTATTTTTCTTTGCTGCTGAGGGAAATAAGGAAAGAGTGCAGCACAATATGAGCCTCTGTGTCTTAATAAAATCAGACAAGCAGATACATTCCTGGATTATAAAATGTCACATATCTTTTAAGGGGGGAGTGGTCAGCTGAGCAATGGACCAGACGCGTCTAAGAGGAGTTCCAGCTCTATTTTACCCATATCGACATTATTGCCACAAAAATTGTGAGATAACTTAGCATTTACTACACACCAACAGAAAGTTAGCCCAACAAGAGGGCACCCTCTTGCCCGACATACGCAGATCATTTGACAGGCAACAATAACAGCCTCTGCCCAAGATGGCACATGACAGGCCTCAGAAATCTAGTGAGTCGGATGACTCCCACAAGAGTGAGAGCCCCGCTACTTCACGGGCACCGAACGGGATATATCGACGAACGGAGTCAGATGCCGACACCTCTTTATCCACCAAAGGGGACATAAAGAAATTCCTGTTAAGCTAACGAGAGCTGTGGAAGGCGGACTTGGCTGGGGTACAGGCGGAAATGAGCGGCCTGACTTGACGCATCGGCGAGATTGAATCACGAGAACTGGTCAGAGAGCACCATGTGACTGAGAACCGATCCCAGCTGAACTCGCACAGAGAGTTCAGCTCCTCTCCCATACGGCCACCGCATTGGAAACGATGTACCAGCAAAAGAATATCCAACTGCGTGGAGCACCAGAAACAGTGTGCCCAGAGAGACTGCTGGATTTTGCAAATCAGGTAGCTTGGGCTCTGGGGGTTAAGGGAGGTGATTGTACACTGCCAATAGTGTCAGTGTTTTGAGTTCGCAAATCACCCACTGCCCCAGCTGACGCACCCAGAGACCTAATAGCCGTCACACGGGACATTTCCATTAAAGCTGCCCTGCTGGCCAGGGCCAGAAATACCTCCGCAGTGAATGTTGAAGAAGGTGCAATCCAGCTATTTGATGACTTGCCATTCTCTGTGCTAGCGGAACGGAGGAGATTTATGCCAGTAACAAGGCGACTGAGGGAGAGTTGAATTAGATACCGTTGGGGAGTAACAGGGACACTAGTGATACCCTACAAAGATATGGTGCTGACCCAGTCTGCCGACAAGGACCCGGTGACAGTCTTACACACCTTACAGCTGCCTCCTGCAACAAAGCTGCCATCGAGGGCACAGGTTGCTCGGGCTGCCCCTGGTGCAGGACCCAGAGCTGTACCCTAGACCCTCCATAGACTGCCGCGCCATGAGAAGCATCTCACCTTACCAGAGCCCAGTCAGACACCCACACAACAGTTTGCCTAAATGCGACCTGCTAATGTTTTCATGTTTTATAGAAACATAGAATGTGACGGCAGATAAGAACCATTCGGCCCATCTAGTCTGCCCAATATTTTTGAAATACTTTTAATAAGTCCCTGGCCTTATCTTAAGTCTAGGATAGTCTTATGCCTATCCCACGCATGCTTAAACTCCCTCACTGTATTAACCTCTACCACTTCAGCTGGAAGGATATCCCATGCATCCACTACCCTCTCTTCCTGATATTATTTTTATACTTTTGCCCCTCTAATTTAAGACTATGTCCTCTAGTTGTGGTATGTTTTCTTCTTTTAAATATAGTCTCCTCCTTTACTGTGTTGATACCCTTTATGTATTTAAATGTTTCTATCATATCCCCCCTGTCTCGTCTTTCCTCCAAGCTATACATGTTAAGATCCTTTAACCTTTCCTGGTAAGTTTTATCCTGCAATCCATGAACCAGCTGAGTAGCCCTTCTCTGAACTCTTCTAGAGTATCAAAATCCTTCTGAAGATACGGTCTCCAGTACTGCGTACAATACTCCAAGTGAGGTCTCACCAGTGTTCTGTAGAATGGCATGAGCACTTCTCTCATTTTACTGCTAATACCTCTCCCTATACAACCAGGCATTCTGCTAGCATTTCCAGCTGCTCTATTAAATTGTCTTCCTACCTTTAACCCCTTAACGACGAGTGACGGACGAGGTCCGTCACTCAGGGGAATGCGTTAATGACGAGTGACGGACCTTGTCCGTCACCCGTTAAAATTAACCCCAGATCGCCGCAATCGCGGCGATCGTGGGGTTAATGGTGCTCCGGTCTGCCTCTGCATTAGAGGCAGACCGGGAGCACCGGATCGGGCTGCCCCAGTACATGTGCCCGCTCTGACAGCATGTCTGAGCGGGCACATGTGCTCTCTATACTCACCTCCGCCTCCCTGCACTTCCTGGTTCTGTGTGAAGTGCAGGGAGACGGATCTTCAGTGATCCTGCCCCCTGGTGGAAAAAAAAATAGTAAAATTAAAATCCCACCCCCCTTTACCCCCCCTTTACCCATTTTAATAAAAAATTAACCCCTTCCCTGCCAATTGATCACTGACTACAGTGATGAATTGGCAGGGATTACATTTTACTAAGATCTGATTTTTTTTTTAACCCCTGAGGGTTAATTCTTTTTTTTTTTAACCCTCAGGGGTTCAATTTATTTTATTAATTAATTTAAATATTTTAAAATTATAAATTTAGCTAGCTGGGGAGGGTGGAAGTTAGTGGGGAATTGGGGGATTTAGTATTACGCTAACTAGGGGTTAACGTTAAAAAAAGTTTAAAAATAAGCTTTAAAAAGTTAAAAAATTAAGTTAAAAAAAAGTTTTAATAACGTTTAAGTAAAAAATGTAAAAAAATAAACCCTTTACCCAGTCCAAATAAAAATTAACCTCTTCCCTGCCAGTCGATCACTGCCTACAGTGATCAAAATACAGATCACAGTATTATACTGTTCTAATTTTTTTTTTAACCCCTGACGATTAACTTTTATTTATTTTTTAACCCCCAGGGGTTAAATTAATTTAATTAACTAATTTAAATATTGTATAATTAAATATTTTTCTAGCTGGGGTGGGTGGGAGTTATGGGAAAATGGGGAATTTACTGTTAGTGCTGCTTACTGCTAGTTAGGGGTTAACGTAAAAAAAAAAGCTTAGAAAAATGTTAAATCTGTAAAAAAAAGGTTTACGAAAGTTTAGGAAACTTTAAAAAAATGAATAATCAAAACAAAAGTTGAAAAAATAGTTTTAAAAAGTAAAAAAAGTTTTAAAAAGTAAAAAAATACATTTAATAACGCTCATTACCACTACACCTGGTACAAGCTAGCGGAAAAATGATCCCACGCTAAGGTTCAAAATATGCCTTTTGAAATACCCTGGGATGTCTTCTTTAAGAAATGGTATGGCTTTATGGGGTATTTGGTTTATATAGCCTGGTAAAATACTCTAAAATGGGACATGGGCACAGCATAAAAATTTAAAGTTTGAAAAAAATGGAATGGCTGTGTCCCAAATGTGCCCCTCCGATGTCCACATATACCTGGCAAAGGTACATACGGGGGTATTTTTGTACTCAGCAGACATAGCTGAGCAACATATGAAGTATTATACAGTGGTAGTACACATAAGGTTTGCAAAATATACTTTGCAAACTCACTGTGTGTCAAAAAGGCAGAAAAAACGCTTATTACCACTACACCTGGTACAAGCTAGCGGAAAAATGATCCCACGCTAAGGTTCAAAATATGCCTTTTGAAATACCCTGGGATGTCTTCTTTAAGAAATGGTATGGCTTTATGGGGTATTTGGATTATATAGCCTGGTAAAATACTCTAAAATGGGACATGGGCACAGCGTAAAAATTCAAAATTTGAAAAAAAAATGGAATGGCTGTGTCCCAAATGTGCCCCTCCGATGTCCACATATACCTGGCAAAGGTACATACTGGGGTATTTTTGTACTCAGCAGACATAGCTGAGCAAAATATGAAGTATTATACAGTGGTAGTACACATATGGTTTGCAAAATATACTGTGCAAACTCACTTTGTGTGTCAAAAAGGCAGAAAAAAACGCTTATAACCACTACACCTGGTACACGCTAGCGTTCAAAATATGCCTTTTGAAATACCCTGGGGTGTCTACTTTAAGAAATGGTAGGCCTTTGTGGGGTAGTTTGAATTTAAAACCTGCAAAGATGCTTGGAAATTGCACATAGGCCCGGCGTCAAAATTCAAAGTTCGGTCAAAACTGATATGGCTTGGTCTCCTATATGGCACTGTAGCTTCACGAAATAGTGCCATAGACATACAATGGGGGTGTCCTTTTACTCAGAAGACTTAGCTGAGCATAATTTGGGGGGTTTGAACTTAGTGGCACACATGAAATATACAAAATGCCCAGCAAAAATGCAATCCGTATGTAAAAAATGCACAAAATTATTTTTTACCACATACTTTGGCATGTAATGGTAAAAAAATGGGGGCATGTTAAGGCACAATATGCACCTTATGAGATACCCTGGAGTGTCTACTTTTACAAATGGTAGGCCTTTGATGGGTTTTTTTGAACAGTCAAACTACTATAATACCCCAAATGGAAGCATAGGCTCATTAAATCCGTCTCTCAAAATTCTACTGTGAATACTGAAAAGGACAGGTCTCCTATATGGCACTGTAGCTTCACGAAATAGTGCCAAAGACATACAATGGGGGTACCGTTGTACTCAGCAGAAGTAACTGAACACATAATAAAACTTTGTACAGGAATAGCACACACCAACTTTACAAAATACACATGAGAAGTTCTTTGTTATAAGTTTGTGTGCGAAAACCCCCAAAAAACACAATTTTACTCCAATATTTAGCAGAGGTTGGCGGTAAAATGGCTACGTAGAAAGTGTCAAAACAACCTTAGGTAAATAGCCTGTGGTGTCTACTTTATATAAATATATACTTTTGTGTGGCAATTTTGTTTTCTTTTATGGCTATTAGGCTTACAAGACAAACATACCAAATTCTAAAATCGCTCCACATAAAAAGTTTATTTTACTCCTTGTGCTTTGTGACCTGTAACTACCAAAAAAAACTTAAAATCCCAGACACATTATATATTCTGTAATTCAGAACAACTAAATGAATTTATTTTTAATTACTTTCCTTAACCTGCACTAATTATGTACACATTATTATTGCAAAAACTGTAAAAAAAAAACACACAAAAATTCATTTTTTTGCATATTTCTGTATTTTTTTTTATAATAAATAAGCATTTATATATATATGTGTTACATCAAATTAAAGCCCTTTCTGTCCTTTAAAAAACGGTATATAATATGTGTCGGTGCAATAAATTAGTAAAATGCAAATTGCAGTTGAACGCAAATAGCAAAAAATGCCGTTGTCATTAAGTGAAAGACAAGCTTCTGAAGCTCTGTCCTTAAGGGGTTAAGTCATCTGAAATAATTACTCCTAAATCCCTTTCCTCAGATTTTGAGGTTAGTAGGGTATCAAATATCCTATACTCTGCCCTTGGGTTTTTACGTTCAAGGTGCATTATCTTGCACTTATACACATTAAGTGTCAGTTGCCACAGCTCTGACCATTTTTCTAGTTTACCTAAATCATTTGCTATTTGGCTTATCCCTCCTGGAACATCAACCCTGTTACATATGTTCGTATCATCAGCAAAAATACATACCTTACTATCAAGACCTTCTGCAATATCACTAATAACATTTTTAAAGAGAATGGGTCCAAATACAGATTCCTGAGATACCCTACTGGTAACTAGACCCTGCTTCGAATATACTCTCTCGTCCGTCATTTAGCCACTGCCTAACCCATTCAACAATATTGGAATCCAAACTTAAAGATTGCAGTTTATTGATGAGCCTTCTATGTGGAACAGTGTCAAAAGCCTTACTGAAATCTAGATAGGCAATGTCTACTGCATCACCCTGATCTATTATTTTAGTTACCCAATCAAAAAAATCAATAAGATTAGTTTGGCATGATCTCCTTGAAGTAAACCCATGTTGTCTCTGATCTCGAAATCCATGTGATTTTAGATGTTCAACAATCCTATCCTTTAACAAGGTTTCCATCACTTTCCCCACTACTGAAGTAAGGCTTACTGGCCTACTACCTTTCTTGTAAATGGGTAAACATTCGCTAATTTCCAATCTTCTGGGACTACTCCTGTTAACAATGATTGGTTAAATAAATCCATTAATGGTTTTGTTAGTACACCACTAAGTTCTTTTAATAACTTTGGGTGTATCGCATCAGGCCCCATCGACTTATTTGTCTTTACTTTTGACAGTTGGAATAGAACCTCTTCCTCTGTAAACTCAGATGTAACAAAGGACTAATTTGTCCTTTTTCCTAATTGAGGCCCCTTTTCTTCATTTTCTTTTCTTTTTTAATTCTTTATTTTTGCAGTGCATGTAATAACGACAAACTGTCTGGAGGTACCCCAACGGCAATCCTCTAGCTGCTCAACATTTGTAACAAATGGGGTAATCGCTAGGCTGTACACATTTTTATAGTATAATAAGAACGATTTTAACATGTTATGATACGTAGTTGAAATGTAAGAAAATGAGTAGGCTACATATGCATGCGAATGTGAAAGCTATGTTTAGAGCTGAAGGTGTGTGCTCCAGCATGCGTAAGGTAAACAGGTAGTTTATATATAGACTAAACATATCACAGTCAAGCCTGGAGCACACTGATGTCGGGCAGAGATGTATCATGTTTGCGCTTGCGCTAGGCACAGTGGTCCTGGCTAGACAGTTGAGGGGGTAGATGTGTGGTGCGTCTGGTGGCCTACGAGGAGCCATGTAGTGCAGCGAGGTGGTTGCAGGCTTAGTGTTCGGGCAAGGCTAGGTAGTTTACACGTGGTGGGGGACAATTGTTACTATTTGCAAGGCTGATGGCTATAGTGCCCGTGTAAGGGCTAGATTTCCCGCTAAGTCATATGTGAGGTCATTGGTTGAGTCTTGAGAACATAAAGTAAAACTATAAAAACATTAGGATATTTAGTCAAGACATTAAACATTGCAATGGTCCTTTTCTTCATTTTCATCTGTAAATACTGAACAAAAATATTCATTGAGGCAACCAGCTAGACTTTTATCCTCTTCTACATACCTTCCTACTTTTGTTTTTAATCTACCTAAACCTTGTTTCTTTCCTTTTCTCATTTATGTATCTAAAAAAATTTTATCCCCTTTTTTACTGACTGTGCTATTTTCTCTACTGTGTGTGCTTTGGAGGCTCTTATAACTTGCTAAGTCTCTTTCTGCCCAATCTTATAAATCTGTCTGTCTTTCTCACTCAGTTTTTTTTTTTTATAATTACTAAATGCTAACCTTAAGTGTTTTACCATTTTGGCCACATCTGTGGAGTACCACAGTGGTTTCTTAAATTGTTTGCTTTGTTTTAAATGTTGGACGGCACTGCAAGTTACCGGCTTCACAGCCGTTACCCCCTTTCCCTTCTCTCTATACTATCCCTTGTGGGCAGTTCGTTTCCCTCACACACGGGGAGCGCTGGATGAGCACGGGTGCTGGGGGAGAGGGAGGGATGCGAATGACTGTTTGAACGCAGGGACCATAGAGGGACTAGCGGGGACAATCTTTGGGGATGGCCTTGACCTTCGCTTCCTTCCTTAATGCTTATTGCCCCTTAGGTAATAGATAACACATTTTCAACAGAGAACCCCCCCCCCACCGCATCAGAGAGTCACTAGTAATCAACACGATAGGCGAACGTTTGATGGTTAAAGGACAAGTGGGCACCCAGCTGACACTAGAACCTCCAAGACTGGCAGTGTGCAGAAGGATGGGGAGAGTAAAGGGACAAGACAGACGGCCAGGTACTGAGCAGACTGAGGCCTCTCGGACGTGAGGGCATGCCTCCCCCCCACCCCGTCTTTTAGCGACATGTCAGTCGACAATTTAGAGACAGAGCGTGTGAGTGTGTAGTTATAGAAGAGGGAAGTTTCTGTGCCTGGCCTTCAGCCCCTAAGAGCCTAATTTACTCTCTTGATTAATTTATACTCAATTAACTGTTTGGAAATTTGATATCAATGCAAAATCAAAAATAAAGATATAAAAAAAAAAAGTATCTTTTAAAGGAAAACTTTAGGCACCCAGACCACTTCAGCTCATTGAAGTGGTCTGGTTCAATGGCACCGTCCCTTAATACTGCAATGCTAATTATTGCAGTTTCTGAGTAACTGCAATACTTATATTGCAGGTTTAAGATTGCTTCTAGTGGTTGTGAGACAGCCACTAGAGGCACTTCATGCTTGCTAGGCGACTTTTAGTCACCTGATGCTGGACATCCTCATGTTTGTTCATAAGGACATCCAGCATCAGCTAAATCCCCATAGGAAAGCAATATTCCTTGGCGCTCACCACGCATGTGCATTAGTTCTCCCCCTCCTCCCCCCCCCCCCCGTCTGATGACGTAAAGGCAGAACGCGAATCCATTAACAAGGGAAAACAGCCCTGTTATCGGGTAATTACAGTAAGGATTTTTTAACTCTTAAAGTGCAGGTGCGCTAGGCGCGAAGGAAGGGAGGGGCAGATGGACACCATAGCATTAGAAATCCACTTTTGTTTTCCTAACGTTACATTGTTCCTTTAATACAAAGGGCTAATGCCTGTCAAATAAGTCTCAGTCCAAACAGTTTTGAAAAATAATCAAACTTGTCTACTGATCAGGTTCGAGGAAGGGAAAGGAGTATAAATATACAATTGAACAAAACTAATTACACTCTGATTCATTTAGCATTTGCATAAAAATTATACAAGCATAATTGGCATATCCCAGAGAAAATAAAACTAAGCATATCATCATGAAAAAAGGTACTCTGATGTCCGTAATTTAAAGAGATATAATTTGACCATCATTGCTTTTGAACACAGATCTACGTGACTCGTGACGACTGCCAGAACCTCTTGAGACTCTTCTAGTCACACACAGTGTGTGACAAGTAAATTGTATGTTTTATATGTAAACAACATCTGTACACCTAAAGTAAAAACATGTGCACAGATCCTCGAACACCCTGATGTTAAAAATGTCGACACTTAGCGTGAGGAATGCCGTCGGGGTAGCACATGCATGCTGTTATTTTTTCATTGACATTGGGGTTTCATTTCATTGCAAAAAAAAAAAAAAAGCTATATTCTGTTGCTAAACACGTCTCGCACCTTTGGTTCCCACAGTCACATGTCATTGGTTCGGTATACAGGAACTTCCCCCTTACAGTTTTTCCCACAGTTGCCTATACACTCCCCCATCATTTGGACAGATGCAGCAGCTACCACAGGTTACGCAGCCATCTTTGGCACCGAATGGCTTGAGGGTAGTTGGCCTTAGGGGGTACAAGATATAGAGGGGTTCTACAAGAACTCAGCACTTTTCAAAGACTACCCCATTGTAGCCGAGGCAGTAGCATGGGGCCATTTGTTGTCAGGCAAAATGATACAGTGCTTTTCAGACAATTAGGCAATTTGCCACGATATTAACAAAGGACGCTCAGATTCTTTGATAATAATGAGGTTCATCAGGAGACTGACATGGTTGGCAGCCTGCAATCATTTTTACTTAGTGTGCTGCAATGTCCCAGGTGTTTTAAATACTGCAGCTGATTGATTGTATCGCATTCAATTTCAGGCTTTCCGAGAATGCCTACCTACTGCCTCACGTCTGGCCACAACAGCTCCCCTGTTCCAAGAACTAATTATGGACTAGACGAGTTACTACACCATAGCCAGACTCTAACAAAACTGGCCCTATCCGCCAACACCCGTACTACCTATGACAGGGCATTTTCCTTATATAGGACCATCAACTAGGTAACATGTTTGATATGACCTCCCTGGTGGCATTCACCACTTTTTGCTACCTCAAGTTAAGGTTATCACACAACACAATTAAGTTATACCTGACAGGCATCCAACACCATATGTACACCGCCTTCCCCAATAACTCTAGTTTCCTCTCCTCATAACCCATCAAGACCATGCTTAAGGGCATAGCCAAGCCTACCCCACAAAAAGGCTACCTATCAACAAACAGTTATTCAAAGACATGTCCAAAGTATTGGATTCAGCCCCGTTCGAACCCCAGACTAACTCAGTTATTAAGGAAGCGATATACCTAGCCTTTTACGGCTTCCTGAGACCAAGGGATTTCACCATATGTGGACAACATAACGCACAACTCTGCCTCTGGGTCTCATATTTATGGAAACACCTAGATTATTACATACTCACTCTACCCGTGACCAAAACGAGCAAGCTAGGCCAACCTGTCCACATTCCTTATTACCCTATGAACAATTCCTGGTGCCCAGTTAAAGTTTTCGATTCCTACCTTCTCACCCTACAAAATCACGCCTCACGGACGCTTCTGTCACTGCATAGGGTTATCCTCACTACGTCCAAATGAATTTTTTAGTCCGCTTATTATTAATAAGACTCGGCCTGAACCCTAGCATTTATTCAGGACACTCATTTAGAATAGGGGCGGCACATCTCAACCGACTTTTTCATGTTAAGGTTATTAACAATCTTACCTGAATTATAACAGGTATAGCCCCAAACACAAATATATATATATATATATATATATATATATATATATATATATAACATTTTTTAAATAAATATATATATATATATATATCAAAATACACTAAGAGAGCAATGTTATATACAAATTCTTAAGTACTAATTTAAGAAGTTACTCCTGTCCGGGTATGATCTGAGCCAGGGCTTCCATATCTTTTTATATGAACCATATCTTTAAAAAGCCGAAAAATATCCTTTTTCCATCATAGATTGAAAGCTAATTTGATTCAACGCTGCTGTCAAAGGAATTTCTATTTTTTCCTTACACATTCTTGAAATAACCAATTTCATTGCCATAAATATCTGAATAATCAATAATTTACAATTTTTCTTAATATTTCCCAGATTAAGACGTAGAATGGCTTTTTCTGCAGATGCCTTAATTTTCATCTTTAAGATATTTGAAATTATTTGAAAAACTTTAACCCAAGTTTTGTTAACAAGACTATAGGACCACAAAATATGGAGAAATGTTCCTTCACTTTTTCCACACCTCCAACATAAAACAGAATGATTAGAATAAAATGTATTCATTCTAGTAGGAATATACTGCCACCTATGCATTATTTTATAGTGTAGTTCTTGGATATTTAGAGAGTGTGTAACTTTCCCAACCTGAATCCAGCTTTTTCCCCATGTGTTTATATCTATATCTATTCCTAGATCTTTAGACCAAGAGGTCTGCGATATTGCTTTCTTTTCTTTTTCCATAATTTTAGAAAAGTATTGAGTTTTCTTTTTAGAATATTCTTGTTAGCATTTGGAGCAAAAAAATCCTTTAATATTTCCAAAGTCTTTGGATTTAGTTTTTATTATTTATCCAATTCAGCTTAGTTATACCTGGAAGATTGTATTCTATTATTTCTATAGGTACTTGTTTTATTGTCTTATTTTTTTATACCTAAGCTAGTCTTCAATTTGGACCAAGAAGAAATAATATCTTTAACAACAAAATTCCCTTTAGAATTATCCAAATTTTTCTTTACTGTTATATTATCTAGCCATAATATTACTAAAATTCATCATATCCAGGCTCTTTTGCTCTATCATATACCATTCTACTGGTCTAGACAAATAAGAATGTATAGCATGCAAATGCATCATTGCGTAGGTTCGACTAAGCAGTTGCATATTGGGAAACCCCATTCCCCCACTAACTTTATTACCATAGAAAACCTTTCTAGAGATTCTAGGTTTCTTGTTTGACCAAATAAATTTTCCTACAGCCATTTAAAATTATATACAACAGAAGGGAGGAATTAATCTCAATTTATAAAGCCATTTAGTATATAAGATTTAATAATATTTAGTTTGCCCATGGTATGGGCAATTTTTTCCATTCTCCAAGTTTTTTAAATAGATCTTTTAATAATTCTTGATAATTTAAATCTATTAGATGTGAAGAATCTTTTGCGATTTTTATCCCCAAATACTCAATGCTCTTATCTTTCCACATAAATGGAAATTTATCTCTGAGTTTACTCATTGTGTCTTCATTAGTTCCTATACACATTGCTTGTGATTTATTGATGAGTAAGTTTATAGTTAGAGTAATCTTCATTAGTTCTTATAAACATTGCTTGTGATTTACAATATAGCTTAATAAACTTTATTGAAAACTCATCACATACTAAAAAGCACACCACCACCTCTTGGTGCTTCGAGGCAACCTCTCTAAACTGGACTGGAATCCTAGAGAATCACACTATCAACCATTATCATAAAATTAAAAGTATGTGCATAGGAAGCCCAACTACCTATGAGGTTAAGCTATTTCCATAGCCATACTTTAGAATCTAGAAAGAGTAACACATTTTGTATCAGATATTTGCTACAATTGAATTATTTACTGAATCTGATACAATTGCAGTCTATTGAGTTAATACCAGTGATCTAGTTCCCAGATTTCTTCCATTATCTTTTTTAACCATTCACTTCACATTTTTTTGACAAAAGTTGTGGTGTGCTTTTTAGTATGTGATGAGTTTTCAATAAAGTTTATTACCCTATATTGTAATTGTACTTGGAGGTTTTCTATGTGGCTGGTTGCTCCCCCCCCCCTTTTTTTTTAGGGACATAACATCCTCATTTATTTTCTCAATTGTAAAGGGTTAAGCCCTAACTACTTCCGTAACCCTTCTTCTAAACTCCAGGGATAGACTTGTTTCCTATCTTTATGTATTTTTTTTTTTTTACTTTCTTTCGTATTGCTTGTGATTTATTGATATTAAGTTTATGGTTAGAGTAATAGTTAGAGTAATTGATCTCATTCAGGAGGACCTCTAACGAGATTTCAGGTTGGGTAGGTGTCAGCAGAATATCGTCCGCATAAAGACTAGCTTTGTTGGTGGTGTCTCCAATGGAGATGCCCATGATTTCTTTGTTTCTAATTATTGCTGCCAAAGGTTCTAAGGTCATAACGTATAGAAGTGGGGCCAAGAGACAGCCCTGTCTGGTGCCATTCATAAGACTAAACCATTGAGATGAAAAACCCTGCCCCACTATTTTGGCTGTCGGTTCAGAATATAGGGCCATAATACATTTTATTATGTTATCCCCAAAATTAAAATTTATGAGAATTAGTTCCAAAAAAACCCAGTCCACCCGATCAAATGCCTTTTCTGCATCCAGAGATAGTTACCATGGAGATATTATTCTTCTGATCAAAATCTACAATATCTATTATTTTCCTTGTGTTCCCATCTGGTTGACGTCCACTAAAAAATCCCACTTGGTTTTTATGGATTATAAGTGATATAACCTTTTTAATTCTGTTAGCTAGAATTGCAGAATGGAATTTAATATCACTATTGATTAAAGAAATAGGTCTATAATTTGGTACCTGTTCCATGTCTTTTCCCTTGTTTGGGAATAGGAATAATGATCGCTTGAAGTAGTTCGCTGGGAATGGCTTATTATCCAAAATTTCATTAAAAGCTTTTGTTAGATTCAAGGAAATAACGTGAGACTTTTTTTGTAGAAATAACTAGAAAAGCCATCTGGGCCCGGGACGTTATTCTTTTTTAAGTTATTAATAGCATCAATGACTTCTTTCATTTCAATTGGATTCTAGTGTTTCTCTATGTTTTGCATCTAGTGCTAGCATCTTTGATTTTTTAAAATATTCCAAAATGTGCACTTTCTTTCCACCTATGTTATATAGGGATGAATAATACTTTCTGAATGCGGAAGCTATTTGATCGGGGGACCTGTAATTGTTATTTTCTGATGTAATTTCAAATATTCTCTCCCTTAGATTAGCGTTTTTAAGTTGATTGGATAAAAATGTATCCGCTCGATTTCCAAGATAAAACCACTTCTGTTTCCATTTAATTAAAGTTTTGTTTGCTCTATCCATCATGAAATCTCTAATTTTCCTCTTAGTTTGTTCTATCTCTTTAATAGTTCCTTGATCCGTAGGGGAGATTTTCTCTAAGTTATCTAATTCCAAATACAAGTATGCCAGAGATTGGTAATTTACTTTTTTATTGTAAGCCTCTATTTTAATGATACAGCCTCTAATTACACATTTATATGCGGCCCATATATTCCCCATACTAACTTCTTCATTCAAATTTTCCTTAAAATATAGATTTGAGTTCAAAATTATTTCCTCTAGAGTTTTTTTTTATCATTCAGTATAGAATCTCTGAGTTTCCAGTTACCCCTTTTAAGGGTGTAATCCATCTCAATTTCCATCGATACTGGATTGTGATCTGATATAGATATCCTATAAATTTTAATCTCTTTACATTTTTTAACAGTATCACTGTATGACATAATTATAACTATTCTAGAAAAAGATTGATGTCTATGGGAATAGTGGGTGAATTCTTTCCCATCGGGATTTAATGTTCTCCATATATCATAAAGTTTAAATTTCTCAATAGATTCCTGCATAGATCTGGCTAGGCCTCTTATTTTTGGATAATGTCTTTTGTCATTTAGAGGTGCTTTATCCTTCTCTACATCAGCAACACAAGTACAATCACCTAATAGTATAAACATGCTATCCTATCTAAATATCTGCTCATTATACTATTAAAGAAATGAACTTGTCTCTCATTAGGTGCATATATGTTGAAAAGTGAGAATATCTTATCGTTAAACTTACATATCAGGAAGATTGCTCTTCCCTTAGGATCACATTGTTTATGTATTAGTTCGTATTTAACATTTTTAGAGATGATAATGGCTACACCACATTTTTTTCTTATCCTTCAAAGATGCATGTATAACGTTGGGATAATTTTTTGTGATGAATCTATTTACCTCATCTCCCTTCCAGTGGGTCTGTTGTATCCCACAGACATCTATATTTTGTTTAAAAGCCAGTCATACAAAGCTATTCTCTTTTGGGGAACATTCAGACCATGGACATTAAATGTAGCAATCTTTATAGTATTTTTCATCTACCTTTCAGGCATACTTCCCTGATGGTAAGAGGCCAAACTCTCGGACAAGCAGGCAAACATATAACAATATCCTAGGACTAGGTGAAAGGGAAAAAACATTTCTCCCAGGCAATCAATCCCCCCTCCCCAAAACATAAAACAAACCCCAAGAAGAAGAAGAAACCCTGTTCTTCTATTCGAACATAAGACCTCAAAACCCTTATTGGGTAAAAGCCCAAAAATAATCCCAAAAATGGGATCATGAAGAGATATACACTGCCCCTTATCTCTTCCAAAAAAAAGAAAAATTGGAATGCTTGCCCCAAGGGGAGGGCTCCCTCTTCCCTGATCAATGGCCAAGAATCACATAATTAGATATTTATACTTCAGAGAGGGAGGGGAGAAAGGGGGCGAGATAGGATGGGTGGGTATACATGACCTAAGTCAATCCGTTAGCATTCCTTCTTATGCCAATATTAATCAAAATAATTAAGTTATAATCCCTTATGTATTACATACCCTATTATGCCCCCTCTAGTTTAGAGATACCATATTCTATTACATTAAAAAAAAGTAAATTCAAACATATCCCCATTTCATGTAAGTGTGTTACGTGTCTATTATTCACAGCTTCCTAAAATGCCATTGAGTAATATACATCCATAAGGTAAAATACTCCTTAATTATCGCCATTTTCCTATCCTTTATTCTCAGATCATCTGAATTCCAAGTATTATATTGTGAGTTTAAAATGTATTTATTCAAGTTTTTGTGATTCTTTATTTGTGAGTTATATTAATATTTATTATTGACATATTCCTCCTTTTCCAAACCATTTTAAGGCCCTTAGGGATTATATATTATATAAGTGTATTTTAATAGTGAGTGTTTTAAACTCTTCTTTTCCTCTAACTAAAGGAGGTGTAGATATATGATATATGTGCCTTTAATTTATATTCCCTCCCTTTACTCAAAATTACACTGTAACTCAAGTTATATAACCCACTTTCCTTCCCTTTCGCCTTTCTATCTCTTTACTATATAATCAAATTCACATATAAATGCAAGAACATTAGCACTCACTCACTCCCTCCCCCCCTACCCCATCCCCCACTTTGGTGTGTTAACTTCTGCCTGTTCAATACTTCTGCTATTGGTCTAGAATCCTTTGTCTTCAATATTTTTTAGAGCTTTGTTCATCCATTCCTACGCTTGACGAGCTGAATTAAATGTCAGATTCTTTCCTTCATACATGACAAACAGTTTAGTGGGAAATCCCAACCAATACTTTATATTCTTCGATCTAAAGGGACGTCAAGTGTTGATTTAAATTCACTTCTCATCTGTCGAGCCCTTATAGAGAGGTCTTGGTAGAAATTTAGATTTTGGAATTTTCTTTCCTCGGTATGAAAGTTTCTTGCAGCAGTTAGGATTTTTTGTTTTATATAGAATTAATTAAATCTTATAATGATATTGCGTGGTACTTCTTCTGGAAGACAGCTTGGTTTTGCGAGTCTATGAACTCTTTCTATTATATCTTCGCCATGTGCCTCTTGAACCAGCTAGGCCAACCTGTCCACATTCCTTATTACCCCACGAACAATTCCTGGTGCCCAGTTAAAGTTTTCGATTCCTACCTTCTCACCCTACAAAATCACACCTCACGGCCGCTTCTGTCACTGCATGGGGCTATCCTCACTATGTCCAAATTATTTTTTTACGTCCGTTTATTATTAATAAGACTCGGCCTGAACCCTAGCGTTTATTCAGGACACTCATTTAGAAAAGGGGCCGCATCTACGGCATCCAGCCAGAATGTTCCAGTCCATGTCATTAAATCGCTAGGCTGCTGGAAGTCATCAGCTTATACAACCTACATTCCTCAACTAAAGCCTTTGAGAAAATGTTCTGTTAAAGTACTTAGGTTGTATTATGTGTATTTATCAATAAATGTGTTTACGCAAGGATGTGTTACTTTTCACTTTATTTACTGGCCTACAGCATACATCGGTTTCGGCACACCTCAACCAACTTTTTCATATTAAGGTTATTAACAATCTTACCTGAATCATAACAGGTGTAGCCCCGAACATAAATATATATATATATATTTATATATATATATATATATATATATATGTGTAGTCGGGGCAATATAGCCGAACAGAGAAATCTTAGCATATTCTAAACATAAACCATAAGTTAGCACCAGTCGGTTGTGGTGTGCCGGAACCGACAAAGCAGTAGGCCTGTAATAAAAGTGGGCAAAAAGAAATTACCAGGAAACGTAAATCGTTAACAACTTCATTTATTGAGATAAGTCACAAAACGCTTGTCTTAATTCTTTAACGGGATTAGGTATGTAAAGCGTGTAGGCGGAGGATTTCCAGCGTCCCATAGCCTTAATGATATGAGCGGGTATGTGATTAGCGGAAGCCGAAGATGCTGCCCCTATACTGAAAGAGTGACCTGAAAATTGATTTGGGTTTAGGCCGAGTCTAGTTTACAGTAATCGTATGTATAACATGAATTTAGCTGTGGTCAGAGTGTGTCCATGTAGTTCAAACAAAGGCTGTTGTGGTTGTTTTTGGACGGAAAGGGAATACCGTATATACTCGAGTATAAGCCGACCCGAATATAAGCCGAGGCCCCTAATTTTACCCCAAAAAACTGGGAAAACGTATTGACTCGAGTATAAGACTAGGGTGGGAAATGCAGCAGCTACTGGAAAATTTCTAAATAAAATTAGATCCTCAAAAAATTATATTAATTGAATATTTATTTACAGTGTGTGTATATAATGAATGCAGTGTGTGCGTATGAATGCAGTGTGTGCGTATGAATGCCGTGTGTGCATATGAATGCAGTGTGCGTATGAGTGCAGTGTGCGGATGAGTGCAGTGCGTGTATGAGTGCAGTGCGTGAGTGCAGTGTGTGTGTGTATGAGTGCAGTGTGTGTGTGCAGTGCGTGTATGAGTGCAGTGCGTGTATGAGTGCGGTGCGTGAGTGCAGTGCGTGTATGAATGCAGTGTGTGAGTGCAGTGTGTGTGTATGAGTGCAGTGTGTGTGCGTATATATTAATTGCATATTTATTTTCAGTGTGTGTATATAATGAATGCAGTGTGTGTGTATGAGTGCAGTGTGTATGAGTGCAGTGTGTATGAGTGCAGTGTGTATGAGTGCAGTGTGTGTGTATGAGTGCAGTGTGTATGAGTGCAGTGTGTGTGTATGAGTGCAGTGTGTATGAGTGCAGTGTGTATGAGTGCCATGTGTGTGAGTGCAGTGTGTGTGTGAGTGCAGTGTGTGTGTGAGTGCAGTGTGTGTATGAGTGCAGTGTGTGTATGAGTGCAGTGTGTGTATGAATGCAGTGTGTGTGAGTGCAGTGTGTGTATATGAATGAAGTGTGAGTGTGTGATGCAGTGTGTGATGCAGTGTGTGTTTGTGTATGTGTTGGTGGGGGTGGGGGTGGGCATTTGATATATTATTAATTATAATTTTTTTTAATTTTTATTATATTATTATTATTTTTTTTATTATTATTTATTATTTAATTATTATTCTTTTTTTTTTTTATTATCTTTTTTTTCCGTCCCCCCTCCCTGCTTGCTAGCTGGCCAGGGAGGGGGGCTCCTTCCCTGGTGGTCCAGTGTCATTGGCAGTTCAGTGGGGGGAGAGGGGGGCTGGCAGAGCTGTACTTACCTCTCCTGCAGCTCCTGTCAGCTCTCTCCTCCTCCGCGCGGTCTGTGCAGCTCCCTCTGTCAGCTCCCAGTGTAAGTCTCGCGAGAGCCGCGGCTCTCGCGAGACTTACACTGGGAGCTGACCGAGGTGCTGAACGGACGGCGCGGAGGAGGAGAGAGCTGACAGGAGCTGCAGGAAAGGTAAGTACAGCTCTGCCAGCACCCCTCTCCCCCAGTCTGTATTATGGCAATGCAAATTGCCATAATACAGACTCTGACTCGAGTATAAGCCGAGTTGGGGGTTTTCAGCACAAAAAATGTGCTGAAAAACTCGGCTTATACTCGAGTATATACGGTACATATCCAAAACTTTAACTGGACACCATTTGTTGTGAGTAGGGTATAGCGGAATTTGAATTGTATGTCCTTCTGTGCTGGTTTTAGATTGTCTTAAGGAGAGAATGTAATAGTCAGTATGTCTTTGTAAATCATTAGTTCTTAGGTAGTCGTGGGCGGTGATGGTCATTGTTGTAAATTCAGTGGGACGTAGGAACCCGTAAAAAGCGAGATATAGGGCTGTTTTTATTATATTTTTGGTCATAGGTTCAAAAGGAGATGAATCTAATAAGTTGGATAGAGAGTGGAATATGTTGTTGTCTATCGGTAGTCGTTAATGTGGCAAAAACAGGTAAAACCTAATATCGTTTCTAGCGCAAACATGTGGTGGATGTGGAACTCGGTGATAAATTTTGTGAATACGTGAAAAGCCCTATCATAAGTGTTCCTGGTGTTTACTGAGGGTGCCAAATGAGAAATGTGACGTGCGTGATTTAACAAAGTCTTTCATCCATGATCATGTCTTGGAATAGAGGTGCAGGTGTCGCTTGTCTGGAAGCGTTGGGTAGTGTTGAGAAGAAAGCCTGGAAACGAAACTGAGACAAGTGATCAGCTGAGGTGTCTGTGTGCCCAGGGAATTGACTAGTGGCCGCTACCCATGTGAGTCGTCTTAGTAGTCTCATGATGACCATTGATGCCGATCGGCCTTTATTGACAATATGGCATGTGGCCATATTATCTGAGAAGCACCTGACCGTGTGGCCCGACCAATATGGTCCCCAAGCAATGGCTGCCGCCATGAGGGGGTACAACTCGAATAAGGCCGAGGTATCAGAGAATTTGGGTAGTATCTTGACTTCAGTCGGCCAAGGGCCCCAAAGCCATTGATCACCCCAGATGGCCGCAAAGCCTGTGTTAGCTGCGGCATCTGTCCAAAGTGTAGGTGAAGTGTCGGAAGGGGGTGGTATAAACATAGTCCGCCCGTTCCAAGAGGTGAGAAAATGCCCCACATGCGTAAGTCTGAGGTTGCGTGTACATCTAATGCGATACGTGAGGTGTCTGAGGTGAATAGTGGAAACAAAGATAGCAGGTGGGATATAAAGGATCTACCTTGGGGTATGATCCTCATGGCAAAATTGAGCGACCCTAGCAGTGATTAAAGTTCCTTGTGATTGCAATAACCTTGTAGCAGGTAATGTTCAATACTTGTCAGGGTACGCTCAATCTTTTCCTGAGGGAGACTAGCTTGCATGTGTACCGTGTCTAGTTGGATCCCCAAAAATTGCATGTTGGTATCTGGACCCAAAGTTTTGTGAGGTGAGACAGGAATAGTGAGGGATTTAAACAAAGCCAACATGTGTTTCAAACTACTGGGTGGGAGTGTGTTATTCTCAATCGTGAGGAAATCATCCAGATAGTGAATAACCGAAGGACATTTACACACATTAAGTAACAACCAACATAAAGCTTCTGCAAACGTGTCAAAAATATGTGGGCTACTCTTGGAACCAAAAGTTAGACGGGTGAAGAAATAATACATCCCCTGCCATTTAATGCCATGTAGATGCCATAGGGAAGGATGCATGGGTAGTAATTAAAAAGCGTTTACCACGTCGGTTTTACGTAGCCATGCCCCTTTTCCAGCTTGAAGAATGGCCCCTATGGCATTATCGATAGTGGCGTAGTAGTGAAGTGAAAATTCTTCTGAGGGTATTAGAGAGTTAAGGCTGGGGACAGTGGAGGAATGTGGTGCTGATAAATCAATTATCAGTCTGGGTTTGAGTGAGGTCTTCCCTGTGACCACCCCTATGGGATTGGTTCTCCAGGATGTGAAGGGTGGGGAAAAGAAAGGCCCTAACAGAAACCCTTGTTTCACCTCGGTGGATATAAGAGTGGTTACCAACTGTGGATCGTCTAACGTGGATTTTAGATTGCTGCATTCTAGTGTGCCGGAGGGTAGATGGACCAACCCTGTGTGAAACCCTTCAGTCATGCCCGTAATGATATAGTCAATGAAGTGACGTGATGGATGTAGTTGTAATAGCGAGGTTAATAATGTGATGTTCACACACGTGTGATACGGTTTGGGGAATGCTTTATTTGGGCACATTGTCTTGGCATGGGCCCTGAAACAGTAGGAACATAAATGCATCAGTCTACAAGAACTGAAACCACAATTCCCCGCATTAAAGTTATTACAAACCTGAGATTTACCAAGAAATACAATATCCCTACCCAGTTTGTCTTTTAACCCTCTTGTAGATTTAGGAAAGTTAGAGGTAGATAGATTTTGTTCTATTTCTGCCGTGTTTGAGCAGAAATTAGTATGATGTGCTGTTGATGCACAAACTGCACAAGCTGGAGGCCTGAGGCCTGCAAAATGCCTGCAGAATAACTCAGTGTCCAATTTACTCCAATTAATACTTTGGACTTTAAAATTGAACCTAATAAATACCAAGCAAACTATAAGGTAAATACAATAAACACAGGTGTCTGAAATCACAATTCTTAGTGCGGACCCCTGGAATGAACCTGTGGAAAATGTCAGGAAAATCAGGACACATCACCCGTGTTTAAACATTATATTAGTGTAATTTATAAGTGACTGTAATAACATTTGTAACCAGTAGGGGCAAAATCCCTTGGAGTACCGTTTTAAATTCGTGCTTCTTCGTGAGTTGTATGTAATCCCCGAATGTATACATCCTAAGTGTAATTCGTAAACCGAAATGGCAATACCATATCTATGTAACCGAAAGTTATCGTTCGTTAGTTTAAGACATGTGAATCATGCGAGTAAAGTACAAGACTTTAAGCCGAACGGTATATTGTGCGAAAACGAAAAGAACCGAGCGTTGGTTTAAACGAACGGGGCTCAGCCGTGTAAAGCTAGGAAGTTTGCGGCGGTTGCTTTACGGCGGGCCTGACTTACGGTTTTCCCCGCGGTATTGTAGCGAAAATGGGCTGTGCAGATGCCGGTGACGGGGAGGAGACCCGGGGAAGCCCTGGACCAGGAGACCTCGAGGAAACAGGTAGGGAAATCCAAGATGGCGGTCTGAACCGGAAGTAAAACGTTTCAGACTCGCCAGACCAGCTACGGTAAGGTGGGAGTGGATTGGCAGCCCTTTTAAAGGGGAACCAAGCCCCTCCCACAACTACAGGCCAAGCCTTCAAATATATATATATATATATTTTTTTTAAATAATAAAAAAATATATATCAAAATACACTTTGAGAGAAATGTTATATACAAATTCATCCTATTCGTGCTGTGGCTGCATCTTGCAGCCGTAATTCCCCCGTAATAACTCCGTAATTCCCACGGTATCAGGGAGCTATCTACCAAAAGGCTGAAAGACCTAAATTGGTCTAATACTAAGTAATTGGTAAAAATTACTTAGTATTAGTAAATTCTGCCCCTACTCGCTATACAGCGAGTAGGGGCATGTCTATTAAACAGTGAACAGCCTGTGGCTGCTCACAGTAAAGAAAAAAAGGGCCCTCTAGTGTTCCCCCCTCCTGAGCCCCCACCCGTGCCGTTTGAGTGGGGACTATTAAACTGAAGGGGGGACCTAGAGCCCCCCCGGCCCCCACCACTGAGTGGCGGGTCGGGGGCCCAAAATGAGAATGAAGGGAGGGGACCTATTGTCCTCCCCTCGGCCCCCACCCCTGAGCGGTGGGGGGGCATAAACACAATGGGAGGGACCTATTGTCCTCCCCCTGGCCCCCACCCCTGCCTACATAAACTCGTGGCAACCATCTTATCTGTGTCAGTGAGGTGTTTTTCAGCCCACCCTCCGCTCCCCTCTTTCTTTCTCATATTACTACCCTTTTTTATTTGCATGCCTACCTACATGTCAGTTTCGGCACAATACAACTGACTTTCCTCTATACAACGTTTTTTTGTTTCTGACCACAAATATATATATACAGTATATATATATATATATATATATATATATATATATTATTTTATTCAGTCATGGGAAAAAGAAAATACAACCTCTTTGAATTCTATGGTTTTATATATCAGCACATTATAACAATCATCTGTTCCTTAGCAGGTCTTAAAATTAGGTAAATACAACATCAGATGAACAACATGTGATATATTACACTGTGTCATGATTTAATAAAAATGAAGCTAAAATGGAGAAGCCATGTGTGACAAATTAAAGCGGCACTATCATGCCGAACTTACACAGTGCCGAACAATAGGTCCCCCCGCCCCCCTTATTGTGTTTATGGCCCCCACCCACCGCTCAGGGATGCTCCCGAATATCCGAAGTGCCAAAGTTCGGTAGTTCAGAAGTGCTGAACCGAATTGCGAAAGTTCTGAATTACCAAAGTTCCAAAGTGCTTCAGATTTCTGAAAAGTGGCAAAACAAGAAAGAGGGAGGGAAAATTACGTGAATGATGAAAGGAATCTTGACCAATAAGTTAATTCCTGGCACTGGGAGCCCTATAAATGTGTAAGTGGTTGTGGTGGCAGTCTGGACACTGGGAGCCCTATAGATGTGTAAGTGGTTGTGTTGACAGTCCTGGCATTGGGAGCAGGGGACTTCCAGTGCCAGGACTGTCCACCACAACCACTTACACATCTGTAGGGCTTTCATTGCCTGGACTGCCACCACAACCACTTACACATCTATAGGACTCCCGGCTCCCAGTGCCAGGACTGCCACCACAACCACTTACACATCTGTAGGACTCTCAGTGCCAGGATTGCCACCACAACCACTTACACATCTATGGGGCTCCCAGTGCCCCGACTGCCACCACAACCACTTACTAGATATGTGCATTTCGTTTCATGCAATTCGGACATTCAAATGCTTACGAAGTTCCGAGTTGACGAAGTTCCGAATTGCCGAAGTGCCGTAGTTCTGAATTTCCGAATTGCCGAAGTTCGGTTGTTTGGAAGTGCCCAACTGAACCGAATGCTATTGGTCCTAATTTCTGAAGCAAACAGTTTTTTTTGCCCATGCACATCCCTAATTAAGACATTGTGATTGATATGACAATGTTTCTATTGTAAATTCTTTGGACGTAGAAATTATAAAGAGCTATATGTATGACGGCCTTAATTCTGAATTTGTATGTGATTATGTAGTATGTCGGAAAGCGCTCAGAATTTGTCCTGCCCGTAGGCTGTCATTTGGGAATTACTGGATGGTCTACTGGTTGTTTGCTTTTAAAGTGTTTTTAATGGATACATAGGCATGAAAGTTTTGGGATTAGGAAAGGTGATTAATAAGTGATGTTAAATACCTGTGAAGCCAAAACCAAAGAAAAGAGTTACCTGCGCACTACCCCAAATCCCTATGCATATTTAGACAAATACAGTTAGGGAAAAAAGTATTTGATTCCCTGCTGATTTTGAAAGTTTGCTCACTGACAAAGAAATGATCAGTCTATAATTTTAATGGTAGGTGTATTTTAACAGTGATGGACAAAATAACAACAACAACAAAAAAAATAATCCAGAAAAACGCATGTCAAAAAAGTTATAAATGAATTTGCATGTCAATGAGTGAAAAAAAGTATTTGACCCCTTTGACTTGGTACTTGGTGGCAAAACCCCAATCACAGAGGTCAGACGTTTCTTGTAGTTGGCCACCAAGTTTGCACACATCTCAGGAGGGATTTTGTCCCACTCCTCTTTGCAGATACTCTCCAAGTAATTAAGGTTTCAAGGCTGACGTTTGCCAACTCGAACCTTCAGCTCCCTCCACAGATTTTCTATGGGATTAAGGTCTGGAGACTGGCTAGGCCACTACAGGACCTTAATGTGCTTCTTCTTGAGCCACTCCTTTATTGCCTTGGCTGTTTTGGGTCATTGTCATGCTGGAATACCCATCCACGACCCATTTTCAATGCCCTGGCTGAGGGAAGGAGGTTCTCATTCAAGATTTGACGGTACATGGCCCCATCCATCATCCCTTTGATGCGGTGCAGTTGTCCTGTCCCCTTAGCAGAAAAAAAACCCAAAGCACAATGTTTTCACCTCCATGTTTGATGGTTGCAATGGTGTTCTTGGGGTCACAGGCAGCATTCCTACTCCTCCAAACACGGCGAGTTGAGTTGATGCCAAAGAGCTTGATTTTGGTGTCATCTGACCACAACACTTTCACCTAGTTCCCCTCTGAATCATTCAGATGTTCATTGGCAAACTTCAGAAGGGCCTATACATGTGCTTTCTTGAGCAGGGGGACATTGCGAGCGCTGCAGGATTTTAGTCCTTCACGGCTTAGTGTGTTATCAATTGTTTTCTTGATGACTATGGTCCCAGCTGCCTTGAGATCATTAACAATATCCTCCCATTTAGTTCTGGGGTGATTCCTCACCATTCTCATGATCATTGAAACTCCACGAGGTGAGATCTTGCATGGAGCACCAGACCGAGGGAGACTGAAGGTTATTTTGTGTTTCTTGCATTTGCGAATAATCGCACCAATTATTGTCATCTTCTCACCAAGCTGCTTGGTGATGGTCTTGTAGCCCATTCCAGCCTTGTGTAGGTCTACAATCTTGTTAAAAAAAAAGTGCCATTCATGCGTTCTACATTACCACTACTCTGTGGGTGATAGGGTATGTGGAATGCAAGGGTCACCCCCAGTTCTGCCAAAGATCTCTTTGGTCAGTAATTCAGTGAAGGACATACCCTGGTCACTTTCTATCACCTCAGGAACTCCATATCTGCAGACAATATCAGCGAGTAGACGTTTGGCTGTGGTCTTGGCAGTTATGTTAGTGACAGGGAACGCTTCTGGCCATCCTGAGAACATGTCCACAATGACTAGTGCATATTCATACCGGCCACTTTTTGGCATTTGGATATGATCAATTTGGATCCTTTGGAAAGGATAGTGTGGCTTCGCCAGATGTTTCGGAGGAACATTAATCATTCTTCCTGGATTACATTTGGCACAAATGGTGCAAGAACTGCAGTAATTCTTGGTCAGTGAAGTAATTCCAGGTGCTTCAAAATATTTGTCAATCAGAGAGTTCATGAGGTGTTTGGACAAATGTGCTGGTCCATGGGCCCATTGGACCACTGCTGGGAACATGTTCTTGGGTAGGCAGAATTTGAGATTGATGGTATAAACCCCATCCTGAAGAAACTTGAGATCCGTGGGTAGAGTTTGCATAGTGTATATAGGAGTTCCTTCAGTGGACACTCTTCTGTCCACTTCCCTTGATTTTCGTGCAGCATCCTTGGTGGCCTGGTCAGCTAAATAGTTGCCATGTGCTTCTTCTGAATTTAATCTTCCGTGGGCCTTTACCTTCAGTATGGCCACTTCTTCAGGAAGCAGTAAGGCATCCATCAACAGTTTGATTGCTGCACCATGTTTGACTGGCATGCCAGTTGCTGTGAGGAAACCTCTTGTTTTCCAGATGAATCCAAAATCATGTGCCACACCCAGGGCATATCTTGAGTCAGTATAAATATTAGCACGCTTCCCTTCAGACATTTTGCAGGCTACTGTGAGGGCTGTTAATTCAGCTTCTTGAGCAGACATGGATGAGGGAAGTGAAGATGCTTGAAGTACCTGATCTTCTGTAGTAACAGTAAATCCAGTATGGTGCCTTCCCTTCTCGTCCGCAAACCTAGAGCCATCCACAAACAGGCTAAAGTCAGGATCTGGCAGAGAAACTTCATGCACTGTTGGGAGATGTGTTGTCTCCATTTTCATCTGTTCAAAGCAATCATGAGGAGCATCTGGATCCTGCTCTGTAAGAGGGGTGTCTTCACGTATCTCTGTGTGATATTGAGGGTAGCTAACTGTTTTGCAATTCACAGTACTCTTGGTGACTCCTTCCATTGCGAGTTGGTCTTGACTTGCAGTGCTCCATGTTTTTGCTAAGGGGCCAGGTTCCTTCCATGAGATTTCTGAGGACTTAGTGAAGGAGATGTGAGGAACAGCCACCTCCCAGTGGTGATACATGTGTCTTACTTCCATGGGTAACTCGACCAGGATTACACTGTTTCCTTTAGAGTCACTGAACAGGTCTGTCAGGATGAGGCGTACTTCCACCAGTCTGAATAATTCTTCTTTGTAATGTGGATTTGGTCCTGGGGTATTTCTGAACCACAGGGTGCAATGTAGGTAAAGCAGAGACTGCTTATCATGTGGAACCGTGGGTTTCTGTATCTGTAGTTCAAAAAGAACATCAGAGTCTATGTCAAGACTGTACCAATAGTGTGATATTCCCCCCATGGGAAGTGGCAGAAGATTGGCTGGATTCAGTGAGTAGCATCTTTGTAGAGTTACGTTGTAAGGTAGGAGTAAAGTTGTCTGTAGGCGGAGATGTCTTTGAGAGGTAAGGTGCTTTGGCTGTACGTGATTGAGAATTGCAGTAATATCATGAGGTGTAAGGAGTGTAAGCTTGTGTCCAACAACAATGTTATTAGTCTTGTCCAGCAAGAGCACTTGCAGCAAAAACAGCTTGTAGACAGGATGGTCCTCCTCTGTCCACTGGATCTAACTTGCAAGAAAAGTAGCCAATGGGACATTGGCGTGACCCATGAGCAGTGGTGTATCCTGGTTTTGTGCTGCCCTAGGCACCCCCAGCCTGACCCCCCCCCCCCCACCGCCCCACCTTCTAAATACACATACACACTCACTGACAGACGCATATACACTCAGTGTCAGACACACACATTCACTGACAGACACACATACACTAGCTAACAGACATACACACTCACTAACAGACACACACAAAGTAACACACTGCCTAACAGACACACACATTAACACACTCACATTTTTTTTAAATTCAATCTCCTCAGCCTCCCTACCTTTGGGAATGCTGGGGTGGATTATCCCTGGGTTCCAGTGGGGCTGCTGGGCTGACGGCCGACGACTGGAGGCGGCGAGGGAGCACTAATCCTCCTGTTCAGCTCCCTTGTGCACTGCGTAGTGATGACGGAGCCGGAATGACCTCATATTCCAGCACCAGCATCACTGCGGTGCGCGCGAGGGAGCTGAATGGGAGCATTAGTGCTCCCTTGCTGCCCGCCCCGGAAAGTGCCACCACTGCCAGCCTGGGGGGCCCTGAGGTGGTCACCCGGCCAGCTCCTGGGCCCCCCAGGACAAGAGGCTGGCAAGGCATTTGCCAGGGCGATTAGGGGGTGGCTTTTTTTGCCGCCCCCCCCCCCCCCCAAAAAGTGCCGCCCAAGGCAAATGCCTTGTTTGCCTCGGGGTAAATACACCCCTGCCCATGAGATTGAGTTAAGACTCCAGATGCGTGACCCATCCTTTCGGAGAGTTTGAAGGGCTTCTGGTAGTTAGGAAGGCCCAATGCAGGGGCTGAGGAGATGGCTCTTTGAAGAGCATAGAGCTAATGGAGATAGTGAGAAAGGTTCAGTCTTCAGGGCATCATACAGAGGTTGCATGAGTGTAGAATCCAGGCTCTGCAGTAGGAGATGAGGCCTAGGAAGGCATGAAGAGGTTGGTGATTTGATAGAGGGCAGATGACAGTGATTCCCCGAACTCTGTCCCTGGTGAGGTGACGGGTGTGTCAGGATCGGGACAGGGATCCAACACGCAGAGTACAAACAGGTGGTAGGTACGTATACCGGACCTTAGAATGGCCGGACTTAACGTAAGGAGTAAGTAGAGAATGGTCTAGGAACAAGCCGAGGTCGAGGGAACGAGAGGACAGGTAAGCGAGAGACAAGCCGAGTCAAAGGGTAACAGAGATAAACAGGGTAGAACAAACAAGCCGGGTCAGAACCAAAGAGACAACTAGAATACAAGAGCACTGAGTGACTAGACAGGCTAGAACCACGACAGGGCAATGAGCAGATGCCGAAAGCCTTACTTTATACCTTGATTCTAGAGGGTAATCACGCCCCCGACGAGTCCTGATTAGTGCTCGGGACTTGACTGACAGGTCGACCCGGGTTGGCGTCATGACGTCGACTACTGAGCGTCGCGTCATATAAGGAAGTGGATCCCTCGCGGTCGGCTTGTAAATGGCCGAGAGAACCGCGAGGAGCGGAAGAAACAACCCCTCTGGGAGGATAAACGTCTAAGTCTCTCACCTCCTCTGAGGTAGAGACTACAGGTACCCTGACAGGGTGCCATGGGAAAGACAATGTCCCAAGTAGACCACAGAGGGCCGGCACCATTGTAACTAGGAAATATAGTAAGTCTTCTGAGAGACGTTCAGCAGTTGGGAAGTCATCTGCACAGAGATGTAGATCATCCACGTACAACATCTGGGTGGGACTTCTGCCATGGCTTCAGAACAGTTGACATAGCCTTTGCAAACTGAGTTGGTGAATTTTGAGCACCTTGAGGCATGACAGTCCAAGTATGCTGCTGGCGGTCATGTGTGAATGCAAACAGATATTGGCATGAAGGCTCCAGGGGCACACTGAAAAAGGCATTTGCCAGGTCTATCACAGTGAAGAATTTTGCTGTAGGAGGTACCTGTGACAGAAGTGTATGTGGATTAGGCACGATGGCTGTATCCCTGACTGTGACATCATACGGTATTGGTCTGGTTCTTTCTTTTTGGTTTTTACGTCAATAGCATTTATTCAGGAAACACACTTCCAGGGACATAACGCTCCGGCATTGCAAGACTCTCGCTTCCCTACCGGGTACTTTGCTAACCATCCACACGCGAAAAAGGCAGGGGTGGCGGTCCTCATTGCCCACACGATATCCTTCCAGAGCCAGGCTGAGATGGCAGACCCGGAAGGCCGATATATATTTGTGAAGGGCACGATCGCTGGACAACTTTACACCCTGGCATGCGTTTACGCACCTAACACGGCACAACATAAATTCCTGGTACGCACGCTGCGCACCCTGGAACGCTTTAGGGAGGGCATATTAATACTAGCAGGTGATCTTAACCTAGCACTAGATCCACGACTTGACACATCCCTAGGATCTAGCTCGCTCCCGGCATCTTACCAACGTAAAGCCCTAGCGGCGCTCAGGAGCTCAGGACTGGCGGACTCGTGGAGAGTAGCCCACCCAGCAGAAATGGACTACTCGTATTACTCAACTATCCACAACCGTTATAGCAGATTGGACTACATTTTCCTTCCTGTAGAGTTCCTCTCGCTTCTGCTATCCAGCGAGATCCAGACGGCCACCTGGTCCGACCATGCGCCGGTCCGGACTAACATCGCCTCTCCGCTCTATAAGCCCCGGGAGAGACAGTGGAGACTCAATGAACAAGTCTTGGAGGAACTAGCGACGACCATGGAGATGAGAGACGCACTGCAGAAGTACTTCGAGGAGAATACCACCCCAGACGTAGCACCCCAGACGGTATGGGAGGCACACAAGTGCTTGATCCGAGGCTTCCTGGTGCGTCACGGCACTCACCGTAAGAAGGCCATGCGACAAGAGACCACGGAACTGGCGCTGCAAGTAGCATCCCTGGAAGCTCTCCATAAGACCACGCTGTCGGAAGACACATATAAAGAACTCCTGGAGGCGCGACGGAACCTCAAGCAGCTGCTTTCACAGGGCCTCCTCCGGACCATCCGCAAATCGCGTAGACATTTCTACGAATACTCTGACAAATGCGGGAGACTCCTGGCCAGAAGACTGCTACGGGAGCGGAGACTCTCACACATAACTAAAATTCGGGACCGAACCGGTACACTTGTTCAAATGCCTGATGGGATTGCGAAGGCCTTCCACCACTACTATACGGAACTCTATAATATACCAACGACCCAGGGGGCCTCTGCGCAGGCACGACGCGAGACCAAAATAGCATCCTACTTGGACCAACACGTGTCCCGGACCTTAACGGAAGATCAGAGGTCGGCATTGGAGGAGTCGATCTCCCTAGGAGAGCTCAAGCACGCCCTCAAGATCACCAAAGCCCACAAAGCACCAGGCCCGGATGGCCTCACCGCAGCTTACTATAAAAAATTTCAAGATATCCTGCTGCCACATCTACTAAGTAGCCTCAATCACCTGCTTGAAGGCGGCGCCCTCCCACGGGACACACTGGCAGCCACCATCTCGCTAATCCCAAAGGAAGGAAAGGACTTGACGAATTGTTCCAGCTATAGGCCGATTTCCTTACTCAATGCCGATCTGAAACTGTTCACTAAGGTATTGGCGTTGAGGGTTGGACGGGTGCTGCCGGATCTGGTGCACCCGGATCAGGTGGGATTTGTCCCTGGGAGAGAGGCACGTGATAATACAATCCGAGCCCTCAATGTGATCCACATGGCAGGGGACGACCGGAGGGGGATCCTGCTCCTCTCGACCGACGCCGAAAAGGCGTTTGATCGGGTGGACTGGCGATTCATGCTGGCGACACTCCGTGCGGTGGGATTCGGACCGCACATGTTAACTTGGATTGCCTCCCTCTATACAACTCCCACGGCCCGTTTGCGCATCAACGGCGCCTTATCACAACAGTTCAACATCCGCAATGGCACGAGGCAGGGGTGTCCTCTATCCCCCCTCCTGTTTGCCCTCTCCCTGGAACCCTTCCTGGGGGCGGTCAGACGGGATGGGGGAGTGACGGGCCTCAACTGCCATGGCATGGAACAGAGGGTGGCGACCTACGCGGATGACCTCCTCTTTTTCCTGGCCAACCCACTCGTCTCACTCCCGAACCTCCTCGCTAGGTTCCGAGAGTATGGAACCCTGTCCAATCTAAAGCTCAATACTGATAAATCAGAAGCATGCCCACTCCATCTACCCACCTCGGACACAGCCCACATTCAAACGCAGTACCCCTTTAGATGGTGCGCGGACAAGATCAAATATTTAGGGATCTGGCTCACCAGAGACACGACTCGCCTTTATCAAGAAAATTTCATACCTATCCTCCGCACACTGCAAAAAGATATGACGACCTGGGGTAGCCTATGTATCTCCTGGTTCGGGAGAATCAATGCACTGAAGTTAAACCTGCTCCCGAGACTCCTCTATCTATTTCAAGCGATCCCGATCATGATACCCAGAGCCTTCTTTCGGACGCTCAACACCGATATAATACGATTTGTATGGAAAACGAGTAGGCCCAGGGTTAGCGGGACGCTCCTGTCCCTACCCAAACGAATGGGGGGACTGGGTCTCCCATCCATAATACACTACTATAGAGCAACCCATCTACTACGTCTGGTGGACTGGCACGTCCCAACATCTGACAAAATTTGGCGGAAACTAGAAGACGACCAAACGAACCATAAACTACCGTCCGCGGTGTGGACGAGATACCCTCTAAAATGCCTCGCCACGACCCGAAACCCGTTTATCCGGGCCACGATGCAGATATGGATCACCACCCGACTGACAGACAGGCTTACCACGACGCCGGGCCCCCTGACTGCTATCACCCATAACCCGGAAATCGCTGACGGCCTGCGACCAGCAGACGTGACGGGTCTCGGGGGCGTGGACTGGACTTACATGAGACACCTATGCTCCGCGACAGGGCTGAAGCCACTCAGGGAGCTGGGACCGGAAGGCACCACCTCATTAATGGACAGATTCCGATACCTCCAGATACAACATTACTACCGAGCCACGGCAGGCAAACACCTGTTTCACAGAGAGCTCACCGCTTTCGAACATATGTGCGCAGCCAGAGAGAGACCGCTGAAGGGGATCACCCTCCTCTACACCATGATGATCACGACCGCGCCACGGGCGCCACCGAAATACATGTCCCACTGGGAGCGAGTCACGGAACAGTCGATAACGGAGCAACAGTGGGAGAAGATTCATGTCCTCGCACACCAAGGCACAGTATGCTCAAAACTCCAGGAGCTTAATTATAAAATTATGGTCAACTGGTACAGGACCCCTGCAAGACTACACCGCATGAATAGCGAGCTCCCAGACACCTGCTGGCGCTGTGGAGCCGAAGGGGGGACAGACATCCACATCTGGTGGTCGTGTCCCAAAATTCAGCAGTACTGGAAACAAATCCACTCCAAAATCACGAACATAGCAGAGCCGGAACTCCCGTTGCAGCCTTTGCCAATGTTACTCCACCACACCACACGCCCCATTGCCACCTATAAACGCTCCCTCACCAAACATCTGCTTAATGCAGCCAAGTCTCTCATCCCACTTAAATGGCGCTCGACGGAGTCGCCGACAGTGGAACAGTGGATGACCAGAGTAGAAGATATATATAGTATGGAATCCCTTACGGCATCGCTACACGGAACAGGAGACAAATGCGCCATCACGTGGCTCCCCTGGTGTACCTTCATGGCCCAGAGGCAGAACATGGCCGCAGGGACGGCTACCGCCTAGACGTCAAGATCTAGGGAGACACCGTATTTTTCTTCCTCTTTTTCCTCCTTTCCCCCCCCCCCTTTTTTTTTTTTCCCTCTGTGGCCCCGCTCACCCACCCCGCTTCCCAGCCCCCCCCCCCCACGATTGGAGGGATAGGGGCCCGGTGGAGCCGAGACGGAGATATGGAGCGAGAGGGGAGCTCATGACCTGAGCAGACGTGAAAATGAGATCCGTGCGGTGGGGACAGGGTGCACCCGGTGGGGACACCTGGGATGGACGACTGGGACGAGCGACAGTAATTTATCGGGTAATCGCCCTGGACCTAACACGCACATAGCCCTGTAGTGACACGCACCAGGAGACGGCCTTGACACGTCCCAGTCGTCACCCACATACACCTGACAACGCTCCTCACCTGTGGCACGCTCGGGCCGTGGCGAGATCTCTCATCATGGGTGCACTCTTGCCAGAACAGACGGAGGAGCGGCATCCCCTCCCCCCCTCCCCCCCAAGAGGGGGGGGGAGGGGAGGGGTTGGATCACGGGGAAGAACACTAGTCCTACACACAAGCTGCTCACTAATCACCTGAACGCAAAATCTACCCCTGCACACGCGGCCTCGGTCACTACCACGCATGAACGCATTACTCCACAGGGATGGCACTTTCTATGGAAGGGAGAGGGGGAATGGAGGAGGAAGGAGCTGAGAGGGGGAGTGGATACGGGAGGGGAATGAGGGGGAGGGGAGAGAGGTGGGAATGGGAGGAGAGGGGAAGGAAAGACACTAACATAGGAGAACATAAAAGAAAAAAGAAAGAACCTAGGATAACGAACAGCTAAATGATCCCTCAACCGAGAGATCGGCCGAACTCAATATTAAGACATATTACCGCGTTTTAGCTCCAAATGTTTATTGCATTATATGATCTATGAGAGACTGGGGTTGATATGCAATGTACTAGACTACACCTGCTATGTATAATCTGTACTGTATCCCAATCTTCTTTCTGTACCCCATGCGATTCTGTACATCAATAAAAAATGATTGACAAAAAAAAGAAAGACTTGACCAATATTTCACAGCTAATGATATTTTTGACACCAGAGAGGTCGCTGTTTTCCTAACAGTTATAGGAGCCAGAACATATGAAACTTTAAGGAACCTCTAACACCCAGAGAAACCTGCCAGCAAGCCATTGGAAAACTTGATTACTCTGTTAACTGGCCATTTCCAACCAAAACCACTAGATATAGCAGAGAGATTTAAATCTATAAAAGAAGACAAGAGCCTGGTGAATCAGTATATGTTATCGCATTATAGAAAGTCACCAGCACCTCTTGTGTTGGGGACTACCTGCCCACTGTTTTGCCAGACCAGTTTGTAATGAGCATTGCAAGTGATATAGTGCTAAGGAGACTGCTTACAGAAGAAGATTTAACATTTAAAAAGGCAATGAACATGGCAAGCATTATAGAACAAGCCTCTAAGGATGCTAATCTATTACACAACAAACTGGAAAACACACAGGAGGCAGAGCTAGAAGTTTTAAAATTAGATGCTAGAGCACAGAGTGAACCTCAGGGAAAGAGACATCTAAAACAGAAACAATCACATTACAAATGTTATTATTCCTACACATGATGCAACTGCATTCAGATTTAAGGATGACAAAAAAAAAGAGTCCACAGCAGAGAGAGGCAGTAACATGAGAGACAAAGAAAATAATGCCTACAAAGTACAAATACAGGAACCCTCTAAGGATTCAGATGAACAATTTCCAGTACAAAATTTAAAAATAAATAATTTTGGTTGCGTTTAAAGTTCAGGTTGTTGTGAATGGCAAGGAATTGACTATGGATTTGGACACATGTGCAGCTGTATCTGTGATTTCTTTGACAGACACTGGAAAGGTTTAACATAAACAGGCCAATAAGTCACACAACATTGAGACTGCAAACATATTCGAAAGCGCTGTTAATACTAGTGGGGTGTGTGACTGTCACAGTTACATTAAACAAGTATAAGAAGAAATTAACTCTTTATATCTTATTGTCACAAACTTGCAAGACATATTCCGAAGAAATGGAACCAAAAATTGTTGGATAACCCTTCTGTTAAAATTAGAGCATCAAACAGAGTGAAAATCCCAAAATGACAACCTGAGACAATCTTGATAAATGAATATTCATAAGAGACAATACCTTCCCAAAAACCTATGCCAGTATTAGGGAGAATTGCCTCGGGTTGTCATTTTTGGATTTTCACTCTAATGTTTAATGCTCTAATTTTAACAGAAGGGTTATCCAACAATTTCTGGTTCCGTTTCTTCGGAATATGTCTTGCATTTAAACTAGGGTTAGGCCCTCATTAGTTGGTTATTCCCTAGAGACCTTATTTCCTTCTTTTACTCTTTATTGTCACAAACTTACCTATGCGTGGTGCCCACGGGCAGAATAATGGCCGCATTACTCCAGGCCTCTGCTGCTTCGTGTGCCGAACTGCAGCCCCTATAAATAAAAGTTATTGACATCATGCCCTTAAAGGGACCGCCTCATCTAAGCAACCCCATGCTGTTTGGGGTCACAGAGATGACGTAGACCAATGGGAACTCATATGAACCTATTTAAGGTCTGTTGTGGCCATTACTCATTGCCCTATTGTGGTTTCTGTCCTGATACATGTTTGTGTTAATAATAAGTCTCTCTTGTTATATCATAATATTGACCACAGCTTGTATTTGACTTTGTGTATTTCTAGTATCCTGACCTGGCTTGTTTCTGACTTCATGTATTTCTGTTATCCTGGCCCGGCTAAATATTCCATTCAATATTCTATATCCCTAACTTTGGCTATTCCTGATTCTGTCTTTATCTGTATTAATGTTATGTCCAGCCACTCTAAAGCCTGATTATACATCTATTCAGTACCTCTGTTTGTGGGATTTGCCATTCTATTCCTGTAAGTTCGGGTACGACCCTGTGACACCTACAGAATGGAGGGCCTCCGCACAATGTGGAGATATGGGCTTGTGGGGATTTCTGCATGGTTCTTAAAACACATATTAAAATAGATAAGTATCCCCTTCCTAGGACAGATGATCTTTTTGCATCGTTGGCAGGTGGCCAGCAATTTACCAAAATTGACAACTCTGTTACTGCGATCCTTAAAAATCCCATAAAACAGCACACCATAAAATAGCACACCAAGAAAGTATTGCACGACAGATTTTTATTCACATAATACATAAGTAAACACATACAAATAGTAAAGTGCAAACATGAAAAGTATTCACCTTACAAATAACCACATCATCTAGGCAAATAAAGTGCTCAATGCCTGAACCCAAGTGTTACAATATTATTATTATTAGCATCGCCATTTATATAGCGCCAACAGATTCCGTAGCGCTTTACAATATTATGAGAGGGGGATTTAACTATAAATAGGACAATTACAATAAACAATCCATGCAGGAAATTACTAGAGCATGGACAAGCTCCTTGGTAGCATCTTATGTAAGAAAGGGTCAGATGCAGGCTATGTTTTTAAGATTGAATCTACAGGATTTGGCAACATACTGGATGTGAGGGTCAAAGGTGAGGCCAGAATCAAGTATGACGCCAAGACAGCGCGCTTGCAAGGATGGACTTTTGTGTATACTACTAACTTGAAGGGAGAGCAAAAGAGGAGGATCAGTATCAGGAGGAGGAAAGACAAGGAGCTCAGTTTTAGAGATTGAGTTTCAGAAAGCGGAAGAACAACCAGTCAGAGATGAAAGAAAGGCAAGCAGTGACACGTTGCAGGACGGCAGGAGAGAAGTCTGGGGAGGAGAGGTATATCATCAGCGTACAGGTGTCATCAGCGTACAGGTGGTAGTGGAATCCAAAAGAGGTAATAAGTTTGCCAAAAGAGGCAGTATATAGAGAAAATAGACGTGGACAAAGGACAGAGCCTTGGGGGACTCCAACTGAGACAGGACGAGGGGAGGAGGTATCATTAGAAAAGGAGACACTGAATGAGCGTTGGGAGGGATAAGAGGAAAACCATGAAAGGACAGAGTCTCAGAGACCGAGTGATTGAAGAGTTTGAAGAAGGAGAACATGATCAACGGTGTCAAAGGCAGCAGAGAGGTCAAGAAGAATTAGTATGCACTAGTGGCCTTTGGATTTAGCTGCGATTAGGTAGTTAGTAACTTTCATAAGCGCAGTCTCAGTAGAGTGGAGAGGGCGGAAGCCAGATTGAAGAGGGTCAAGGAGAGAGTTGGATTTGAGGAAGTGAGACACACGGATAAAGACAAGTCTTTCCAGAAGCTTTGAGGAAAAAGGGAGCAGGGATATAGGACGATAGTTAGAGGGGGAGGAGGGGTCAAGAGATGTTTTTTTCTGGATAGGTACTACAGTGGCATGTTTAAGGTCAGCAGGGACAACGCCAGAAGAGAGAGAGCAGTTGAAGATATGTGTTAAGGAAAGCACAAGACAAGTGGAGAGAGATCTGATAAGGTGAGATGGGATAGGATTGAGCGGGCAAGTGGTGAGACGAGAGGAAAGGAGAAGTGCAGCCACCTCTTGTTCAGTAGCTGAAGAAAAAGTCTGAAGGGTAGGAAAGGCATAATCTATGTGTGGTTGAGAAAGAGGATGGCAAGGAGGGGAGAATTCTTTCCTTAGCTTAATCTTGTCAGTAAAGTAACATGCAAAGCTATCGGCAGTAAGGTTAGCTTTGGGGGTGGCCACAGCAGGGCGAAGAAGAGAATTAAAGATGTCGAAGAGCCGCCTGGGATTGCAGGAGCATGAACTAATGAGAGAGGAAAAGTATCACTGTTTGGCGAGGGCAAGGGCCGCGCTGTATGAACACAATATGAATCTATAATGGAGAAAGTCTGACTGGGTGCGTTCAGCACAACGGGAGCATCTTTGCAGGTAGTGTGTTGATCTAGTATGCCACGGTTGGGGGCGTGTCCTCCTTGAGGTGCTAGTTTGGAGTGGGGTTGCAGCGTTAAAGGCAGAGGTGATGGTAGTGTTATGATGGCCAGTGAGGGACAGGAGAGGGAAGGGATAGATAGCAGTTGTGAATCAATATCAGCTGACAGCTGCTGGAGGTTAATAGAATTAAGGTTTCTCCTAGGTTGAGGGGGGTTAGGCTGAGGTTGTTGGGTGAGGGGGTACTTGAGATCAAACGATAAGAGGTGGTTATCAGAAAGAGGAAATGGAGTGTTGCAGATATTAGATACTGTACATGCATAAGAGAAGATGAGGTTGAGGGTATTGCCAGCTACATGGGTGGGAGAATTAGCCCACTGCTATAGCCCGAGGGAGGAAGTAGTTGAAAGTAGTTTGAAGGCTGCTGAGGTCAAAGGTGCGTTAATGGGAATATTGAAGTCCCAGAGAACTAGGGATGGAATATTAGAAGAGAGGAAATAGGGTAGCCAGGAAGCAAAGTAGTCAAGGAAGAGGAGAGGGGAACCAGGGGGATGATAAATAATGGCAATGTTAGCAGAGAAGGGTTTGAGAAGGCGAATTTAATGAATTTCAAATGATGGGAAAGAGAGGGAAGGGGGGTGGGTAGAGGTTTGAAGCAGCAGTGAGGTGAAAGGAGAAACCCTACACCACCACCTTTACATTCAGAGTGTCTTGTTTGTGGGTAAGTTGAAGACCACCAAAGGACAAAGATGCAGGGGTAGCAGTGTCAGAGGGGGAGAGCCATGTTTCTGTTAAGTCTAGTAAATCTAGGGAACGAGAGATGAAGAGGTCAGGGACAGCAGTGGCTTTTGTAATATTGCAAACTGAGCGTGCATTCCAAAGGGCAGTATTGAAGGAGGATTTAGAGGAAGAGTAACATGAGATGGGTATGAGATTGGTGTGGTTCCTTGAGTTAGTACGTGGTGAATTTGCCGAAATGGACTGACCCGAGCTGGAGACCACAGCACTCCAACATATTGGCACTATGCCTTCTTCAAGGGAGATCTGAAACTAATATTGTCCTGTTCCCATTTATAAAGCTTCACCATAGTGTCTAAAGTGGAAAAATTAAAAGCAGGTGAGTGAAAATTACCCCTAAAGCTGATATCAACTGTTTCCCTGATTCCGCAATCAGTGTATGATGTCAGCACGTATGCAGTTGCAACGTGTGACGTCATCAAGCAGCGTAACTGCGCGTCTACGGGGGTGATCTAGAAGAAAAGGGAAGGAGCTACCAAACGTCCATACCAAAACTTACAATACAATAGGTCCAAAAATCCTCAATAATGCACATCAAACTTGGACTTAGCCTCTCAAGTGCTATGTATTCCCGAGTACTGATATAAAAACAGCAATCTCGGGGGGCGGAGCCTGGCACTCGGCCGCTTCCCGCGCTGACTGACCTGGTCGGACATACCTCGGGGACACCCCCTCCGGACCGATGGGGGTCATCTCGGTCCACAACAAGCGATTGGAAAAGCGGCAACAAGCTGAGCCTACAATATGGGGCAACACAGCAACAGGATAGGCGAACACGAGGCGCAACTAAAATGGCGACAGTAAAAGCACCGGGCGAGATACATGAACGCCACACAGTCATACCAGACTATGAAGCCAGACTCTCCGCTCTCTTCGATGCCTTCTGGGCACAGCTGGAGCGCGGGGCATGGCTGAACAAACAGAGCACATGCCAGAGCCAAGAGCAATTTCAGCAACATAACTGCCGATGCCTCACTCCTAAACGGCACGGGGCCCCAAGATGGCGCCGCAGGAGGAGAGATCCTCTGCCTGCAGGCATACTCATGAAAAGAACACAAGCATCGGAGCACAGCAGCAGAACACGGGGGACCCCCCGTGCACCCAAGAGCTCTCCCCACTCTTCTTCCGAGCAGGGAGCCCACCTGAGGGTTACTCCTCATCGCCACCCATACACCCAAGGGAACAACCGGACTCCGGCAAAGCCTTGGGCCCACGACCCTGGAGATGGGGTCAATGGACTTCTGGCAAGGGCCCCCGCTAAGGCCTCGGGCCGAAGACACGGGACACTCAAGCAGCAATGCACCTGGAGTAGCACCGGGGGCACCATAACTCAGAGGGCCAAGCACCCAGCGGGTCAAAACACCCACCATAGAGAAACAGACCCAAGCCTCAATAGAGCGACGGATCAAGGAGGCAGCCCCCCACAACCAAGTGGACTAGACCGCGCATACTACAGCACGACTCCTCCAAGTGGGGTGGGCTGAATAACAGCATGGACACTTGCTACACTCGAGGCCTTGGACTGCTCCAAGTAACTGAAAGAGACACACTGTTATACCCTGAGGGTTTTACCCATAAGGATTCTTTTCACATGCTCCGTAATGTTTAATTTTTTCTTTTTACAGTTAATACTCTACGACTGCCACCTAACTGTCACCAGCCTGCCTTAAGAATTTCAATTGAACTTGTTAGGTCTTACTCCTAATGCTGTGCGCCTCTTGGTAACCAGGACGCAACGGCTAGGCCTAGCATCTAAACTCTACTTAACCGATAGCTTTGCGCACCTTGAGTAATTATGCGATACTTGTTCCTTGATATACCTCCTAACGTGATAACTTGCCTTACTACACTTGAGCGGGCATGTATGTATACTCTTATCTTGCTGCAACTCCTGTATATTTATCCTCGTGCACTTACCCACAGGTCTATGCCACACTTCCTCACACATAGGTGCTCACACCCTCGTACATATGCTGTCAATCTCACCTACAATTCCTTCAGCGTGTCTTAAAGTGTCCAGCATAATGCTATATATATTGCTCTACTCTACTTTATTAAGCACTCATGTGTGAAATTCCATGGCACACACGCAAAGCTCTTGTGTGTAATGGTATTTTACTGTGTACTTATAGAAAAATGCAACATACCCTGCCAAGCTACTCACACACATGAATAAGCCTGTTAGCTAATTGACTTGATGTTTTCTGTACTCATATCATATCTAAGTTTAAACGTTCTCGTATAGCCACACAAGTTTAAGTAATCCACACTGACCGCTTAATATGTATTATTATATATATAGGACGTGCATGACTATGCTGTGCCCTAGCTATTTCGTTAAAAAAACGTGATACAACAAATGCCTGAGTGATTATAGCTTGCAGTTCGGGTGTTGAGTCAAACGATTCTCCATATGAATAGCAGTCTCCAAAGTGTATTCTCTCAGTTAGTAGACAGGTACCCAAACATCAGCCGAAACTAGATGAAGGGTGTAACAGGAATGATTTTAATGGGTGCCACACTAGCTTTTATGCAAGTCCCCATGCAAGGGTTACTCCCACATGGACCTTGTTGGGGACTCCAACACAAAGTTATACACCAATCACAACATGGTTACAAAGTATAACACTGCCATAGTAAACATACAATTCCTCCTCCATGCCTGGTAGATAATTGAGTCAGATACTGTTATAACCCAATTATCTCCAGGCAGAAAAAACACATTTTCCCCAAAACTTCACAAGAACCCCAAAATACATAGCATCCTCATATCTCTGATCTGGGTGACCAACATATCCAAAAATCACCCATATCAGTTCAGGGGTTTAGGAGTTGCATGGAAGTCTTAGTTTGATCGATTGCACACAAGGTTCTTGCCCAGAAACAGTACCATGAGTTTAGGTGGTGCAGTCGGTCTATTTCGCAAAGTCATAGAACTGAACAAATTCACGAACGGAACCCCCTGGCTCATAGTAGCGTTTGTTCCCCTAGTTCATGGGAACAAAACTACCGAACAACGTACTCCTAGCGACTTTAGTTCCAGACACTCAACGACCAAGTCCCGCTGCCTCTTTTTGTGCAAACAAGATGGCCACCGTTTTCTGCTGCACGTGGCGTTTCTCTATTTGCCACACAGGGAGAGAACTAATTCCTTGTTCTCTTTGTAGTTAACGAGCCAGGGGGGTGGTCTGTGTTCGGTTGTTTCAACTACCGAACAGAAATATTTTAAATAACTGAAATCATTTCTTCACAATCAGGGTTACATAAGACATAATAATACAATGCATAATATATAGACATAGGTACAGAATAGAGCATATCATATCTAAACAGTATACATCTGTTATAAATTGTATAATGTGAAACACCAAGTCATATTAACAAAAAATCAACCAAAACATGAAATCTAAAAAAATGGAGCCCCATATCAAATAATTTTTTTCATAATAAAAATACAAATTAGAATAGAAAAATAATAAAAATAAATAAAAAAATATTACAAAATAAACAAATATTGAAATAAAAAAGAAAAATAATAAATTATATATAAAAAAATATACACACCAATGTCAAGAAACTGTTCGCAGATGTGGCATCAGTATGAAAAATAATAAATATAACAACTGGCAGTCGTAGACATATTGTTGGGTCCGGGTGAGAAACCCATGGTCTATGTGCAAACTCACACCCGGGAAATATAGGAATAAATAAACAAAAATAATAAAATTACAAAATAATAATTACAAAAATATGTAAACAATTTCACTAGATTACTGGGGCCCGGGATGGTACTAGGCCAACACGGGCCCATAGATACAGGGACAAGAAAAATCAAACAATATATGACCATAATGATGATATGTTGAAAATCTTTTTCAAATAACTGCATATCAAAGCAGTGTCTCCCTTCTAGACTCTCCTCTTGCAATCATTTGTCCCTCACCAATCTAAAATTCAGACTAAAATAATAGGATAAGATAAGAACAAGACAAGTAGATATGAGATATGGAAACTAAATAGTATGTTCTCTAAAAAAAGAAAAATCCCTATCATCGTTTATTCCATGTTGGTGTAGCATCCCCAATTTGTACATTTGTACATTTTTCTTCGTCTGAACATTATAGATCTATGCTCTTCCCGTAGTGAGTTCTCGATGTGCTCAATTTCCATGATATACTTTTGATGCCCCATTTCACTAAAATGTCTAGTCACAGGAGGTCATAAGTTTGTTTCTAATGGAACTTTTATGTTCCCCTATACAGGTGATAAGCTATTTTGTAGTTTGCCCAACAAATACATTGCACAAGGGCATTTGATAAGATATATGATAGAATATGTTTGACAATTCATATAAGATTTAAGATCTATCATATAGCCTTATGGCTAGGGTGTGAAAAATAATTTGATTTGATAACATTATTGCAATTTATACATCTACCACACCTAAACATTCTGTTGGGTGGTGTCAACCATTGTCCATCTTTAGCTTCATCAACATTGGCCTTAGCATGTATTAGATCATTCATGAGGCTTTTAGATTTCTTGAAAGCCATCATGGGTACATCTTTAAATACCTCTCGTAAGTTCACGTCCTCACTTAGAATATGCCAGTGTTTCCTGACAATACATGTAATCTTCATGGACATAGTCGTATATGTGTGTATAAAAGGGATACATTTAGATCTACCTCTATTTCTCACCATATTCAGATCTCCAGAAGACAAGGGTAGTATTTTATCTTTGACATTTCTAACAAATCTTGGGGATACCCTCTTCCTCCACCGTCACCCATCATGTCATCCACCCTTAACTCAAATATTTCATTATCAGAGACAATTCTCCTAAGATGCAACATCTGAGAATATGGTAAAACATCCTTGTGTCTGGGTGGCTGAAAGATGAGTAATGTAGATAAGCATTCCTATCAGTTGGTTTTGTCGATTCTTTAGTTACTTCAATATCCAAGAAATTGACTTTTTGGGAATTATATTTGTTATGAACGCTGGTATAGTGGATACCCTGTTTGCCTATTTCCTCCCGAACTGCTGAGCCTGAGTGATTATAGCTTGTAGTTCGGGTGTAGATTAGAACGGTTCTAGACGAATGCAGCATCCAAGTAGTGTTCTCCCCAGCAAGTAGACAGTTACCCAAACATCAGCCTAGACTAGATGAAGGGTACAACAGGAATACAGTTTAATGGTGCCACACTGGCTTTTATGCATGTCCCCACGCAAGGGGCACTCCCACATGAACCTTGTCGGGGACTCCAACACAAAGTTTACAACCAATAACAATACAGTTACAAAGTGTGACACTTCCAATACAAACAGATAATCCCTCTTCTCTGACTGTGTCCCTCCTCTCTGCCTGTGAGATAATTGAGTCAGATACTGTAATAACTCAATTATCTCCAGGCAGAAAAAACTAATTTTTCATAAAACTTGAAAAGTACCCCAAGTCTAATTTTGACAGACCGCACACGAGGCTCCTGCCCAGAAATAGTTCCATGAGTTTAGGTTGTGCAGTCGGTCTATTTCAGAAAGTCTCAGAAATGAATAAATGCACGAATGGTACACCCTGACTCATAGCCATGATTGTTCCTCTAGTTCGTGTGAACCAAACTACCGAATAGCGCTCTCCTAGCTGTTTGGGAAAAAGAAGCAGGCATTCATATAGTTTGACCGGTGTTTGGGAAGTTGAGTGTCCGATTTTAATTCCAAACACTCAATGACCAAGTCCCGCTGCCTCCTTTCGTGTGAACAAGATGGCCGCCATTTTATCCTGCACGTGGCATTCGACTATGCGAATGGCAGCCACACAGGGAGAGCACTTAATCGACTGTTCTCTTTGAAGATAATGCGCCAGAGTAGTGGTCAGTGTTTGGTAGTTACAGCTACCGAACCAATAAAACATAAAAGTCCCGAATAACATGGTGGTTTCATCACACTGTTCCATTGTAAACATTATGGTAGGAAAAACTGGTTCAAATATTCATGGAATTCTAAGAATAGCTCAACTGGTACGCTCCATCGAAAGAAAATGTCATCTATGAAGTGGCACCATAAATTCACAGTGATGTCTAGATGTGGCATGTACAGCCTGACCGCCTGGACACCCCCACCGTGTGGGATGGAGGTGTATAGGCTGCCAATGTCCATGGTACACAAAAGAGTAACTTTCTTTACATCCCTAAAGTTGTTTAATTTGGTAAGAAAATCTGTTGTATCTTTTTAAAAAAATAACTAGTTCTCAACACACACAGTTATAATAAATGACATAAAAGATAGAAAGTGGCTGTAAAATTGAGTCAGTCCCAGCAACAATCGGTAATCCCAGAGGATTTTCTGTATTTTGGTGTATTTGGGGCAACACATAGAAAAGAGGGATAGTTGATCAAAATATGCGCAGATCACTGTCTAAAAGACCTTGTGTAACCGCTTCCTCAATAAGAGCTCTTATCCTCAGAGCAATATCATTGGTGGGATTATTTGGCAATCTATAGTATGTATGTACATCTGACAACTGTCTTGGTATTTCCAAATTGAATTTGGATGTGTCTATGACAACCCTTATCAGCTGGCTTGATCGTCAGGGACACATGCCAGCGCAGTGTCTCGAGGGCCCATTTAGATTACAATTTCTGCTTTGTTTAGTCCAATACAGTATGCCTATATCCCTTTCTACAAGTCGGATGTATTAATTATCTAAAATGTTGGTTTGTAGTGGAATTAATCTGCTTACGTTTTTACATTTTGTCCTATCGACCGGTCACGAGTTTACCACTTCAGTGGCTGGGGTGGTATTTATGCTGCGTTCCTACAGTTTGGCTCTTTCATCTACAAGTCCTGGGGAGGTTTCTTTCACAACCCCTGCTATTTTCACAACTCTCTGGGTCCTTTCCCACTGAGCCCCGCGTGCGCGTACCGTCAGGGGCGCCTCTGGCGGCCATTTTCAGTTTTTCCGTTTTTTTTGCGTTTGGATAAAATTCTGAACGCGCATTCAGCCGCATCCATTGGATCCCAGGCTTAGCGGATTGCCATTCACATAGCGCGGTTCGCACTGCTAGCCCGTTTGTTTCCAGGAACATACGTTTTCACGAAAACCTGTTTCATGGCCATAGTGGCCATGTCTTTGTTGTCTGCACCTTGCGGCGGACATTTTCTTTGCGCTTTCCTGTCCTTTTTCTCTGGAACGCCCACTCCTTCCCCTGGTCGGAGTTGGTGTCCAGGATTAGTGAGTGGCGGACGGTTCCCTGTCTCCAGGGCCGGCCCGTCCATAAGGCGGCACAGGTGGCCGCTTTAGCGCGCACCGGCTCTGGGGGCGCAAAATTCCAGTGACCGGCAGGAGGGAAGTGCTCCCTCCTGCCAGGTCACCTCCTGGATCCCCGGTGCGGCGTCCGGCTGAACTGGATTGCGAGGTGGCGAGGGAGCTCTGATCTCTCTGATCTGCTCCCTCGCGCGCCTTTTGCTGATGCCGCGGGAGCCGGAATTTGACGTCATATTCTGGCTCCCGCGGCATCAGAAAACAGCCTGCAAGGGAGCAGATCAGAGAGATCAGAGCTCCCTCGCCACCTCGCAATCCAGTTCAGCCGGACGCCTCCCAGCAGCCCCACTGGGACACCAATGAGAGACCCACGCCAGCTCTACAGGTAGAAAGGCTTAGTGGGAAATTTAAATTAAATTTAGATTATTAATTACTGTGTGTGTATGTGTGTGTGCATGTGAGTGTGTGTGTGAGTATGTGTGTCTGTGAGTGTGTGTGTCTGTGAGTGTGTGTGTCTGTGAGTGTGTTTGTGCATGTGAGTTTGTGTGTGTGTGTGCATGTGAGTTTGTGTGTGTGTGAGTTTATGTGTGAGTATGTGTGTCTGTGAGTTTGTGTGTGAGTTTGTGTGTCTGTGAGTTTGTGTGTGTCTGTCAGTGTGTGTGTGTGAGTGAGTGTGTATGTCAGTGTGTGTGTGTGTGTCTGTCAGTGTGTGTGTGAGTGTGTGTGAGAGAGTGTGTATGTCAGTGTGTGTGTGAGTGTGTGTGAGAGTGTGTATGTCAGTGTGTGTGTGTGTGTGTGCATGTGAGTATGTGTGTGTGTAAGTATGTGTGTGTGTGTGTCTGTCAGTGTGTGTGTGTGTGTGTGTCTGTCAGTGTGTGTGTGTGTGAGTATGTGTGTCTGTGAGTTTGTGTGTGTATGTGTGGGCATGTGAGTGTGTGTCTGTCAGTGTGTGTTTGTCAATGAGTGTCAGTATTTGTGTGTCTGTCAGTGTGCGTGTGAGTGTCTGTCAATGAATGAGTGTGTCAGATAAGTGAGTCTGGCTGTCAGAGACGTCTGTGTGTTTGTCATTGAGTGTGTGTGACTGTCAGTGTTTATACATCCCTGACTGTAGCGTGGCCAAGCGGAGTGTACCGTGGTACAGGAACTTCTGTTTCCTGTACCTGGCAGGACTGACAGGAAAAGCTCACTGTACCGGGATTCGCTCCACTCAGCCCCGCTACAAGAAAGGTAGGAGGCACACCAGGAAGGGGAGGGGGCCACTATGGGGGTGGGTGGCGCACCAAGAGACAGGGAGAGGAGGGGAGAGATACCCTGAGGTACAGGAAAAGGAGGGAGGGGGAGAGGAACACTAAGCAACAGGGAACAGAGGGGGAGGGGAGAGGAACACTAAGGGACAGGGAAAGGAGGAGAGAGGGGATAGGAACAGTAAGGGTCAGAGAAGGGAGGGGACCATTAAGGGATGGGGAGAGGGGCTGGATGTGAAAAACACACAGCGGGGCTTGAGAAGGAAAGATATACACACAAAGGAGCTCGGGAGAGTAAAAGACACAAAGGGGCTGGGAGTAAAGGAGTCACACAAAGGGTCTGGGAGGAATAAGACACACAAAATGTGGGAGGATGTAAGAGTCATACAAAGAAGAGAGATAGGAGACACACAAAAGCAAAAATAGGAGATAAAATACACTAAAGGGAGTCAGATATTTAAAGACGGGTAAGAAACACAAAAGGGAGGTTAAGAGGCACACAGGTGAAGATGTTTTTTTGGGGGCGGAAAAATGCATCTTCGCCTATGTACCCAAAATTCTTTGCACCGGCCCTGCCTGTCTCCTGCACTTCCCCTCACTTTTATTAAGTGGCTGTGAGTACTTGTACTTGGAATATTGTTCTTGTGGGTTACTTCACCCTACTCACTTTCTAATCAATTGTCCTTGCAAAATTAATTCTCCATTATTTAATTAAAATAAAATGCAGTTTAACAGTTTGCCTGGGTCATCTGGGGCACAAACTGACCCCAAGCCCCCCTTGTTTTTCCACCTATGGTTTCTGGGGATGAAGCTGATTTCCCAGCATTTGTCGAAATTCAGGCTATTATGGACACTACTGTCTCTAAATCTGTGTCAAAAGCCCTGGCATCTGCCATGGACATTATGTCCTCATCTATTTCTAAGTCCTTTATCTCAGGCGCTATTGCAAGCCCAAGCACCTCCTGCCTCTCATCCCCCATGCCCCGGCAGCAAGTTAAAGCACTCCTCCAAATTGGTGATTGACAGTTCAAAACCTGTCAAAGATGGAGTGACTATTGATTCACCGGGCAAGAGAGCCTCCAGCTGGGCAAAAGCGGCTAGACACTGGAAATGGGCAAACACCCAAACTGATTCCACTGAGTCAGAACTCAGTGCAGAAGAGGAGAGTGCCCTTATGTTAGATTTAGACCAATCTAATGATTTATCCGACCTGGATTCGAATTACTGGTTTGAGGAGGATCATAAACCCTCTACTACTGACGTGCATGCCACTGGCACTTATGGCTCTGATTTGGCCAAAGAGGGTAAAATACTTGACCCACAGGGCGAACCTATATTTGAGCCTGATGACTTACGTCACCCCCACTCAGCGGAATGGTCACCGGCCAAGCATGTGGCACGATACATTGCATCCTGGGTCCGCAAGCCTCTGGATAAGGCAGCCCGAAATAAACTGCGAGCTGAATAGGCACACCCCACTGTACCAGACGATGTCTGCAAGACGCCCCAAGTCGACCCCAAAATTATAAAATTTTTAGGCAAAACTGGAAACCAAAGAAAGGTTTTGGATTTTTCCCTTTACAGTTGTCAAGATAAGGTCTTAGATATTTTGGGTCCATCGACCAAAATCTTTGAATCTAAGAATCCTTGGCTCAGACAATGTACTAGATCATCTCACAATTAGGGACTGGTTCCAAAGGGTGATATGCTTAATTGGCAATGCGAATACAGCTCCTGCCACAGAGCGACATAAGTCTATTCTCTTAAAGATAGAGCCAAAGCTCATTAATATGGCGATTACTGAGCCAGGCGCTCAAGCAAAAGGTTTCCTGTTTGGCAAGTCTTTTGTAAAAGACCTGGGCTCCTATGTCCAAACATTTACAGCCTTAGACAAGGCACAGTCAAATATGAAAAGGGTGTTTCACCCAAAGGTTTTTACTGGGGCCAGCAGAGCATGGAGCCGTCTGTCCGGCAGAGTTAAAAGAGGTTCACGCCCGAACCAAGGCTCCTACTTGGGGAGAACCCCGTTTCCTGAACAGTGGGGGGCAGACTCACACATTATTCCCATGTCTGGGCTCTCATTACATCAGATGCCTGGATACTCAGGGCGGTCCACAGGTATCTAATAGATTTTGTGTCCCTGCCTACACAACTTTCCCCACCCAGGGAGATTGTTTTTTCCTCACTACACATGATCCTCGTTTCCGAGGAAGTACGAGAATTGGCACTCAAAGGTGCTATCTAAGAAGTCCCTATGCATACCCTGGGTTTTGTGAGCAATCTGTTTATTGTCCCCAAGAAATGTGGCGGAACACGTCCTGTCATAAATCTGAAACAACTAAATACTTATGTAACTTACCATCATTTCAAGAAGAGATTTATTCCAACCATCAGATTGGATGTCAAACTCGACCTAAGAGACACCTACCTCACGGTGCCCATTGCAGACGTTCATCAAGATTCCCTGCAATTCACGTGGCAAGGAAGGAAATGGCGGTTCCTCTGCCTTCCCTTTGGTCTCTCTTCCGGGTCTTAATGTTTCACCAAGCTCATGAAGCCAGTTATCGCTCTCCTCCGCAATCGGTCCCTCTACTTCATACTCACCTCGGTTGGACCACAACCTTATTACAAAATCTGGGCTTCATTATAAATTGGGAAAAGTCTATACTCATTCCCACTCAACGGATAGAGTTTCTGGGCCTCCTAGTGGATTCGTCCATGCAAACCCTATACAGGGAGTGCAGAATTATTAGGCAAATGAGTATTTTGACCACATCATCCTCTTTATGCATGTTGTCTTACTCCAAGCTATATAGGCTCGAAAGCCTACTACCAATTAAGCATATTAGGTGATGTGCATCTCTGTAATGAGAAGGGGTGTGGTCTAATGACATCAACACCCTATATCAGGTGTGCATAATTATTAGGCAACTTCCTTTCCTTTGGCAAAATGGGTCAAAAGAAGGACTTGACAGGCTCAGAAAAGTAAAAAATAGTGAGATATCTTGCAGAGGGATGCAGCACTCTTAAAATTGCAAAGCTTCTGAAGCGTGATCATCGAACAATCAAGCGTTTCATTCAAAATAGTCAACAGGGTCGCAAGAAGCGTGTGGAAAAACCAAGGCGCAAAATAACTGCCCATGAACTGAGAAAAGTCAAGCGTGCAGCTGCCAAGATGCCACTTGCCACCAGTTTGGCCATATTTCAGAGCTGCAACATCACTGGAGTGCCCAAAAGCACAAGGTGTGCAATACTCAGAGACATGGCCAAGGTAAGAAAGGCTGAAAGACGACCACCACTGAACAAGACACACAAGCTGAAACGTCAAGACTGGGACAAGAAATATCTCAAGACTGATTTTTCTAAGGTTTTATGGACTGATGAAATGAGAGTGAGTCTTGATGGGCCAGATGGATGGGCCCGTGGCTGGATTGGTAAAGGGCAGAGAGCTCCAGTCCGACTCAGACGCCAGCAAGGTGGAGGTGGAGTACTGGTTTGGGCTGGTATCATCAAAGATGAGCTTGTGGGCCCTTTTCGGGTTGAGGATCAGGGGCGGGCTGGGCCGGGGGGCAGGGAGGCAATTGCCCCCCAGGCCGCCCGAAATTCTTTTAGGACCGGCCGCGGCGGGCCGGCCCTTTAAATGCTGCAGCCGCCGAGCGCTCTGTAAAGAGCGCTCAGGCGGCTGCAGAACAGATTCTCCCCTCCCTCCCCTCCCTTGTAGGTGGCCGAGCTGGTCTCCGGTCCGCGGTCCCGGCCGGAGTGATAGGAAAGTGCACTGAGTGTGCACTTCCTGTCAGTCCGGCCGGGTACAGGAAACAGAAACCCCTGTTCCGCGCGGAACAGGAGTTTCTGTTTCCTGTACCCGGCCGGACTGACAGGAAGGTGCACACTGAGCACGTTCCTGTCACTCCGGCCGGGACCGCGGACCGGAGTGCAGCTCGGCCACCTACAGGGGAGGGGGTAAGAAGGAGGGGGGTAAGAAGGAGGGGGGGGTAAGAAGGAGGGGGGGGGTAAGAAGAAGGAGGGGGGGGTAAGAAGAAGGAGGGGGGTAAGAAGAAGGAGGGGGGGTAAGAAGAAGGAGGGGGTAAGAGTAAGAAGAGGGGAGGGGGTAAGAGTAAGAAGAGGGGAGGGGGTAAGAGTAAAAAGAGGGGAGGGGGTAAGAGTAAAAAGAGGGGAGGGGGTAAGAGTAAGAAGAGGGGAGGGGGTGAGAGTAAGAAGAGGGGAGGGGGTGAGAGTAAAAAGAGGGGAGGGGGTGAGAGTAAAAAGAGGGGAGGGGGTGAGAGTAAAAAGAGGGGAGGGGGGGAGAGTAAAAAGAGGGGAGGGGGGGAGAGTAAAAAGAGGGGAGGGGGGGGAGAGTAAAAAGAGGGGAGGGGGGGAGAGTAAAAAGAGGGGAGGGGGGGAGAGTAAAAAGAGGGGAGGGGGGGAGAGTAAAAAGAGGGGAGGGGGGAGAGTAAGAAGAGGGGAGGGAGGGAGAGTAAGAAGAAGGGGGGAGGGGGAAGAGTAAAAAGAGGGGAGGGGGAAGAGTAAAAAGAGGGGAGGGGGGAAAGTAAAAAGAGGGGAGGGGGAGAGTAAAAAGAGGGGGGGAGTAAAAAGAGGGAAGGGGGAGAGTAAAAAGAGGGGAGGGGGAGAGTAAAAAGAGGGGAGGGGGGGGAGAGTAAGAAAAGGGGAGGGCCGAGGGGGGGGGAGAGTAAAAAGAGGGGAGGGGGGAGAGTATAAAGAGGGGAGGGGGGGAGAGTAAAAAGAGGGGAGGGGGGAGAGTAAAAAGAGGGGAGGGGGGAGAGTAAAAAGAGGGGAGGGGGGGAGAGTAAGAAAAGGGGAGGGGGGGAGAGTAAGAAAAGGGGAGGGGGAGAGTAAGAAGAAGGGGGGAGTAAGAAGAGGGGAGGGAGGAGTAAGAAGAGGGGAGGGAGGAGTAAGAAGAGGGGAGGGAGGAGTAAGAAGGGCGGGGGGAGTAAGAAGAGGGAAGAGAGAGAGTAAGAAGAGGGGAGGGGGATAATAAGAGGGGGGAGTAAGAAGAAGGGGAGATAAGAAAAAGAGGGGGGTAAGAAGAAGAAGGGGGTAAGAAGAAGAGGGGGGTAAGAAGAAGAAGGGGGAGTAAGAAGAAGAAGGGGGTAAGAAGAAGAAGGAAGGGGTAAGAAGAAGGGGGAGTAATAAGAAGAAGGGGTAAGAAGAACAGAGGGGGGAGTAAGAAGAAGAGGGGGGAGTAAAAAGAAGAGGGGGGAGTAAAAAGAAGAAGGGGGTAAGAAGAAGAAGGGGGTAAGAAGAAGAAGGGGGGGTAAGAAGAAGAAGGAAGGGGTAAGAAGAAGGAGGAGGGTAAGAAGAAGGGGGATTAATAAGAAGAAGGGGTAAGAAGAACAAGGGGGGAGTAAGAAGAACACAGGGAGGAGGGGGGGTAAGAAGAACACGGGGGGTGAGAACACACAGAGGGAGGAGTGAGAAGAACACAGGGAGGGTGGAGGGGGGATGAGAAGAGCACAGGGAGGGTGGGTGAGTGTGAGAAGAGACCGCTAGGGGAGGGTGGGGGAGAGGAGAGACCACTAAGGGGCAGAGGAGAGCTCTAAGGGACAGAAGGGACAGCTCTATAGGACAGGGGGCAAAACAGGGAGCTCTTTAACACTACGCGCACACACACACACACACACACACACAATGCATCCCTATACATACACAGAAACACAATGCATCCCTATACATACACAGAAACACACAATGCATCCCTATACATACACAGAAACAGAACATGCTTCCCTTACACACAGAGAAACACACAATGCATCCATTACACACACACACAATGCAACCCTTACACACAAAGACAATGCATCATTTGCACACATACACAGAAACATACAATGCAAACCCTTACACACACATGCAAACACACACACTGTTTTTCTTACATACACACAGAAACACAATGCATCTCTTACACTCAATGCACACACATACAGACACACACCTTGCATCCCTTATGCATACAAACACAGATTCACACAATGCATCCCTCACACACAACCAGAAACACATAATACATCCCTTATACACAAATACACACTGCTTCCACTACACACAAACACACTGCATCACCTGCACAAACTGGTATCACTATACACTACATACCATAAGCACACATATTAGATAACACATAACACATCCCCTACACACTCCACTCCCTGTGAGCGAGCTCATGGGTGGGTGGAACATACAAGTGGACTTATGAGTGGGCCTTATGGGCATACTCACCGTCAGGCACTGGAGCCCAGACCTTGAGCTGTGTAAGAGGCCCCCAAAAAATGGAGCTGCTTCCAATTCTCCCAGAACGTTGAATTTTGTGACCACAGTTGCAAACAGCCTCCAGAGGTCCTGTTCTACACCAGACCAGTGGAGCCAAACTGCAGCCCATCATCATCCTCATCTAATTGTAAGTAGGCAATCTAGTATATTATTAGTGACACTAATCTATAATTTACCTCACATTAAAGGGACACTATAGCTTAATGAAGTGGTTCTGGTGTCTATAGCTGGTCCCTGCAGGCTTTTTAATGTAAACACACACTGTGTGCAGCACTGGCGTTAGTTCATATGGCAGATCATACGGGTGGGGCATTGTGATGTCACATGGGGGGGGGGGGGGGGCAAATTAATATTTTGTCTAGGGCAGCAAAAATCCTTGCACCGGCTCTGATCCTGGGCAGGTGCACCAGTCTACTGGTGACCCACAGGAGGGGAGTGCACTGATTGCACTGCACTCTCCTCCTGCCCAGACCCGTCTTGACCGCAGTGCAAGTGCCCTCTGCCCCTAATTTACAGTGGCTCACACTCACAACAAGCAGTGCCTGGAGCCCTTTGCAGAGACGGAAACAAAGAGGTTCTGCGGCAGCTGGCCGTCCTGCAAGCATTACATTAAACAGCTGTTCCCCATGCAGCCACAGGTGGCGTTGTGCTGGGAGACTGTGATTACTCTTCATTTCCTCCCAGCCTACAGAACAGCGCATGGGGGAGAGAGGAGGAGGCATGATTTAATCTTGAATAAATCCTCTAAGCAAACCTTTATAAATTTGGGGGGGATCAGCTCTAGTTTCCACAGTTTATTTGTGTTTACTCTCATCTCTGTATTAATATTGAGGGATGTCTAAGTAGTAACATCAGTGTGTGTCAGCAGGGCCAGCCGTTGGGGTGGGCAAGCTGTGCGGTCACGCAGGGTGCCATGACCACAGAGGCGCCCGGCGGCCAACACAGCTCACAAGTTGGGTACACCAGCATATTTAATTTAAACGATTCGCTGGTGGTCCACTGGTGCGCACCAGCAGTAGGTGCAGTCAGATCATATCCTCTCCCTCGTGGTTCCGGCGCTCAGTTACTGAGTCAGAGCACAGGCTCAGAGATTCTCAGCCTGTGCTCTGACAACATTGAAAGTCAGAGCCGTGAAGGAGCGGGTATGGCAAAGAGCTACTGATTAGCATTACATCAATATCCGTTATAAAACCAGAAAAAAAACAGAAGAGAAAGAAGAAGATTAATCAATAAATACAATCAACAATTACAAAAGGGAAGGAAAGTGAGATCCCCCCCCCAAACAAAACAAAAAAAAAAAAAGGAAAGAGGGGAAAAGGGAAAAGGGAAGAGAAAGAAAAGGGGAAAGAAAGGAAGGAAAAATAACAGGGGAGAGAAGTTGCAAAGACAAACATGGCAGCGAAAAAAAAGACACATGACCAAAAAATGTCAGCTAAATCAGAGAAAGTGCAAAAATCGGAAAAGAGGCTCTCAACGTTTTTCTCTCCACAGTCAACTCAAGAAATATCAGAGATTTCAACAATGGAACTTTCTCAGACATCCTTACCCCCCTCCCCAAAACCAACAAGAGGAAAAGAGTCTGTCTCATTGCAAGATTTAAAAACTTGCCTGGAAGAAGCGGTATCAGACATTAAAAGAGAATTGAATGAGAAATTCTCAGAAATAAAAACAGAGATCGCAACACTAAATGAAAGAATCCAAAATATAGAGAGCAGAGAAAAAACAAGAGATTTCCAGATAAAAGAATTGAAAGAACTATATAAAAAATCAATAATAAATTTAAAAGAAATGGAAGACAAGGTCTGTATAATGGAAGACAGATCAAGACGATGCAATCTAAGGATTAGAAACATACCAGAGGAAGTAACAGATAACAACTTAAAAGAATTTTTTGAAGCCTTTATGGAGCATATAGGGATACAGACGAGACAAATAGAACAACAAGTCATAAGGATACACAGATTAATGCAAAGAAAACAAGATCACAACTACCCAAGAGATGTGATAGTTGCCTTATACTCACAAGATCTCAAACTACAGATATTTTACACTGCAAAAAAAATCTCAATCACAGATGAAAAATTCAAAAATGTAAGAATTCTGAATGACCTGTCAGCCACTACAAGATCCAGAAGAGCTGTCTTCACACCAATCTTTACTATTTTGAAAAAACATCATTTAAAGTTCAAATGGAATCCCCAATCCAAACTCTCAATTTTATATAAAGAAGAATGGAGAGGATTTAATTCATTGGAACTGGCATTGGATTGGCTTGGTTCTAACGACTTGGTGTAAAGGAGGAAGAAGGAAAAATTATGAAAAAAGGAAAGGAGAAGGAAGGAGTAAATAAGAGAGAGATAAAGGGAATAAGACGTGGAGATGCAAAAGACTTTTTTTTTTTTTTTTTTTTTCTCACATTAGACACGAATAGTATAATGTTATGTATATAAAGGAGAACACATGTGAGATGTGGTAAATACGATGATAATCAAATGTATAACACGGCAATTTGACAAGTTACAATGGTAAAAAGGATGTGAATAGGCACAGGATGTATACATGATATTTAGTTACGTTATAAGCTATGGATATAAACGAGAATACACGTGAGTTGGGGTAGACACGATGATAAACTAATGTATAGCACTGAAATATGATAAGCTACAATGGTAAAAAGGGGGACATAGAGGCCCAAAAGGAAATAAGAAATACAAAGTTGGTTATAACAGTTGACAATAGTAAGTAAAATATTGACACAAGAATGTGAATGTGAATAGGTATAGGATGTACACATGATATTCAGATAAATTCAGTGAATACACAGATAATATAGGCAACCAACTCAAATAATATTATTAATGAGAAGAGATGATAGCACGAAATGAATATGCACAATAACCCAGGTGAAAAATAGCAACTAAACGGAGAGAATGGATTCCCAAATAGACAAGGGGGATGCACAGGTTATGAAATAAGTTATGACATATGTTAATGTATGGACTAATTATTTAAAGGCAGTATTTTTTTTTTTTTTTTTTTTTTTTTTTTTTGTTTTTTTTTTTTTCCTTCTCTCTTTTAAATAAAAGTATAAGTAATGTAAAGTAACGCATATACGAGGTCCTCTGGCTAGACACAGAACAACTAATTTACTCAAGATAGAGAGAGTGCAGTATCTGCTGTCTTTTCTTACTTTCTCTCCTCGTCCCCGCGGGCAGAGCTGTCTCCCCCCACAGGGTACCGAAGGATAGTACTCAGACCTTGGATCACGCACAGTTATCCAAGAGATGGATGAATGAGTATGGGCGGATGAATGGAATGAATGTTTGTGGATATTCAGCATATGTTCTAAAAAATGGGGTAAAACTTTCAGGCTGTTCTAAAAATCTAAAGGATTCATGATTAGACTAATTTCAATAAATGCTCAGGGCCTAAACTCCCATGTTAAAAGAGGTTTTCTATACGACACAATGATTAGAGAAAAAGTTAATGTGGGATTTATTCAGGAGACGCACTGGCTAGCAAAAAACAAAGGCTTATGGCACTATAACAAATTCCCAATTTTATATAATGCATCCCAAAAAAAAAAAAAAAAAGAGTGGGGTTTCTATAATTTTTTCCAAAGACACAATATTTGAGCCCCAATACCAAAAGGCCGACTTAGAAGGAAGATTTATAATACTGATCGGTCTGCTTAATGGAGTGATGTATACACTTGTGAATGTATACCTGCCAAATAAATATCCAACCAGAAAATTGATTGAGATTTTGAGATTGGTGGAACAGGTAAAAAAAGGAAAAGTAATAGTGGCCGGGGATTTCAACTGCATACTTGACCCCTCGATGGATAAACAACTGAGGGGAAATCAAAAAATTAACCAAAATTTAGTAAAACAGGCTAAAGAAATGAATAAAACAGTAAATAAATACGAGTTAATTGATTGCTGGAGATTGATGCATCCCAACGATAAAAATTACACTCATAGGTCTGCCCCCCATGGCTCAGTTGCAAGAATCGATTTAATACTTGGAAACCTAGATTTTTCTAAATCAGTGACCTCAATTAAGATTCTAGGTAACACCTGGTCAGATCACGATTTAATATTAGCCGAAGTGGCGGAAAATAAAAAAAGAAACCCCCCACTATGGAGATTAGATGACCGTCTATTGGAGGAAAAAAATATAGAATATATGAGTAATATGATGGAATTTTTTTTTAAAGAAAACACAAAGGTAGAGACCACCAAAGAATGTCTCTGGTGCACCTTTAAAGCGGTAATTAGAGGGTACTGGATTAAGCTGGCAAGCCAACAAAAAAAAAAAAGAGAGGCAAATTTATCAGATTTGTACATTGAATATTACAACTTAGTAAATTTGAATAAAAATAACTTTTCAACCGAAAGACAAAAAAAGATTAAATCATGTGAATTAACTATAAACCAGCTAATCGAGGCCAGGATTCAACGAAACCTTAAAAAACTGAAAATAAAATTTTACTATAAAAACAACAAAGTAGATTTCATACTAACAAACAGATTAAAAAAACAAAACGTAGAAAGAAAAATCTATAAATTAAAAGTAGGAGATGAAAATATTATAAAACCGGAGGACATAGCGGAGGCTTTTAAAAAATTCTATGGCAAATTATATAATCTACATTTAAATCCTCCTACAAAAGATATGGAAAGATATTTAGCAAAGATAAAAATGCCAAAAATTACTATAGACCAAAAAAGGAAGTTAAATGAAACATTCACCACAGATGAATTAGAATGGGCAATAAAGAATTTAGCAAAAAATAAGGCCCCGGGACCGGACGGATACACTAATCAATTTTATAAGAAATTTAAATCTCAAATCATCCCAGTGCTAACAGACACATTCAATGAAATATCAAACAAAGGCCAAGCTTCTAATGATTTCTTGAGAGCACATATCACTCCAATACTAAAACCGGGTAAATCCCCGATAGAAATATCAAATTACCGTCCAATATCACTAATCAACGCCGATGCAAAATTATATTCAGCAATATTGGCAAAGAGACTCCAATTAGTAATGCCAGAAATTATACACAAAGACCAGATAGGCTTTGTGGCTGGAAGGCAGTCTAATAACAATACTAGGAGAATGATAGAGATACTGGACTGGGTTCAGAAAAGCGGGACGCCCCAGCTGACCCTGTCTATTGACGCCGAAAAAGCGTTTGACAGGGTCAGCTGGGATTTCCTAAAACAAACCATGTATAAAATGGGTTTTGAGGGTTGGTTTACGGGGGCAGTGGAGGCCCTGTACTCAGCCCCGTCTGCCAGGATTGTAGGTAGGGACTTAAGATCAGACTGGTTTCCAATTCTCAACGGTACGAGACAGGGCTGTCCACTCTCCCCGTTGCTATATGTCATTTCTATGGAACCCCTGGCATGCAGGATCAGACAAAACACAGGCATATTAGGAATTAAAATTCCCGATGAACAACTTAAAATCAGTCTCTACGCAGACGATGTAATACTGACCATTACAGACCCAGAAAACTCGTTACCCCAGGTGATACAAGAGATTATGCAATATGGAGAGGTCTCTAACTTTAAAATGAATATTAATAAAACCTCAGCTCTAACTACAAACATAAATAAAATACAGTTACAAAGATTAAGACAAAACTATCAGTTTAACTGGTCAATTACAAATCTACCATATTTAGGTATTCTGCTAACAACAGATGTCGATAGGCTAATGGAAATTAATTTTTTGAACCAATTAAAAGAAATGAATAGACTCTTGAGGGATTGGAGGCGCTATGAAATTTCATGGTGGGGCCGGATAAACACGATAAAAGCTTATATAGTCCCAAAATGGATTTACCTGTTCCGTATGATACCTCTTAAAATCTCAACCCACTGGTTAAACATAATACAAAAATGTTTCACAGATTTCATTTGGCGGGGCAAGAAACCCAGAATTAATTCATTAACACTAGCAAATAAAACTCATCGGGGGGGCCTGGGGTATCCATTAATAATTAATATTTATCATGCAATTATGACAACACATGCCTTAAACTTACAAGCTACAGATTGCAAAGAACAAGCATGGTATAAAATAGAACTATATAGAGAAAAGGCCACAAATCTAGAAACACTACTCTGGGTTAATATAAATAAAAGGGTACGCTTACCAGAAATCAAAAGTAAAATTATTTCACAAACAATAAATGAATGGTATATAATAAAAAACAAATTAGGAATAGCAGATCAAATTCCAGACACTATACCCATAAAAACGATAGAAAAAATTATGGAGGATATAAACATGGAAAACTGGTATAAAAATTGCGACATATGTATTAAGGATTTATATAAAAATGATCAAATAGAAGTCTACCCGATCATAAAATCTAGACTAGATTTACCATCTAGGGAAATTTTCACCTACTTACGCATCAAAAGCTTCTTAAAGAAGCACCTGATAAAATACAATGGAGAAACAGGAAAGTTAACCAGAAAGATCTTATCCAATGACACCACGAATAAAAAATACTCTATAATAATTGAGTTACTTAATCTCAAAAATCAACCATACATTCCTGTGATCTTTAAAAAATGGGAAAGAGAACTAGATAGTAAAATCGATTTCATCTCATGGTGCAAAGCTTTCCAAAGAATTAAGAAAAACTTCCACTCCCTAAACATATTGGAAAACTTTATAAAAGTCAGCTATAGATGGTACTTGGTCCCAAAGAGACTAAATAAGATTTGCCATACTAACCCCCCAAATTGTTGGAGATGTTTTAATCTGGACGGCTCTATGCTACATATATGGTGGAGCTGCCCAAGAATCCAACCAATATGGGAGCTTATATATGACATAATAACACAGATAAGTAATATACAGTTAAACTTTTCACCAGAAACGGCCTTACTACATATCTACAATACCGAACTAAATAAAAAAAATGAAATATTAGTCATTCACTGTTTTATGGCTCTAAAGCTGTTGATTGCAAGATCATGGAAAAATACTGACATCCCTGACCTACAACATATAAAAGAGCAAATTTTGAACCAATTAGAGATGGAAATAGGAACAACCTGGTATAATGATAATAAAAAACAAAACCTACTAAGAGAAATATATAACTCTCTAATAATGGATATAAAACGAATAGTATAGAATGTGGCCTAATGACATAACGAAACAGGGATTACCCATTGTACATGAGAGATATTAGTATCTAAATATATGCTGGTGGATATGAATGTAGATATACTAATCAGAGATAAGAGACAACAAATGTAACTAACAATAATTTTTCTCTTTTTTTTTTTCCAATGGAGGCTTTAATATTTCTTATGTGTGTTTACATAGGAGAGAAATGTCTATGATTAAGATATAAATGTATGGAAATGTAATGTATGTCGGATTCCTAACAGAATCATGTTTTTATTGATTAAGTATAATTGTTAATACTTAATGTTGTGTAAAAAAAAGAAAACTTAATAAATACTAAATTAAAAAAAAAAAAAAAAAAATAAAACCAGAAAAAGGTGGGCATGGATGGTGAACTGATTTGGTGGCGCAATGGGCCACTTGACTGGTTTTGCCCCCCAGGCCTAAGGCTGCCAGCCCTCCCCTGTTAAGGATGGAGTCAAGCTCAACTCCCAGTCCTACTGCCAGTTTCTGGAAGACACCTTCTTCAAGCAGTGGTACAGGAAGAAGTCTGCATCCTTCAAGAAAAACATGATTTTCATGCAGGACAATGCTCCATCACACGCGTCCAAGTACTCCACAGCGTGGCTGGCAAGAAAGGGTATAAAAGAAGAAAATCTAATGACATGGCCTCCTTGTTCACCTGATCTGAACCCCATTGAGAACCTGTGGTCCATCATCAAATGTGAGATTTACAAGGAGGGAAAACAGTACACCTCTCTGAACAGTGTCTGGGAGGCTGTGGTTGCTTCTGCACGCAATGTTGATGGTGAACAGATCAAAACACTGACAGAATCCATGGATGGCAGGCTTTTGAGTGTCCTTGCAAAGAAAGGTGGCTATATTGGTCACTGATTTGTTTTTGTTTTGTTTTTGAATGTCAGAAATGTATATTTGTGAATGTTGAGATGTTATATTGGTTTCACTGGTAAAAATAAATAATTGAAATGGGTATAAATTTGTTTTTTGTTAAGTTGCCTAATAATTATGCACAGTAATAGTCACCTGCACACACAGATATCCCCCTAAAATAGCTAAAACTAAAAACAAACTAAAAACTACTTCCAAAAATATTCAGCTTTGATATTAATGAGTTTTTTTGGGTTCATTGAGAACATGGTTGTTGTTCAATAATAAAATGAATCCTCAAAAATACAACTTGCCTAATAATTCTGCACTCCCTGTACTTACCAACGTCGAAAATGAAAAATATCAAAAAGGAGATACGGCGCATTCTTGCCACTCTACAATTCTCTCTCAAGCATCTGGCCCGTGTGATCAGGCTTCTAGCTGCCTCCATACAAGCCATATATCCAGGCCCTTTCACTACAGAGCCCTCCAACGCCTACAGGTGTCATACCTCAGGGGCGGGGCCTAATACGAAGATATTGTGACACTAGACGCAGAGACGAAGGAGGAACTCCACTGGTGGCTCCTACACATGGAGGCGTGGAATGGCAGATCCATTTTTGGCTCGGCTCCAGATGTAGTCATAGAGTCGGATGCGAGTTCTTATGGATGGGGTGCACGCTGCGGAGATATCTCCACAGGTGGACAATGGTCGGAACCGGAGTCAGCATTGCATATAAATTGTCTAGAACTCCTAGCAGGGTCCTTCGCAAATCGCAGCCTCTCCCCAACCCTGTCCCAGTGTTCAATCCAATTGAAAATGGCCAACATCTCAGCTGTCCGTTATATGAACCATCTTGGAGGCACGAGATCCAAAGTCTTGGTGAATTTGGCCCGAGACTTTTGGCAGTTTTATCTTCAGCACAATATTGCTGTCAGAGCAGAATATATATACCAGGGTTGTCCAACATTATGGCCTTTGCAAGGCCACCCCTGCCTCACTTCTCCTCCTTATGAGACATTTCTCTGGTATTACATTTTCTTATGCATTGGCCAGATAATGAATCTTTATCCCTGAAACAACTCTCGGCTAAACTGGTTATGCTGTTTTGCTTGATATCATGCAAAAGAGTATCATATGTTAGGGCACTCAATGTCAATGCTCACTCCTTCTACCCAGACAAAGTTGTTTTTGACATTTCACAGAGGACAAAATCGTCCTCCCGGTCGGTTGTATACCTGGCATTTCTCATGAAACTGCCCCTCTGCCCAGTAGGAGGCGTGTCTACGGGTTTACGAAGCACGTACCGCCCCCCCTTTGGACAGGTTCTGACCCCCAGCTAATCATTTCCCTTGGTAAACTGCATGCTCTAGTATCCTCCCCTATCTTGGCTCGTTGGGTCTTTGGCAGATTATTGATATCTCCATTTTTTTCTCCTCATTCGGTTCGCGGTCCTATGGCTTCTAAAGCCTCCTTTGCTGGTTGTCGTTTGGAGGATAATTTAAAAGCGGCTTATTGGTCTGCAGAATCTACTTTCCATAATTTCTACTTTAAACCAATCCAGCATTTTGCAGAAGCCGTGATATCACAGCTTTAAACTAGCATAATAGGAGCCTCCGGGTCACTGGCGTACATACCGCAGTCGCAGGGGTTGCAGCTGTAACTTGGCCCGGCCCTCCAGGGGGCCCAGCCGCCCTGCGACCCAGTATGTACGCCAGTGTGGCCACATTTTGCCAGCCTCTTCTCCTGGGGGGCCCAGGAGTTGGCCACCTCAGGGCACCCCGAGGCTGGCAGTGACATTACATGGCGGGCTTGGCGCACAAGGGAGCATTCTCCCCTGAGCGATCTCTGTCCAGCTCCCTCGCGCGCACCGCACTGATGCCGAAGCCGGAATATGACGTCATTCCGGCTCCAGCATCAGTAAGCGGCGCGCAAGGGAGCTGAACAGGAGGATCAGTGTTCCCTCGCCTGCCCAGCAGCCCCACTTTACCCCAGGAAAATCTGGAATCCCCTCAACAGTCCCAAAGGTAGGGAGGCTGGGGGATTACATTTAAAAAAAAAATGTGAGTGTGTATGTGTGTTAGTGTGTGTGTATGTGTGTCAGTGAGTGTGTTACTGTGTGTGTGTGTATGTTATTGAGTGTGTGTCTGCTAGTGAGTGTCAGTAAGTGTGTTAGTTTTTGTTTGTCAGTGTGTGTGTGTGTTACTGTGTGTGTGTGTCTGTTACTGAGTGTGTTAGTTTGTGTGTGTCTGTTAGTGAGTCTGTGTTTGTCAGTGAGAGTGTATGTTTTGTAAGTGAGTGTGTATGTGTGTGTCTGTCTGTCTGTTAGTGAGTGTGTATGTATGTCTGTCACTGAGTGTGTGTCTGTCCGTAAATGTGTGTGCCTGTTAGCTAGTGTGTATGTGTCTGTTCGTGAGAGTGTGTGGTTGAAACCCCTCCAGCCCTTACCTTTCCCCAGCACCGGGCTCTTAGAACCGCGCGCGCATTCAAATTGTCCATAGGAAAGCATTATTCAATGCTTTATTATGGACATCAAGCATCTTCTCACTGATTTTCACAGTGAAAATCGCGGAAGCACCTCTAGCGGCTGTCAGTGAGACAGCTACTAGAGGCTGGATTAGCACTCAGTGAAACATAGCAGTTTCTCTGAAACTGCTATTATTATTATTATTTTATTATTTATATAGTGCCATCAAATTCTGTAGCGCTGTGCTATGTTTTCAGCTGCAGGGTTAAAACTAGAGGGACCTGGCACCCAGACCACTTCATTGAGCTGAAGTGATCTGAGTGCCTATAGTGGTCCTTTAAGTGTATGTGTATCTGCATGCACTGGCATACATACCGCGGTAGCAGGTGTCCGCCGCCATGTGTAGTGGCCCTGGCTCGCGCAGAGTAAGCGCCGGTGGGGGGAAGGGGCCCACAGATCAATTTTCATACCGGGGCCCCATGGATCGTGTGTACACCGGGTCTTTAATAAAATTCAAGGATTTTACTATTATCATGACGAAAAGTCATGATTTTTTTTTTTTTTTTTTTATTCTTTATTTTTGTTGTGCGTGGTATAACAATAGGCTTGGTCAGCCACAATAGCAGTCACAAGCAGCAATGTATCAAACAGTTATAACATAACGTGGCATAGGAGTATACAGCACATTTTTAGTTTTGGATGATAACATATTACTGTCTAACGCTTCAACAGTATATATAGAATTAAACAGGTTAATCAGTGGCATTAGTAGGTGCACATCTTTTTATATCGATTTTGTTGTTATGAAAACATGCTTAGTACAACTAATGAGTTTCAGGCAAGTATTCTAGCATAAACGTGTAACAGCAGTGTATTACAGGATAACGTTTCATGTTAAACAGGCTGGGTGTGTGGGGGTACCCGGGTTTTTTTTTTTTAAGCCGGTTGACAAGTAACCTCATATGTTAATTCGCTTTGATAGTTTAGTGAGTTATAACATCTATGCATTGAGACAGCCAGGCTATACTTTTTATGTTAACAGGTGGTACCTGGTAGCTGATAATGCTTGTCATATTATAGGGGGAAAGTGTAATGGCTAGTGGCTCCGGTGAGCAATGTGGGTGGTCGGCAATGGTCATGGATTCGGTAACCATAGGGTAGTGACTGTCACAGATGGCCGGATATTCAGCCTATGCCTTCGGTGGGCCACGTTTTGTAGTCTCTGTCCAGGTCGGTTTTGGAGTGCGCCTGGTGGGTCGAGCCTCTGAGGGCTCTGTGTCTGTCTGCCGGGCATTGGTGAGGTGAGGGGGCCCCCTGGTACCAAGCCTGTGTTGAGGTCTGTTTTTTCAGGGACCCAGCACCATCCAAGTCCGTCCTCACCGAGGGAGAACAGTGTCGGGTCGTGGTCTTGCGTCGCCTGGCGGGTACTTTACTCAGCTGTCTGGGAGCCGGTCTGTTGATTTTACCCTTTCCCCGGAGGCGGTTGCCGGTTATGGTGAGTGTTGGGCGCCGCCACGTGCCATTGTGTGGTCTGTGGCCATTTTGCGTCCTCTGCCTCTGGGCTTTCCTTTGGGGTTCTCGCTTGGGATATTGTGTTTTTGCCATCAGTTTCGCCCAAAAGGCCGCCAGGATGGCATCAAGCCTTGACTCCAGAGTCCCCTGGGCCTCCGGTCCGCAGTGTATGGTTGCTCGCTGTGGTTGGCTGTGGTAGGTGAGTATGCCCGCCATTTTGCGTGTCGAGTTGCTGTTCAAAGCGTCGTTTTGTGGTTTGTTCGGGCCCCACCACTCTGTGGGCAGTGGAGTGTGAGCCGGGATGTGCCCCCCGGCCCTGGGGGGGGGAACGGGACTCTGTGTGGTCCTGCTGGGGTAAGAGACCGAGGACGGGAGGTCGGCCGCCTCTCCCGCCCAGGGTCCTCTCTAGGCCGCAATCACTCTGCATGCTTGTTGGCGGTCGGCATCCCGGTTTTCCGTTCCGGAGCGCTCCAACCGCCGTCTTCAACGATTAAATCCCTTTGTGGGCCAGTATTTGAGCGGCAGGAGGCTCGATTCCATGCTTGGTTGAATACTTTGCTAGGGAGCTCCTGCAAGTTGCGGCCGTCCGCCATGCTGGTCAGGCCTCGCCCCTCAAGTCATGATTTTATTAAAGACACGGAGGCGAGTATTATACCACCCACCCGCCTTTGGACGGCTCGGGTATAGGGTACGGTATGTTACGAACCTCTAGTTACTTCTTGAATGACCTATCCTCGATGGTAAGTTTGGTTTGGCGATGTTGCCGTCATTATATGCCTGATACAAAAGAAGAAATCAAGTAAAAAAAGGCGCTGTGTATTATTATTAGAAGTGAAAATGAAATACCATAAAGGACAAGCAGCACTAATTAAGTGTAAAATAGCTCAGAAAAAACACTCATAGAATGTGACGGCAGAAAAGAACCATTCGGCCCATCTAGTCTGCCCAGTTTTCTAAATACTTTCATTAGTCCCTGGCATTATCTTATAGTTAGGATAGCCTTATGCCTATCCCACGCATGCTTAGACTCCTTTACTGTGTTAACCTCTACCACTTCAGCTGGAAGGCTATTCCATGCATCCACTACCCTCTCAGTAAAGTAATACTTCCTGATATTATTTTTAAACCTTTGTCCCTCTAATTTAAGAGTATGTCCTCTTGTTGTGGTAGTTTTTCTTCTTTTAAATATAGTCTCCTCCTTTACTGTGTTGATTCCCTTTATGTATTTAAATGTTTCTATCATATCCCCCCTGTCTCGTCTTTCCTCCAAGCTATACATGTTAAGATCCTTTAACCTTTCCTGGTAAGTTTTATCCTGCAATCCATGAACCAGTTTAGTAGCCCTTCTTTGAACTCTCTCTAAGGTATCAATATCCTTCTGAAGATATGGTCTCCAGTACTGCGTACAATACTCCAAGTGAGGTCTCACCAGTGTTCTGTACAATGGCATGAGCACTTCCCTCTTTCTACTGCTAATACCTCTCCCTATACAACCAAGCATTCTGCTAGCATTTCCTGCTGCTCTATTACATTGTCTGCCTACCTTTAAGTCCTCAGAAATAATCACCCCTAAATCCCTTTCCTCAGATGTTGAGGTTAGGACTCTATCAAATATTCTGTACTCTGCCCTTGGGTTTTTACGTCCAAGATGCATTATCTTGCACTTATCCACATTAAATGTCAGTTGCCACAACTCTGACCATGTTTCTAGTTTACCTAAATCATTAGCCATTTGGCTTATCCCTCCTGGAACATCAACCCTGTTACATATCTTAGTATCATCCGCAAAAAGACACACCTTACCATCAAGACCTTCTGCAATATCACTAATAAAAATATTAAAGAGAATGGGTCCAAGTACAGATCCCTGAGGTACCCCACTGGTGACAAGCCCAAGCTTTGAATATACTCCATTGACTACAACCCTCTGTTGCCTGTCACTCAGCCACTGCCTTACCCATTCAACAATATTGGAATCCAAACTCAAAGATTGTAGTTTATTGATAAAATTAGAAACTCCATATAAAATTAGAAAAAGAGAAAAAAGTACGCTGTGCCTTTAAGAATAATGATTCATGTTTAGATCATTGTGCATATATTATATACATAAAGTGCAAAAGCAGGTCATAAAGTGCAAAATCACAATACAGTGTATCTTCCAAAAAGTGTCCAATTGATACAATATATAAAAGAAAGAACACTTACATAAATGACTTGAATATGTCTTCCCAAATATTGGGTAACTCAGACCAAAAGAGAGAAAAAAAAGAAGGGGGGGGGGGGAGATAGGGAAGGAAAAGGGATATAGTGTAAATCTGTGGATAAAACTCGGAAAAATAAAAAGTAAACCAATCAACTCACAATAGAGGAGCAGTAAAAGTCTGCTCTCACTTTGATAGCCCAGCTATATCAGGATGCAGGACCACGATTTCACAGGCAGGACGGCAGCTGGATAAAATCCAAGCCTTTATTGGTAGCAGAAAAACATTAAAAACACAAACTCGATCCCTGTAGCAGCAGTCCTCAGCAGGGGTCAAGTCCTGGGGAAAAAAGTGTGGGAACTCACCCAAGATTCCGCCTCCCCCCCCTTAAAAAAAAAAAAATTACACTCCTATGCATATAGTGCAGTGCAGGGTGTGGATGATGAATGTAGTGTGTTTGTAGTGAATGCAGAGTATGGATAATGAATGTAGTGTGTTTGTAGTGAGTGCAGTGTGTATAATGAATGTAGTGTGTTTGTAGTGAGTGCAGTGTGTATAATAAATTTAGTGTGTTTGTAGTGAGTGCAGAGTGTGTATAATGAATGTAGTGTGTTTGTTGTGAGTGCAGTGTGTGTATAATGAATGTAGTGTGTTTGTAGTAAGTGTAGAGTGTGTATAATGAATGCAGTGTATTTGTAGTGAGTGCGGATTGTGTATAATAAATGTAGTGTGTTTGTGGTGAGAGCAGAGTGTGTATAATGAAGTGTTTGTAGTGAGTGCAGTGTGTATAATAAATGTAGTGTGTTTGTAGTGAGTGCAGCATGTGTATAATGAATTTAGTGTGTGTGTAGTGAGTGCAGTGTGTATAATGAATATAGTGTGTAGTGAGTGCAAAGTGTGTATAGTGAATGTAGTGTGTTTGTAGTGAGTGCAGAGTGTGTATAATGAATGTAGTGTGTTTGTAGTGAGTGCAGAGTGTGTATAATAAATGTAGTGTGTTTGTAGTGAGTGCAGAGTGTGTATAATGAATGTAGTGTGTTTGTAGTGAGTGCAGAGTGTGTATAATGAATGTAGTGTGTGCTGGATTATGTGTGTGTGTGTGCTGGATGATGTGTGTGTGTGTGCTGGATGATGTGTGTGTGTGTGCTGGATGATGTGTGTGTGTGTGTGTGTGTGTGTGTGCTGGATGATGTGTGTGTGTATGCTGGATGATGTGTGTGTGTGTGCTGGATTATGTGTGTGTGTGTGCTGGATTATGTGTGTGTGTGTGCTGGATGATGTGTGTGTGTGTGCTGGATGAGGTGTGTGTGTGTGTGCTGGATGATGTGTGTGTGTGTGTGTGTGCTGGATGATGTGTGTGTGTGTGCTGGATTATGTGTGTGTGTGTGCTGGATGATGGGGGGGAAGCATTTGTTTTTTAACCTTTATGTGTTTATGTTTTTTTTTGTTTTATTTCCCCCTCCCTGCTTCTTACCTTGTCAGGGAGGGGGGAGATCGCCTGGTGGTCCGGTGGAGGGAAGCAGCCGCTGCACACAGGGGCCATCACGCACTGTGTTCTTCTCCAGCTCTAACTCTCGCGAGACTCGCCTGTACGGAGCGTTGCCATGGTAACCCGTGGCAACGCTCTTACAGCTGCGGGTCTCGCGAGAGTTAGAGCTGGAGAAGAACACAGCGTGTGATGGCCCCTGTGTGCAGTTAGCAGGGCAGGTCCTGCAGGATCACTAGCGGGAACGGCGTTCCTGCTTTGGAAAAAGTGCAGGAACGCCGTTCCCATGCGTTCCTGCAGGACTCGAGCCCTGGTCCTCAGACCCTCCTGACACGCTGGCTAGCACTTGCGGCCTTTTACGGGCACCGGAACGGCGTGTGGATCTCTCTAGGAATACGAGCTTTTTTCAGTGCGTCCTGACGTCGTGCGTCTGAAAACATGATGACGTGTTTTTTTAGTGAGTGCAGTGTGAATAATAAATGTAGTGTGTTTGTAGTGAGTGCAGAGTGTGTATAATGAATGCAGTGTGTTTGTAGTGAGTGCAGAGTGTGTATAATGAATGCAGTGTATGTAGTGTGTTTGTAGTGAATGCAGAGCGTGTATAGTGAATGCAGAGTGTGTATAGTGAATGTAGTGTGTAGTGAATGCAGAGTGTGTATAATGAATGCAGTGTATGTAGTGTGTTTGTAGTGAATGCAGAGTGTGTATAGTGAATGTAGTGTGTAGTGAGTGCAGAGTGTGCATAATGAATGCAGAGTGTATATAATGAATGCAGAGTGGGTATAGTGAATGTAGTGTGTTTGTAGTGAGTGCAGAGTGTGTATAATGAATGCAGTGTGTATAATGAATGCAGTGTATGTAGTGTGTGTGTAGTGAATGCAGAGTGTGTACAATGAATGCAGAGTGTGTATAGTGAATGTAGTGTGTGTAGAGTGCAGTGTGTACAGTGAATTTAGTGTGTTTGTAGTGAGTGCAGAGTGTGTATAATGAATGCAGTGTGTGTAGTGAATGTAGTATGTTTGTAGTGAGTGCAGAGTGTGTATAATGAATGCAGAGTGTGTGTAGTGAATGTAGTGTGTTTGTAATGAGTGCAGAGTGTGTATAATGAATGTAGTGTGTTTGTAGTAAGTGCAGATTGTGTATAATGAATGCAGTGTGTGTGTGCTGGATTATGTGTGTGTGTGTGTGTGTGCTGGATGAAGTGTGTGTGTGCTTAATGAAGTGTGTGTGTGTGCTGGATGATGTGTGTGTGTGTGAGCTGGATGATGTGTGTGTGTGTGTGCTGGATGAAGTGTGTGTGTGCTGGATGAAGTGTGTGTGTTTGTTTGCTGGATGATGTGTGTGTGTGTGTGCTGGATGATGTATGTGTGTGTGTGGGGGCTATGATATGTGTGTGTGTGTGTGCTGGATGATGTGTGTGTGTGTGTGTGTGTTGAATGATGTGTGTGTGTGCGCTGGATGATGTGTGTGTGTGTGTGCTGAATGATGTGTGTGTGTGCGCTGGATGATGTGTGTGTGTGTGCTGGATGATGTGTGTATGTGCGCTGGATGATGTGTGTGTGTGTGTGTGTGTGCTGGATGATGTGTGTGTGTGTGTGTGCTGGATGATGTGTGTGTGTGTGCTGGATGATGTGTGTGTGTGTGTGTGCTGGATGATGTGTGTGTGTGTGTGTGCTGGATGATCTGTGTGTGTGTGTGCTGGATGATGTGTGTGTGTGTGCTGGATGATGTGTGTGTGTGTGTGTGTGTGTGCTGGATGATGTGTGTGTGTGTGTGTGTGTGTGCTGGATGATGTGTGTGTGTGTGTGTGTGTGTGTGTGCTGGATGATGTGTGTGTGCTGGATTATGTGTGTGTGTGTGCTGGATGATGTGTGTGTGTGTGTGCTGGATGATGTGTGTGTGTGTGTGTGTGCTGGATGATGTGTGTGTGTGTGTGTGTGCTGGATGATGTGTGTGTGTATGCTGGATGATGTGTGTGTGTGTGCTGGATTATGTGTGTGTGTGTGTGCTGGATTATGTGTGTGTGTGTGCTGGATGATGTGTGTGTGTGTGCTGGATGATGTGTGTGTGTGTGTGTGCTGGATTATGTGTGTGTGTGCTGGATTATGTGTGTGTGTGTGCTGGATGATGGGGGGGAAGCATTTGTTTTTTTTTGTTTTATTTCCCCCTCCCTGCTTCTTACCTTGTCAGGGAGGGGGGAGATCGCCTGGTGGTCCGGTGGAGGGAAGCAGCCGCTGCACACAGGGGCCATCACATGCTGTGTTCTTCTCCAGCTCTAACTCTCGCGAGACTCGCCTGTGCGGAGCGTTGCCATGGTAACCCGTGGCAACGCTCTTACAGCTGCGGGTCTCGCGAGAGTTAGAGCTGGAGAAGAACACAGCGTGTGATGGCCCCTGTGTGCAGTTAGCAGGGCAGGTCCTGCAGGATCACTAGCGGGAACGGCGTTCCTGCTTTGGAAAAAGTGCAGGAACGCCGTTCCCATGCGTTCCTGCAGGACTCGAGCCCTGGTCCTCAGACCCTCCTGACACGCTGGCTAGCACTTGCGGCCTTTTATGGGCACCGGAACGGCGTGTGGATCTCTCTAGGAATACGAGCTTTTTTCAGTGCGTCCTGACGTCGTGCGTCTGAAAACATGATGACGTGTTTCGCCTAAGCGGCTTCTTCGGATCACGTTCTGGGTCTGATTGGTCCTTATTAAGACTTTTAATGGAAAAACTAAAAAGGCACATCGCCTAAATTTCTCTTTCTTTCTGGATGCAAAACAGATATCCATATATGTGTATATCGATATAAATATCGATATACACATATATTTATAGATTATACATATCTCTTAAAAGAGCATGACATTTTATTAAAACATAGTTTAAAAATTATTAATCAAAAACATATTGGATCCAAAAACAAATTTAAAAAAATCTTTAAAAACATACTTAAAAAACATTCATCATCTTAAAGCACATTACATTGAAGGTATTTAAAAAATATCATATTACTAAAACCGTAGTTCATTTAGAATCACATTATATTTAAAGTGGCATTATCTTCTAAAATTGTATAAAAAGAAAATGATAGCACTACTAATATAATTTCACCTACTAAAAAAGGGGAGCAAAAGAAGAAACATTAATATAGTGGTATTTTATAAAAAAAATATTACAAGAAATTAAACAAATCAAATTCAATATTCAATCCTTTAGGTTGTAAAGTCTGCCTTTATGAACCCATTTCATTTCTTCTTTTGCTATATCTAAAACATGATTCCCTCCTCTCCATGATTTATTTATTATTTGAATATCTAAGAAGGTTAACCCACTTAGATCCTTATTATGGCATATTTTCAAATGTGCAGACACACTATGTTGTTCGAAACCTTTTTTAATATTGTTAACATGTTCATAAATACGTTTACGAAGAGGACGAATTGTTCGACCAAAATATTGTAGCCCACATGGGCAGATTAAGAGATAAATAACATTTCTACTAAAACAAGTTATACAATCATTAACATAAAAATCCTCTGGTTTATATTTAGTTTTAAATTTATTTATACCCTTCAACGTCCTATTTTTACTACACTTGCAGCCTAAACATTTCCCACAAGAATAAAAACCTTTTTTGTTACTGCTTAAAAAAGTTGTAGGTATTTCTGCCTTAGGGTGATTAAAAGTCAACATTCATTTTAAGTTAGGGGCTCCTCTAAACGTAATGGCAGGTTTATTTGGAATTATATTAGCCAATTCCTTATCCTTTTTCAAAAGGTGCCAGTGCTTATTAATAATATGTTTAATCTTTTTTCAATCATAGTTAAAATCAAAGACCAGAGGTACTGAGTTAAAATCCATACTCTTATTTTCTTTATAAATAATACTCTCCTGGTCTAATATTTTAACTTCTTCCAATGCTTTTTTTTAGTAATTCATCAGGATATTTTTTCTGTGAAAATTTATCTAAAATGATAGTGGCTTGTTCCTCAAAAACTTATTTCTCCGTACAATTTCTTCTTATTCTTTGTAGCTGCCCTTTTGGAATATTATTCAACCAGGGTGTGTAATGTCCACTATTGTATAGGACATAACTATTAGCGTCTACCTTTTTAAAATAGTTTTTAAAATACCACTATCTATATAAATATCTAAATCTAAAAAATTGATATTAGTAGTACTAAATTGACTATTTAATTGAATGCCCCAATTACTCTCATTTATATAATTTAAAAAAATCTCTAAATTGTTCTGTGAACCTTTCCAAATAAAAAATAAATCATCAATGTATCTATGGTACGTGACCAGGTCCGTCCCCCATGCTGGGCTATTAAAAATAATTTCTTCTTCCCATCCCAGCATAAATAAATTAGCATAACTGGGGGCGAACCTGGTCCCCATAGCTGTGCCTTAGCGCTGTAGATAAAATTTTGAATTAAAAACAAAATAATTATTTTCTAAAATCCATCTAATACTATCCATTAAAAAAAAACTAATGTTATTATCTGTAAATTTCCCTGAGGTTTGTAGACATTTTTGTACTGTTTTGCATCCTAAATCATGAGGAATTGATGTATAAAGTGCAGATACATCTGAGGTGACTAAAATATAGCCTTCTTCCCATTTGATATTTTTTATCATATCCGTAGTGTCTTTCAAATATGAAGGCATAGTTTTAACGACGTCTTGCAACCAAATATCTACATATTTAGACAAATTTGCAGAAATTGAACTTATGCCTGACACTATAGGCCTACCAGGAGTTTGGGTCTCATTTTTATGAACCTTCGGTAAGGTATAAAAGACAGGTATCCTAGGGAATTCAACTTTTAGATACCATACTCTTTCTCATTAAGCACCTCCATCTCTCTGCAGGAGTACATACAGGGTAGATTTAATATCCTGAGTGGGATCTTTCTCCAACTCAGTATATATCTCTTTATCCGTTAGTTGTCTATAGCATTCGTCCAAATAATCTCGTGTATTCTGAATTACAATGCTCCCACCCTTATCGGCGGGTTTAATAATAATTGTCTTATTTTTCCTTAATTCTTGTAAAGCTTTAATTTCTTGTAAATTTAAATTATTTCTGGACTTTTTGCTCCTATTTTGTATATCTAATCTATCAAAATCCTCAATGACCGATCTTTCAAACATATCTATAGCGCTAGTTCTATAATTTCTTGGATAAAAACTCGATTTGTTCCTTAATTCTGTATGTGTCTCACTTTTTTTAGGATCTACAAATTTATTAATATCAAAAAATATTTTCAATGTCAAGGTTCTTGAATACTTCAGTATATCTATATAAGCTGAGAAGGAATTAAACTTCCTAGCGGGGGCAAATTTTAGACCTCTATTTAGAACTATTATTTCATCTGTATTTGGTGTATAATTAGAGAGATTTATTACTCCTTCTAACTGAACACCCTTCCTCTTTTTTCGTTGCTGTATCTTGATTCCTCCCCTACTTCTTCTGTATCCCTGTCTGTCCTCTTTAGAGGGGAAAAGCTCACTTTCCCCCTCTGCTTCTCTAAAAAAATATGCTGTCTAGAGGCTGGTTTTTCATAGGACAGAGGTTCAAATCTATTCTTTAATTCGATATCTCTAGTTCTCTGTGGTTGGGGAGGACTCCTATTTCTCCTGAGTTGGGGAGGACTCATGTTTTTCCTATTCACTCTTATATTATTTCTAGATTCTACTCTAGGCCACTCATTCATTTTCCTTATCTCTGGTGTTCTCCATCTAGAACTTTCTTGTTCACCAATACTTCTAATTCTAGTTCTCCTAACATTAGAATTGTATCTATTGGGATAATTCTCCCTTCGATACTTATATTCATTTATAGATTTCTGGTAGGTTTTCACCCTATTATATTTGTAGTCATTCATATCTCTTTTAAATTTCTTTTGTTCAGTTAATTTGACTTGTTCTTCCAATCTACATAAAAGATCTTTAGTGTGTTTTGTTCATTCTTCATAATCTTTAGTTTCTACTGCAGGCTCTAAGACCCTTTGGATCTTTTTGATATCTTTATCAAGATCTGTTAGGTTATCCCTCCTACACAGTATAACAATATTCATCATTTCCCTAGAAAATCTTTCCAAAGCATTATTCCACATGTCTACATACTTTTGATTTTTTTCTTCATTTTCAAAAGTAGGACTTTTGGAAAATCTTAAGCCCCTTGGAGTGATCTCATCTTTCAGATATCTCACCAAGGTAGCTTTCTCCCAGTTGTACTTCATTTCTTTAGATAGGAGTTTTTCTAAATCCTTCAAATTAACCTCTATATCATCATTATCCGAAATGTCGATATTGTCATACTGAATAGTATCAATATCATCAAGACCATACTTAATATTGTCACGATACTCAAAGAGTGACATATTTGAAAGCAGCCTTACTTGAACAGAGTATTATATGCCTGCATAGCTATAGGGTGCAGTTTAGTTAGGAGACCGTGTATGTTGTTACTATCCTAAGACTGATAGTTTTCTTCCTATTACATTAAGAGCCATTGTCATTGACTAGTCAGGTGATTAGGCTTCTAAATATACTGCCATTCCATGATTTCAAGAAATTACCACGTTATCTTGTTTCTTTTAGCGTTACTTCCAGTGCCTCTCTGGATCACATGCCCTGTTCCGTTTAGCTTGTTTGGTTTTCCTGCTTCGAGTTTAAGTCCTTCATCGGGATTTGCAAGAAAGACGAAATGGTCATCGATTTTCCGCCTACTGTAGGATAAGGATGTCGTTGATTGGACGGTGGTCAAAAATAAGACTTCCAGGAAATTCCTGAACCCCTGAACCGATCCGGGTGATTTTTGGATATGTGTTCACCCAGATCGGGAATATCAGGGGATGTGACTTGTGGGGATATGTTGTATTTTAGGGTACTTTTGGGGGTTTGTAAAACTCTATGTTTTTTCTGCTTAGAGTTAATTGAGTTAGTCCATTGTCTTTGTTAATTATATCATAGACAGTGGGGAGGGCTTACTGACTGTATGTGGGAGTGTTACAGTAATAATTATTGTTCCTATTGGTTTGTGTCCCTTTTGTCCCTGTGTTCCAGGTCCAGGGGGTGTGCCTCTGGCCTGAAAATGTGTATAAAAGAAATGCCTTTGTGCTCAATAAACCAGACCTTCTTACCCTCAACTCGCAGCCTCATCTCGTGTTGTAGGGAACAGCTATACCTGCTATATCACTGCTAGCTCTTGTAACAGTTCTCTTCAGCCATACAGCTATACTCTCCTGGAGTAGAGGTCCTTCCCACAGCTATACCCTCCTGGAGGAGAGGTCCTTCCCACACGGTCCTGGATCCAGAGGTTGGACCAGGGTGGGGAGGAGACGGCGAGACCCCAACCAAGCTATGGCAGTTTGTGGAGTCTGCGATGGCTATGGTGTTCGGTGCGGTGCTGATGGTCCTTGGTAAGCGCTAGGAGCATCGATTGGTGGATGGTCCATTACAGATAGTGAAAAAGGAAATGTAATTGCCTGCTCTTACCATTTGCCAGACTCCGGTGGAGGTTGTGCGCGAGCTCCTCCAGCCTCGAACTTGAGTGCAGCGGGATGCTTGTCCACTTACCTACTACCTCTCCCTCTGTAGACATATGCAATGGTTCAGTTTCATGTGTGATAACTGGGGAGCATAATGGTCTACCATCTATGGCCTCAACGGCCAAGGGTGTCTTCTTCTCTCTAGTGGGTATGTTATTTTCCCTAACAAAGCCGGAATCTATAAAGTTTTCGGCCGCACCGGAATCAACCAGGGCTAATATATTCCCTGCTATGCAGTTTTTTTCAAGATGCAGGGAAACAGGGAGAAGCAATTTATTAAGAGGCAAATGTGAGGACTCTGATGTCACACCCAAGGCCTGTCCCCTATACGGTCTTAGGTGCGATAGTTTTCCGGATGCACGGGACATTCTTGTCTCATATAAAAGGCAAAGTCCCTCCTTTCTCCTATATAGTTTTTCAGCATCAGTAAGTTTAGCAACTCCTAACTGCATGGGTTCTTCCTCTGATCCTTTAGATCCCTCAGGAGTTTCAGCTCTAGGTGTATTAAAGGAAACAAAGCGTCTATTTCTAGACTTGGTATATAGCCTCTCACGAATCCTGTTATCTATATCGATGAGATAGTCGATAAGGTCCTCTAAGGGTACAGGAAGATCCCTAGCTGCTACCTCATCCAATATAGTTTCAGATAGACCTTCCATGAACGCAGTAGTAAGCCCATTGTTAGTCCAATCTACCTGTGAAGCAAGGGTGCGGAACTGAATAGCATAATCAGCTACAGACTTAGATCCTTGCTTAATTCTCATTAACGCCCTGGCGGCATTCTTTGACCTTTTAGTTGTGTCAAAGGTTCTACGAAAAGCCGTAAGGAAGCTATTGAAATCATGTACCATAGGTCCATTAGCCTCCCAAATAGGATTTGCCCACTCAAGTGCTTTATCAGTAAGCTGGTGCATAAGAAAACCCACCTTAGATCTATCAGTGGGAAATGAACGTGGATACATCTCTGCAGGTCTTAGCATCCCCTCCATACCTAGGTGGAGAGGTTAGATGTGCTGAAGCATTAGGCATATTAGCTGTGTCTGGTACAGGGTTTACAGGAGGCGCTGGTACAGGTACCATACAGTGATCCTGTTCTGCAAATCTAGCCTCATGAGTGGCCATCTGTTGTCCTAAACCTGCGGGGTCCATGGCCTTATCGTAATGTGCGGCGGAGAAGGAGGACCTCGCCCGGCTCCTGGAGACCGCTACAACAAGTACCGCTACAACATAGACATTCGGACAATAATCTAGTTATGTTTTAACTGTATTATACTATTATTTGTTTTATTTGTTCTATGAACTTCAAGTGCAATATATCTATTAGGAGATCCCTATATTTTGGGGGTACATACATTTAAGGTTGTATATGTTTAATTGTTCCTCTGGATGAATTTATAAATTTGTTTTGCACCTCATACCATGGCACCCATGTGTGGTTTTCTCTTTATTATTTCACCTTTTGGGAGCTTAAAATTTTAATGGCAACAGGTATTTTTTTTTACACTTTACAAGGTTCTTTACTAAAGTGAGAATTCAAAGTGAATATCAAATGTAAGTCTAAGGAAGCTGAACTTATAGCATAGCTGACTTAGAGTATTTTTCTGATTTGGCTATTTTGACCTAAATTTTAAATTCACCTTGAATTCACCTTGACTTTTCATTTTAGTGAATAACCTTGTCAATGTTTCCAAATTTTGTGTCGCTATATTGAATACCATGATACTGACATTGAATATCCTGATACCTAGGTGGAAACTTTGGAAATGTAGTGATAAGAGTTTAAGATATCAGGGGTGTCAAGGTGTGGGGAATGTGAGTGAATTGGGATGTCCTTTCTCTGAGGTGCCTTGCGAAACCATTTTGCAGATGTGGTAGAAAGGTTTGATATAGAATGAGACCATTGGAAGCCGTGATATTGCATTCTTCAGTATATTTGAGTGTTTTCCACTTCAGGCCAGGTAGTAATACCAGTTGGGTATTGATACTTTAGAGCAGGGGTTCTCAACCTTGTCCCAGTGGCGGATCCAGAGCCTGATCTCGGGAGGGGCACTTGTAGATTATTTAAATAAATAATCCAGACACAATAACCACTACAGCTCAGTGTAGTGGTTATGGTGCCAATAATGCCAAGACCCCCTCCCGGAGTAAGTAGTCAAACTGTTTAAGAACTGTTTGACAACTTACCTGAGGTCCTCTGGGAAATGGGGCTGTAGTAGGGCAGAGGAGCAGTGGTATGTGTGAGTGGTGCAATGTGTGAGGGGTGCAGTGTGTGTGTGTGTGAGGGGGACAGTGTATTAGCAGTGTGTGTGTGTGAAGGTTGCAGTGTGTACGTGAGGGCGGCAGTATATGTCAGGGGTGCAGTGTGTGTGTGGGTCAGTATGGGTGTGTGACAGTTACAGTGTGTGTGTGGGGCAATGTATGTGTGTGGGGGCAGTGTGTTTATGGGGGGCAGTGTGTGTATGTGGGGGCAATGTGTGTATGTGGGGGCAATGTGTTTATGGTGGGCAGGGGCAATGTGTGTGTGTGTATGGGGGGGCAGGGGCAATGTGTGTGTGTGTGTGTGTGTGTATGGGGGCAGGGGCAATGTGTGTGTGTATGGGGGGCAGGGGCAATGTGTGTGTGTGTATGGGGGGCAGGGGTAATGTGTGTGTATGGGGGGCAGGGGCAATGTGTGTGTGTGTATGGGGGGCAGGGGTAATGTGTGTGTGTGTATGGGGGCAGGGGCAATGTGTGTGTGTGTGTGTATGGGGGCAGGGGCAATGTGTGTGTGTGTATGGGGGGCAGGGGCAATGTGTGTGTGTGTGTGTGTATGGGGCAGGGGCAATGTGTGTGTGTGTATGGGGGGCAGGGGCAATGTGTGTGTGTGTATGGGGGCAGGGGCAATGTGTGTGTGTGTGTATGGGGGGCAGGGGCAATGTGTGTGTAGAAGAAGGATAGGGGGGAGGGGGGGGCTTTTTTTTGTTTAATGTGTGTGTGTGGTTTTTTTTTACATTTAATAATTAAAATTAATATAGAATTTATGTCCCCCCTCCCTTCTTACCTTTACTGGGAGGAGGGGGGACATCTTTCTTTCCCTGGTGGTCCCAGTGGGGATTCCCTGGTGGTCCCAGTGGGGATTCCCTGGTGGTCCCAGTGGTAGGAGTGAACTCTAGCCCGCGCTCCAGGGCTAGAGTTCACTCTCGCGAGATTTGGAGCGTTGCCGTGGTTACCGCGGCAACGCTCCAAATCTCGCGAGAGGAGGACCCGGAGGAGCTGCTGGTAACAGCTCCCGGGTCCTCTCTCCCTCCCCTGCCGGTCGGCTGTCAGTAATGTGCCTGCGCACCGGGGAGGGAGATCACTGATCACTGATCTCCCTCCCGGTCTGCAGGCACAATGCAGGGCTGGCACTTGGGCAATGTCAGCCCTGCATTAGCCGGCAGGGGACAATCTCGGGGGGGGCAATTGCCCCGTTGCCCCCCCCCCCTGGATCCGCCACTGCCTTGTCCTCAAGGACCCCCTACCAGTCCAGGGTTTAGGGATTAACTGGGTGTGTCTAAAGTGTTTAGAAAACAAAAACAAAAAAACCTTAGAGTCTAAGGTGTTTTATTTCCCTTTTTCTTTTTCTTTTTTTAAATTCTTTATTTTTTGTGTGCAAGAGTTAAACATACAGGTTTTTTCATGCCACGACAGTAAAAAAACAGGCATTTCAAGAGGCATGAGATTTGTGGCATATGATAGTACTGCACATTTTTTTTTTTTAAAACGATAATCAGACAATGAGGTTTCATATACTGTGTACATTTGTTATAGTAAAGGATTAGTTTACAAGCTATAGGTACCGGTCTAGATTATGCAGGTCATACATATTTACTCGAGGGTGTGCCATCTAGACAGACAGTAGATGATTACAAATAAAAAAAATAAATAAAGTAATATACAGTAATTGAGTGGGAGTAATACTACGCTTGAGCGTAAGGCGCATGTAGATATAGTAAAACAGGATTCTACTGTTCGTCGTTATGAATAACCAATATAATATTATTATCGCCTGAGGGTGTTTTAAGTAGGATTGCTAGTTTCAACATGGGCAATATATAAATGAATATTAAAGCAACAAACAGCAAAAAGAAAAAGGAACGTTAAATCATGTTGGCAGAATATAACTGGCTGATACCCTTGTTATACTGGGTCTGGTGTGAGTCTGTTTATGGCGTTTAGCCTATGCCACTTAAAGTCCAGGTACAGTGAGGACGCCTGATATCAGTCTCTGTTTCCCCTGCCTGCTCTCTCTGTGTGCGGTGCAGCGGCAGGAGCAGGTGTGTCCTCCGTGTGCCGTCGGTCTCGTCTGCCGTGTGGCTTAAGGGGACTTTCTCTGGGTCGCGCTGCCCCTGATGGGTGAGTCTGGAGCTCTGTGGTCGAGGTGGGTAGAAAGGTCCACGCTGCTGGGCTTTTCGGGAAAGTGTTGCCTGCCGCTGTGATTTATTGTGCCTTCTCGTTTTGGTAGTCATGCGGGGGGGATGTTTGTTCTTGCCGCTGTGTGTAGCAGGGTGGCCCCCGGTAGCTGCTGGGCTTTCCGCAAGCTTATGGGGTAGCTCTTTGGGCTGTTCCCCCTCAGGAGGTCGGTGTGGTGTCGCTGTGATATGAGCCTCCCACTTGGCCCAGAAGTTAGCAAAGATCGCGTCTAAGCGCTCCACCACCAGTTCGGCGGCCCCTCCTCGTGGCTCCATCGGCTCTTTCAGGCTTGGTTGGCGGGGCAGAGGTATGGCCGCCATCTTAGATTAGTCAGCCGCGATCAGGAGTCGTGGGGTGATAGTCGCTTAGGGTCGGTATAGGCTTCTGCCAGTGGATAACCCCCACCGGTCCAGAGGGGGGGGTAGAATAGTTTTAATCCTGAGTCCGTTCCGTTCGACTGAGGAGCTAGGAGAGCGGCCGTCTCCCCCAGCTCAGGCTTGTGTAGGCCGCAAGCCGTAGACCGGGGTCGGACAGGCTCACAGCGGGTATCCTCCGGTGCACCGAGGACCTCTTAGCAAGATGTGTGCTTTTTGTAGCTTGGTCACTGGATAGCCCGGTCGTAAAACTCAATTACTTCGGGCCAGAAGCAGGAGCTCTTACAGAGCACGTATGGCTGCCTCGGCTGTCAGGCTCCGCCCCCTATTTCCCTTTTTCTAAACACCTTAGATACACCCAGGTAATCCCCAAATCCTGGACTGGTAGTGGGTCCTGAGGACTGGGTTGAGAACCCCTGCTTTAGAGAGAGTTCAGAGGGGCTACTAAACTGGTTCATGGATTGCAGGATAAAACGTACAAGGAAAGATTAAAGGAACTTAACATGTATAGCTTGGAGGAACTATGAGACAGGGGGGATATGAGAGAAACATTTAAATAAATAAAGGAAGTCAACACAGTAAAGGAGGAGACTATATTTAAAAGAAGAAAAACTACCACAACAAGAGGACATAGTTGTAAATTAGAGGGGCAAAGGTCTAAAATTATATCGGGAAGTATTACTTTACTGAGAGGGTTGTGGATGCATGGAATAGCCTTCCAGCTGAAGTGGTAGAGGTTAACACAGTGAGGGAGTTTAAGCATGCGTGGGATAGGCATAAGGCTATCTTAACTATAAGATAAGGCTGGGGACTAATGAAAGTATTTAGAAAATTGGGCAGACTAGATGGGCCGAATGGTTCTTATATACAGTCACATATTATGTTTCTATGTTTCTATGCTATGGAAAGGCCATTTTGAACATGAAATGATTTTAAATGTATTGGAGTTTAATTCTAGTATTGGAAGCCTCTAACAATTTAGGCCAATACAGGAATGTCTTGAATGCAATGAGTTGGTGTGCCTTTGGGAAAGTGGACAAGGAGTGTGAGTGGACATGAGATAGGTAAAAGGCAATGGTGTGCATGAGTGTGTGTTTTACTTGTCCCAATAATGCTGAAATGTGGTAATCATAGATGTGGAGGTTCAGGACACTTAGATGTTTAGACTGTTTTGCGAGAGTGACCCGTTAGACATGTCAAAGAAAACTGTGAAGGGCACAATTTAAAAGTTCTGCATCTGAGAAGATAACAAACTCAGTACTCTTTTTGTATTTTAGACTTGATTTCCATCCTTGTATGTGGTATACTTTGAGACAAGAACAGCTATAATCACTCATGCTATTTCATTGCGCTCATTCTTTCTAAATACTAGCCAATACTCATGCTGTTTCATTAAGCTCATTCTTTGTAAATACTAGTACAGCATGCACTAGTAGAGACATCTGCAACACATCACTTATCAAGAGACTGCCTACCTCAGCCAGAGAGAGAACATCAATCCAGCATACAATAAGGAGAGCAATGAGCCAGAACTAGAACAAGAAACTATTTATTGTGGACAGTTAGAGCCAGGTGTCTGTTCCTACCATTGGGGATCCAATAAAATAACCTGGGGATCTATTTTTTGATCCAACGGGTTGATAGAATAACATAGAACTAAGAGTTTTCCTTCACTGGAGAAAATATGTCTACATCCCCCACCCCGTGTTTATTTCCCCTTGACTAGATAAACTGTAAGTTCTTTAAACATGTTTTTTTTATATATAGTATATATAGAACATCTTCTGTGACACCTTTTCCATAGGGGTTACACAGACATAATGACATAGCAACAGTAACCGAGAGACAGTAGCAGACATTTGTTAATTAGACCAGTTCTGTGTGGGATCATATGTTTTCAATACATAGTTTACAAGATGAATGTAAGGAAAAGCAATGGTCTGTGACACTGTGTGCTAACTAATTTGACAATTTTGATGATAAGAGAATGATCAGGGTGACTTCTGGGTATATAAAATTAATATTTTCTGCAGCGATAAAAGATAAACCATTAAACATCATTCAGTGATTTAAAAGATTAATAAAGTCTAGCTTTCAGATAAGTCCATAATAATCCATATTGTAATATGTGTGTATGTGCAGTGAATAACAAAAAAACATTACAGCTTAACAATTTAAGGATGGAGGCAATTGTCCGACCTAAAATTTTGTGTCTGTTTCACCATAATTTAAGGTTTTTCTTCAAATACATATGATATACACTGCTAAAAAAAAAGGGAACACTTAAACAACACAATGTAACTCCAAGTCAATCACACTTCTGTGAAATCAAACTGTCCACTTAGGAAGCAACACTGAGTGACAATCAATTTCACATGCTGTTGTGCAAATGGGATAGACAACCGGTGGAAATTATAGGCAATTAGCAAGACACCCCCAATAAAGGAGTGGTTCTGCAGACCACTTCTCAGTTCCTATGCTTCCTGGCTGATGTTTGGGTCACTTTTGAATGCTGGTGGTGCTTTCACTCTAGTGGTAGCATGAGACGGAGTCTACAACCAACACAAGTGTCTCAGGTAGTGCAGCTCATCCAGGATGGCACATTAATGCGAGCTGTGGCAAGAAGGTTTGCTGTGTCTGTCAGCGTAGTGTCCAGAGCATGGAGGCGCTACCAGGAGACAAGCCAGTACATCAGGAGACGTGGAGGACGCCGTAGGAGGGCAACAACCCAGCAGCAGGACCGCTACCTCCGCCTTTGTGCAAGGAGGAACAGGAGGAGCACTGCCAGAGCCCTGCAAAATGACCTCCAGCAGGCCACAAATGTGCATGTGTCTGCTCAAACGGTCAGAAACAGACTCCATGAGGGTGGTATGAGGGCCCGACGTCCACAGGTGGGGGTTGTGCTTACAGCCCAACACCGTGCAGGACGTTTGGCATTTGCCAGAGAACACCAAGATTGGCAAATTCGCCACTGGCGCCCTGTGCTCTTCACAGATGAAAGCACGTTCACACTGATCTGAGAATCTCATCTCGGTACCTAATGGCAGTCAGGCTACCTTGCAAGCACATGGAGGGCTGTGCGGCCCCCCCAAAGAAATGCCACCCCACACCATTACTGACCCACTGCCAAACCTGTATACATCCCTGAAAATCATGGATATTGGGTAACACTCATCATCCTAAGGGGTTAACAATCCAAGTTCCAGGAAGTGAACCAGCAAAAAGGGATTGGACATCGCGTGGGTGTGGTGGAGTTATTCCAAAGTGTGGCAGCACAGTAAGCGGATTTTGGAGCAATATAGTGGGGGAGATTAGGAACTCTTGGTTAGAGTAGGTGTATGTGTTCTGTGGAGTTTGGCCCGATTTGGCACAAAAGGGCGCAGATATGCGTCCATCTATACCCATTGGTGCATGAAAATGAAAATAAAATAACAACTAGATTTTTTTTTCCTTTTTGTTAAATTAAAAAATATAATGCTTAAGATCCGGGTTCAACATAAAACAATAAGAACTTTAGAAACCGTTTTTCTATGCGGGCTAAAATGGCCCCAAATTGAAGAGAAGAGAAAAGAAAAGGAAAACAACAACGTAAAATATAGGGGTATATGTGGGTAGTCAAGTGTCAGTGTCCCGTCTGGCCCCGGGTACGAATGGGGCGATGTTGTTCACATCCCAGGTAGCTGGTGGCGGCACGTCTTGCGCTGCTGGGAGGTCCAGTGCTTGTAGAAAGGTTGTACAGTCTGATGGGCTAGATGCTTTGTAGTGTTTCCCGTTTTTATTCACAGTGATGGCTCTGGGGTAGGACCATCGGTATGCTAGTCCTGCACTTTGAAGGGCTCTGGTGATCGGGTGCATTGATTTTCTCCATAGTAGCGTGGCTCTGCAGAGATCTTGGAAGAAGGTGAGCGAGAATGATTCAAATTGCAGTGGCGTTTTCCCTTTCAGGGCTGTGAAGATTCTTTGTTTATCGGCATAGGACTGACAGCATAATATGATGTCTCGGGTCGAGGCTGCTGGTGCCTGGGGGGACTTGGCAATGCGGTACACTCCATCAAAGGAGAATTGTTTGGCTGGTCTTGATGGTAATAAAAAGGCAATCAGGCGCCTTACAAAATGTGGAAGTTCCTCAGGGGGAATTGTGTCCGCGACACCTCTTAATGTTTTTATTCCTGCTCCTGTCTCTAGTTGCTCCATGCGGCTCGACAAGTGGGAGTAAGAGGAGCTGAGGTGTTGGACAGTGTCCCCAAGGCTATTCATGCCCTGTTTCAGGGTATTTATGTCTGCCTCTGAGCTGTGAAGCCTGGTGGTTACCTTTTGGAGCTCAGTTTTCACTGTTGTGATATCTGTTGTATACAGCTTCTGCATGTGTAGAAACAGATTGTATATGTCCCCCTTTGTGGACGGAGCATCACTGTCTGCTCATAACAGGGACCCTAGGTCTGGGGTAGTATCCTCAGGTGGTGTGAGTTGGGCCTCAGGTCGCGAGGGCGCCATTTCTTTTGAGCGCGGCACCGAGGTAAGCATTTGTCCGATGTCCTGGGTGTCTCTTGCTGACGGCTGGCTTAGTCGTGGGTTTTTGCGACCCATTGTGTCGTCGGGAGGTTCACCGAGTAGGTTCTTGGTGAAGAAGTTGAGGGTTGATGTAAGGCAGCTTTCTCGGGTCAGCCGCGGTCTTCCCGCGTGGTAGGCCCGAGATCCTCGGCGCCGGGTTTTAGTGGTCACCGGGAACAAAAAGGGCATCTGCAGACTTGGCGCGGTCCTCTGGGTATAGATCTGGAGGTAGGATCTGTGTTTGTTGATTTTTTCCCCCTTGAAAGGTGGGTTTTGTCGCTTAACTGACCGGAGCCGTTTGTAATGGCGTCCGTCTCAGTGTGCTGCTTGGCTCCGCCCCTACTGTTTTGCATTCTTATGATTAAAGATTTATATGAAATTTAAAAAGCTCCACCTTATGTATGTATGTCTTCATTATCAAAAGCTAATTATTTCCTGCAATGAAGTCTGCCTCATGCTTTACACGAAAACTGAGCAAACCCATTGACTTAAATAACAACTGTATCTTGCTATTAATGCACTCAAATGCAGTAGTAACCTACTTACTACCTATTTATTTGAAAACTGGTATGCTTATTTAGCGCATAGAGTTAAAATGAAACAATAGTTTTTGTGTAACGATTGTTGTTTAGGGATACCTAAAATGTAAGTTATGTAAATTTACACCGTTTAAAGATTTAATTTATTCTCTCATCCTTTACAGAAATAGTGGAAGGTTAAATATGTTTAAATTTTATATGGTATCCTTTATATTGAAATACTTGGACTTGGACTGGAGTCCAAGTCGTGAAATGTCTGTCTTCTCCTGGAACATACTAGTGCTAGAACTGAGAAGAAAGTAAGTGTAACTGTATGTTCCAGATTTGAATTTGAAATGAAATTGAACCAATGCCTGCATGCTAAAAATATGATATTATTGATTGTCTGCTTAAGATGTGTTCCACGCATCTCTTGCAATAGTTTACAGAGATACTGTTTTTGGTCTGCAGCCGGGAACAGCTGTGAAACCCAATCCTGGTGTCATGGTGTGTTCAGCCCTTCCTCAGTATATATTTTTCCATTAAATGAGAACTGAGTGGTGAGCTGATATTCCACTGCCCTCAGAAAAACAGGAGTCTACAGTCCCTCTGTTTGCAGACCATTGGCTTCCTTCAGGAGTGTAGGTGATGATGTCAGGGTGGGGGAAGGGGGAATCTGCACTGCAAATGTCTTTCTCGCACTCATCTGTAAATGATCTTGTTCACTGCATAAAATCAGGTCATGAAAGTCACAACAAAACCTCTCTCTCTCTCTCTCTCATCATCTGTGCAAATATTCCTGGTAGTGATCTGAGAATAATGCAGGGATCACATTAATGTAGTCTGGGGGCACTGTTCATGGCTGGAAATATGGCATATATGTTTATATAGCAGTGCTGCCTTCACAGTAAACATCTCCACTTTACACTACCCTAACACACTCTCCATAGTCCAATAACACTAACTACAATTCACTAACCATATTTTAAAAATATTACGTAATAGAAAAACATTCATAACAATGAATTGTGTAATGGGGGAAATAATGCCATCTTGGGATTCTAAAGCCATTTATATCAGGGGCAGACTGGAAATTTGCCCCCTAGGCCACTCTGGATATTCCATAAAACAGCCACACCACCACCACCACCACCACTAAATCACACACATGGTACCACACGAATTAATGCTGTACCACATCAGTTTGCTTTTGTGGGGATGGTGTGGATGTTAGTGTGATTGAGTGGGGTGACCTGGGTTGGCATGGTGCAGCCTACAGACATTTCATATATTCAATGCATCATCATGCATTACATGTGCAGAACCTTCCTAAAGACCGGCACAGATCTCACATCTGCATGAAGCCTATTGCAAGTCAATGCACCAATATATCTGAGAGTCTGCCTATAGGTAGCATACAGAGTGCTAATGTGCAGCCATGGGCCCTGCATTCAGCACTAAGCAGCACACGGCCCATGTACAGCACATGGCAGCATTACAAACCTGGCTAATGTCAGAGCTGTTCAGGAAGGATGACCAGCATGAGGCCATTCTGGATGCTAGCCGGAGAACAATACTACAAGCGTGCACAGTGCATACAGTAAAGGTGAACTCCCAACAACCAGGAGAAAGGTGACAGCTGTATAAGAGTCGGTATTCAGGAATAAGATATGTTTACTAATGGTGTTTGGATTTAACATGAGACATAATGTGCAAGTTTTACCACATCCAACATTAGGGGAAATTGGCCATTTCCACATCTATTAGTCCCAAGTTTCGGGTTAACAGAGATGCACTTGTAAACAATTTAGACTTGTTGGTCGAAGAGTTGATTTGTAAACTCAATCAGTCTATCGTTCTAGAGCTATTTCTGAAGCTCATGGGTGGGTTTAAGGCACCCAGACATTTTGGAAATGCAGAGTGCAGTTATCAGGTGAAATGATACATCGTTATTTAAAAAATTTGATTATGTTTAATGAGTGGGTTCCTGAACTTGAATTTGGGTTAAGTTGTAAAGTTCACAGTGATAGTTAGGGCCGGACTGGCCCATCGGTATGCTAGTGTATTCTGGAGCTGCAGGTGGCTGTGGGTGAAACCTTTTTAAAAAAAAAAAAAAAAATGAAGGAAACTGGACTGCTGCATGGTGGAGAAGGTGAAAGGAGTTTTAGAAGACAAGGAATTTTTGCCTAGTGCACAGAGCTGAAGACTGCCAGGGTCTGATGTTATATATACCAGCGGCTTTTAATTCTGTGAACTAAGTGAAGAGTGCAAGCAGGGTAAGATTTCCCATTGGGCTGATAACTGTCTTGTACAGGGTGCCTATTTATGGCACTTATAATGTACCTTTTTGGAGCTGATGTGGACTGATGAGGGGAGATAAATAGGCCAGTGTCCCCTGAAGATAAATAGGCCAGTGTCCCCTGAAGTCTAGAAAGCCTTATATGCTTGATAGCAGGGCTGTAGGAACAGTAATAGAGTGAGCAAAACACAGCATTTTCCTATCTCCTCCAGGCCCCTGGTGGGCCGGGCCCGGTCGCAGCCGCGACCCCTGCGACCCTGGTATGTACGCCACTGCTGTCTATCATGGAGTTTGAAACAACGCCGGATGCCCTCACACTTTGCATGAGGAGGTCCAGTGTCTTCAATTACCCCAGGAAAGCACTGATTCAAGGCCTACTGCGTGCGGCGCTCGCCACACATGAGCATCAGGTTCCCCCATCGGCTGAGGTCGGCAGAGGTGGAGCATGAGCCAGCGCTGAAGGACATCAGTTCGGTATCAGGTAAGTATTTTAAAGTTTCTTTTAACCCTTTACACCACAGAGGAGGGGAGGGAATGGAGTGTTCTATTGTGTTATGATTAAAACATTGTATTCCTAACCCTAGAGTGTTCCTTTAAAAGTCAGCTGTTTGCTCGGAGCTCAGGTTAAATGGATTTTCTGTGCATGGTGAACAGTCCCCCCCATCAAGCTTTTAATCCACTAAACACTCTATGCAATCAAACTCTTAGATTAACCCCTCTCTAACCTTAACCCCTGCTAACTTAAACTACTTTAAACATTATTTTTAATCCTGCATGTATTTATACAGCTGCATACACTCACTGTACTCACAGAGTAAAATGCACTACATTACAAATAGAAATATGCACATACATATGTATATACATATCCAGTTATCAAATTTGAATACACTTTTTTCAAGATTTGTTTTTATAAAGTGATCCAATAAATGAATAAATGGTGCTGATTAATTTTTATATATACAATTTTAAATCACCAAAAATAGTAACAACCCAAGTAAGTGCATAGACTTAAAAAAACACTCTCATACAAACCAAATGTAGAGAATTATAGAAAATGATATTTAAAGGTACAGCACCTCTAATTTTTTGTATTGGTATTTATTTAAAAAAATTTATATGCGTGCAATGTCTTGTTAATACATACATTAAACTTGCTTTATTTTATATATTTTGTATACTTTTGGGGGGGCAAAGGGGCAGCCAATGGCATCTCAGGATTTTGTGCCTCTGTAGAACTGAGTAACAGCACTGACCAGTGAGTCAATGGGTTAATGTGTTACGAGTATGGGACAGTATGTGTCAGTGAATGTTTGCGTTTATGAGTAAGTTTTTAGCTCATTGTGTTTCTTTATGATTCGCAATGTTTACAAATTCCGTAGGTGTATCAATGGGGCGGATACCAGTTATTATGTGACCAATAGGAAACAAAGGGGCATGTAGAATAGGCGGGGTTAGTCTCACAAAGGTGGTACAACTACCACATCCTTAAAAATACGCTATTTTCTCAAAAGAAGTATTACAAACTGTAACTATCGGATTTAGTAGGTAGAAGGAGTGAGCTGGAAATATATTTCTACTGGTAATACAATACAATACAAAGGAAAATTGGTAATAACAAATTGTTAGCTGTCAATGCAAGTAAAAACAGTTAAATATTGGTTTGCAATTGTAACGGATTCCCTATACTCCGACTGAGTATATCCACTGTAGTTCTCCTAAATCCCAAGTGAAGCAGTGATTATAGCTCTGGTATACCCAAACATCAGCCTAGACTTGATGAAGGGTACAAGAAGACTGACTTTATTATGACCAGATGGCCCACTTATATACACATCAAGGATACTGTAAAACACGCCCAGAACACTCCCACAACACACCCATGAATTTCTGAGTCAGAATACCTAAGCATAAAACATAAAAATGCCCAAAAACATCATAAAAATATATAATAACCCCACATCCTTAAATAGCCCTGATCTGAGCGCCCAAGTTCTCCAAATAGCGCTCAGATCCATGCAGTGTAGGGGAAATGCCACTGTGTCAAAGTTCTGACCGTCCGCACACATGTTCCTATGCCCAAAAAAGTTCCAGGGAGTTTGGTGCTTTGACCAGTCAACCTTCGGGAGCTCCTGTGGCCGCAATACTGGGTGCTCCGCCTGGGTCTTGGGTAGTGTTTCTTCACCTTCCCTCCAAAAAGCGCTTTCCTGGCGGATTTCAAAGTCGTTCAAAACCCTGCACCAAGTTGTCCGATAGCCGCACGGTCACCTCATTACGAAAACAGTTCCATAACATTCGCGGCTAATGCCGCTGAGGTGACAGGGAATCCACAAAGTCCTCATGCCGAATTTAGTTCTATAACGATGGCAGCTAAGTACCGCGGAGGACAATTTGTGGGTTTCTTCATGAGAACGGCCAACAGGGAGCTAATGTTCGGTTCCATTCAAATGAAGGGAAAGTGCAGAATCAGGGAAAGCTGCAAATGGCGGCTGAGGAGATTTAACTCCCGAACAGGGCATTTGTATGTGGTCCATAGTCCTTGGGCAGGAACATGTTATTAAGTATACATGAAATGTACTTAAACAATTGATTTAAAAAATGCAATCTTCTGTGTTGTGTGATTCACTGTACTGGTAACTGGTTTTGTTTGACCAATAAAAGGACCAGCCTTGCATTTCCCATACCTAAACACACCTGTGAGGGGCTTCAGACAATTCTCCTGTGATAAACTGGGAGATTAATGACTATGAATGTCATGCCCTCGCCCAGCCTGACCCTTACCTTCATCGTTTCTTGCTGCCAAACGCTGGACCTTGCTGCACCAAAAAAAGCAAAAGCCACACCTAATCATTAAGGCACCCCGACCTAATGAGCCTGCACAATCATCAGACTAGAGGTGCGCCCACCGATCATGTGGATGTTTAAAGGGATAGTACCCAGGAAGCAGTTGGGACACCTATGGAGATGTGTCCATTTTCTCTTATTTAAACCTGCTCATATCTGATACCTGTGCTCAGAATTCTGTGATCCCTGCTATGCTCAGTTGTTGTATTGTACCTGTCCTGATTATCCGATATCTTTGCCTTGTCTTCTGTTTATGAACCTTTACTGCTTGACCTGACCTATTGCCTGCCTGACTTCGCTTCTGCTGTACCCTTATCTGTAGCTTGCTGCGGACACTCTCAGCCAATTACTGCTTTTGGGGCTATATCTACTGGGAAACTGGGAAAATGAACACGAATGTAAGAAAGGTTTGGGGCCCTTCTCGCTTTTGTGTTTGGTAATATAAAAAACATTCAAAGGGTCTGAAATTAGGAGGGTGGGTCAAAAAGTAAAAATGTATTTGTCTTTTCAACTTTTAGAAAAGACAAATACATAATTTTTTTACATAATCTCCTTGTTTTTCAATACAATACTTTGTCTATCTGTCAACAAGCTTTCGTATTCCCTTATTAAAAAATGTTGTGGGTTGAGCTGCAAGCCACGAATGCACCGCTCTCTTCACTTCTGCATCAGAGGTGAATGTTTGTCCTATCAGGGCTGTTTTCAGGGCAGGGCCATGTGTAATACTGATTGGACACTGGACAAGCATTAGCCTTGGCCCCCTGGACCATGCCCTAACACTCTCTATTGTGCAATCATGCCCTCCACTAGACATGTTCAATTTGTTTTGGTCCGAATTTAAATTCGGACAACTTTCAGCAATTCGGACATTCAGATCCTTCCAAATGTCCAAATTGCCGAATTTCCAAAGTGCCGAATTACGGCAGTGCTGAACCAAATTGCCAAAGTGCCGAATTGCCGATGTGTCGAATTTCGGAAGTGCTGAAGACCTTCGAATTTCTGAAAAGTGGCAAAACAGGAGAGAGGGAAAGTTAAGGGAATGATGACAGGAATATAAACCTAACCTTAGCCCTAATCCTACCCCTAGGGATTAAGGGTAGGGTTAAGGTTAGGGTTAGGGAATTGCCAAATTCCCTAATTTCGGAACTGTCGAACCGAAGTGCCGAATTTCGGAAGTGCCGAACCGAACCAATTTTTTTGCCCATGAACATCCCTACTCTCCACCCCAACACACACACAAAGGAAAAAACAAAACACAAAATACCAAACATCAAATTTGCCTATTTATAAATATCACAGTCAGTTGCCCATTAATAAATATCACTGTAAGTGTTTTACAGTGAGTATCCTTGTGTTTTGAAGGTACATGTCTATGATCATGTGTATTTTTGTGTCTGGGACTGTATGTGTGTGGGGTAACTGCTTGCAGTGTGTTTGTGTAATGGGGGCTGCCTTTGGCCTTTGTGCATTTTGTTTATGGCAAAGCTATGTTTCATGACTGTGTGTGTATTATGATTGTCTTCAGGAGGTGACAGGGTGGGTAAAGGGTTAACTGTGACCGGGCCAGAGGGGTGAATGAGACATGGTTGAGCAGTAAGTGTGACAGAGTGAGTGTGACAGGGCTGCGGGGTGAGTGTAACATTGATGTGGGAGGGAGTGTAACAGGGCGGTGTAACAGGGCGGTGTAACATGGTTGGGGGGTAAGTGTTACATGGTTGGGGTTGAATGTGGCATGGTTGGAGGAGGGAGTGTGAAAAGGGAGAGAGGAGGTGAGCGTGACATGATTAGGGGAGATTTATGTGACAAGGTGAGTATGGCATGGTTGGGGGGATGAGTATGACAGAATTGGAGGGGTTGATGTGATAGGGTGAGTGTGACAGAGTTAAGGAGGATGAGTGTGTCAGGGTTGGGTGTGAGTGTGAGAGTGCAATAGAAGGTAAGTGACAGGATTAGGGGGGTTAATGTGATAGGGTAAGGCTGGCAGAGCGATGGAAGGTAACAGTAACATGATTTGGGGAGTTAATGTGAGTTTTTTAGGGTGAAGTGGTGACAGGGGTGTATTTGTATGCTGTGTTAGCGTATGAATGCACGGGTGTATTTGTGTGCAGTGTTGGCATTGGAATGCAGGGGTGTATGTACTGCCACACGCAGATACGCACTTACACACTTTGACACAGTGATGCACACACACTCAGATACACACATGTACATATGCAGAGGGGCATTTGGGTGGATGCTTGGATGTATGCACTGTCACATGCACAGATATACACACACACACACACTCAGAAACACACATATACAGAGAAGCAAAGACACCCAGGTACACTTACACACTAACGCAAGTACACAGACACACAGGTACACAAACAGAGGCACACATGAACACATACACATAGGTATGCATACACAGACACACAGGTATACAAACAGACACACAGGTGCACATACACACTGACACACAAGTACAGAGACACAGACACATAGGTACTGTGAGCGAAAAAGTGGAATAGTGGTTGATGGAAGATATATCAGGCCTGATTTGCTAAACAGCAGCCAGAGAATTTTCAGCTAAATGCCCCAGGGAGAGATGTTAAAGTTTGCAATATACATTGCTGATGCTCTGCAAAACACAGTATGGGTCCCTGGGGCGGAGCATTTGGAGAGCAGGGTGGGCCAATGCTCCAACCGCACTAGTTGCTGTGTAACAGACCAGGATTTTGATTTAGCTTGAGAGTTAATTAATTGGCACTCACCTGTAGCTGGTCTATTAGCAGACAGGCCTTTGAAAAGAAGAGATCAGCCTGCTGCAGGGTGAGGGAGAAAAAGCCAGCTAGGAGAGCTGAAGGAGAGAGAACGACAATTGTGTTTATTGCAAATCCATTTAGTTTTTTTCGGTAAAATGGTAAGTGGGAAAGCACCCCAATTACAGATAGTGATTTCTGTCTAGTAAGAGCTCAAGTAAGAGCAAGGAATTGTGTTTGTTTATTATTATTTAAAGCACCTGTTTTCTTATCAAATAAAAAGGAAAACTGAGCTGAATGTGTCCTGGACTTTGTATACCCTAGAAGGCTGTGGTTACTGCAAGATCCATGACAAAATCCTAACTGTAAAAGAGGTGGTTTGTTACAGTACACAAACACAGACACGCAAACGCACAGGTACACAAAGACATACTGTGAGGAACTGACTCTGCTGGGTTTCAAACCCTGGTTTACATGCTGCTAAACCTCTTCCTTACCAATACACCAGCCTGCCTTTTGCAAATGTACCTGAGATCTGGTAACCTTGACTCTACAGCATTGGTATCAGTGACAAGTCTCTTCAGCTGTGTCTGGTCATGTGTCTGGTTCTTGGCCTATAAAAGCCACTTCCTGTCTCTGTACCTTTGCCAGATTATTGTGGTTCCTGTACTCTCTAATCAAGCTTGTTCCTGTTTCTCCTACCTGTTGCTGATTTTGGACCGTTTTGACTTTGCTGCTTCTCCTTCCCACTGACCTCAGCTTGCCTCACTACGATTATCATCTCTCTGTTCCAGTCTCCCATCTCTGCTTAAGACCAGAAGGCCACTCAAGGCTCAGGGGCTCAACCACCTGGGTAACGAGTGGCTACCTCTGGCAGAAAACATTGCTGATCTGGCTACTGGACTCCAAAACTTTGTAACATCAATATCATTACACATACTGTGGTGGAATCTCGGTAAAAAATAAATTTAGTAGGCCGAGATTACCACGTGGCATGTGTACGTGCATATGCTGACGTATCGATCAGTTGGTTGCACGAGGCAAGATACGATCAGTAATGTACGGAGCATGTGCAAGAATACAGGATATAGTATTCCCCCTCCTCCATTGTGCTGGACAAGCCATGCGGTCAAACAGGAAGTTAATTCTTATTTGTGTTGATTGGTTAAGAGAATGTGCGGGTGGAGCTTAATATGGGAGGAGTTATATGCCTATATAAGGAGCCTGCACTATTGTCCGGGGCTCAGAACTTGCTGTATTTTGGTGACGCTAGTCCCTCTGAGTCCCGATCGGTGATCCAATAAAGAATCTCTTCCTTCCTGAAGAAACCTGTGTCCATCTCTCTGTGCTTGGCTTCCGTCAGTTTCTCCGGTATCATTTGGTGCATTGGCCGGGAAGCTCATCGTTCAACGGTAGCTGAGAGGCAGAGGCGTGAGACGGTCTATCTTTGCCCACGTTCTCTACGGCTGCACCCCTGAACTTCTGCGTGGACCTCCCTTCGTCTCGGCGCCACTGGTCTGTTGTCCAGGAGATCATCGGCCTCTACGTGAGAAGTGCTGGGGTGTCCCCGTCGATGAGTGTGAACTCAGGTTCAGGAACGAGGAGGTAAGACAACTGCTGTTTTAGACGGCAGGACCCGCTAGGGGTATACCGATTGTGCGGTAGGCCCAAAGGGGTTTTTGAATCTGTATCTGCCCCCTCTGTCGGAGGGAAGGAGCGAAGGCGCACCGCTCGATCGAACGCTCTTTAGTCAGACCGTTTGATTTGGTTAGTCAGGCGGGGTCCTGGTGTAAATAGCCCTAGCCGGACACCGGTGTCTTGTCTAGACTAGCGTTCTAGGGTGTATATTACGTTCGCTAGGTCGGAGGGACCGGGAGACTAAGCGGCGCCTGTGTAAATTCGGTTCGCTAGTTCTCATCCTATCTGGGCTAAGTGGGAAGGCGTGTAAATTTGGAACCCACTAGACTTTTGATAGTACGACTAAGAGGCGCCTGTGTAAATTCGGTTCTCTAGCTCGTTGTATAGTGCGACTAAGAGGCGCCTGTGTAAATTCGGTTCTCTAGCTCGCTATATATGTGGTGATTGGGCAGTGTGGCTAACCAAAACGGGTGTATATAGTTTTAGGTAGTCCATTCAAGGTACTGGCCAATAGTTTAGTTGGGAATTGTAAATGTGTTAACGATTGTTTTAGTAAAGTGTATATCTTGTTAGATAGCGCGAGCTCAGCCGTCTAGCGAGAGTGTTAATAGTGTGTTGCTGTATTATAGTGCACGGTACCATAACCCTGTATATTTACTGACATTGTATAATAAGTACTAATCATTGTCGTCCATTGCATGTTTAACACCATAATCACTAATAATTGTATTGTGACCTTAACTTGTGCTTTGACCTATGCTAACCGTACTGTAACCGCTATTTGTAAAAGACGATGTTACTGGGGTGTGTTATAGACGGGTAATTCGTATATAGAGAATTATAGCGTGGGTGACTGTATAGTTACGCCAAAGGGCATAATATTGATTATATAGTGACTGGTGTAACAGCTGTGTGTGTACGGGAATTCCCTGAGTGTTTATTGTTATTGTGTACGTTTCACTTGGTAACCGTACCACGTGGTGCTGTTGCCAGAGGAAACGGGTGTGACTGTTGAATAGTACGCGTGTATAGTAATCGTTGTCGACGACGTTCCATTGTTAAATATGGGTGCGTCGCAGTCAACGATTCCGGATCCCTTAGGATGTATGGTTAAGAATTTTAAAAAGGGATTCAAGGTTTGTGATTTTGGGGTTAAGATGTCTTCTGTGCGTTTAGTTACTTTGTGCACTAGGGAGTGGCCTACTTTGGTTGCGGCATGGCCGCCACGTGGCAGTTTGGATCCAACTCTGGTACAGCGCTTACACGTGGCTGTATCGGGTAGGCCTGAACTTTACGGCCAGTTTCCTTATATTGACTGTTGGAGACAGGCCGTAAATGACTCGCCAAAATGGCTCCAGACATGCCACGAGGAGCAGTGTCGCCTCATGGTAGCTAGGACTTGTTCGTCCACTAGGACTGGTGTTAGGCCCATTTTGGACACGCCCCCTGAGTCCGAGATCCCTTTGCCGCCCCCTTACTTTCCGTTAAGAGGAAGTGACGCAAACGCAGGAAGTCCTGCACCCCTCCCCTCATTACCCTCATCCACTTCCGCTTCCTCCTCCAGTACAGGATCCACCCCCCCTCGTACTAAATCTCCCCTTCCGGAACCAGAACCCACCCCCATTAAAAACGAATATCCTGATTTGGCGCCACTTCAGACTTCCGGTCAAGCTTCATCTAGCTCGGCCCGAAGTGTTCTATTTACCACCTTTTCCCAAAACCAACCTCCCACATCCCCATACCCTATCTCTCCCCGACCGGAACCCATGACTGACGCCTCTCTACGTAGCCCTATCCAAACCCGACAGTTGACTGGTACCCAACAATTAAAGCACTATCAGATGCCTCTTCGCCTAAATCCCGGGTCAGCTTATATCGATGCCGCAGGCCAAATGGCACACGCTGACCCAGTCTTCGTATATGTCCCATTTACCACTACCGACCTTTTAAACTGGAAGACCCATAATTCCTCGTATACTGAGAAACCACAAGCCATGACTGATCTGTTCACCTCAATAGTACAGACGCATAATCCGACATGGGCTGATTGCCAGCAGTTACTAATGACTTTATTTAACAATGAGGAAAGGACAAGGATAAATCAAGCAGCCATTAAAGCATTAGAAGATAGAGCCCGTGCTTTGAACCAAGCTAATCCAGCAGCATGGGCCGCAACACACTATCCCAACACTGATCCCGATTGGAACGTAAATGGTGCTGATATGGTTCAACTCAGAGCCTATAGAGACGCTATAATTGCTGGCATGAAAGCCGGAGGAAAGAAAGCCATTAACATGTCGAAGACAGTTGAGGTGATTCAGAAAAGCGATGAAGCGCCCAGTGTCTTTTATGACCGATTATTGGAGGCATACCGCTTGTATACCCCCTTTAATCCGGAAGACGCAGATAATTCCCGAATGGTTAACTCCGCCTTTGTCAGCCAAGCTTACGGAGATATTAAGCGCAAGCTACAAAAGTTAGAAGGGTTTGCAGGTATGTCCATCACCCAACTAATGGAGGTAGCAAATAAGGTCTATATGAACAGGGATACAGAAAATAAGAAAGAGGAAGAGCGCAAGATGCGTAAAAAGGCTGATATGCTAGCGGTAGCAATCGCAGGCATAGATAAACGGGGCCCAGATAGAGGCAATAATAGATGGAGTAGGGAGCCTTTGAGTAGGGATCAGTGCGCGTATTGCAAGGAAGAAGGGCATTGGAGGAACGAATGTCCGCAAAGAGAGCAGTACGAGAGAGACCTACCCAGGGCAGGCTACGGAAACTTTAGAGGCAGAGCGAGAGGTAGAGGAGGTCCCGGAGGGAGTAATGGTTATAGAGGGAGTAATGGGAACAGAGGAAGTGTTAGGGAAGACAGGTATATTCCAGCAGCGCAAAGGTCCCGCGATAGAGAAGGTAGGGACTTCGTAGGATTGGCTGACACGGTCATGGAGGACTATTGATACCGACCGGGCTCCATCCCCCTTGGTCGAGCGGAGCCTATGGTCGATGTATCAATAGGGGGGAAAAGGAGTGCATTCATGATCGACACTGGTGCTGAACATTCAGTGGTGACTAATCTAGTTGCTCCTCCATCTGGAAGGACTATTACTGTGATAGGAGCAACTGGAAGAAGTGCTGAAAGACCGGTTCTTAAAAGTCGACTCTGTACATTGGGAGGCCACGTAGTAAAACACCAATTCCTTTATATGCCTGAATGTCCAGTCCAATTGCTGGGACGTGATATGCTATCAAAATTACAAGCGCAGATTACGTTCCTACCAAATGGAACAACATCTTTGAAGTTTAATGGACCTTCAGGTATTATGACTTTATCCGTACCAAAGGAAGAAGAGTGGCGACTTTATACAGTGTTGACTAGCCAAAACCCTAGGAGTGATGAGACATTGTTTAACATACCAGGAGTTTGGGCAGAGAACAACCCACCAGGACTGGCCCGCAATATTCCACCTATAAAAATTGAACTGAAACTTGGGGTTTATCCAGTAAGCCTAAGACAATACCACATCCCACAGAAGGCTAAGAAGAACATCCAATCCTATCTGGATAAGTTCATACGGTATGGTATCCTAAAATTCTGTACTTCCCCCTGGAACACCCCATTGCTGCCTGTTCAAAAGCCCGGTACAGATGAGTATCGACCTGTGCAGGACTTAAGAGCAGTCAATGATGCGGTTGTTAGCATACATCCAGTTGTACCCAATCCATATAACCTGCTTGCTTTAATTCCGGGCGGGGCTACTTACTTCACAGTCTTAGATCTCAAAGATGCCTTCTTTTGCCTCCGAATTGCCGCAGAAAGTCAATGTATTTTCGCTTTCCAATGGGAGAACGCTGTAACGGGCTCAAAACGCCAAATGACTTGGACAAGACTGCCCCAAGGGTTTAAAAATTCACCTACCCTATTTGGCTCAGCCCTAAGTCAAGATCTACTGGATTTCGAGTCCATCCCAGGAGAGTGTGTCTTGTTACAATATGTAGATGACTTGTTGATAGCAGCAGTTACAAAAGAAAAATGTCAGCAAGCAACGCACGATCTACTACACATTCTCTGGAAGGCAGGATACAAGGTGTCTAGAAAGAAGGCTCAGTTGTGTTTGCCAACTGTTAAGTATCTGGGATTCCATATCTCTGAAGGTCAAAGAATTATGGGGCCAGAGAGAAAAGAAGCTGTCTGCCAAATACCAATACCCAAGAATAGAAGACAAGTGCGAGAATTCTTGGGGGCAGCAGGCTTCTGTAGGATATGGATTCCCAGCTATGCGATACTGGCAAAACCTCTGTACGCAGCCATCAAAGGTACAGAGCACGACCCCTTCTTATGGACCCAAGAACAGCAAACGGCATTTGAAGATGTGAAGAAGGCTTTGATGAGTGCCCCAGCATTAGGTCTACCTGATCACACACGACCATTCTACTTATATGTACACGAGCAAAGAAGAATGGCTGTGGGAGTATTGACACAGTACTTGGGATCATGGCAAAGACCTGTTGCCTACATGTCTAAGCAATTGGATGCAGTGGCCAGCGGACTTCCACCTTGTCTAAGAGCCGTAGCTGCAGCCGCCCTGCTAGTAGCTGAAGCCGATAAACTCACTCTGGGTCAAGAACTTTATGTACGAGTCCCACATGCAGTACAGACGTTGTTGGATTACAAAGGAAATCATTGGTTTAGTAACAGCCGTATGACCAAGTATCAAGCAATGTTGTGTGAAAACCCAAGAGTGCATTTAGAGACTGTAAACACCTTAAATCCAGCTACCCTTTTGCCACAACCTACTGAAAGTCAACATGATTGTTTGGAAGTAATGGATGAAGTATTTTCAAGTAGACCAGATCTTCGTGATTTTCCCATCCAGAACCCCGATGTTCAATATTACACCGACGGCAGTAGTTATGTAAAAGAAGGGATCCGCTATGCAGGATATGCAGTGACAACAATAGACAAGGTGATAGAAGCTCGGCCACTGGCGAAAGGAACATCAGCACAAAAGGCAGAATTAATAGCACTAACACGAGCGTTACAATTGGCTGAAGGTTTAAGAGTGAATATCTATACGGACTCTAAGTATGCGTTTTTAACCACTCATGCCCACGGAGCTTTGTATAAAGAAAGAGGACTACTGAATTCAGAAGGCAAAGAAATCAAGTACGCAGCCGAAATCCTACAACTATTGGAAGCAGTGTGGGAGCCGAAAGAAGTCGGTATTATTCATTGTCGAGCGCATCTGAGAGGAGATGGTGATGTAACCAAGGGAAATCGGATGGCAGATAGTGCAGCTAAGCGTGCTGCTGAATCAGGAAGACAGGAGTATGTGGGGCATATAGCTGCTCTTATACCAACTCCACTGTCCCAATGGACTCCAGTTTATACAGCTCAAGAAGAGGAGTGGTTAAAGACTGAACCGGGAAAGTATCTGGAGAACAAGTGGTATCAGCTAGAAGATGGAAGAATAGTTATACCAGCATCGCTAGCGGTAGAAATTGTCCAAAATTATCACAACGGGACACATTCTGGGAGAGACAGTACTGAAGAATCTCTCAGGAAACATTTCTACATACCAAGATTGTCCAACTTGACTCAGGCCATTGTACGCAGATGTGTAACGTGTGCTAAGAATAATGCAAGACAAGGACCAGTAAAGCCACCAGGAGTCCAGTTTATGGGGGGACTCCCCATGTCCGATCTACAAATAGACTTTACAGTGATGCCTAAATCGGGTGGACATCGTTACCTGCTGGTAATTGTGTGCACCTATTCAGGCTGGGTAGAAGCATGTCCTACTCGTACAGAGAAAGCAGGAGAAGTTGTAAGATTCCTGCTACGAGAAATAATACCCCGATATGGACTACCCTGTTCTATAGGATCGGACAATGGTCCAGCTTTTGTTCACCAGTGCCTACAACAACTGACTCATATGCTTGGTATAAAGTGGAGGCTTCATACTGCATATAGACCCCAGAGTTCTGGTAAGGTAGAGAGAATGAATAGAACTATAAAGAACCAGTTGGCTAAGATGTGTCAGGAAACCCAACTTAAGTGGAACGTTCTCTTACCTATAGCTCTATTGCGAATCCGCAGTACCCCTACCAGAAGGATGGGCCTCTCTCCTTTTGAAATTATGTATGGGCGACCACCTCCCGTACTTGGTAACTTAAGGGGGGACTTGAGTCAGTTGGGAGAAGGAATTACCCGGCAGCAGGTTGTAGAGTTGGGTAAGACTATGGAGGAGGTACAGAAATGGGTACAAGATAGATTACCTGTGAATATTTATCCCCCTGTTCATAGTTATCATCCAGGAGACCAAGTGTGGATTAAAGAGTGGAATAATGTACCGTTAGGGCCCAAGTGGAGAGGTCCTTATGTTGTTCTTTTGTCTACCCCTACAGCGATAAAAGTAGCAGAAGTGACTCCGTGGATACATCACTCCAGGGTTAAACCAGCAGCAGTCGATTCTTGGCAAGTTACAGCAGATCCAGAGAATCCCTGCAAGATCCGGTTGAAACGCACTACTCAGTCGGAGTAACGAGGAATTATTGTGGATTACTAATTTTATTGTTACAGGTGTGAGTGAGAAGGCCATAATAAAGCCTGTCCGCTTACCATCACATAGTGTATAAGCCAGGAAAGTCTCGAAGGGACACCTGTGAAGACGAGCAGAACTCCATTCCCTGCAGCCCTCACATCCTGGAAGCTGAGGTTCCATCGCACGGACGAAGACTGAGGATGACGGCGAAAGATGTGCTTTTGATTGTGTTTATTTTCATGTGTTTTTATATTCAGGAAGGTAGAGGTACCGACACTCCTAGCTGTGAGGTATGCATTAAGACTACGAGAACAGGTAACCATATTTCCCAAACCCTAATCTGGCATTCACAATACGAGTGTAAAGGAGATGTATCGAGATGTAGATACTTAAATATAGATTATAGTGTGTGCCATTTAGGAGTAGGAGAACCTAAGTGCTTCAGTCCGGAGTATCAGCCTCGTACAATTTGGTTGACTCTCAGGAATGGAGATCCTCAGGGGACCCTAATTAATAAGACGGTGTTAGAATCCGTACATTCTTCGGGTGTTCTGCTATTTGATGTGTGTAAAGCGATATCGAGTGGTAGAAAGCCGTGGAATGTATGTGGGGATCTTAGATGGGAGAGGACGTATGGGTCTAACGATAAATACATTTGTCCCAGTAGCAAAAATAAATATGTGAGTCCTAGATGCCCAAATAAAGACTATAACTTCTGTCCATATTGGTCTTGTGTGGGGTGGGCGACTTGGGGACAGACAGTAGACAAAGATATGATAGTGACTAAGTTGCCGACTAGCCCATATTGTAAGTCTATGGAATGTAACCCAGTCCATATACTTATTAATAACCCCGACAAGTTCTTAGATAAGTATGGCAATTTATTTGGGTTTCAGATATACGGGACGGGTTTAGATCATGGGACATTATTGTTTATAGGGATAGAGACTGATACGGTATCCTCCCAGACTCATCAAGTATACCATTCCTTTTACGAAGAGATGAGTATAGATAATAGGATCCCCCATAATGCTAAAAACCTGTTCATCGATTTAGCTGAAAGTATTGCCGGTAGTCTTAATGTTACCAACTGCTATGTGTGTGGAGGTACTAACATGGGAGACCAATGGCCTTGGGAAGCAAAGGAGGTAATGTCCGGTTCTGAGGCAGTTGACCAACTAATATCTACACAAGCCCAGTGGCGTACTAAGGGGGGGGCGGGGGGGGCGGTCCGCCCCGGGTGCCATCAGGCAGGGGGTGCCACCAGGGCTGGCCAGGCTTGCTATTCTGTGAGCTGTGTGGCTGCACCGGGTGCTGTAGCAGCAGGGCGCCGGGCAGCCGACACAGCTCACACGCAGGGGCTGGAAGCAGGAAACCTGCACGGAGATTTGGGGGTGGAGCTAAAACGGCCGTGGGGGCGGAGCCAAGCCGGATGCGGGGGCGGAGCTAAATGCAGCCTCATACTGCTGCACACAGAGAGAGGGGAAGCAGGAAGGAGTCCCTGCTTCCCCAACTACAGCACAGGAGGGACTGGATCCACTCCTCCTCCAGCCCAAGCTTACTGTAAGTGAGAGAGTGTGTGCTGTGTGTAACTGTGTGTGAGTGTGTAACTGTGATTGTGACTGTCTTTGACTGTGTGTGCTGTGTGTAACTGTGATTGTGACTGTCTTTGACTGTGTGTGCTGTGTGTAACTGTGATTGTGACTGTCTTTCACTGTGTGTGCTGTGTGTAACTGTGATTGTGACTGTCTTTGACTGTGTGTGAGTGTGTAATTGTGATTGTGACTGTCTGACTGTGTGTGAGTGTGTAACTGTGATTGTGACTGTCTTTGACTGTGTGTGCTGTGTGTAACTGTGATTGTGACTGTCTTTGACTGTGTGTGCTGTGTGTAACTGTGATTGTGACTGTCTTTCACTGTGTGTGCTGTGTGTAACTGTGATTGTGACTGTCTTTGACTGTGTGTGCTGTGTGTAACTGTGATTGTGACTGTCTTTGACTGTGTGTGAGTGTGTAACTGTGATTGTGACTGTCTTTGACTGTGTGTGCTGTGTGTAACTGTGATTGTGACTGTCTTTGACTGTGTGTGCTGTGTGTAACTGTGATTGTGACTGTCTTTGACTGTGTGTGCTGTGTGTAACTGTGATTGTGACTGTCTTTGACTGTGTGTGAATGTGTAATTGTGATTGTGACTGTCTTTGACTGTGTGTGAGTGTGTAACTGTGATTGTGACTAGGGATCGACCGATTATCGGTTTTACCGATATAATCGGCCGATATTCGTTATTTTCGGAAATATCGGTATCGGCCAATATAGCTACCGATATTGCCGATAATACCTCCTAGGACCGCCAGGCTCATTACAAGCCCGGCGATCCTGGGGGGGCCGGCAGCAAGCGCTGACTTACCCTCCCAGCAGCTCCTGCAGCTCCATGTCTAAATCTCGCGAGACCCGCGGCTGCAGAGCGTTGCCACGGGTTACCATGGCAACGCTCCGCGCGGCACTAAGGGACGCGAGATTTACACTGGGGAGCTGGAGGAGCTGCTGGGAGGGTAAGTTAGCGCTTGCTGCCAGCCGCCCCACAGTACTTAACAAGCCACCGGACCACCAGGGAATACTATATCCCCCCCTCCCTGGTAAGAAGCAGGTGGGGGGGGGGGGGACTAAAAGAAACAAAAACAATACAATTTAAATATAAAAAAAAATAATAAACATAAAAAATCCCCCCCTCCATTTTACACAAATTACATCACTACACAAACACACACACACTCACTGCATGACATACATACACACTACACAAACACACACACACACTGCATTACATACATACACACTACACAAACACACACACACTGCATAACATACATACACACTACACAAACACACACACACTGCATTACATACATACACACTGCACAAACACACACACTGCATTACATACATACACACTACACAAACACACACAAACTGCATTGCATACATACACACTACACAAACACACACAAACTGCATTACATACATACACACTACACAAACACACACACTGCATTACATACACAAACTACACACACACAAACTGCATTACATACATACATACACACTACACAAGCACACACTCTGCATTCACTATACACACACTACACAAACACACACTCTGCATTCACTATACACACACTACACAAACACACACTCTGCATTCACTATACACACACTACACAAACACACACTCTGCATTCACTATACACACACTACACAAACACACACTCTGCATTCACTATACACACTCTGCATTCACTATATATATATATACACACACACTACACAAACACTCACTGCATTCACTATACACTCTGCATACACTATATATACACACTACACAAATACACACTGCATCCACTACACACACAGCTCCCCTGTCTAAATACACTTCATCCACTACATGTGGCATGTATATTTTGTGCATTTACCGTTAGAAAGAGTTTATTTTTTCAAAATGGTAAATGTACAGAATATCGGCAAGTTATCGGCTATCGGCATGAAAGTTCACAGCTTATCGGTATCGGTATCGGCTCTAAAAAATCAATATCGGTCGATCCCTAATTGTGACCGTCTTTGATTGTGTGTGTGTGACTGTCTGTGATTATGTTGTGTGTATGTGTGACTGTCTGCCTCTGATTGTGTGTGTGACTGTCTGTGACTGTGTGTGTGTGTGTGCCACTGTGTGTGTGACTGTCTGACTGTGATTGTCTGTGTGACTGTCTGCCTGTGATTGTGTGTGTGTGTACGTGCGTGTGTGTGTGTGTGACTGTCTGTGACTGTGTGTGTGTGTGCGTGTGTGTGTGAGTGACTGTCTGTGACTGTGTGTGTGTGTGTGTGAGTGACTGCCTGTGACTGTGTTGTGTGTATGTGTGACTGTCTGCCTGTGATTGTGGGTGTGACTGTCTGTGAATCTGTGTGTGTATGTGTGACTGTCTGCCTGTGTGATTGCCTGCGTGTTTGACTGTGCCTGTAACTGTGTGTGAGTGACTGTGTCTGACGGTCTTTGCCCTGCAGTGAGCCGGCAGCCAGGATATGATGTCATCGCGGCCTCGGCATCATTACAGGGCGTGCGATGGAACTGTGCAGAAAGAGCACAGAGATCCCAGCAGCAACCACTGACCACCAGGGACTGAGGATCCACTCCAGCCCTTCTAGAGCAAGGTAGGGAGGCAGGGTGGACCTCTTAATGATTAAATGTGTGTATGTATGTAATATTTGTGTGTGTGTATGTGATTGTGGGTCAGTGATTGTGTTTGTGTAAATCTGTGATTATGTGTGATTGTGTGTATCTCTGCGTATGTGTTTAGTAGATAGCTCCCTTATTTCCTGTCCTTAAATATTGCAATCCCACATAAGGATAACAAATAAGGGATTTATCTGCTAAACAACTGAAAATAAGAAAAGGGCATTTTTTTATCCTTTATCTGTTTAGTAGATCATTCCCTGAATTGGTGCCCGTATGTGAGATTTCCATATTTAAAGATACCAAATTAGGGTGCTGTTTAGCAGATAGCACCTTATTTGGTGTCCTTAAATATGGCAATCCCACAAAGGATAGCAAATAGAGGAGTTATCTGCTAAACAAAGATTGCAATTAAGAGGTGTCAGCCAGCCCACAACAAGAAATCTGGGTGGCTAATGTGAATAATATGCAAATGTGTAGTCAGATGCCAGCATGCAGAACACAGCATGCTGGCATCAGACAGCCAATGGCAGCATATTACCCCATCCCCTAGTGAGAAGTTTTACTGCTCCCCCTCCCCCTCCTGTTTTGACTGTGGTATCTTATGTGCCCCCCCCTCATATATATTGTTCCTAGAGTCGCCACGATGTCTGCATGTGTGTCAATGTGTATCTGTGTGTGACTGTGTTTTGTGTATATGTATCTGCATGTGTGTATGTCCGTGTATGTGTATATGTGCAGACATCTAACAATCTCGCCAACACTACACACAAATACACTCATGAATTTCAACGTCAACACTACATACACACCCCACCATTATATATAACCATACCACTGCATTCAAATACCACACAACACACAAATGCATGCTTGCATTCAAACGCCAACACTACATACAAACACACCGCTACATTCACTCACATATACTCCATACAAAAACATGCATACATTCAAACACACAAACACTGCTTAGTGCTAAATACATAAAAAAAAAATTGGTTGTTTTTATATTTAAATTTGGGGGGGGGGGGGGGGGCAGGGGGGTGCCAAAAATAGGACCCGCCCCGGGTGCCAAATGCTCTAGGTACGCCCCTGCACAAGCCGATTATCATATGAGTGTTAGAGGTAAATCTGAGTGGAGATTAAAGACCTCCATCATAGGTTATGTTTGCATAGCAAGGAAAGGAATAATGTATAACACTTCTGTAGGAGAATTAACTTGTCTAGGGCAAAAAGCTTATGATGATGGTACAAAGAATACAACTTGGTGGTCGGCTTCAAATGTCTCAGAACCATCTAACCCGTTTGCTAGATATGCCAATTTAAAGGATGTGTGGTTTGATCTATCCATCACATCTACCTGGAGAGCCCCAGCAAATTTGTACTGGATCTGTGGTAAGAAAGCCTATTCGGAGTTGCCACAGGACTGGGAAGGGGCATGTGTGTTGGGTATGCTCAAACCATCCTTCTTCTTGTTACCGATTGAAACAGGTGAGACTTTAGGTGTTAAAGTGTATGATGTGAATCATAGGAAGAAAAGGGGACCCATAGAGATAGGCACCTGGGAAGATAATGAATGGCCTCCCCAGCGTATCATAGACTATTATGGGCCAGCCACATGGGCTGAGGATGGTACTTTTGGTTATAGAACCCCTATTTATATGCTCAACCGTATTATAAGATTACAGGCGGTGGTTGAGATTATCACTAATGAGACATCACAAGCGCTCAATCTTCTAGCGAAGCATAACACCAGGATGAGGACAGCAGTCTACCAAAATAGATTAGCCTTGGATTACCTTTTAGCAGTAGAGGGAGGTGTATGTGGGAAGTTTAACCTAAGCAATTGCTGTCTTCAAATAGACGACGAAGGGCAAGCAATAGCTGAGCTTACTAGCCATATGGTTAAACTAGCGCATGTGCCTACTCAGGTATGGAAAGGGTACAATCCAAGTAGTTGGTTTGGTAGCTGGTATGAATGGTTTGGAGGGCTTAAGGCAGTGGTAGGTGGAGTCCTACTGATTTTACTGTTGTGTCTACTCCTACCGTGTCTTATACCCTTAGTAGTTAGATCTGTGCAAAGCCTGATAGGAAGTATAGCAGAGAGGAAGGCTGCTGCACAGATAATGGTGATATATAAATATAGGGCTCTAGATCAGGGAGAACCAATGCAGGAAGATGAATGTTGAAGATTCACATCATAAGATAAGTCTGGTCTGGTTCAAGGTAACTTGTGGTGTAAGCAAAACTAAGGTTATGTGATGCCTCAAGTAATTGTAAAATATCAAGAGGCATCAAAGGGGGGAATTGGTGGAATCTCGGTAAAAAATAAATTTAGTAGGCCGAGATTACCACGTGGCATGTGTACGTGCATATGCTGACGTATCGATCAGTTGGTTGCACGAGGCAAGATACGATCAGTAATGTACGGAGCATGTGCAAGAATACAGGATATAGTATTCCCCCTCCTCCATTGTGCTGGACAAGCCATGCGGTCAAACAGGAAGTTAATTCTTATTTGTGTTGATTGGTTAAGAGAATGTGCGGGTGGAGCTTAATATGGGAGGAGTTATATGCCTATATAAGGAGCCTGCACTATTGTCCGGGGCTCAGAACTTGCTGTATTTTGGTGACGCTAGTCCCTCTGAGTCCCGATCGGTGATCCAATAAAGAATCTCTTCCTTCCTGAAGAAACCTGTGTCCATCTCTCTGTGCTTGGCTTCCGTCAGTTTCTCCGGTATCAATACATGTACACATACACACTGACATGCATACACAGACACAAAGATACACATACACCAGTGGCGTACTAAGGGGAGGGGCGGGCCCGCCCCGGGTGCCACTGACTAGGGGGGTGCCATGACGTCCAGTGTCATGTGTCACCCCCCATCATTACGCTGCGGCGGCTGCGCACAGCCGCAGCACCTTTGCGCCCGGCGGGACTTAATTCAAGGAGAAGGGGGAGGAGTGTTGCGGGCCGCGACATCGCGCAACATGATGACGTCGTGCGCAGCGCCGTCAGCCCGCCTTCACGGATATTCAGGCGGTCAAGGCATCATCAAAATGTAAGTAGTCATTTTATGTGATGGGGCTAAATTTATTAAAGGGGGGGTGGATAATGGATTAATTAAAGAAGGGGAGGGAGGTTTAATTAAGGGGGGTGTATTAATTAATTAAGGGGGGTGTAATAATTAATGGGGGTGAGTATTAGTTAAGGGGGTGTGGATTAATTAAGGGGGTGGATTAATTAAGGGGGCTGTATTAAGGGGGTGTATTAATTAATTAAGGGGGGTGTATTAATTAATGGGGGTGAGTATTAATTAAGGGGGTGTATTAAGGGTGTGTGGATTAATTAAGGGGGGTGTGAAGATTAATTAAGGGGGTGTATTAATTAAGGGGGGTGTGGATTAATTAAGGGGCTGTATTAATTAAGGGGGGAGTGAGTATTAATTAATGGGGGTGTATTAATTAATGGGGGTGAGTATTTATTAAGGGGGTGTGGATTAATTAAGGGGGGTGTCAGGATTAATTAAGGGGGTGTATTAATTAAAGGGGGTGTGGATTAATTAAGGGGCTGTATTAATTAAGGGGAAAGTGAGTATTAATTAAGGGGGGTGTATTAATTAATTAAGGGGGGTGTATTAATTAATGGGGGTGAGTATTAGTTAAGGGGGTGTGGATTAATTAAGGGGGTGTGGATTAATTAAGGGGGTGGATTAATTAAGGGGGCTGTATTAAGGGGGTGTGTATTAATTAAGGGGGTGTATTAATTAATTAAGGGGGGTGTATTAATTAATGGGGGTGAGTATTAATTAAGGGGGTGTATTAAGGGTGTGTGGATTAATTAAGAGGGGTGTGAGGATTAATTAAGGGGGTGTATTAATTAAGGGGGTGTGGATTAATTAAGGGGCTGTATTAATTAAGGGGGGAGTGAGGATTAATTAATGGGGGTGTATTAATTAATGGGGGTGAGTATTAATTAAGGGGGTGTGGATTAATTAAGGGGGTGTGGATTAATTAAGGGGGTGTGGATTAATTAAGGGGGTGTATTAATTAAGGGGGGTGTGGATTAATTAAGGGGGCTGTATTAAGGGGGGTGTATTAATTAAGGGGGGTGTGCATTAATTAAGGGGGTGTATTAATTAATGGGGGTGAGTATTAATTAAGGGGGTGTATTAAGGGTGTGTGGATTAATTAAGGGGGGTGTGAGGATTAATTAAGGGGGTGTATTAATTAAGGGGGGTGTGGATTAATTAAGGGGGCTGTATTAATTAATGGGGGTGAGTATTAATTAATGGGGGTGAGTATTAATTAAGGGGGTGTGGATTAATTAAGGGGGGTGTGAGGATTAATTAAGGGGGTGTATTAATTAAGGGGTGTGTGGATTAATTAAGGGGGGAGTGAGTATTAATTAAGGGGGTGTATTAATTAATGGGGGTGAGTATTAATTAAGGGGGTGTATTAAGGGGGTGTGGATTAATTAAGGGGGGTGTGAGGATTAATTAAGGGGTGTATTAATTAAGGGCGGTGTGGATTAATTAAGGGGGGTGTCTCCTGAGTATAACAGTACCCCTCATGTACAGGTTTTATGGTGTTTTCAAAAGTTACAGAGTCAAATATAAGGCTTGCGTTTCAGTTTTTTCACAATGAAATTCGCCAGATTGGTTACGTTGGCTTTGAGACCGTATAGTAGCCCAGAAATAAGAATTACCTCCATAATGGCATACCATTTGCAAAAGTAGACAACCCAAGGTATTGCAAATGGGGTATGTTCAGTCTTTTTTAGTAGCCACTTAGTCACAAACACTGGCCAAAATTGGCTTTCAAATTAGTTTTTTGCATTTTTCACACACAAACAAATATTAACGTTAACTTTGGCTAGTGTTTGTGACCAAGTGGCTACTAAAAAAGACTGGACATACCCCATTTGCAATACCTTGGGTTGTCTACTTTTGCAAATGGTATGCCATCACGGGGGTAATTTTCATTCCTGGGCTACCATACAGTCTCAAAGACAACGTAACCAAACTGGCAAATTTAAATGTGAAAAAACTGAAAAGTGTAACATGCTATATTTGACCCTGTAACTTCCCAAAACACCATAAAACCTGTACATAGGGGGTACTGTTTTACACGTGAGACATCGCTGGATACAAATATGTGTATTTTATTGCAGTAAAAGCAAACAGTATTATGACATTCACAGTTAGAATGTCACATAGAACTAAGAATTTTTTTTTATATTTTATTCATATTACGTTATGTTCCATACCTAAATATTTGATGTTAAATGAAAGCCCTGTTTCCCCTGAACAAAATGATCTATAATAAGTGTGGGTGCATTTAATATGAAAGAGGTAAATTATTGTTGAACAGACATATAGTCAAAATCTGTGGTTTGTTTACATTTTTTTTGGTTCACAACTTGTACATTTGGCTGCGGTCTTAAGGGGTTAAATGATTAGATGAATTGTGAGTGTAGGACCCACTAATGGGGTTTTGCCTTGACATGGCAGGTGAGCTTACACACAAGTGGCCATTGGGATTTATACTAAAATGCTCCAGTTATTTAAATGTATATAGGTATTTGTTAAGGTGCGCAGGTAACTCTTTACTTTGGTTTTTATTGTATGTATTGGGTCTGATTTCTGGGAAATATATATGTAAAGGGGACATGACTAAGGAGCCAGGCATTCTGCAAAAACATTTTATATATACTTTTTTTTTTTTTTTTGCAATGATCACAAACATTAGACTTGTAAAATATAATCAAATGCATTTATGTTTTGTTGGTGCACAAAATATCTCTTTAATTTCTGGAGAAAATCACTAGGAATAGTTTTTATATCATTCTCAGATACATAAATAACCTGCACACCTATTATAAAATCTATAAAGTGTGCAGTGCAGGGAGACGGATCAATGATGATACTCTTCACCCTGTAAAAAAATGATTAAAGTTAAATCCCACACACCCCTTTCCCATGCTTTAATCACGGGTGATCAATTGGCAGGGACTACATTTTACTGTGATCTGATTTTTTTTTTCACCCCTGAGGGTTAAGTTTTATTTTTGTTAACCCCCAGGGGTTAAATGTATTTTATTAATTAATTTAAATATATATATTTAGCTAGCTGGGCTGGGTGGAAGTTAGTGGGGAATTGGGGAATTTGGTGTTAGGCTAGCTGGAGGTTAACATTAAAAAAATTTAAAATAAAAAGCTTTAAAAAGTAAAAAAAAAACACCCACCTCTTTACCCGGTCCTTATAAACATTAACCCCTTCCCTGCCAGTTGATTTCTGCCTACAGTGATCAAAATACAGATCACAGTATGATACTGTGATCTGATTTTTTTTTATCCCCCAGGGATAAAAGTTTTAAAAAGTTTTAAAAAGTAAAATATACATTACAAAATGCTCATTACCACTACACCTGGAACATACTAGCGAAAAATGTATCACACGCTAAGGTTCAAAATATGCCATTTGAATTACCCCAGGGTGCGTTCTTTAACCCCTTAAGGACCAAACTTCTGGAATAAAAGGGAATCGTGACATGTCACACATGTCATGTGTCCTTAAGGGGTTAATAAATAGTATGTGTTTGTTGGGTAGTTTGAATAACCAACCAGCTAAACTACTCTGAAATTAAATTTGGACAAAGCGTAAAACTTCAAAGTTAGAAAAAAACTGAATGGCTGCGTCTCCAATGTGCCCCTTCAACATCCACATATACCTGGCAAAGGTACATACGGGGGTATTGTTCTACTCAGACGATATAGCTGAGCAACATATGAAGTATTATATAGTTTTAGCACACATGACGTTTGCAAAATATATTGTGCAAACTCACTTTGTGAGTCAAAAAAACAGAAAAAATGCTTATTACCACTACACTTGGTACAAGCTAGCAGAAAAACTATCCCGTGCTAAGGTTCAAAATATGCCTTTTGAAATACCCTGGGATGTCTTCTTTAATAAATGGTATGCCTCATCGGATAGTTGGAATTTATAGACTGCTAAGATATTCCAAAAAAGGACCTCTACACAGTGTAAAAATTAAGTTTGAAAAAAAACTGCAATGGCTGTGTCTCAAATGTGCCTTTTAACGGGGCGGGGCCGGACCGCCGGGCTGGATGGTCGCATGCGAGACCAGCTCCTGCTGCCTAAGAGCAAATAAGCTTTGAAAAATAAGATTACTGAACTAAAACCGACCGGCAACGGTGGCCCACAGTGGGTAGAGGGCTCTGGATCCAGGGAGAGGCTGGCACGGAGGGCTGCAGTCCCCTGGAGGAAGATTCCTCGGTGACATTTTGGAGGCCTACTTCGGCAGTGAGCGGGGCGGACGGCCGCTGCCCCGCTGTCCTGCCACACAGCGCTACACCATATGTCAGCCCGCGGGGAACTGGCTCCGTACCCCCCCCCTTTGGACCGGGGGGGTGATCCCGGTCCCCACTCTCAGGACAGATTCGCCGCACAGCAATTCAGATGCAGCAACAGGGCCGCCACGACCAGCCATACCCAAGCACCAAAATCAAGATGGCGGAGGCCATACGAGATGGCGCCGAACCCAGAGCCCTACAAGCTACACACCCGCACCGGCAATAACCACTGACAAAAAACAGAACAGACCCTAACTGAAGCCATCCGCCTGCACCCTCGGACCTCAACAAGCTATCCACCTCCACCACGACTGAATGCACGGAGACCTCCCGCGAGGACCCGGCACTCCCACCTTCCTCCAGGCAGGGACACGAGATGACCTGCAGACACATCGGCTGCCCGCAACCTCTAACACACCAAAAGGGGAAGCAGAAAAGCACTCACCTGTACCTCCGCAGTGGGGGAGATCCCCTATGGCGCCCAAACTCTGCAGCACTGGTGTTCTGCAACCACGAGGCATATCCAAGATGGCCACCGCACGGTGGAAGTGGAGAGCAGGACTATCCCTGTTTGGAAGACCTGAGGTCTACCTGTTAGAGCAGCAATTGTTGAAGGAGAGGGGAGAAGAAACTGACTCTGGCACTGGGCTGATCTGACCGATCCGGCTAAATGTTCTGATCTGTTCCTCCTGAGTCATGTTATTGTTTATCTAAAAGGCTATCCAGAGCTTTATGTTTTTATACTATCAATACTCAGTGGCTTTATACTCCCACACATTTGCTCCAGATTGCTTCTTTCTTTGCCCTACTCACACTGTCAGTTATGCCTAGTCTGTAAAAATCTTGTTCATAACAAAAATGTGCCTAGTTAGACGAGAAGTATGTTTAACTAAACCGCTATAGTGTCAAAGCGACTGCTAATAGTACTAATCGACTAATAACAGAACTCATGCTGTGGTGGAATCTCGGTAAAAATAAATTTAGTAGGCCGAGATTACCACGTGGCATGTGTACGTGCATATGCTGACGTATCGATCAGTTGGTTGCACGAGGCAAGATACGATCAGTAGTGTACGGAGCATGTGCAAGAATACAGGATATAGTATTCCCCTCCTCCATTGTGCTGGACAAGCCATGCGGTCAAGCAGGAAGTTAATTCTTATTTGTATTGATTGGTCAAGAGAATGTGCGGGTGGAGCTTAATATGGGAGGAGTTATGTGCCTATATAAGGAGCCTGCACTATTGTCCGGGGCTCAGAACTTGCTGTATTTTGGTGACGTTAGTCCCTCTGAGTCCCGATCGGTGATCCAATAAAGAATCTCTTCCTTCCTGAAGAAACCTGTGTCCATCTCTCTGTGCTTTGCTTCCGTCAGTTTCTCCGGTATCATTTGGTGCATTGGCCGGGAAGCTCATCGTTCAACGGTAGCTGAGAGGCAGAGGCGTGAGACGGTCTATCTTTGCCCACGTTCTCTACGGCTGCACCCCTGAACTTCTGCGTGGACCTCCCTTCGTCTCGGCGCCACTGGTCTGTTGTCCAGGAGATAATCGGCCTCTACGTAAGAAGTGCTGGGGTGTCCCCGTCGATGAGTGTGAACTCAGGTTCAGGAACGAGGAGGTAAGACAACTGCTGTTTTAGACGGCAGACCCACTAGGGGTATACCGATTGTGCGGTAGGCCCATAAGGGGTTATTTGTGTATGGAATCTGCCCCCTCTGTCGGAGGGAAGGAGCGAAGGCGCACCGCTCAATCGAACGCTCTTTAGTCAGACCGTTTGATTTGGTTAGTCAGGCGGGGTCCTGTGTAAATAGCCCTAGCCGGACACCGGTGTCTTGTCTAGACTAGCGTTCTAGGGTGTATATTACGTTCGCTAGGTCGGAGGGACCGGGAGACTAAGCGGCGCCTGTGTAAATTCGGTTCGCTAGCTCTCAACCTATCTTGGCTAAGTGGGAAGGCGTGTAAATTTGGAACCCACTAGATTTTTGATAGTAATCGACTAAGAGGCGCCTGTGTAAATTCGGTCCTCTAGCTCGCTATATGTGGTGCTTGGGCAGTGTGGCTAACCAAAACGGGTGTACATAGTTTTAGGTAGTCCATTCAAGGTACTGGCCAATAGTTTAGTTGGGAATTGTAAATGTGTTAAAGATTGTTTAGTAAAGTGTATATCTTGTTAGATTGCGCGAGCTCAGCCGTCTAGTGAGAGTGTTAATAGTGTGTTGCTGTATCATAGTGCACGGTACCATAACCCTGTATATTTACTGACACTGTATATAAGTACTAATCATTGTCGTCTATTGCATGTTTAACACAATAACCACTAATAATTGTATTGTGACCTTAAATTGTGCTTTGACCTATGCTAACCGTACTGTAACCGCTATTTGTAAAAGACGATGTTACTGGGGTGTGTTATAGACGGGTAATTCATATATAGAGAATTATAGCGTGGATGACTGTATAGTTTCGCCAAAGGGCATAATATTGATTATTTAGTGACTGGTGTAACAGCTGTGCGTGTACGGGAATTCCCTGAGTGTTTATTGTGTTATTGTGTAAGTTTCACTTGGTAACCGTACCACGTGGTGCTGTTGCCAGAGGAAACGGGTGTGACTGTTGAATAGTACGCGTGCATAGTATTCGTTGTCAACGACGTTCCATTGATAAGTATGGGCGCGTCGGAGTCAACGATTCCGGATCCCTTAGGTTGTATGGTGAAGAATTTTAAAAAGGGATTCAAAACATGTGATTTTGGGGTTAAAATGTCTCCTGTACGTTTGGTCACTTTGTGTACTAGGGAGTGGCCTACTTTGGTTGCGGCATGACCGCCACGTGGCAGTTTGGATCCAACTATGGTACAGCGCTTACACGTGGCTGTATCAGGTAGGCCTGAACTTTACGGGCAGTTTCCTTATATTGATTGTTGGAGACAGGCCGTAAATGACTCGCCAAAATGGATTCAGACATGCCACGAGGAGCAATGTCGCCTCATGGTGGCTAGGACTTGTTTGTCCACTAGGACTGGTGTTAGGCCCATTTTGGACACGCCCCCTGAGTCCGAGATCCCTTTGCCGCCCCCTTACTTCCCTACAGGAAGAGGTAACGCGAATGCAGGAAGTTCTATACCCCTCCCCTCATTGCCCTCATCCACTTCCGCTTCCTCCTCCAGTACAGAATCCACCCCCTCTCGTACTAAATCTCCCCTTCCGGAACCAGAACCAACCCCCATTAGATCTGAATATCCTGATTTGGCGCCACTTCAGACTTCCGGTCAAGCTTCTCCTAGCTCGGCTCGAAGTGTTTTATTTACTAATTTTTCCCAAAACCAAGCTCCCGCATCCTCATGCCTTATTACCCCCCGACCGGAACCTCTAACTGACGCCCCTCTACGTAGCCCCATACTAACCCGACAACTGACCGGTACCCAACAATTAAAACATTATCAGATGCCTCTTCGTCTGAATCCCGGGTCAGCCTATATTGATGCCGCAGGTCAAATGGCACATGCTGACCCAGTCTTCGTATATGTCCCGTTCACGACTACCGATCTCTTGAATTGGAAGACCCACAATTCCTCGTATACTGAGAAACCACAAGCTATGACTGATCTGTTCACCTCAATAGTTCAGACACATAACCCGACATGGGCTGATTGCCAGCAGTTATTAATGACTTTGTTTAACAATGAGGAAAGGACAAGGATTAATCAAGCGGCCATTAAAGCGCTAGAGGATAGAGCCCGTACTTTGAATCAAGCCAATCCAGCAGCATGGGCCGCAACACATTATCCTAACACCGATCCCGACTGGAATGTAAATGGTGCTGATATGGTTCAACTCAGAGCCTATAGAGACGCTATAATTGCTGGCATGACAGCCGGAGGAAAGAAAGCCATTAATATGTCGAAGACAGTTGAGGTGATTCAGAAAAGTGATGAAGCGCCCAGTGTCTTTTATGACCGATTATTGGAGGCATACCGCTTGTATACCCCCTTTAATCCGGAAGACGCAGATAATTCCCGAATGGTGAACTCCGCCTTTGTCAGCCAAGCTTACGGAGATATTAAGCGCAAGCTACAGAAGTTAGAAGGGTTTGCAGGTATGTCTATCACCCAACTAATGGAGGTAGCGAATAAAGTATACATGAACAGGGAAACAGAAAGTAAGAAAGAGGAAGAGCGCAAGATGCGTAAAAAGGCAGATATGTTAGCGGTAGCGATCGCAGGCGTAGATAGACGGGGCCCAGATAGAGGCGATGGTAGATGGAATAGGGAGCCCTTGAGTAGGAATCAATGCGCGTATTGCAAGGAAGAAGGGCATTGGAGGAACGAGTGTCCACAAAGAGAGCAGTACGAGAGAGACCAACCCAGGGCAGGATACGGAAACTTTAGAGGCAGAGCGAGAGGTAGAGGAGGCCCCGGAGGGAGTAATGGTAATAGAGGGAGCAATGGGAACAGAGGAAGTGTTAGGGAAGATAGGTATTTTCCAGCAGCGCAAAGGTCCCGCGATAGAGAAGGTAGGGACTTTGTAGGATTGGCTGACACGGTCATGGAGGACTATTGATACCGACCGGGCTCCATCCCCCTTGGTCGAGCGGAGCCTATGGTCGATGTATCAATAGGGGGAAAAAGGAGTGCGTTCATGATCGACACTGGTGCTGAACATTCAGTGGTGACTAACCTAGTTGCTCCTCCATCTGGAAGGACTATTACTGTAATAGGAGCAACTGGAAGAAGTGCTGAAAAACCGGTTCTTAAAAGTCGACTCTGTACATTGGGAGGCCACGTAGTAAAACATCAATTCCTTTATATGCCTGAATGTCCAGTCCAATTGCTGGGACGTGATATGCTATCTAAGTTACAAGCGCAGATTACGTTCCTACCAAATGGAACAACATCCTTAAAGTTTAATGGACCTTCAGGTATTATGACATTATCCGTACCAAAGGAAGAAGAGTGGCGACTTTATACAGCGTTGACTAGCCAAAACCCTAGGAGTGATGAATCCTTATTCAACATACCAGGAGTTTGGGCAGAGAACAACCCACCAGGACTGGCCCGCAATATTCCACCTATTAAAATTGAACTAAAACTTGGGGTTTATCCAGTGAGCCTAAGACAATATCACATCCCGCAGAAGGCTAAGAAGAACATCCAATCTTATCTGGATAAGTTCATACGGTATGGTATCCTAAAATTCTGTACTTCCCCCTGGAACACCCCATTGCTGCCTGTTCAAAAGCCCGGTACAGATGAGTATCGACCTGTGCAGGACTTGAGAGCAGTCAATGATGCGGTTGTTAGTATACATCCAGTTGTACCCAATCCATATAACCTGCTTGCTTTAATTCCGGGCGGGGCTACTTACTTTACAGTCTTAGACCTCAAAGATGCCTTCTTTTGCCTCCGAATTGCCGCAGAAAGTCAATGTATTTTCGCTTTCCAATGGGAAAACGCTGTGACGGGCTCAAAACGCCAAATGACCTGGACAAGACTGCCCCAAGGGTTTAAAAATTCACCTACCCTATTTGGTTCAGCTCTAAGTCAAGATCTACTGGATTTCGAGTCCATCCCAGGAGAGTGTGTATTGTTACAATATGTAGATGACTTGTTGATAGCAGCAGTTACAAAGGAAATATGTCAGCAAGCAACGCACGATCTACTACACATCCTCTGGAAGGCAGGATACAAGGTGTCTAGAAAGAAGGCTCAGTTGTGTTTGCCAACTGTCAAATATCTGGGATTCCATATCTCTGAAGGTCAAAGAATTATGGGGCCAGAGAGAAAAGAAGCTGTGTGCCAAATACCGATACCCAAGAATAGAAGACAAGTGCGAGAATTCTTGGGGGCAGCAGGCTTCTGTAGGATATGGATTCCCAGCTACGCGATACTGGCAAAACCTCTGTATGCAGCTATCAAAGGTACAGAGCACGACCCCTTCTTATGGACTCAAGAACAGCAAACGGCATTTGAAGATGTGAAGAAGGCTTTGATGAGTGCCCCAGCATTAGGTCTACCTGATCACACACGACCATTCTACCTGTATGTACATGAGCAAAGAAGAATGGCTGTGGGAGTATTGACACAGTACTTGGGATCATGGCAAAGACCTGTTGCCTACATGTCTAAGCAACTGGATGCAGTGGCCAGCGGACTTCCACCTTGTCTAAGAGCCGTAGCTGCAGCCGCCCTGCTAGTAGCTGAAGCCGATAAACTCACTCTGGGTCAAGAACTTTATGTACGAGTCCCACATGCAGTACAGACGTTGTTGGATTACAAAGGAAATCATTGGTTTAGTAATAGCCGTATGACCAAGTATCAAGCAATGTTGTGTGAAAACCCAAGAGTGCATTTAGAGACTGTAAACACCTTAAATCCAGCTACCCTTTTGCCACAACCTACTGAAAGTCAACATGATTGTTTGGAAGTAATGGATGAAGTATTTTCAAGTAGACCAGATCTTCGTGATTTTCCCATCCAGAACCCCGATGTTCAATATTACACTGACGGCAGTAGTTATGTGAAAGAAGGGATCCGCTATGCAGGATATGCAGTAACAACAATTGACAAGGTGATAGAAGCTCGGCCACTGGCGAAAGGAACATCAGCACAAAAGGCAGAATTGATAGCACTGACACGAGCGTTACAATTGGCTGAAGGTTTAAGAGTGAACATCTACACGGACTCCAAGTATGCGTTTTTAACCACTCATGCCCACGGAGCTTTGTATAAAGAAAGAGGACTATTGAATTCAGAAGGCAAAGAAATCAAGTATGCAGCTGAAATCCTACAACTATTGGAAGCAGTGTGGGAGCCGAAAGAAGTCGGTATCATACATTGTCGAGCGCATCTGAGAGGAGATGGTGATGTAACCAAGGGAAATCGGATGGCAGATAGTGCAGCTAAGCGTGCCGCTGAATCGGGAAGACAGGAGTATGTGGGGCATATAGCTGCTCTTATACCAACTCCACTGTCTCAATGGACTCCAGTTTATACAGCTCAAGAAGAGGAGTGGTTAAAGACTGAACCTGGAAAGTATTTGGAGAACAAATGGTATCAGTTAGAAGATGGAAGAATAGTCATTCCAGCATCACTAGCGGTAGAAATTGTCCAAAATTACCACAACGGGACACATTCTGGGAGAGACAGCACAGAGGAATCTCTCAGAAAACATTTCTACATACCAAGATTGTCCAACTTGACTCAGGCCATTGTACGAAGATGTGTAACGTGTGCTAAAAATAATGCAAGACAAGGACCAGTAAAGCCACCAGGAGTCCAGTTTATGGGGGGACTCCCCATGTCCGATTTACACATTGACTATACAGTGATGCCTAAATCGGGTGGACATCGTTACCTGCTGGTAATTGTGTGCACCTATTCAGGCTGGGTAGAAGCATGCCCTACTCGTACAGAGAAAGCAGGAGAAGTTGTGAGATTCCTGTTACGAGAAATAATACCCCGATACGGACTACCCTGCTCTATAGGATCGGACAATGGTCCAGCTTTTGTTCATCAGTGCCTACAACAACTGACTCATATGCTTGGTATAAAGTGGAGGCTTCATACGGCATATAGACCCCAGAGTTCTGGTAAGGTAGAGAGAATGAATAGAACTATTAAGAATCAGTTGGCTAAAATGTGTCAGGAAACCCAACTTAAGTGGAACGTTCTCTTACCCATAGCTCTATTGCGAATCCGCAGTACACCTACCAGAAGGATGGGCCTCTCTCCTTTTGAAATCATGTATGGGCGACCACCTCCCGTACTTGGTAACTTAAGGGGGGATTTGAGTCAGTTGGGAGAAGGAATTACACGGCAGCAGGTTGTAGAGTTGGGTAAGACTATGGAGGAGGTACAGAAATGGGTACAAGATAGATTACCTGTGAATATTTATCCCCCAGTTCATAGTTACCACCCAGGAGACCAAGTGTGGATTAAAGAGTGGAATAATGTACCGTTAGGGCCCAAGTGGAGAGGTCCTTATGTTGTTCTTTTGTCTACCCCTACAGCGATAAAAGTAGCCGAAGTGACTCAGTGGATACATCACTCCAGGGTTAAACCAGCAGCAGTCGATTCTTGGCAAGTTACAGCAGATCCAGAGAATCCCTGCAAGATCCGGTTAAAGCGCACGACTCAGTCGGAGTAACGAGGAACCTTGTGGATTACAAAATTTTATTGTTTCAGAGACTTGGTACGTGAGTGAGGAGGCCATAATAAAGCCTGTCCGCTCACCGACGTATAGTATATAAGCCAGGAAAGTCTCGAAGGGACCCCTGTGAAGACGAGCAGAACTCCATTCCCTGCAGCCCTTACATCCTGGAAGCTGAGGTGCCTTCGCACGGACGAAGACTGAGGATGACGACGAAAGAAGTGCTTATAATAATGTTTATTTATGTGTATTTTTATATTCAGGAAGGTAGAGGTACCGACACTCCTAGCTGTGAGGTATGCATTAAGACTACAAGAACAGGTAACCATATTTCCCAAACCCTAATTTGGCATTCACAATACGAGTGTAAAGGAGATGTATCAAGATGTAGATACCTAAATATAGAATATAGTGTGTGCCATTTAGGAGTAGGAGAACCTAAGTGCTTCAGTCCGGAGTATCAACCTCGTACAATTTGGTTGACTCTCAGGAATGGAGATCCTCAGGGGACCCTAATTAATAAGACGGTGTTAGAATCCGTACATTCTTCGGGTGTTCTGCTATTTGATGCGTGTAAGGCGATATCAAGTGGTAGAAAGCCGTGGAATGAATGTGGGGATCTTAGATGGGAGAGGACGTATGGGTCTAACGATAAATATATTTGTCCCAGTAGTAAAAATAAATATGTGAGTCCTAGATGCCCAAATAGAGACTATAACTTTTGCCCATATTGGTCTTGTGTGGGGTGGGCAACTTGGGGACAGACAGTAGACAAGGACATGATTGTGACTAAGTTGCCTACCAGCCCATATTGTAAGTCTATGGAATGCAATCCAGTCCATATACTTATAAATAACCCCGACAAGTTCTTAGACAAGTATGGTAATTTATTTGGGTTTCAAATATATGGGACGGGTTTAGATCCTGGGACAGTATTGTTTATAGGGATAGAGACTGATACGGTATCCTCCCAAACTCATCAAGTATACCATTCCTTTTATGAAGAGATGAGCATAGATAATAAGATCCCCCATAATGCTAAAAACCTGTTCATCGATTTAGCCGAAAGTATTGCCGGTAGTCTTAATGTTACCAACTGCTATGTGTGTGGAGGTACTAACATGGGAGACCAATGGCCTTGGGAAGCAAAGGAGGTAATGTCCGGTTCTGAGGCAGTTGACCAATTAATATCTACACAAGCCGATTATCATATGAGTGTTAGAGGTAAATCTGAATGGAGATTAAAGACCTCCATCATAGGTTATGTTTGCATAGCAAGGAAAGGAATGATGTATAATACTTCTGTAGGAGAATTAACTTGTCTAGGGCAAAAAGCTTATGATGATGATACAAAGAATACAACTTGGTGGTCGGCTTCAAATGTCTCAGAACCATCTAACCCGTTTGCTAGATACGCCAATTTAAAGGATGTGTGGTTTGACCTATCTATCACATCGACCTGGAGAGCCCCAGCAAATTTGTACTGGATCTGTGGTAAGAAAGCCTATTCGGAGTTGCCACAGGACTGGGAAGGGGCATGTGTGTTGGGGATGCTCAAACCATCCTTCTTCTTGTTACCTATTGAAACAGGTGAGACTTTTGGTGTTAAAGTGTATGATGTGAATCATAGGAAGAAAAGGGGACCCATAGAGATAGGCGCCTGGGAAGATAATGAATGGCCTCCCCAGCGTATTATAGATCATTATGGGCCAGCAACGTGGGCAGAAGATGGTACCTTTGGTTATAGAACCCCTATTTATATGCTCAACCGTATTATACGATTACAGGCGGTGGTTGAGATCATTACTAACGAGACATCACAAGCGCTCAATCTTCTAGCGAAGCACAATACCAGGATGAGGACAGCAGTCTACCAAAATAGATTAGCCTTGGATTACCTTTTGGCAGTAGAGGGAGGTGTATGTGGGAAGTTTAACCTGAGTAATTGCTGTCTTCAAATAGATGACGAAGGGCAAGCAATAGCTGAGCTTACTAGCCATATGGTTAAACTAGCGCATGTGCCTACTCAGGTATGGAAAGGGTATAATCCAAGTAGTTGGTTTGGTAGCTGGTATGAGTGGTTTGGAGGGCTTAAGGCAGTGGTAGGTGGAGTCCTACTGATTTTAATGTTGTGTCTACTCCTGCCGTGTCTTATACCCTTAGTAGTTAGGTCTGTGCAAAGCCTGATAGAAAATATAGCAGAGAGGAAGGCTGCTGCACAGATAATGGCAATTTATAAATATAAGGCTCTAGATCAGGGAGAACCAATGCAGGAAGATGAGTGTTGAAGATTCACATCATAAGATAAGTCTGGTCTGGTTCAAGGTAATTTGCGGTGTATGCAAACTAAGGTTAAGTGATGCCTCAAGTAATTGTGAAATATCAAGAGGCATCAAAGGGGGGAATGTGGTGGAATCTCGGTAAAAATAAATTTAGTAGGCCGAGATTACCACGTGGCATGTGTACGTGCATATGCTGACGTATCGATCAGTTGGTTGCACGAGGCAAGATACGATCAGTAGTGTACGGAGCATGTGCAAGAATACAGGATATAGTATTCCCCTCCTCCATTGTGCTGGACAAGCCATGCGGTCAAGCAGGAAGTTAATTCTTATTTGTATTGATTGGTCAAGAGAATGTGCGGGTGGAGCTTAATATGGGAGGAGTTATGTGCCTATATAAGGAGCCTGCACTATTGTCCGGGGCTCAGAACTTGCTGTATTTTGGTGACGTTAGTCCCTCTGAGTCCCGATCGGTGATCCAATAAAGAATCTCTTCCTTCCTGAAGAAACCTGTGTCCATCTCTCTGTGCTTTGCTTCCGTCAGTTTCTCCGGTATCAATGCGACTAACTGAAACCTAGCCTGACCAGCTACTATAATCAAACTGTACCAACATGTTTAAGCAGCTATCATAATATACATGCATAACCTGTAACGTCTATAGACTAGCATAAACATTGTTCAAGCCTTATTACAGTATATACCTATTTTTACCAGCCTAACTTAAGTTACATAAAATATAAAAAATGTGCCTGTTAAGCTTTTGCCCCGCATGTTGCGCGAGGAAAATGCCTGAGGACTGCTTTTGGGGCACCTCAAGCCTGATTGTAATACCTGTGCACTACAAAAATAAAGAATTTAAAAAAATAAAAAAAAAATGTGCCTTTTAAGTATCCACATATACCTGACAAAGGTACATACGGAGGTATTGCTGTACTCAGACGACATAGCTGAGCAATATATAAAGTATTATACAGTCATAGCACACATAAGGTTTGCAAAATATACGGTACAAACTCACTGTGTGTCAAAAAGTCAGAAAAAATGCTCATTACCACTACACTTGGTACAAGCTAGAGGAAAAATGATCCCATGCTAAGGTTCAAAATATGCCTTTTGAAAAACCCTGGGATGTCTTCTTTGAGAAATGGTATGCCTTTATGGTGTAGCTGGAAATGTAGCCTGCTCAAGTGCTCCAAAGTGGGACACAGACTCATCAAAACTCACACTTAAGAAACTTGAACTTGTCACGTCTATTTTACAGCACTGTAACTTCACAAAATACTGTCTAGGTCAGTGGTGTATCCTGGTTTTGTGCTGCCCTAGGCAGGACAAAACTCAGGCGCCCCCCCCCCCCCTTGCGCCCCCCCCACCCAACCTTTCCCCTCTCCCCGCATTCTAAATACACACACACACATTCACTGACAGATACGCATACACTAGCTAACAGAAACACACACTCGCTAACAGAAACACACACACTAACAGACACACTCACACTCAGTAACAGACACACACTAACAGACACACACTCACTCACTAGCAGACACAAACTAGCAGACACACACACTCACAGGCAAACACACACATTAACGGACACACACTAACAGACACACACACACACACACTCACAGGCAAACACACTAACAGAAACACACTAACAGAAACACACTAACAGAAACACACTAACAGACACACACTAACAGACACACACTCACTCACTAGCAGACACAAACTAGCAGACACACACACTCACAGGCAAACACACACATTAACGGACACACACTAACAGACACACACACACACACACACTCACAGGCAAACACACTAACAAAAACACACTAACAGAAACACACTAACAGAAACACACTAACAGAAACACACTAACAGAAACACACTAACAGACACACACTAACAGACACACTCACCCACTGTCAGGATCGGGACAGGGATCCAACACGCAAAGTACAAACAGGACAGGGTACGTATACCGGACCTTAGAATGGCCGGACTAACGTACGGAGAGTAAAGAGAATGGTCAGAAACAAGCCGAGGTCGAGGGAACGAGAGGACAGGTGAGCGAGGAACAAGCCGGGTCAAGGATACCAGAGGGAAACAGAGTAAGTCAAACTAGCCGGGTCGGAACCAAAGGAATAACTGAAATCGCCAGAGCACTGTGTGACTAGACAGGCTAGAACCACGACAGGGCAATGAGTGAATGGGAGAAACAGGTTTAAATACCCTGGTTACAGTGAGTATACCCGCCTCCGACGAGTCCTGAGTGGCTTCCAGTCACTTGAGTGACAGATCGGTCCGGACTGAAGTCATGACGTCGGGCAGCGTGCGTGACGTCATAAAATGAGACAGATCCCTCGCGGCCGGCGTGAGAGTCTCTAGGAGAGCCGCGAGGGATGGAGGAAGCCGACCTGCTGGAGGAGTAAACTACTAAGTCTCTACCTCTTTCGGAGGTAGAGGCTTCAGGTACCCTGACAGTACCCCCCCTCTCAGATACGCCCACCGGGCGGAAGGAACCGGGACGAGACGGAAAGCGTGAGTGAAACGCCCTGCGAAGGCGAGGAGCATGAACATCCTCTTGTGGTACCCAACTTCTCTCCTCAGGACCATATCCCTTCCAGTCGACCAAATATTGTACTCTCCCCCGAGAGATACGAGAATCAATGATGGAGTTAACCTCATACTCCTCCTGACCCTCCACCTGAACAGAGCGAGGAGGGGCGATCGTGGAGGAGAATCGGTTACAAACTAGGGGTTTCAACAATGAAACGTGAAAGGAGTTAGGGATGCGTAAGGCAGCTGGGAGAGCTAGACGATACACCACTGGGTTAATTCGAGTCAAGATCCTGTAAGGGCCAATATATCGAGGAGCGAATTTCATGGAAGGAACTTTAAGCCGAATATTCCTAGTGCTTAACCATACTCTATCGCCTGGAACGAAAATCGGAGCCGCCCTTCTACGTTTATCGGCGTGTTTCTTAACCAGCATAGAATTGTGTAGAAGAATTTGTCGAGTCTGATCCCACAACTTCCTCAAATTGGCAACATGTACATCAACCGACGGTACATCTTGGGAAGGAGAAACCGAGGGAAGAATAGATGGATGAAAGCCATAGTTCATGAAGAAGGGGCTTGAATGAGTAGAGTCACAAACGAGATTGTTGTGCGCAAACTCCGCCCAAGGAATCAAACCGACCCAATCGTCCTGGTGTTCGGAAACAAAACAACGTAGATATTGCTCAATCTTTTGGTTAGTACGTTCAGCAGCTCCGTTAGACTGGGGATGATAGGCAGAAGAGAAATTTAATTTAATACCTAGTTGAGAACAAAAGTATCTCCAAAAACGGGAAACAAATTGGGACCCTCTGTCAGATACGATTTGGGAAGGTATCCCATGTAAGCGAAAAATCTCCCTCGCGAATATCTCTGCCAACTCTTGGGAGGATGGAAGTTTAGGCAAGGGAATGAAGTGGGCCATCTTGGTGAATCTGTCAACCACGGTGAGGATAACAGTCTGTTTTTTAGAGATAGGTAGATCGACAATAAAGTCCATGGCCAAACAAGACCATGGTTTCTCTGGTACCTCTAAGGGATGCAGGAATCCACTTGGGAGCGTATGAGGTTGTTTGGTCTTAGTACACACTTCACACGCAGCGATGAAATCTTTAGTATCTTTACGTAAAGCAGGCCACCAGAAGTCTTTAGAAATCAAAGCATACGTCTTGCGGATACCAGGATGTCCCGCCATCTTGCTGTTATGGAAACATTGCAACAGCTCCAGTTGAAGAGTAGGAGGAACGAAATGTCGACCCTCAGGAGTCTGTTTAGGTGCTAGATGTTGCAGATTAATGATCTCGGCCAGTAACGGGGAATGAATCCTGAGATTCGTATTAGCAACAATCTTGCATTTAGGAACTATAGAAGAAAGAATCGGTTCAGATACAGTGAAAGGTTCATATTGTCGAGACAAAGCATCGGCCTTAGAGTTCTTAGAGCCAGGTCTGTAAGTAAGTACATAATTGAAATGAGTCAGGAATAAGGACCAACGAGCTTGCCTAGAGGACAAACGCTTAGCCTCCCCAATATAGGACAAGTTCTTGTGGTCCGTCAAAATAGTAACCGGATGTAAGGTGCCCTCCAATAGATGTCTCCACTCTTTCAAGGCTTTAATGACTGCTAACAATTCCCTGTCTCCGATGTCATACCTGCTCTCAGGCCCAGAAAGTTTCTTGGAAAAAAAACCACAAGGATGTAACGGTTTATCCACCCCCAACCTTTGTGAGAGAACGGCACCTACTCCTGTCTCAGAGGCATCGACCTCAAGTAGGAACGGCAAGGATGTATCAGGATGGACTAATATTGGAGCAGAAGCAAAAAGTTCTTTGAGATTTTTGAAAGCAACGAGAGCTTCAGTAGACCAAGTCTTAGTATCAGCCCCTTGTTTGGTCATATTGGTAATAGGTGCAATAATAGAAGAGTAACCCTGTCAGGGTACCTGAGGTCTCTACCTCCGAAAGAGGTAGAGACTTAGCCGTTCATCCATCCGGACGGTCTGATTTCCCCCTTCCTCGCGGTCTATCCGGTCATGCAAAGCCGGCCGCGAGGGAGTGACTCCCTTTTATAGCATGACGTCCGGAAGTCGACGTCAGGACGCCAACCCGGAACGACCTGTCACTCAATTGCTTCAGGACCAATCAGGACGCCTCGGAGGCGTGTTTACTTATCTGAACAGGGCATTTAACAGTGCTTCTTTCATTAGCTCATTGCCCTGTCGTGGTTCTAGCTTGTTCTAGTCACTCAGTGCTCGTGTATTCTAGTTATCCCTTTTGGTTTTGACCCGGCTTGTTTGCTCTACTCTGCTTATCTCTGTTACCCTTGATTCGGCTTGTCTCTCGCTTACCTGTCTTCTGTTACCCTCGACCTCGGCTTGTCTTTGACCATTCTCTACTGTACTACTTACGTTAGTCCGGCCATTCTAAGGTCCGGTATACGTATCTGGCTACTGTTTGTACTCTGCGTGTTGGATCCCTGTCCCGATCCTGACATTACGACAGGGCCAATGGATCCTGCAAGTACAAACAGTCAGCTTGCTTCTCCTGATCCTAGGTTTGAAGCCATGGATCACAGAATGGATCAGATGGCGCTAGCGCTACAGGCGTTATTATCTCGTGCCAATAACCCACCAGAGGAGATACGTACTACTCCTATCTCTCCTGTAAGTTCAGGCCTAGAGGTAGCCACAGTAGGTGCTTCTTCTCGCATTACCCCACCAGTACGTTATGGTGGGGCTCCTGAGAAATGTCGTGTTTTTTTAAACCAAATTAGTATCCACTTTGAATTGCAACCTCGCTCCTATCCTACAGATAGGGCAAAGGTAGGATTTATTATCACCTTACTCATTGAGAAGGCTCTGAGATGGGCCAACCCACTATGGGAGAACGATAGCCCGTTAGTATATAACTATAACGCATTTGTAGGTGCTTTTAGAAGAACGTTTGACCCTCCAGGTAGAAAGGTTAATGCAGCCAGATCACTGTTGCGCCTGAGACAGGAGAACCGAACACTTGTGGATTATGCACTAGAGTTCAGGTCTCTGGCGTCAGAAGTCAAGTGGAATGAGCACGCGTATATGGATGTATTTTTGAATGGGTTATCAGATGTAATCCTTGACGAGGTTGCTACTAGAGAACTTCCTGAAAATTTAGAGGATTTAATTTCATTCATTTCTCGTATAGATGAACGTTTAAGAGAGAGACAGAACACTCGAGAGAGGAACCGGAGATCTTCCTTTAGGTTAGCCCCCGCATTTCCAAGCCCTGACTCCACGGTCTCTCTGCTTCCTGAACCTATGCAGATTGGCTATACCCGCCTCTCTGAGGAGGAGAGACAGCACAGGAGAAGGGAGGGGTTATGTATGTATTGTGGAGCCAGAGGTCATTTACTCTCGAACTGTTCTAACCGCCCGGGAAACGCTCGCACCTAAGTTTCTCTAGAGAACAGGCCTTGGGTGTTTCTATTTTGTCCTCTACTCCTAATTATAAAGATCACAGGCTTCTGCTACCAGTTTCCTTAACTTGGGAGAAGGAAGTAGTAAAGGCTATGGCGTTGATAGATTCCGGAGCTGCTGAGAATTTTATCGACCAAGCCTTTGCCACTAAACACAATTTCCCATCCCAGTTAAGGGAGACACCCTTGGCCGTTGAGGCCATAGATGGTAGACCACTACTGGACCCTGTTATCTTTCGTGAGACCATACCCATTAACTTAAATGTTGGTATCCTACATGTGGAGAATTTATCTCTTATGCTCATTTCGTCCCCTTCTGTTCCCATAGTTCTGGGGTATCCATGGTTGAAGAGACATAACCCTATTATCGATTGGAAATTAGGGGAGATACTCTCGTGGGGTCAGAGCTGCCAGGAGAGGTGTTTACGCAAGGTTTCTCCATTGGCTAATATTAACACACCTGGTAGTCCTACTCAGTCCACAGAAAAACAGATACCGTTCCTGTACCAAGACTTAAAGGCAGTATTCGACAAGAAGAATGCCGATTCTTTACCTCCACACAGGTCATTTGATTGTAAAATTAAGCTTCTACCTGGGACTATGCCCCCGAGGGGTAATGTATATCCTTTATCTGTTCAGGAGAACTCTGTTCTAGAGGAATATATTCGTGAGAATTTAGAGAAAGGATTCATTAGGAGGTCTTCTTCTCCTGCCGGGGCTGGGTTCTTTTTCGTTAAGAAAAAGGATGGCACGCTGAGACCTTGTATTGATTACCGAGGCTTGAATAAAATAACTATCAGAAATGCTTATCCTATCCCATTGATTACCGAGTTGTTTGATCGTCTTAAGGGCTCCAAAATCTTCACCAAGTTAGATCTCAGAGGGGCATATAATTTGGTGAGAATCCAGCATGGACACGAGTGGATGACGGCGTTCAATACCCGGTATGGCCACTATGAATACACAGTTATGCCGTTTGGACTTTGCAATGCTCCTGCAGTATTTCAAGATTTGATTAATGAGGTACTTAGGGAGTTTCAACATGATTGTGTTATTGTCTACCTGGACGACATACTGATACACTCTAGGGAGATTGAGACTCACCATAGACAAGTCAGAAAGGTATTACACAAACTTCTGCAACATGGCCTATACTGTAAATTGGAGAAATGCAGCTTTGACCAGTCTCAGATAGACTTTCTTGGTTACGTGATTTCTGGGGAAGGTTTTAAAATGGATCCTGACAAACTCCAATCTATTTTAGATTGGCCTTTGCCCAAAGGACTCAAGGCTATTCAGAGGTTTATTGGTTTTTCCAACTACTATAGGCGCTTCATTAAGGGATACTCTTCTATCATTGCGCCTATTACCAATATGACCAAACAAGGGGCTGATACTAGGACCTGGTCTACGGAGGCTCTTGTTGCTTTCAAGACTCTCAAAGAACTTTTTGCTTCTGCCCCCATTCTAGTCCACCCTGATACGACTCTGCCGTTCTTACGATGCTTCTGAGACGGGAGTTGGGGCTGTTCTGTCTCAAAGGTTAGGGGTGGACAAACCGTTACACCCTTGTGGGTTCTTCTCTAAGAAATTATCTGGGCCTGAAAGCAGATATGACATCGGCGACAGGGAACTGTTAGCGGTCATTAAGGCTTTAAAGGAGTGGAGACATTTACTAGAAGGGACATTACACCCTGTTACTATTTTAACGGATCATAAGAACTTGTCTTATATTGGGGAGGCTAAGCGCTTATCCGCCAGGCAGGCTCGTTGGTCCTTGTTCCTCACTCACTTTAATTATGTACTTACTTATAGACCTGGTTCTAAGAACTCTAAAGCCGATGCTTTGTCTCGTCAATATGAACCGTTCACTATAACTGAGCCAGTCCTTTCCTCCATAGTTCCTAAGGGTAATATCATCGCTAACACGAATCTCAGGATTCACTCTCCGTTGCTTGCCGAGATCATGAAATTTCAGCATCTTGCGCCCAAACAGACTCCTGGGGATCGACGCTTCGTTCCTGCCACTCTCCAACTAGAAGTGTTACGCTGTTTCCACAACAGCAAGGTGGCTGGACATCCTGGCATTCGCAAGACGTATGCTCTGATCTCTAAAGATTTCTGGTGGCCTGAGTTACGTAAAGATATTAAAGAATTCATCGGGGCATGTGAGGTTTGTACCAAGACCAAGCAACCCCATTCGCTTCCATGCGGATTTCTGCACCCTTTAGAGGTTCCTGAAAAGCCATGGTCCTGTTTGGCTATGGATCTCGTCTGTGATTCTACGCATTCTAGCCCCTTCTTCATGAATTATGGCTTTCATCCTTCCATTCTTCCTTCGGAGCCCTCTTCCCAAGGGGTACCGTCGGTGGATGTCCATGTTGCCAATTTAAGGAAGTTATGGGACCAGACTCGACAAATTCTTCTGCACAATTCTATGCTGGTTAAAAAACACGCTGACAAACGTAGAAGGGCAGCACCGGTGTTTGTTCCAGGCGATAGAGTATGGTTAAGTACTAGAAACATTCGGTTAAAAGTGCCTTCCATGAAGTTCGCACCTCGGTATATTGGACCTTACAGGGTACTGACTCAAATTAACCCAGTTGCGTATCGTCTAGCTTTGCCTAATGCCTTACGCATTCCTAACTCATTTCGTGTTTCCTTGCTAAAACCACTAGTATGTAACAGATTCTCCTCCACGATCGCCCCTCCTCGCTCTGTTCAGGTGGAGGGTCAGGAGGAGTATGAAGTCAATTCCATCGTCGATTCTCGAATCTCCCGGGGGAGAGTACAATATCTGGTCGATTGGAAAGGATATGGTCCTGAGGAGAGAAGTTGGGTACCTCAGGAGGAGGTTCATGCTCCCCGTCTCCGCAGGGCATTTCACTCTCGCTTCCCTTCTCGTCCTGGTGCCTTCCGCCCGGTGGGCGTATCTGAGAGGGGGGGTACTGTCAGGGTACCTGAGGTCTCTACCTCCGAAAGAGGTAGAGACTTAGCCATTCATCCATCCGGACGGTCTGATTTCCCCCTTCCTCGCGGTCTATCCGGTCATGCAAAGCCGGCCGCGAGGGAGTGACTCCCTTTTATAGCATGACGTCCGGAAGTCGTCGTCAGGACGCCAACCCGGAACGACCTGTCACTCAATTGCTTCAGGACCAATCAGGACGCTTCGGAGGCGTGTTTACTTATCTGAACAGGGCATTTAACAGTGCTTCTTTCATTAGCTCATTGCCCTGTCGTGGTTCTAGCTTGTTCTAGTCACTCAGTGCTCGTGTATTCTAGTTATCCCTTTTGGTTTTGACCCGGCTTGTTTGCTCTACTCTGCTTATCTCTGTTACCCTTGATTCGGCTTGTCTCTCGCTTACCTGTCTTCTGTTACCCTCGACCTCGGCTTGTCTTTGACCATTCTCTACTGTACTACTTACGTTAGTCCGGCCATTCTAAGGTCCGGTATACGTATCTGGCTACTGTTTGTACTCTGCGTGTTGGATCCCTGTCCCGATCCTGACAAACCCTTAATGAAGCGCCTATAATAATTGGAGAACCCAATAAACCTCTGGATAGCCTTGAGTCCCTTAGGCAATGGCCAATCTAGAATAGACTGGAGTTTGTCAGGATCCATCTTAAAGCCTTCCCCCGAAATCACGTATCCAAGAAAATCTATCTGGGTCTGGTCAAAGCTGCATTTCTCCAATTTGCAGTATAAGCCGTGTTGTAGAAGTTTGTGTAATAAAAACTTGTCTATGGTGGGTCTCAATCTCTCTAGAGTGTATGAGAATGTCATCCAGGTATACAATAACACAATCCTGTTGAAATTCCCTAAGAACTTCGTTAATTAGATCCTGGAATACTGCCGGTGCGTTACAAAGGCCAAAAGGCATGACCGTGTACTCATAATGCCCGTAGCGGGTATTAAACGCCGTCTTCCACTCGTGACCTTGTTGAATTCTCACCAAGTTATATGCCCCTCTGAGGTCCAACTTGGTGAAAATCTTAGAACCTTTTAGCCGATCAAAGAGCTCGGTAATCAAGGGGATCGGATAGGCATTCCTAATGGTTATTTTATTCAAACCTCGGTAATCAATACATGGTCTGAGTGAGCCATCCTTCTTTTTAACAAAAAAAAATCCAGCCCCGGCGGGAGAAGAGGATCTCCTAATGAATCCCTTGTCTAAATTCTCCTGAATATATTCCTCTAAAACAGAATTCTCTTTAATGGATAGAGGATATACATTACCCCTGGGGGGCATGGTGCCGGGCAAAAGATTAATTTTACAATCAAAGGCCCTGTCGTAATGTCAGGATCGGGACAGGGATCCAACACGCAAAGTACAAACAGGACAGGGTACGTATACCGGACCTTAGAATGGCCGGACTAACGTACGGAGAATAAAGAGAATGGTCAGAAACAAGCCGAGGTTGAGGGAACGAGAGGACAGGTGACGCAGCAAAGCAGCCCCAAACCATGATGCCCCCACCACCATACTTCACAGTTGGGATGAGGTTTTGATGTTGGTGTGCTGTGCCTCTTTTTCGCCACACATAGTGTTGTGTGTTTCTTCCAAACAACTCAACTTTGGTTTCATCTGTCCAAAGAATATTTTGCCAGTACTGCTGTGGAACATCCAGGTGCTCTTGTGCAAACTGTAAACATGCAGCAATGTTTTGTTTGGACAGCAGTGGCTTCCTCTGTGGTATCCTCCCATGAAATCCATGGCATTTGCCAGTGACTTTTGTAAGTCTTTAGCTGACACTCTCGGATTCTTCTTCACCTCATTGAGCAGTCTGCGCTGTGCTTTTTGCAGTCATCTTTACAGGACAGCCACTCCTAGGGAGAGTAGCAGCAGTGCTGAACTTTCTCCATTTATAGACAATTTGTTTACCTTGGACTTATGAACAGCAAGGCTTTTGAAGATACTTTTATAACCCTTTCCAACTTTATGCAAGTCAACAATTCTTAATCGTAGGTCTTCTGAGAGCTCTTTTGTGCGAGGCATCATTCACATCAGGCAATGAAAAGCAAACCCAAAACTGGTGTGTGTTTTTTTTTATAGGGCAGCTGTAACCAACACCTCCAATCTCATCTCATTGATTGGACTCCAGTTGGCTGACATCTCACTCCAATTAGCTTTTGGAGATGTCATTAGTCTAGGGGTTCACATACTTTTTCCACCTGTACTATGAATGTTTACATGGTGTGTTCAATAAAAACATGGCAACATTTAATTATTTGTGTGTTATTAGTTTAAGCAGACTGTGATTGTCTATTGTTGTGACTTAGATGATGATCAGATCACATTGTATGACTAATTTGTGCAGAAATCCATATCGTTCCAAAGGGTTCACATACTTTTACTTGCAACTGTATTATCCACACTTTATTACTGCCAAAACTGTGAAAAAAATTGTGTTGTTTTTTCCATTTTTTGGCATTTTTTTTTATAATTAATAAGAATTTATCTATGTATATGTGACATCAAATTAAAGCCCTTTTTGCCCTCTAAAAAACAGTATATAATATGTGTTGGTGCAATAAATGACAGAGATGCAAATTATGTTTGAACACAAACAGGAAAGAATGCAAAAATTGGCCTTAAGGGTAAATCCACTTTTTGAAGTTGCGCCCTTAAGGAGTTAAATAGGAAAACATGATCGTTCTACTTCAATCTCCTTGTACATTGTGAAGTTGCATTAAGAGCTACCTAAGAGAACATTGCTGCAGTGGTTAATCCAAATGCTGAGATGAGAACATATTTCTTCAGCATTGATTGTTATCTAATCAGCTTCCTTAAAATGTTGTTACATCTGAGTTGTTCCTTTGATGGCAATAACAGCTTCTCTCTGAGTATTTCTTTCAGTATCTTAACAGCATATTGATTGCTGCTACTGCTGCCATGCCAACTGCTGATTCATTATCCCTTTTCTACCTACACCAAGGATTCTGTGTCAGTATTTCATTAGGCATAGTGTTTAATATTTACTTAACCAAAACTGCAACATGGGAATCAGATCTATTGCTACTTAAACCATTTTATTGTCTGTTATTGTAAGATAATAATGATATAGGCAGATAATAACTGTTGGTTATTATCACCCTCTAATCACCCATAGCAATCCAATTGATCAATAAGGCAATTGACTTTCAGAAACAATATGAATAATTCTGTTCTCCTACTTTTCATTAGAAAAAGACCTATGAAAAAAAATAAACATTTTGCAAACACAGTGGAAAACTTTTTACTAAAGGGTTACTCCAACCACCATGACAGATTCTGCTTTTTGAAGGGGCCATGGTGGTAGAAGTCTGTATGTGCAGTTTTTCTGCTTAAATCACCGCACATCCAGAGTTATTTGCAACTGTGTTACGGGACTAGTTACACCCCTGGCACACATGAAATAGCCTGACTAATGTCAGTTCTGTGCATATTTTACAGTGTGCACTGACAGACACTGAGTGCTTCTCGCTTGCAAGCAGACTCTGAAAAGGGAAGCTTGTGTCTCCCCTCCAACCCTTCCTCCCTCCTTGACTGCAGTCCTTACTCGTTCACTAATTTTTTTTATTTTTGCCCTCTCTTTTCCTTATCTGCCTCCCCATTCCCTCTACACCTCCTTTCACCAGCTCACAGCACGCACATGCAGTTAAACTGTACCGGTTAAATGGGTCATTGAAATCAAAGCGCCCAGAAGTGGATTAAGGTAAGTAATGCTTTATTTAAAAACAACTTTTAGTGCCTTCTAGTGGGAAGATCTAATCAATAATGCCAAAAGGGCATTATTCAATGGTAAAAAAAGGGTTGGAGTAACCTTTAAACAAATTAGTCAATATAAAAAAAATAAAATGCAGGTCCCCCGATTCCGTATTAACCTGGAAGAGACCTGGAACAATGGTATGGGTTTAGATCAAATGTTTTATTTAGCAACCTGTCTTTCCTTCATTACATACAGTCAACCACAAGGAACTGCACTATGTTCTCCACAGAGATTTCATAGACCCTGTATTGAAACCTCTCATTACATCTTGTGAAGCAGTAGTCCAGTAGCAGTAACTACACAGGACTGGCTCAAAAACAGTGTGTTTATCTCTCTGATGCTGAGCCCCGGTAATGCAGTGTATAAAATGTGTGGGTGCACTTATTATGTAAGTTGAAAAAGCACATTGTAGATTTGTTTTGGTTGTGACGTTGCTGGTTGATAGTTCCTGGAATGACTGAAGCTCAAGGTTTATAATAAACATGTGCATTTGTTGCATTCATCCTTAAAGGACCACTCTAGTGTCAGGAAAACATACTCGTTTTCCTGGCACTAGAGTGCCCTGAGGGTGCCCCCACCCTCAGGGACCCCCTCCCGCCCGGCTCTGGAAAGGGGAAAGTGTTTAAAACTTACCTTTTTCCAGTGGTGGGCGGAGAGCTCTCCTCCTCCGATCCTCCTCTTCTCCTCCCCGTCGGCTGAATGCACACGCGCGGCTAGAGCTGCGCGCGCATTCAGCCGGTCACATAGGAAAGCATTCATAATGCTTTCCTATGTACGCTTGCGTGCTCTCACTGTGATTTTCACAGTGAGAATCACGCAAGCGCCTCTAGCGGCTGTCAATGAGACAGCCACTAGAGGAAATAGGGGAAGGCTTAACCCATTCACAAACATAGCAGTTTTTCTGAAACTGCTATGTTTATGAAAAAATGGGTTAACCCTAGAAGGACCTGGCACCCAGACCACTTCATTAAGCTGAAGTGGTCTGGGTGCCTAGAGTGGTCCTTTAAACAAATCGATCCATTTGACAATTAATTGATACGTTTTAAACAAAACCCCTTTGGTTTGTTTTTGGACAAATCTATTCATTTAGACAAATGTCTTCAAATTCTAAACCTGAATCACAAATCTAATGAAAACAATTCAACCATTAAAAATGTATGTAAATTATTATTATGTCAAACTGATCGATTAGTTTAAGGATGAATGCATGAAATGCACATATTTAGTTGATAATGGAATATGTGTGTAATTTAGAAAAATAAAGGCAATTGAGTATTTTGTACTAATTGTTTAACATAGGGGCAGATGGAGCTGAATCTCTAGGCCCATGCCCATAGTACAGGCCCATTGATTTAAAAAATCAATCAAATCTTCACATGCCCTTGCTTTGTGCATGGGGATTTAAGTATGAGGACCTGTGTGGATTGGCGGACTATAAATTACCATATTTTTCCATATACAAGACGTCCCCATGTATGAGATGACCCCTATTTTTTAAGACCAAAATTAAGAAATACATATTTTAAACATCTATAGCACTGAAGTCCAGTTTGGCTGATCAGGATCCCCCAACGGTCCCGGGTCCCCTCACACTCCCTGAGGTCTGGCCACGTCCGGACACTGGTTCCCTGGACTGACGTCCTGCTGTTGGCGGCAACGTTGCCCTCTGCCCACGGTACTCTATGGGGATGTCTGGGCAAGGCCTCACCCTGCAACGTCTATCTGTAGTCCAGAGCCATGAGGTCGTGGCGTGGTCCAGAGTGATGCTAGGAAGCATGTGGTTGCGCAAGATCTCCCAGACCTGTGCACACAATCGATCAAATTCACGGAGAAGCGCCTCCTCTGCGTCAAGTATGTCAGCAGGTCACAGAAGTGTACAACACAGCCTATGCGCACAGGAACCTGGCAGTAGTGAACCCAACAGTCAGCTGAGTGTTCTGTCAGCAAGTTTTGTGCCCAAATTGCTTAAAATTTGATTTATGAAGGAGCTCCAGCCACATACGAGTAGCTTGGTTGGCTGTTAGGCACCATGCACAAGTGTTGCTTTTTTAACCCCTGCAGTGACATATAAGACGACCCCCAATTTAAGACTAACAACATTTTGAAAAAAAACAGTCTTATAAACAGAAAAAAATGTATTTTTCTACACTGAGCATATACTCTTGCGCAGTGGTGTATCCTGGTTTTGTGCTGCCCTAGGCAGGACAAAACTCAGGCACCCCCCTCCCCCCACCCAACCCTTCCCCCCGCCCCGCCTTCTAAATACACACACACACACACACACACACACTCACTAACAGACACACATACACACACTCACTAACAGACACACATACACACACTCACTAACAGACACACATACACACACTCACTAACAGACACACATACACACACTCACTAACAGACACACATACACACACTCACTAACAGACACACATACACACACTCACTAACAGACACACATACACACACTCACTAACAGACACACATACACACACTCACTAACAGACACACATACACACACTCACTAACACACACACATACACACACTCACTAACACACACACACATACACACACTCACTAACACACACACATACACACACTCACTAACACACACACATACACACACTCACTAACACACACACATACACACACTCACTAACACACACACATACACACACTCACTAACAGACACACATACACACACTCACTAACACACACACATACACACACTCACTAACAGACACACATACACACACTCACTAACAGACACACTCACTAACAGACATACACTCACTAACAGACATACACTCACTAACAGACATACACTCACTAACAGACACACTCACTAACAGACACACTCACTAACAGACACACTCACTAACAGACACTCACTAACAGACACACTCACTAACAGACACACTCACTAACAGACACACTCACTAACAGACATACACACACACTCACACACTAACAGACACACTCACACTCACTGACATACATATACACACTCACACACACTAACAGACACAGTCACACTCACTAACATACATACACACTCACACATTAACAGACTGACACACACACACACACTAACAGACACACTCACACTCACTAACAGACATACACATACACTCAATAACAGACATACACATACACTCACTAACAGACATACACACACACACACACACTCACTAACAGACAGACATATACACACACACAGACACACACACACTAACAGACACACTCACACTCACTAACAGACATACACACACACTCACTAACAGACATACACATACACTCACACACTAACAGACTGACACACACTAACAGACACACTCACTAACAGACAGACATATACACACACACACACTCACTCACTAACAGACACACACACTAACAGACACACACACTAACAGACACACACACTAACAGACACACTCACTAACAGACACACTCACACACACACACTCACATTAACACATTTTTTTTATTTACCCCCCCCCCCCAGCCTCCTTACCTTTGGGAATGCTGGGGGGGTTCTCTATCTCCCTGGGGACTAGTGGGGCTGCTGGGCGGGCGGGCGGGCGGCGAAGGAGCACTTCCTCTGAGCTGTCTGCTCAGCTTCCTCGCGTGCCGCTGAGTGAAGCTGGGAGCCGGAATATGACATCATAGTCCGGCTCCCAGCCTCACTCTGCAGCGCGCGAGGGAGCTGAGCAGACAGCTCAGAGGAAGTGCTCCCTCGCCAGCCTCCCGCCAGCGCCGCCCAACCGACCGGCATGTCAGTTAGCCGCAAGGCTAACAAGACATTTGTCCTGGGCATTTGGGGGCGGCTTTTTTTGCCGCCCCCTGGAAAATGCCGCCCAAGGCAAATGCCTTGTTTGCCTCGCGGCTAAAACATCCCTGCTCTTGGGGCTTTGGTCTCTCTAACAGTGTGGCATGTCCCCTTCCTTCTAATGGTAATACTGACCACAGCGCAGCTATCACTCACGCAGACACAGTGCTGTGCCAGCAGCGCTTTTTTAATTGATGCAGCGCTTGGGTGCTGGGCAGGTGTGCTCCCCCTGTCCTGTGCATTGGAAATGTGGGAGGGAGGGACCAGTAAGGCTGAAAGGAAGTGGAGCAGGGCACCACAGAACTTGGTAGGCAGCAGAGCCAACAGAGACAGAAGTGGGAGTTTTATATGGCTGATTCCAGTTCCCCCAATGCCCCCCCCCACCAATCCCAACTTGCCAAGAACTGACAGAAGAGCCTTACTTCAATCAGTAAGATATGTGGCTAGCCAAGGGGCATGGAACCTGTGGCCTTTTAGGTCCTTAAATCTGACCTTTTGACTAAATCCAAATTTTACAGAAGAAATCCTTTTATTCTTATTTTTGTTAGTCTTTTAATTTTATTTTTAAAATGAACATATTAAAATGCGAAAAAATTAAATAAGTTACAGCAGAATATTCCTCCCAAATTGACTGTCATAATTAGAACATCAGTAAGCCATATTGGCAAAATTTACGGCTGCTACGATCATGATTTAGTTTTAACTTCCGCCACCTTCTTGACGCATCTACTACATGAGGCTTGTGGCGAAACCAACCTCGCCACTGGGCCCTGGAGAAGCCTGTTTGCTAGCCTCCTACCTGCTGACTATGGCCCCTGGGTTATTTGGGGCATATTGTACTGTATATTGCTGCTACTGGCCCTTTTAACAGCATCTATGGACATATTGGGACTTTTGGGACTACTGTCCCTTTAAGACTGTGATACATATTCTAGTGTACTGCCTGTAATATTATATGTGTATTAAGTTTAACCTGGGATATGTATGCAGCATTCATCTGATTGTTCGGTAGAATCACTCCATTTATTATATTGAGTGAAACTACCGAACAACCAGACCACCCAGGAATAAGTGTGCCTCCAATTACAGTTTGCAACAATGTTGCAAACGGGTAATTGGCAATCAGTGTAATGTATTCTTTGTCCTCTGGGTGGCCGCCATTCGGGAAACAAACACGTGGCGGCGGCCATCTTAAACTACCGAACAGCGGTGTTTTGCCGTCGAGTGTCTGGAACTAAAATCGGACACTTGACTAGGCAAACACCGCTGAGACCTCCATACTTCCAGAAATTCGTATGGAAACTACCGAATGACCCGCCGTTCGGTAGAAAGAGCCCCATAAACAAGGGAATTCATTCAAACCCTCTCCAGGTTCTATAACACAGGCAATTCGCCTGTTTTCATTCCCTTGTTTGTGACCGACCGCAGGGCCAAAATGCATGGAACTGTTTTCGGATACTTTACCCATGCGGTCGGTCAAATCTTTGGAACCCCATATCTCACGAACCATTCATCCGAATTACTTGAATTTTGGATATGTTGTCCCCCTGAATAAGGGCTATCCAGCGATGCTGGATTTAAAGGTGTACCCCCGGGTTTTGGGCTACATCCAGAACTTGGCTGAAAAAGTGTACCGGATAATTGAGTTTAATGTTATCTGAGGGGAGGGGATGTGTGGGCTGAACCATGTATGTGATTGGTTATTTTATGCCTCCCCCTGGGTGTGGCCTGTATGTGGATTAGTGTAATAAAAGCCAGGCTGGATGAGCCAGTCCAGAGTTCCTGTTTTAACCTCAAAGTGATGTGTCGTCTCATTATTGGGGGAAGGATTGATTGTATGCTGTTCCAGTTGACTGCTAGGAGTACAGGCCTATTCGTATGGTTCCTATTCAATGGTCTACAGCATTCATACGCTTGGGAGAATTTAAAGGTTTCTCGGATTCGGTGATTATGGTGTCTGCCAGAGTGCTTGGAGTCCTCAGGAAGCACTAGGAGCATCCATTAACGGAGGTACCAAGTCGGGGTGCCAGGCGATCCGTTACAAGGCTAGTTGGCGAGAGTTTATGGGGGTGTCGGGTATGCCCATAATCTTTTGACAACTTGGTGCACTCAAGGCCCGCCCTACCAAAAGGTGGCACAGGAGCTCGCCTTAGGGTGCACTTGCTCAGGTTGCTATATCCTCCTTAGCGCTTCCCCCTTGCTTGTCACTTCATGTAGCGTTGGTGAGTGGACCACGTTGTGGTAAGGGACCGGGTCTAAAAGGAAGTGCTTGGTAAGAGCACCAAATAGCTTCCTGCCAGTCTGGGGAAACTAAAGCTCCTTTACCGCGATCTGCTCGGCCATGTATATACAGAATAGTATTTTATAGCTTCTGTTATCTAGGACATACTTAACATAGATAAATATAAATGTATTTGCCCATTAAATGCCATACAATAAAATACACATAATGCAAAAAAAAAAAAAAGACCATAAAGTACATAACATTTAACGTTAAAACTATTAACTTCTAGACATCACTCTAAAAGATTTCTAGTTCTACATTGAGATGTTTCTGCATTTGGCCCTGTATTTATTTTTATCATCTTACTATATTCCCTCTAGAGAACATTTTGTTCTAGTGAAAACAATTGCAATGTTTTTATTCTTTCCTCATAACCTCATAAGTCAAATCTTCCATGACAGGTGTATAGTCGCCATTTGGGCAGTCGGAATCCAGGACAAACCACCCCCATAACCTAACCCAATAACACACGGACACTAAGTATTATGGGGAAATTTGATACAAAAGGCAATGACCCCCATATAATAACACCTATACATATTTATAACATATTTATAACATACACCAACATTCCAAAGTGCCAACCAACCATTAACCACGGCAGGGGTATACCCGGATACCCCTGCCCCACCAGGTTCTGAGTCACCTCCAGGACTCGAAACCTCTCAACCACCGATGACCACAATCTGTTATTCCACCTCACGTTCATCCAGGGGAGCCTATTTCCTCTCCTTCGGCTCCCCGTCCCGCCGCTGTGAAAGAAACGGGTTAAACAAACACATAACAAACAAAGGGAGGGTGGGTGGGACAAACTCAACCGGGTAGAAAGTTAGAATGACTCACCTAAAATGGCTGCTCGTTTAAATAGCCAATCCTACTTACCCATAATCCAACCCTTGCTTACTTCCTCCTAAGCCCGCCTCCTAACCCCTGTCAAGGCCTTTTTCCGCTTAGCTGCGCTCTAGCTACATGGGGCTACATGACAGGTGTATAGTCGCCATTTGGGCAGTCGGAATCCAGGACAAACCACCCCCATAACCTAACCCAATAACATACGGACACTAAGTATTATGGGGAAATTTGATACAAAAGGCAATGACCCCCATATAATAACACCTATACATATTTATAACATATTTATAACATACACCAACATTCCAAAGTGCCAACCAACCATTAACCACGGCAGGGGTATACCCGGATACCCCTGCCCCACCAGGTTCTGAGTCACCTCCAGGACTCGAAACCTCTCAACCACCGATGACCACAATCTGTTATTCCACCTCACGTTCATCCAGGGGAGCCTATTTCCTCTCCTTCGGCTCCCCGTCCCGCCACAAGCTCAGACCTTGACCCCTTAAGCTGTCTGAGCTCCGCCACCCCGAAGAAACAGAGCCATTCGGATACCATCCTGCCAACCCAAGTTGAGCAGGTCCAAACCCACCTCCGAGAGGTGAACACCATCCGAGCGGTAGTATCCTGGCAACCCTTCCTCCAGCTCAAGGTGCCTTACTACCACACCCCCAACCTTTCGCACAAAGCTTGCCATCAAGCTATTTACCTTCTTCCTGCACCTATCCATAGCTACCGGATCCCGAGCGTGCCGCCACCGGCGCCTCGGGACAATCTCCGACCACACCAACATGACCCCCGGAAGCAGGCCCCTCAACTTATTGATGTCCTGCTTCATCCACTTCACCAGCCGTCGTTGCGGCGTAAGACCCAGGTCATTACCCCCAATATGCAGGACCAGTAAGTCCGGCGTGTATCCCGCCGCCAGCATCCCAAACAGTTCGCCACAAACATCCCCCCAGCAGAAACCCCGATACCCAAACCAGCGAACTGCCAACTGGCCCCTCTGAAAACCCAGCTGCTGGCCTTGCGCTCGAGCTGCGGCCCTCCTCTCGGCCCAGAAGACAAACAAATGGCCCACGATCCATGCCTCACGCCCTGGGGGGAAAAAACAAATGATGAGGGAAGTCCGACAGAGACCCCCACCCCAGCCCAAATAACACAGAGAACCGTTACAGTACAGCCAGTTACAAGTCGCTCATCCCCAGCATATATCCAGTTTTTTTTTTTTGTTTTTTTTGTTTTTTTGCATAAAACGGTCCCCAAACTCATTATTCCAACAGACCCAATCGGACATAGGAACGGAATCTTACTGATTCCCACCTCCCGATCCGTTTCACCACCTCGTCCCCCAATCCCAACCGAGCCGCCTCCGTGGCAGCCCCAATACGGAACGAGTGAGTTCCAAATCGTTCAGCATGAAGCCCTAACTTGCCCAAGCCCAACCGAAAAACTTTCGTGAACTGAAACCGAGAGAGGGAGGATCCGTCGGCATGCACAAACAAGGAACCCCCCATCACTGGCCTCCGTGCCAGGTACTCAGCCGTAGCAGCCAACGGGCACAAAGCCGAGCCCGGCAAGGCCCCCAGTGCCACGTCCCGACCCACGCCGCGGACATCCGTTTTGGAGCTGCCAAGGTGCACCACCACCTTCCCATCCAAGACACGAACCCCCGAAAATTGCAAGCCCCCTTGCACCATCTTATTAGCGCTCACCAATTCCCCAATTCGGAATGCCCCAAAAAACGCCAAAATAAACGCCACCTTGAACAGAGAAGCCTCGAACCCATCGAAACAGATTTCAGGCAACAAACCCACCAAATCCCCCAGTAGTCGAACCGACACCGGGCGCCTGGTGTCCGGCGACCTGCGTCCCTTGCGATAGCCCTTCAGGGCCTGCCTGATAATGAAGGTCTTAGTAAAGTCCTCCTTCCCATGCCATCTGAACCAAAACGCCATCGCCGCCATGGACCTGTCCACCATGGCAGGCGACGCCCTTTTTGCCAGCAACTGACAAGTGTACCACAGGAAAGCATCCCGCAGGGCCTCCCCGCTGTCCATGGCCAGCCCGTCCAGCGACCGCTCCCACAGGCCCCAAACCTTACTGTACGAGGCCCAAGTGGCCGGTGCCAGAGAAGCCTTCACAAGTCCTCCAAGCAGGATGTTCCCAGCTGCCAAATCTCGTCCGGGCAAGCCTGCCCGTCCTTCGAAGCCCCCGGCGCCACCAGCCAGAATCGGGACCACTGAAAACGAGACAGAGCATCAGCCACCTCATTCAAATAACCGGGAACATGCCGCGCGCGAAAAACAACGTTCCGAGACATACACAGCAATACCAATCGCCTAAGCAGCCTAACCACCGGCCTTGAGGCCGCAGACTGACGATTCACCGCGTGAACCACCGCCATGTTATCCGAGAAAAAGACCACTTTCTGATTACGCAGCCTGTCGCCCCATAGTGCCATCGCAACCACTAACGGGAATAACTCAAGGAAAGCCAAGTTGCGCATAAGAGGGCTCGAACCCCAAGAGTCCGGCCACCTCTCCGCACACCAACAGCCACCAAAGTAGGCCCCAAAACCCACACTGCCCGAAGCATCCGTGAAAAGCTCAAGCTCGGCCGATGACTGGCCCTCCTGCCTGAACAACACTGTCCCATTAAAATCCCGCAAGAAGGCATCCCAAATGCCCAAGTCCTCCTTCATGGCCGCCGACACCCGGATGAAATGGTGCGGAGACCGAACCCCCGCAGTAGCAGCCGACAGGCTGCGACTGAAAACCCTTCCCATCGGGATTACCCGACACGCAAAATTGAGCAGCCCAATCAAAGACTGGAGCTGCAGCAGAGTAACCTTGCGCGCCCCCGCCACAGCGGCCACCGCCCCTCGAAGCCTGTCCAGCTTATCCCGAGGCAGCCTGCATTCACCCAACCCAGAGTCAATCTCCAGACCCAGGAAACTCAGACACGTGGTCGGGCCTTCAGTTTTGTCCGCCGCCAGCGGAACCCCGAAGTGGCCCGCCACCCACTCAACCGTCCGCAGCAGGCGCAGGCATTCCAAGGAATCAGCCGGCCCCACGCACAGAAAATCATCTAAATAATGTACAATAAAACGATTCCCTGCTTCCACCCGTACCACCCATTCGAGAAAAGTGCTAAATTTCTCAAAATAGGAGCACGAGATGGAACAACCCATGGGCAGGCACAAGTCCACGAAGTAGTCCCCTTCGAAGAAACACCCCAGCAGGTGATGACAGTCCCGGTGGACCGGCAGCAGCCGAAACGCGGCCTCAATATCCACCTTCGCCATCAGAGCCCCACGCCCGGCCCGCCGGACCAAATCGACCGCCCGGTCGAAAGACGCATAAGACACCGAGCACAAGTCCTTATGAATACCGTCATTCACCGACTCACCCTTCGGGTACGAGAGATGATGAATGAGCCTAAATTTACCCGGCTCCTTTTTGGGAACCACCCCGAGTGGGGAAATCCGCAGGCCTTCCAGCGGAGGCACTGTGAATGGGCCCGCCATGCGGCCTAGCCCGACTTCCTTGCCCAGCTTCTCCCTAACCACGTCCGGGAAGTCAGCCACAGACTTCAGGTTGCGCAGCCTTCCCGATCCCCCCTCCCGCTCCTGAAACGGAATGAAAAACCCCCTCTCAAAACCCGCCCGGAGCACAGCGGCATCCGCCCTGTTATCGTAGCGGCTTAGCCAGGGCTCCATCGCGCTTAGCCTCACTGGGGTTAAGCCCAGGGGAAGCGGATGCTCCCCCTCCACCGGCCGCGGCCGCAGCACCGGCGCCACCGGACTTCCCTTTCTTGAAGCAGCGGTTGAGCCCATGAGCGCCTCCGCAGCCGGAGCACTCGTGCTTGAAGCGACAGGTGGTCCCCCATTTGCATTGGCCCTCATTATAGAGCCAACATAAGCCCTTTGGTAAGGCGGCCGACGAGGCGGACTGCCCCCTAGCGCCGGCCGAGTTCTGAAAGGGCTGCGCCTTTTGCGCCATCATTAACTTCATCCAGAGCGGCAGGTCCATTTGGTCCCACCGCATACCCGGGTTAGCCGCCAGCCGCTGCCTAAACTGCTCATCGTACCTCCACCACGCCAACCCTCCGTAAGTCCGATACGCTTCCCAAATGCCATCCAAATAACAAAACAGCGAGGAGCATAACCCCGGCGATTTCTCGCCGAGCACGCTAGCCAGCACGCAAAAGGCCCTCAGCCAATTCCCGAAGGATTTCGGAATCTTGCGATACCGCTTCCTCCTCCTCCTTCTTCTCGTCCTTCTTATCCTCCTCCTTGAGGTCTATAAAGTCCTCCAAGGGGAGGAGGGAGAAGATCTCACAAAACTCCCCCTTCCATATCTTATCCTTCACTTCCTGCTTCAAATGGACCCCCAACGGGCCCGCAAACGACACATACGCGTGCTGTCTAGCCGCGTCGGGAATGCCCCCTGTCAACTCGGCCCTCTCGCTCCCAATCTCCCCCACGTCCTGCGGCAACACCATATCCCCGAACTAGGCCCAATGGAGTTCCCAACCCGAGAGCCCGTAGCCCCAACGCCCGGAGCCCACACCTGACCAATGCCGCTAGTGTCACCCCCCGCCCCCAATGAGTGGAGTAGTGCCTGAAGTGTGGTAATTAATGCGTTAGAGTGTAGTGACCCACTGGACTCACCGGCCAAGCCCCCCGAAACCGGGACGGCGGGGGCTGCAGTGCGGATCGCCCGACATCCAGGAAGAGGAACTTCCGCTGCTGTCTCGCCGACCGGGGAGCCCACCCGGTGATCAGCCTGCGAGGAGGCGGAACGGCTCCGAGACCTAGGACAAGGAGAAGAAGTCCTGGGTAGGGTGTAACGGACGTCAATACCCCTCCCGTCACGACCCCGGGAGCGCCTGCTCTGCACCGAAGCCTCCCGCTGACCTCTACCACCACGTGGCACCCTGGGACCCCTGGGGCTACGACTCCTCCCGTCTCTACTAGTAGGCCGCCCCTGCCGACCATACCTAGGGGCTGCCGCACATTCCCCTGCCGAGCTGTCCGAGGGGGAGCAGTGCCGACCCGACCTCCCCCGCGCCACCCGGGACCCCTGCGACCTAACGGGTGATGGACTATCGCTACCACTCTCAGAATCCGGGCCCCCCCGCCGCCCGACTACTACCGAGGATCCCGGTCCCCGACCTCCTGCATTCTTCCGACCGACCGCTTCCGTAACCCCTTTTCCTGCGCCTATCCCCACCGCCCCTTTACCCTTACCCCCCTTCTGACTAGACCCCGACAGCCCGGACCTACCCACCACCCCTACTGGGGACCCGCTTTCCGACCTGGCCACCTCTCGAGACCCCCCCCTGCCCCTGGAACTCACCCCTTGCGATCTACGTTTACGCTTAGGGGCCCCGGGACCCTCCCCCTTAGGACTAAGGCCTGGGCACCCCCCACTGGCCTACTCCCGCCTCTCTCCGTGGCAGAGCTCCCCTTAACAACCTTCCCGCCAAGAGGGCCCCGGCCGGAGCCCCCTGCACTTGCCTGCTGCCTCCCAGGCCGGCCATGCGGTCTCCCGGATCCGGCCTCGTCATCCTCGGTACTCTCCGATGGGGGGGAAGCCCGTCCAGACCTCCCCTCCGTGGGTCTTGCAACGCCAGGGGGCCGCCCGGCCACTTCCGACCCGACAGCAGCAGCGCCCCCGTCCACGACATCCTTCTGCTTCCGCGTGCTCGTCCGAGGCTCCGTCTGCACGCGGGGAGGCAAGGCCTCAACCACGCGGCTCCCGGGCCTGCTGCCGGTCGCAACCGGAACCCCACTGCTTCCGGGGACAACTTCACCGGGCCCCGTGCCCGGGCTCAGCCTCCTCGGGGGCCTCCGGGCCCTGACCGGTCTCCCGCCATCGCCGTCCCGATCCGCCGCCTCCGCCAGGGCAGGGCCGAGCTGTGCCCGTAGCCAGTCCACACCCTGATGCCGTGCTGCCGACCTGATCCCCTCCAGCAATCGCTCCACGCCGTCCATTGGTCCTGCAGAGGAGACAAAGAAAATCCAACCGAGTAAAGTCCGCGCACACCAAGGTGAACACAAACTCAACCGGGTAGAAAGTTAGAATGACTCACCTAAAATGGCTGCTCGTTAAATAGCCAATCCTACTTACCCATAATCCAACCCTTGCTTACTTCCTCCTATGCCCGCCTCCTAACCCCTGTCAAGGCCTTTTTCCGCTTAGCTGCGCTCTAGCTACATGGGGCTACATTCCTGCCTGGATTAGCCATTAGACAGCATTGGTAATCACCTAGAGTCTGAGCTCAGACAGGAGCCTGGTGGGCCTCTCTCTGAGCCTAGAGCTTCAGCTCTGTCTGAGAGGGGACACAAAGTGAAACAATATATAATAGAATTACCTTTCCTTGTAATGGGTAATTTGAGTGTACAACTAGATATCTAAATTGATCAAGGAGAAAAACTCCCTGAATTATGTTTTTCAATTGTATGTGTACACATGTTTACTGGTTACACTCACTATTTAGGGAGCCAGCAATATCGGCTCTATTTGATAGTAGTGGGTTGGCAGTATCTCAATCTACCATCCATTTGTGGAAAGGATCAGTATTCTCATTCGTAAATGTCTTCTGAAATTTCCTCAACATTCCAATGTAGGTTAATAGGTGAGACACAAACAGTAGGTAAAAAAATAAAGAACAGCCAATTTATTTATATATATAAAAAAAAAAACATGCATGCTTACATGCATGCTTAAAATTTTCCACATAAGCACAATGCGCTTCGACCTGAGACTTCATCAAGGTGCATAACCTGGTTGATGATCATTTTGTTACTAAAAATTCTCTCATTAATGCCGACGTGGGGACATTTGGACATTTCACTATGCAGTCTCCATTGCATCAGTTTTAGGTCAACGTTACAGGTCGAAGCAATGGCATTTGTGGTTTACTATTTTCCATCAAAAACTCCTTGAGGTGAAAATAACATTTGACATAATGTGTGACATTAATTATAAATAAATGTAATTAATATACATAGCCTCTCTTTCTACCAAAAAAAAAAAAAAAATCACCCTCTTTATACAGAAAATATCACTCTTAAATATTAATCTCTATTCTCAGTTCTCTTTATGCATTTCTGTAGAAATGATTTCCAGAACAAGATACAGTACTGTAAATCCTTATTTGAGACTAGAATCCTTTTATTCCTATTTCAGAACCCTCTTTCTACAAACCAGTGTACCATGCAAACCTTCTATCTCCTGTGTCATTTTGTTTGCTTCATTTTTTTTATTCATTCACTATAGTAAACTCTTTTTTTCTGCTTTATAAAGATGTCAACATCAAAACGTTGCATTTCTTGATTTAACATTATAGATCTTACATATGTAAATCTACCATATATACTCGAGTATAAGCCGACCCGAATATAAGCCGAGGCCCCTAATTTTACCCCAAAAAACTGGGAAAACTTATTGACTCGAGTATAAGACTAGGGTGGGAAATGCAGCAGCTACTGGTAAATTTCTAAATAAAATTAGATCCTAAAAAAATTATATTAATTGAATATTTATTTACAGTGTGTGTATATAATGAATGCAGTGTGTGCGTATGAGTGCAGTGCGTGTATGAGTGCAGTGTGTGTGTGTGTGAGTGCAGTGTGTGTGTGTAGGAGTGCAGTGTGTGTGTAGGAGTGCAGTGTGTGTGTAGGAGTGCAGTGTGTGTGTATGAATGCAGTGTGTGTGTATGAATGCAGTGTGTGTGTATGAATGCAGTGTGTGTGAGTGCAATGTGTGTGTATATGAATGAAGTGTGAGTGTGTGTGATGCAGTGTGTGTTTGTGTATGTGTTGGTGGGGGTGGGCATTTTGATATATTATTAATTATTTTATTAATATTTATTTTATTTTTTATTTTTTAATATTATATATTTTTATTATTATTAATTATTTAACTGAATTATTATTAATTTTTATTTTTTTATTATATTTTTTTTCTTCCCCCCTTCCTGCTTGATACATAGCAGGGAGGGGGGCTCCTTCCCTGGTGGTCCAGGGTCATTGGTAGTTCAGTGGGGGGAGAGGGGGGCTGGCAGAGCTGTACTTACCTGTCCTGCAGCTCCTGTCAGCTCCCCCCTCCTCCGCGCAGTCTGTGCAGCTCCCTCTGTCAGCTCCCAGTGTAAGTCTCGCGAGAGCCGCGGCTCTCGCGAGACTTACACTGGGAGCTGACCGAGGTGCTGAACGGACGGCGCGGAGGAGGAGAGAGCTGACAGGAGCTGCAGGACAGGTAAGTTACAGCTCTGCCAGCCCCCCTCTCCCCCGGTCTGTATTATGGCAATGCAAATTGCCATAATACAGACTCTGACTCAAATATAAGCCGAGTTGGGTTTTTTCAGCACAAAAAATAAGCTGAAAAACTCGGCTTATACTCGAGTATATACGGTAAGTCTAATTTCCTTAAGCCATTAAGGATCACTTCTGGAAAATATACTCTCTAGAACATTTTGTATTATCTGCAAAAATACTAACCTTGCCTTTGAACTGTTGTAATGAAAACTGTCTTAACATAAGATAAAGAAATTTACAAAAACACGCATTATAAAATAAAAGTGGGAATAAGGATGCACAAACTTTTTTTTGTACTCTGGAGCCGTGTCCTGAAATGAACTGTGATTTTCAGTTTAACCTAGCACTGGAGAAATTCTATTCTTTCTTAAATACACAACTTCCCAGAAATAACACTACTTCAACATCACACTATCACGTTCATTCAAAACTAATTTCCAACATTTTTTCAGAGAATCGTGTTGTTTATTTTTAGTATTTAACTATCTGTAAATAACTTTCTTATTAAACATGTAAACCAATTTTGCCATATAAATGTGTTTCATTGTTTCTAATGTATATTAAATAGGCCTTTCCCAATACTGATCGCTGAGCAAAAATTGGAAGTATTTAATTTCTCATTGAAAATAAGGCCTTGGGATGTTTCAACTTTGACACTGAATTTTAACATTTATCTTTGACCATTTGACATACTCAACACTCTTTTTCACTTAAAAATAAGTACCACACATCTTGTGTAAAAACAACCAGTCTTTCTTTCTTAGAAATGCATACACACATAGAATGTGATGGCAGATAAGTCTAGTCTAGCCATCTAGTTTGCCCAATTTTCGAAATACTTGAATTAGTCCCTGACCTTATCACACATTCCATATCCATTAGAAATGTATACTTTGCATTGGGCTGCTAGTCCAAAAGTGTGATGATACCTTACCTGTTCCACTCGGATCCGCGCGGCGCGGCTTCCTCTCCTTGCAGTTCCAGGAGGCGGCACAGTCCTTCTGACGCTGGCCGCTCTGAAAACGCCCCTTTTTATGATGCGTGCCGAGGTCGGATCGGATCTGCCGCACAAAGTCTCGCGATACCACGCTCCCTGACCTTTTGGGGGCGTGGATTTAAAGTGAAAGACAGCACACTATAAAAGGGCGCCTTTTACAGTTAGTCAGCGCCCTATTGTGGTTTTTGTTAGTTCCCTTTAGTGCTCTTAAAATTCTGTATTGTATTCTGGTATTTTGACTTTTGTCAATTCCTCTGACTATTCTACACTCTGGTATCCTGACTTCGGCTTGTAACTCTGTATATCTGTCTTCCGTACTCCCTGACTCTGGGCTATTCTCAGACTACTCTTTGACGTTTAACCCGGCCATTCTAAGGTCCGGTAACATCTCTCTTTCTGTATTACTTTCTGCGTTTTGGAGTCACTGTCGTGACATTACAATAGGGCCATGGACCCTGCAGTACGTAATCCACATGGGCCAGTTCCCGACAATCGTTTTGAGGAACTGGACCATCGTATGGACCAGATTGCTATGGCTGTGCAAACATTGTTGGTTCGCACGGCTCATCTCCAACCTGATGAGCAGAACTCTGCTCATCAGGTTGGAGATGAGCCGTACGAACCAACAATGTTTGCACAGCCATAGCAATCTGGTAATGTTTTATAAATGTATTTGGAGAGGACCATGTGGCTGCTTTGCAGATGAGTTCTAGCGATAAATTAGCCGCTGCTTCCCAAGATGAGGAAAGGGACCTTGTAGAGTGAGCCTTGAGTCCTTCTGGAATTTTCACATTCGATGCCTTGTAAAGACAAAAGAATATATATATATATATATATATATATATATATAACACACGTGCTCCCCAGTGGTAAGAAAATATAAAATTAAATTACCAAAATGTAGAAATGTAAGAAGAACCTTCTATTCTTCTTGGTATATATGCAAAAAATACAATCTACAAATAAACATAAAAGAACATAGTGTAGTTGGTTTTAACACCATATAATGCGCTAGTAAAATTGCACTCACAGAAAGGAAGCGCAGTATAGGCGTATAGCAATCTTTAAGGACTTGACGGAGTCTCTGCAATCTTCTTTAAGACCTTATTAGAGAAGGAGAGACACACAAACCATAGTGCACCGATATAATATATAGCAATGTGATTTTATTAAGTTACACTTACAGAAATTCAGTTGTAATGCAGCGTATCAAAAAGGGATTATGGTGTCGACATCCTTCCTCCCATAGCTGATAAGAAATCGCTGAATTTAGAACATATATAAAAATGGACTTAAAACATAAAATAAGATAAAATGAAAATAAAAATCAAAATACAAATAAAGTCCAAAGGTGCTGTTGTGGTCCCTCCGCCCTACGCGTTTCGTCCGAATTCGGACTTCCTCAGGGGCAAAAAAGAAGGTCTGCAAGCAGAGAAAGTCTCCATCCGTCTTTTAAGTCCTGGATTCGAAAATCCCGCCATCTGTGTGGCCAATCCCATCATGCCGTCATTTGCGTTCCAGTTTCGCTATCCAAGCCTCTCTTTCATGTCCGTATAAGGTGCATATACTTCCGGTATTGTGTGGAACGCAAATATGCGTTCCACACTCGTAAATTAAATAAATGAATGGAAAACGGGCATAGAAAGGGAAAAAAGAGAGTAACTATCAAATTCTTAGCAAGAAAAAATGAATGAATGAATAAATAGGTGCATTATAATTGGAACAATTTCATCAGTTTAAAATACGAAAATAAATGTGTAAAAGAAAAAAAGCATGCTTGATGTCAGAGTCCACTTAAAGTCATATACATAAAAAATTATAGTATAGCTATATAAGAAATAAAAGTGTAAATACTGTGATTCATATTTCAGAAAAGGGACAATTGGATGACATAAAAATAATCACTAGAGGAATTTATATATATAAAAAATGAATTTAATAGGAAAAATCCAATGGAAAAAAACTTCTTTATAAATAGTATTTAAAATTTATTTTTTTTTATAAAAAATTATAAAAAGATTATAAAAAAGATTATAAAAAACATACCATGTCAAAATCAACATTAAGTCCCATTGGGCTAAAAGTTTTCAAATTAAAAATCCAAAAACCTTCTCTTTGTCTTAATTTCCTAATTAAATCTCCTCCTCTGTCATCCAAAGTCACTTTTTCCAAACCCGTGCATAGAAAGGTTTCCAATTTAAAATCAGGACAGTTGTTACAGTGAACAGGTACCGAGTGAGTGGTTAATTTTTTCTTTATGTTATTACAGTGTTCCATAAACCTCACTTTCAAGGCCCTGCTAGTCCTTCCCACGTACTGAATGCCACATCCACAAGTTAAAAGATATACTACATTAGTGGTGTTACAATCCATGTGACAATTTATCTTAAAAGTTTCTCCTGTTGACTGACTGTTAAAAGATTGTGCTTTTTTTGGTAAAAATTTACACCCTTTACATCTCCCACATTTATAAAAACCTTTTAGTATTGTTGACTCGGCTTCTGTTTCTTTCAATCTAAAAGTACTGGGAGCTAAAGTATTTTTAAGATTTTTGCTTCTCTTGAAAATTATTTTTGGTACAGGTGGAATTTGTTTTTTTAAAAAGTCGTCTTCCAAGAGGAGAGGCCAATGTAAGCCTGAATGATTGCAGCTACTATCCATCTACTGATGGCTATTTTAGAAGCTTGAAGCCCTCTTCTGGGACCGTTGGGGATGATGAATAGTCTTTGAGAGTTACGCCAAGCCGATGATTTCTGTAGATAGACAGACAGACATCTCACAAGATCTAATGGAGAAGGATTGGGTTCTGCATCCTTATCAGGAACCTCCGAATGAAGGGCTGGGAGTACTATCTCCTCGTTGATGTGAAAAGCTGATATTACTTAGGATGAAATTCAGGAACAGTCCTCAAAATAACTCTGTCCTTCTGGAATACTGTAAAAGGCTCTTTGGCTGATAAGGCATGGAGTTCAGACACCCTTCTGCCTGAAGCTAAGGCCACCAATAGTACTGTCTTTATGGTGAGAAAGTGAGGAGAGATGGATTCTAGAGGTTCAAAAGGAGGATTGCTCGGAGCTTTTAATACCAGGGGTAGATCCCATGGTGGAGCGAAAGGCTTGATAGGAGGCTTTACCTTTAATGCTGCCGCCATAAATCTGATCACATCCGTGTTCAAGGCCCATCTTTGATCTGTAAGGGCTGAAAGAGCCGAAATATTGTAAAGAGACCTAATTCCAGGAATTCCAGGATATCTTTGGTAGAGATAGTCTGAATGTTTACTTGATTAGATGTAGCCCAGGAGGAAAAAACATCCCAGATTCTGTAGTAAGTGGTAGATGTAGAGTGTCTCCTTGCTTGCAGCAGAGTCTCAATTACAGAATGAGAAAAACCTTTACCTTTACCCGTCATAAGGATCTAGGATTTTTGTGAAAAGAGGTGCCTCTAGATTTTCCACCTCTAGAAGAGGACTGACCCCCTCTCCATGGCTGGGATCTTCGATGCTCTCTTCCTGGTTTATAAGATCTAGCATCTCGGAAGGAATAATAGTCTGGATATCTTTTGGACCGAACGGATCCTCTGGGCTTACGATCCTGTGGGAGAAAGGCTCTTTTGCCTTCGGCTGCTCTCTTGATACATTCATCCAGGTTTTTCCCAAACAAACATGTCTCCGTGGAAAGGTAAGGCACATAAACTGGATTTAGAAGAGGTATCTGCTATCCAGGATCTTAACCATAAAGCTCTTCTCGCTGAAACGGAGAGGGCCATATTTCTGGCTAAGGCCTTAACCAGGTCCACAGAAGCGTCAGAAGTAAAGTCCACTGCTAGCTTTATATCTTTGAGACTTTCTAGAAGACTGGATCTGCTTCTGCCTCTTTGAATGTCCGCTTCTAAATTTTCCATCCAGATTTTTAAAGCTCTGGAAACCGAAGTAAGAGCTACTGCTGGATGGAGGCCTGTGCCTGCTGATACGTAAGCCTTAGCGAGGTTTAGATCCATTTTTTTATCCATGGGATCTCTGAATGAACCTGCATCATCAACTGGTAGGGTAGTGTGTTTGGCCAGTCTTACTACGGCCGCATCTACCTTAGGAGCCGAATCCCAACAGCTGGAGTCTTTTCTTTCGATTAGATAAAGACGAGCAATTCTGCCTTGAGTTGTCAATTTTCTGCGTGTATTAGACCATTCGTCTTCAATCAATTCTTTGATTGTCTCGTGAACTGGAAACACAGCTCTTTTCTTTTTTAAATCTGCGAAATATCTGCTGGAAGTAGAAGGTTGATCAGAGGATACTTCCTTGAGGCTCAAGGATTTACGGACTCTGGCTATGAAGTGATCTACTTGAGCAGGCTCCATAAATTCTGGGGCTAAAGACTCTTCATCTGAAGAGGACAGCCCTTCTCTATAGGAGTCCATGGATTCATCCTGAGAGAAATTAAAGGGTTCAGCAAATCTGGGCCTTTTGTGAGATTTTCCGGCTTCTCTGATGCCCTGAGAAACAGCTTGTTTAATAAACTCCATTATATCCGGAGTAGGAGCAGTAGTAGAAGCTCCAGCGGCTGTTGACAGGCATTCTCCACATAGACGCTTCCTCTCTAGCGGTTTATTGTAGCAGGCCTCGCATCTCTTCTTCATAGGCGACTTGCCTTTGGAAGTTCTGGATGCTTGAATTCCCGTAGAGCTATCATGATAGGGCATATAATTAATCCAGGCGCTCTTTTGGTTGTAATTATATAAAGAGAAAAAAAAAAAGAAAACGTTGGCTTACCTATAACCTTTGGATTTTGACCTTTGTTAATGTATAGATGCCTCAGAGTCTGATGAGAATGATATATCCTTTTCCATTTTTCCTGCTGTAATATAGGAAGGAATTGAGATATTTATACTAAACAGTATAAAAACTCAATTATGAAAGAGAAAGGAATGTGCCTTTAAGAGGAAAAAAACCTACCTGAGGTTCAGCAAAAGGAAGCCTGAAATTGATAGGCAAAACTGGAACCAATATCACTGAAAGGACTACCAGATGCCAGGATAACCTAAAAAAGGTAAATTTGTTTGGATTTGGCGCCTTTTTAAAGGAGGCGTGTGACATCACTGATGACATCACCGGCTTTGCGGAAGATCGCAATGCACATGCGCGTTGTACTCCGCGCATGTGCCGGTCCACCGGTCCGTGCATTCGCGGAAGTCCCCAGGACGCGGCCACCGGTCCGCGCATAAGTCCTCATGACGCAGCAAATAAATAACATTTACTAAGAGGTGGAAGGGGGGGAAAACCTGACAGCCATAAAGTCATACATATACTTATAAATATGTATATTTGCTTACTGTGCATGCCAGGTAAAAGATAAGAAGAATCTTCTGAAGATGAGGTTCTTCTGCCACTTCCAGCTACCGCTTGGTCACTGCAGGGAATAGTTCTTATTGGCAATATTAACTTGCTACCCCTAGGGTCACTGCAAGTGGCTCCCAGTCACTAAAGGAGCATCTCCAGGGGGTTTTCCTTTGCGCAGGGCCACGTACTGGAGACTTCCCAAGGAAGAGAGGCTGAACTCCCTTGGGGCCGAAGGTAAAAACCCTCAGGTAAGCCAAAAAAGAAAAGATGTTCACAGTCTATAGTCTATATGACTAGAGTCCTATAGGGATAGGACAGGAACAAAAAGACTGAGGGAGTAATGGTGGGAAGGGGTATTTATACCTCTATTTTAATTCTGTTCCTGTCTAATTAGGGATAGGGAGGAGCTAACCATTGTTGTGCTGCCATGGATATGGCCAGGAAATATATATATAATTTAAAAAATATATTTTTATTTATATATAGGTATATATATAGTGATATATACGTATATATTTATGTATATAGATATATATATATATATATTATTTAATTCTATGTGTATTTCTATATGAATATATATATATATATATATTAATATCAAAATACAGTTAGAACGAAATAACACACATCTATATATTTTGGAATAATTTTTTAAAATAATTTTTGTAATTTTAATTTAATTTTTTTACGTATTTACATTTTTTTATATTATATATATATTAATAGTAAAATACACCTATACAGTGTATGTGTGTGTATGTATATGTGTATATATATATATATACTTAGATCATATATATATATAATATATATATATGATCTAAGTATATAAAAAAAAATTTACACTGATTTTAACTTTAATTTATTTGATTTCCAGCCAGCAGGGGGACTAACTGTCATTACAGGCAGTCCCCCTGCTGGCAATGCAGCAGCCAGCTAACCCGGCCATGTGATTGTGAGGTCCTCGCAAGAACATCACTCTCACATGGCCGGGGGGACCGGAAGAGGCAGGATCCGCCGCGAGGGACTCCCTGGGATCCCAGGTGAGTGTCCCCAACCGCGATCGCCAGCGTGGGATCGCCGGCGACCGGGTAAGTAAGAAAAACCGCCCTGCAGCGTTTAGAGCTGCTTAGAATAGGGCGTAATAGTACGCCCTCCGGTTTTAAGGGGTTAAGTGAGATGGAACGAACAGGCATTCGTTGACGTTTTCTTAAACGGTCTCTCAGACAAGTTATTAGACGAAGTCGCAACCAGAGATCTACCCAGTATGTTATAGGAGCTAATTACCTATCTAGCTCATATAGATGAACATCTCAGACACAGACAAAATACCAGGGAAAGACCTAGGCGTTTTCCTGAACGTCTTGCTTTAACCTTCCCTTCCTCAGAGACAACAGTTGTCGCTCACCCTTAACCTATGCACGGTTGTCCGAGGCCGAGAAGCAATATTGAAGAAGGGAGGGACTTTGCCTATATTGTGAAAGAAAGGGTCATTCTCGCCTTGCCTGTCCTAGTAGGCCGGAAAACTCCAGCACCTAAGCCCTCCAGGAGGACAGGCCTTGGGTGTGATGTGTATGTCCTCCTTTAATGACAAAAGTGATCTTAGGCTTCTTCTACCCATTATTATTGAATGGGGGAGAAAAAGAGTACAGACTGTTGCTCTGATAGATTCTGGGGCTGCTGAGAGTTTTATCGATATCGATTTCAGTCTAAAACATTCTCTCCCTTTTCAAACAAGACCAACACCCTTGGCTGTTGAGGCCATAGATGGTAGACCACTGTCAATTCCTCTTATTACTAGAGAAACTAAACCTCTAAGGTTAACCGTAGGGACCTTGTGTGAAGAAAATAGACTTTTGTTTAATATTTTCTTCTTTGTTCTGGCTTTTTTTCCTACAAGTATGGCATGTACATTGAATCTATTGGTTTGGTAGTTTGAAACTACCGAACACCGACCACCCTCCTGGCTCATTAACTTCAAAAGAACCGTCTATTAAGTGCTCCCAGGGCGGCCGCTGTTCACATAGCCGAACACCAAGTGGAACAGAAAACGGCGGCCATCTTGTTCGCACGAGGGGAGTCAGCGGGACTTGGTCGTCGAGTGTCTGGAACTAAAATCGGACACTCAACCTCACGAACCACCGCTGAAACTACTGAACGCCTGCTTCCTTTAGTTGCTGAACAGCCAGGAGAACGCCATTCGGTAGTTTTGTTCGTACGGACAAGGGGAGCAATCGCTCCTATGAGCCAGGAGGATCCATTCGGTACTTTGTTCATTTTTTTACCTTTTTCTGAATTGACCGACCGCACACGCTGAATTCGTGCAACTGTTTTGGGCAGGAACCTCGTGTGTGGTGAAATGTGACTTCCATACTTTTTAAGAACCCCTGAACCGATCTGGGCGAAACTTGGATATGTTTGTCCCCCAGGGCTATCAGGGGATATGTGGGGATACCTTGTGTGGAAAGGGGTGTTCCAACTTTTGGGAAATATTGTGTGCCCTCTGCCTGGAGATAATTGATTTACTCCTTAACTTATCTCAATATCTCCCAGGCAGAGAGAAGGCGGGTATTACTGTAAAACTGTATGGTCATTGGTTATTGTCTTTGTTTGCTGTGGGAGGTCCTCTTGCAGGAGGATTTCTCATAAAAGCCAGTGTGTTTTCAATAAACTTGATTCCTGTTACACCCTTCATGAAGTCTAGGCTCATGTTCGGGGGATATTCTATTTGCTGGGGAGAATGATCTTGGAAGCTGCATTCATCTACACTATTCCTCTACTCCCTGCTGCAGCTATAATCACTTATGTTCAGCTATTGGGAAAGGAATAGAAGACCGCAGTACCATAACCACTGCAGATCTTAACACCTTACATCAGGAAATAATAACCCTACAACAGATCGTTTCTCCCACATTTTCTGTCATCCTTGGTTTTCCTTGGCTTTCCAAGCATAATCCTATGATAGATTGGGAGAAGAAAGAGATTATAAAATGGGGCGAGTCTTGTTTTGTAGGCTGTATTACTCGAGTGAAGCCTATAGGTCTACTTAATATACCTATCATGAAACCATTAACGACCCAAATACCGAAACAATACCTGGATCTCAAGGCAGTTTTTGAACAAAAGGAGGCGGAAAAACTACCACATCATCGTCGTAGGACTGCGCTATCGAAATATTACCTGGTACCATGCCTCCTAGAGGTACTGTGTATCCACCCACAGTTAATGAAAACAAAGTACTAGAGGAATATATTGCCGAGAATCTTAGAAAGGGTTTTATCACAAAATCTTCCTCCTCGGCTGGGGCCGGTTTCTTTTTTGTTTCCAAACAAGATAAACATACGTAATGCCTACCCTATACCCTTGCTAACTGAACTATTTGACAGGTTAAAAGGGGCTACTATATTTACCAAGTTGGATTTAAGGGGGGCTTACAACCTGGTCAGAATCAAGAAGGGAGATGAATGGAAGACTGCCTTCAATTCTCGTTACGGACACTACGAGTATCAAGTAATGCCCTTCGGCTTATGTAACGCTCCTGCAGTATTTCAAGACTTCATGAATGATGTTCTTAGGGATTATCTGCAGATGTTCGTAATCGTTTACTTAGACGATATACTGATTTATTCTAAGAATATCCAAGAACATCATAACCATGTCAGATTGGTCCTTTCGAAATGATTGGAAAACGGTCTTTATTGTAAATTAGAAAAATGCCTTTTCAATAAAGACGAAATACACTTCTTAGGGTATGTCATATCAGGTTCAGGCTTCCAAATGGACCCTACTAAAGTAGATTCCATCTTACATTGGCCTTTACCCGTTGGGCTAAAAACCATACAACGTTTTTAGGCTTTGCCAATTACTACAGAAAATGTATAAAGGGGTTTTCCTCTATTTCCGCTCCTATTACATCCATGACCAAAAAAGGAAAGAATTATATGGATTGGAGTCCTGAAGCCAGGCACACTTTTGAAGAGTTAAAAAAAGGCTTTTTCATCAGCACCTTTACTGAGAAATCCCGATCCCTCTCGCCCTTTCCTATTAGAGGTGGATGCATATGAGACTGGTATAGGGGATGTTTTATCACAAAGACCCTCAGATGACCAACCTCTGCATCCTTGTGGGTTTTATTCGAAAAAAATTAACAGAAACTGACAAATCTGGTACCCTTAGTCAAGCTGCCGTCTTCTTCTGAGTTGGCTACAGTATTTATAAAAGAGAGAGTTCGTTTACATGGTATTCCTAACGACATAACTTCAGATAGAGGTTCACAATGTGTCTCTCCGTTCTGGAGAGCATTTTGTAACCAATTGGGTATTCACCTGAATCTTTCTTCTTCCTATCATCCTCAAATCAAATGGCATCACTGAAAGGATGAATCAGTCATTGGAACAATATATACGTTGTTTTATTTCCGATCAGCAAGATGATTGGGTAGATTTACTTCCTTGGGGTAAATTTGCCCACAACAACCTAGTTCACGAGTCTACACAACACAGTCCCTTTTTTTTTTTATCAATTATGGCTTTGACCCTATAACTCTTCCGAGTTCCCTTTCTTCCACTGGGGTACCAAGTGTTGACAGCACTATAAATAATATCCAGGAAACTTGGTTAGGGGTTAAACAAATACTGGTACAAAGGGCTGAGGTACAAAAACGTAATGCGGATAGACATTGCAGAGCTGCGCCTGCTTATGCTGCAGGAGACAAGGTCTGGTTGAGTACTCATAACATTAGACTGAAAGTTCCTTCAATGAAGTTTGCTCCCCGTTATATTGGCCCTTTCAAGATACTGAATCAGGTTAATCCAGTCTGTTACAGGTTGCTCTTGCTGGCCTCTATGAGAATACCTAAAATTTTTCACGTGTCGCTCCTTAAACCCTTGGTATGTAACCGTTATACTCGAAGTCATTCCAAACCACCTGCAGTACTCGTGGAAGGTCAGAACGAATACGAAGTAAAGTCGATTCTAGACTCCCGTGTTTCCAGGGGTAAACTCAAATACCTTCTGGATTGGAAGGGATATGGTCCCGAGAAAAGGTCATGGGTAGATGCCTCGGACGTCCATGCTCCTCGTCTAGTTCTTGCTTTTCACTGTCGTCATTCTGGTAGGCTGGGTCCTTCCCGCCCTGTGGGCGGTTCTCGAGGGGGGGGTACTGTGACGATACTTTACCTGTTCCACTCGGACCCGCGCGGCACGGCTTCCTCTCTTCGCACTTCTGGGAGGCGGCACAGTCCTTCTGACGCCTACCGCTCTGAAACCCCCCCTTTTTTATGTTGCGGTGCATGCGCGCCAAGGTCAGATCGAAATCTGCCGCACAAAGTCTCGTGATACCACGCTCCCTGACCTTTTGGGGGAGTGGATTTAAAGTGAAAGACAACACACTATAAAAGAGCACCTTTTACAGTAAGTCAGCGCCCGATTGTGGTTCTTGTTAGTTCCCTTTAGTGCTCTTGAGATTCTGTATTGTATTCTGGTATTTTGACTTTTGGCTATTCGTCTGACTATTCTACACTCTGGTATCCTGACTTCGGCTTTTAACTCCGTATATCTGTCTTCCGTACTCACTGACTCTCGGCTCTTCTCAGACTACTCTTCAACGTTTAACCCGGCCATTCTAAGGTCCGGTAACACGTCTCTTTCTGTATTACTTTCTGCGTGTTGGGGTCACTATTGTGACAAAGAGCAGGTGTGGTGGTCTCTCCCATCAGTGGTGAGATGGGTGGACACATTGTGCTCCTACTGATATGGTACTAGTCTACACAACAAAGAGTAATGAAATAATAAAGAGGTGCACTCTATGTAGTACAATCACTACATCTCACTGTAGTAGTTATGGTGGCAGAAGTCACCTGGTGCCATCTTAATGTTAAGAGTCAAACCATTTTAACTGTCTGATAGTTACCTGAGTCTCCTAGGTGCCAGATGTGCGATATAGTGGGCGACAGGAATGACTACAGTGCACATCAGCCCCAATACATAGATTAAAAAACAAAACAAAACAAAAATTCACTTGCGCTCTATCCCAAATCCCAATGCACATATAAATAACTGGAGATTGTTTTTAGTATCACTCCAATGGCCATCAAAGTGTAAGCTCACCTGAGGGTGAACTTATCTAAACCCCTACACATCATTAACCCTTAAAAGGGAACACTTGGGCTGGGTGGAAGCGATGTAACATGGCTGTGTAATAAAAAAACAAATACCAGGAGTAATGGGAGTTTGAGTGCAGGACTTCATTTTGTATGTTTGTATTTGCTTTTGTATTACACAGCCATTTTATATTACTGCCACTCACCCCATGTGTTCCCTATTAAGAGTTAATACGTTTTTAATAGTTTAGAAAAATACCCCGCTCTGTCTCATTAGAAATTTGGCCTTTTGGCTCAAGAAAGCAAGGTGAATTGTTAGTGTAGGACTCACCTGAGAGGTTTTGTCATGATGTGGCAGGTGAGCGTACACTTTATTCCCCATTGGAGTGATACTAAAAAACCTCCAGTTATTTAGGTGTGCATAGAGATTTGGGATAGCGCACAAATGACATTAAAAATTATACTTATGCAGGTGGAGCGCTAAATACCCCCTGAAAATAGGGGGGAAATGATGGGTGCGTGTTATACGCCGATATCCCATATTTACTTACCTGTCTTGAAGCGTGGGCCGGTGTTCAGCGCGCACCGCGGTACTGGAACTTCAATTTCAGGTTCCGGTTTCCAGCGGGACTGAAAGGAAGTGTGCACAAGTAATTATGGGACAAGGGGAGGGAAAGGTGGAGAATACTATGGGAGGGGGGGAAGAATACTATGGGGGGGGGAAGAATACTATGGGAGGGGAAGAATACTATGGGAGGGGGGAAGAATACTATGGGAGGGGGGGAAGAATACTATGGGAGGGGGGAGAATACTATGGGAGGGGGGGGAAGAATACTATGGGAGGGAAGAATACTATGGGAGGGGGGAAGAATACTATGGAAAGGGGGGGACACTATGGGAGGGGGGAGAACACTATCTGAGGGGGTGGAGAATACTATGGGAGGGGGTGGAAGAATACTATGGGAGGGGGTGGAAGAATACTATGGGAGGGGGGGAAGAATACTAAGGAAAGGGGGGGAACACTATGGGATGAGGGGGGACACTATGGGAGGGGGGAAGAATACTATGGAAAGGGGGGGGATACACTATGGGATGAGGGGGGGAACACTATGGGAGGGGGTGGAGAATACTATGGGAGGGGGTGGAGAATACTATGGGAGGGGGGGAGAATACTATGGGAGGGGGGGAGAATACTATGGAAATGGGGGGAACACTGTGGGAATTTCCTTCTGAAAATGAGGTGCATGTTATACGCCGATAAATACGGTAGATTCCAGGATCTCAGAAGGATCTTAAGATTGCATCAGCTCAGATATATATAGAAAATATAAAAAGCATATAATAGTGAAGTACAGTTAAAATTGTATACATTTATTATTCCACACTAGACATATAACACTCCTATCCACACTCCACACTTAAAAATGCAAGTGTCATGGATACTACACAAGTAGCCTCTTACAAGATAGAAAAAGTGAGTATGTGCAGTTTCCAGCTGCTACTCACAAACGCTTGTGGTGCTCATGCACACGCTCGATCCACAATGCAGCCGGCTTACAGGAATCCTCCATGGATAGGTAGTCCCACTGTGATCGCAGTTAACAATTTGTCAGAGCGGCAGCTTTCGGGTCTCCCGGGTACTAGCGTAACTCCGCCCACTTTGCGTCACCACGTGACCTGCATGGTTACGTCACCGCGTCGTCTACGCGTTTCGCCGTAGAGCTTCTTCAGGACGTCAGACGGTGATGGCTCAACAACTTGCAAGTCCTCTATATCAGGCAGTCCACTTACACTCTATTGGATGAGTGTAGTCTCCCTCATTTGCATAATTGCCGCTGAGCATGAAAGTCAATGAGCGTCAATACATTTGCATATAAGCGGCACATTAGTAAAAATTCTATGTACAGTCCCAGACACAAATTCAAATACAAGCAATTAAAAAAATATTATAATAAATGATGTGACAATTAATAAACATCATTTTATACAAATTGACCAACTTTATACTCAAAATTCTATAAGCACATCTGACAAGCATGTTCAGTTTGTTTTCCTCTGTATTTATCTGTGGATGGCTCAGTGATCCTCATTTGTTGCCTCAGGTGTTTGAGGGAAATCATTTCTAAGAACTGTACATTTGGATGACATATAATAAAATAATTATTATTTTTTAAATCGTGTCTAGCGTTTTCATTTATTTTTATTGAGTTTTCTAGGTTTAATATGGCATGATATGCACTTTAGGTTTAAACTGTATGACTAAATAGCAAACTACATTTTATCCTATATGATGGATTAGGGACTTTGCCGTTGTTAATTTTATGTTTACACCATACAGAGTCAGATTTACAATTTTAAGGGACAGCAACAGCTGGTTGGAAACCAGTTGCTAAGCAGTAGTTGATAGCTCCACTTATACTGTTAACTGTATTATCAGCTAGTAATACCCTGTTGCTAGTGGTGAGATATTGTGGTTGGAAAACAGCTGCTACAGTTCCTTTACAGTGAAAGGAATACTTCTGGTATGTACTTTTTAAATGCATATTTATTAATGGGAAGTCAGTGATATGTTGAGAGCATCAGCGGATGATCCCAGCCTATCACAAATGCCCAGTTCAAGGCTTCCACACTGAAACCAAACCCAGAGGAGTCACAGGAACCTGGATTACAGATGCCAACTAGACCATTTTGGGCTTTTACCATTCTTAAATGGCTTAATCCCTTAAAATAAGATAAAGCCCAGGACTTTCAGGTACCATAACAACTTCCTTGAGATTACGTTTTTAGCAGGGTCGAACTGGCCCACCGGGATACCAGGAAATTTCCTGGTGGGCCGCAGCACTTTGGGCCGGGGAGAGAGCCCTAATATCTATAACTAATACCATTTCCATGGATGCGCTTGGGGCCAGTGCGGCCACATTGAGGATGCGGCGGCAGGAGGGAGCACTGCAGGGAGGGAACTTTCTGACACTCAAGCTTCGCCCCCAGCCGCAAGCTCTACCCCCGATTGCAAGCTGCTCACCTCAGGGCAGGAAGAGGCCAGGAAATTTAGACCTCACATTCCAGGGCTTCCACAGCAGCAGTCTGCAGTGCCAGGTAGGCTTGAAATACACTGCAGCTAGTGAGTGAGAGTTATATTTTGTGTGTGTGTGTGTGTGTGCGCCTGCTGTTGTGAACATGTGTGTGTCAGTGAGCATGTATGTGTGTATCAGTGAGCATGTCTGTAGTAAGCATGTGTGTATCAGTGAGCATGTCTGCATTGAGCATGTATGTGTGTATTAGTGAGCATGTCTGCAGTGAGCATGTCTGTAGTAAGCATGTATGTGTGTATCAGTGAGCATGTCTGTAGTAAGCATGTATGTGTGTGTCAGTGAGCATGTCGGTAGTAAGCATGTATGTGTGTGTCAGTGAGCATGTCTGTAGTAAGCATTTATGTGTGTGTCAGTGAGCATGTCTGTAGTAAGCTTGTGTGTGTGTCAGTGAGTATTTCTGCAGTGAGCATGTGTGTCAGTGAGCATGTCTGCAGTGAGCATGTATGTGTGTGTCAGTGAGCATGTCTGTAGTAAGCAGGTATGTGTGCGTCAGTGAACATGTATGTGTGTCAGTGTGCATGTCTGCAGTAAGCATGTATGTGTGTGTCAGTGAGCATGTCTGTAGTAAGCATCTTGTGTATAACAGTGAGATTGCCTGTAGTAAGCTTGTGTGTGCGTCAGAGAGTCTGTCTGTACTAAGTTTGTGTGTACCTGTAAGCTTGTCTGTTTGTCAATGATCTTGTGTGTGTCAGTGGGATTGCCTGTCTGTGAGCCTGTGTACCAGTGAACTTGTGTCAATTAGATTGTCTGTGCCTGCATGTGAGTATGCTTACTGTATTTATAATTTAAAAAGGTACATGCCAATAATATAAGTATATATATATATATATATATATATATATGAAAAATCCCCTGCACTCACGCTTTAACTCATTTAATACCGGGTGCAAGAAATAACCTGGGCTCCAATCACATAAATGCAACAACTAAAAACTGAGCTTTTGAAATATAAAAATGAACTAATATGGTTCAAAAGACAGAAATACGAAAGGGTACAGCAGGATTACCAGGACCACCGAGTATATAAGTGGCTATCCGGTGATCGCCCCCCAAGACCAAGACGTCTACGGAAAAGAGTGGTCCGCGAGAAAGTTTCTACATTTGATTTAACTTCTGGTGAATCGGTGTCAGAGAATGAAACACCAACCGATGCTTCTTTTTAAGGCAACATGGCCGTGGGTACCATTACCAGAGCCGGGTGAGAGGCGACGAAGGCGCAGAATTAGGAGAGGGCGCAAGGGCAAAATCTGCACTATTGGGCAGACCCCTCTCAAGAAATAACACCCATTTTCAACTTGTCACACAGATCGCTTAGTGGAGCAGAGACCGGTATCTTAAGTAAGGGGCTCTCTTTTATCCCTACTACTTTTCCAAACCCCTTCAAATTGAGTTATTTCAATTTGTAAGAACTATGAGATTAGAATATTTTTTTCAAAATGCAAGCAAGGATATGCCACAAACACATTCTACAGAGCCAGATAGGTTCAAACTGAAATCCACTTTTGACCCTCAGACCAATAAGCCATCAATGAAGACATTTTTGTCTACTACATCTAAAATGACACAGGAAGTATTTTTTGAAACATCGCGATAACTACCAAAGTATTACTAAACATGAACAGTGGCTCCTTGGGGATTTAGGAAGAGATCATGCCATTGTCATACATCCAGATGATAAGGGAGGTGGCATAGTTCTTATGGAGAATACAAGACTATGCAGATGACCTTAAATAACAATTGCGGGACATGAATACGTATTGTTCCTTACAGGGGGACCCCACACTTGGAATACAGAGTAAGATTGCTGATGTCCTGGACATGGGCCTTCAAGTCGGCTATATTGGTTTTGATTTATATCAATTTTTCAAGAAACAACATCCCCGAACTCCTATCATTTACAGTATCCCAAAATACACAAAAATGCCAGAAGACCTCCTGGATGCCCCATTGTGTCAGCAGTAGATGGAGTCTTGGAACCAATAGCACAATGGTTGGACACCATATTAAAAAAAAAAAAAATGGTCGAAGAGCTACACATATGCATTAAGGATACTCAGGCACTTCTTTTTAAGATTAAATCATTGGAGTTCAATGATATTAAACCCATATTTATCACCATGGACGTAAGCAGCCTGTATACTGTTATACCCCATGTAGAGGGCATTGATGCTATGCGTCAAGTACTGTGTGGATCACTATCATACCGGGGCCCTCCTATAGAATTTGTTTTGGAACTTTTCCTCCAGAACAATTACTTTAGGTTTGAGGATAAATGGTACTTACATCGATGGAGTCGGCAGTGGCCCCTATGTATGCGAATGCATACATGTATATGTATGAAATCCAGCACATTTTGGCACCGTTTGGTAAACACATCATTGGATAGTATCATTATATTGATGACTTCTTGATATTTTGGACGGGTACACAACGATATGGTGGAGGGGTTGAATCGACTGCCCTCTCCCATTAGATTCACGGCTAATTTCAGTTCCGAGAAAGTCCAGTACTTGGACATGGAGTTGTCTTATGGATCCAACAGGATTGATTACACTCTATTACTGACCGCAATACCCTTCTACATGCACAAAGTGCACATCCTCATGCTCTGAAGAAATCAATACCGAAGGCCCAGTTTCAAAGGGTCATTAGGAATAATTTGGATGTAACAAAAGTGAAATTACAGTTACAGGAGATGACTCAAAAGTTTTTGGATCGGGGCTACAATGGCCATATATTGGATGATGCGTTGTTGAAGGCTAAGTCAGCCTACGCACAAAGAAAGGCAGACCCCTTGCAAAGAATTGTTTTTTCATTGACTTTTGGACAATTATAGATGATTTCCTCAGATGACATGCTGCCTAAGGTTTTTAAGGAACCACCTTTAATTTGTTACAGGAGGAATAGGAACCTCAGGGATTTGTTGGTACGCACAGAAAACGAAAAGCAATGTAAGAGGCTGTATATGATGCTTGGGCTGCGTTACTTGTGGGCATATAATACCGTCTAAGAAATTCAATCACCCACATACGAACAGGACATATGAGATCAGACACATGATTACATGTAAAACCCCTTTTGTGGTTTACAAGTTGATGTGCCCTTGTGGACTCTACTATGTAGGAAAAACAGAGAAACTGCTATGTGAGCGGATCAGGGGCCATCGATCAAGTATCAGCCTGGCTTATAGGGATGAAAAGTCAGATAAGCCAGTTGCCAAACATTTTCTTAAATTGAAGCATCCACTAGCATCCTAAACCCCTTAAGGACCGGACTATTTTGGCCATGTTGTACGTTAAGGACCAGGGCTGTTTTAACACTTTTGTGGTGTTTTCTGTTTAGCTGTAATTTTCTTCTCTCTCATTTACTGTTCCCATACAAATTATTTATAGTTTTTTCAGGACAAGAAGGGCTTTCTTTACATACCATTATTTGTATCATGTCATATAATTTATTTAAAATAAATAAATAAAAATATGGTGAAAAATTTAAAAAACAAACATGTTTTTGACTTTTACTTGAAAAATCTTTTACTTATCTACAAAAGCGAATGAAATAAACTGCTAAATAGATTCAGAATGTTGTCCTGAGTTTAAAAACACCCAGTGTTTATATTAATTTTTTTGCAAGTTACAGGGCTATAAGTACAAGTAGAAAATTGCGATTTCAAAATATATATTTTTTTAAATTTATCAATAGTGACATTGTAACACTGTTATCTGTCATACATCTCTGAATCACGAGGCGAAGCCTGAATGCCGAAGTGATCAGTCGCAAGAGAGAGCAGCTCCGTACCCTAAACGAAGATACAACAACATAAAATAACCCCTCCCCCCTCCCCCCCCCTCCACCCTGACCAACAGAAACTACCCGAGACCATATGGGAAAAAAGGGGAAGAAAACGACTCCACACAAGCCCACCTCGGGACTCACGATAGGGGAGATGTGGAGACAAACACGTGGCGGCAGCGAATCTAACATGGCGGCGCTGCACGGCGGGTGCTCGGACTTCTCCTATCTAATGACATGGGGGAAGATTATATGCCGACACCAAATCTCAAACCGGGGGGGAAGCAGCGTGGAGCCGGCACGGACTCGGAGCCTGTAACCACAGCGGTCCTTAAAACTCTACTTGCGGACCTGCAGAGGCACATCAACGAGGATGTCACAGCACTCCGCACAGACATACAAAGCCTGACAGGCCGCATCACCACTCTAGAAGGAACCACACAAGCCCTGGCCCCGGACTTATCCGGATTACAACAATCCATACTAGAGCTACAACGTCAGAACCAGCAATATGAATGCCGCCTCGCGGCACAAGAAGATTCCAGACTGCAAAACAACATTAAGATCAGGGGAGTCCCTGAGGAAATCCCAGATACAGATTTGCCGAAAGTCATGGGGCGCCTATTGCCAGCAATCCTGACATGCAGGCAAGGCGAAATACCAGCACCAGAGGGAGTTTTCAGGGTCCCCAAACCGGCCAACGCTCCGACAACAGCCACGAGGCATGTAATCCTCACCCTCCTCAACAGAAAACAAAAAGCGGTGATCCTCTCTGCCCTACGGGGAAGAACCACCCTTTGCTTTGAAGACATGGAACTGAAGTTCTATACAGACCTGTCCGGAGGCACCCTAGCCTGGCGCAGATCACTTAAGCCGTTCACCACAGTGCTCCGGTTCCAAAACATATAATACCGCTGGCGTTCCTCAAGGGCGCTGACAGTAGCACAAGGGACGACCACGCACATCATCCAAGACATACAGGAAGCCCAGGCCCTACTGCGGACTCTGGGACTGCATCATGAACCTCTCACCCAGGTAGGGCCGGCTAATAACACCCCGGCTACCCACACCTGGACACCAGACAAGACCGCAACATTTATCCCCCGGGGCTCCACGCCGGTCTCCTATGTGGCAGTCACCTCTTGAGGGCAAGACTCCACTCACCCCAAGGTGAATCTGATATAACACTGGGCACTGGGAAGATATCTATACATAGTAGCCGCAACTGCCCACAATACCACACTTTTGCCCGACCAACTACCAAGACAGCTGCAACAGTCCTATAGACTGCCAAATCTGACCCCAAACCACAGCCAGCAGCATGGTTCTCATACAGACTGCCAAAGTCAACCCCGACATATAGAAGGCTGCAAGTCTGTGTTCACAGAGGCTTTTAAATCCTAATACCTCTAGCAGGAGTTGGATGACCGGGACACTCGTCACCACAGATGAGATAAGCACCCCACATTTCCCACTGTTTTTATTTGTGTTTTTATTTGTGACTGTTTCTGACTTGTTATCTCCGCAGGACTTTAGGTTACTTTTACATCACCGTGCTTCGTGCTGGCCATAGTGACATCTATGATATAGCAACCCATGTTCACAGGCCTAACGAAATGACAACGATACCACTGTGTTTTTGCTTATAGTCTAACACCCACATAATGTTTGGCGGTGCACAAACTTACAAACGTCAGGGCTAGTTTATGAAGCGGAATATTGTCTCAATTGCAGTATATTCTTATTATTTAACCCTTAGAAATAGCTGTTTCAGATAAGCTTGTAAAATACAAAGTTAACAATTGATTTTCTGCTCTCCAGGTTAGCGTAATAACTATATGTTCGCTAGTCAGCGATGATCTACAGTCAGAGATTTCTTATGTGGCTACGCTGATTCCGTATCATGCTAAGTACAATGTTTCTCTTGTGACAGCCGACAGTAACTCACTGGTAGTCAGGCTTCTATGCAGAGGTGTCTTCTAGCCTTCATGTGCCACTCTCGCATGCAAAATTTAGCTTTCCTAACAATGCGTTACACTTTAGATTGTCCCCAGGGACTCGGACTCCAGAATGCTGAACCAGCACAAAAGTATAAAAGCGTATATGTTTTGATTTAGTTTAGGCTCGTTGCCCACCTATGCTACATACCTCTTCAATGCAATAACTTGCAGCCGACCAGCAAGCTAATGTAGAGTACCTAGAACCAGCCTGTATTACTCACTTGAATGTATAAATATGCATAAGCTGAGATGTCAATAGACAAACAAACACTACTCAGAACAAGCATAGATGTTTAAAGACACAAGCCGGGTGAAACCATTGTGACTATACATGTTAGTAATACTAACCCAGCGGGCGACGTGCCGCAAACAGCTTATTCACTTTATTATGTATAAATGGTGTGAAAAATGAGGCAAGCAAATCTTATATTAATGTTTTCTTATTAGTATACAAGCCTGGTGACTAGCTTGTTTACAGTATTGTTTACTTTATCGTTATCTTATTCATTTAAAAATGTATGCATACTCAAAATGCCACAACTGTTATAATATGACTATGAAAATCGAGCCTGCTTATGCCGTTGGGGCGAAACAGGCACTGTTGTACCTACCTGCATACCAAAAATAAAGAATTAAAAATAAAATAAAGAAATCTCTGAATCACACCCCACATGTACATATGTTTTTTAAAGTAGACAACTCAGGGTATACAATATGGGGTATGTCCAGTCTTTTTTAGTAGCCACTTAGTCACAAACACTGGTCAAAGTTAGCATTTATATTTGTTTGTGTGTTAAAAATGCAAAACACAATTATGAAAGCTAACTTTGGCCAGTGTTTGTGACTAAGTGGCTACTAAAAAAGACTGGACATACCACATTTGCGATACCTTGGGTTGTCTTCTTTTGAAAATGGTATGCCATCATGGGGGTAATTCTCATTCCTGGGCTCCCACATGCTTCAAAGGCAACATAACCAACCAGGCAAATTTAAATGTAAAAAAAAAAAAAAAGGAAAATCAAATGTGACGGACCGCCTGGTACTCCGACCAGGTACCTCCGTCAATCGCTGCTTCCTAGTACTTGCGAGCACCATAAGCACTGTACTGGAACACCATAACCACCGTGAACCCCACGAACCGCCGCAGCTTGGTTGGGGTCTCGCCATCCTCCACCCACCCTGGACCCAAGACCAGGATCCAGCTTCCAGTGGGTAGACCTCTCCTAGTCCAGAGAGTGTAGCAGGAACAGCTCTTAGAAGAGCTAGTGATTATACTCAGAGTATTGTGATTATAGCAATCCCCTAAGTGTAGGTAGTTCTCCAATCCCCCAAACATGAGCCAAGACTTCATGAAGGGGTAAAGCAATCTGTTTAATGAAAGCCACAGCTGGTGTTTTATGCAAGTCCCCAAGCAAGGTGTACGCCTACATGGACATTGTTGGGGACAGGGACAAAAAGCTTACAAACCAGTCAGAACAGTAATTAAATGTAGACACTCCCATAACAAACATACAATCCCTCCCTTCTGCCTGTGAGATAATTGAGTCAGATACTGTATTAAGCCAATTATCTCCAGGCAGAAAAAACATATTTTACAAAACCCCAAAAGTACCCCAAAACACAACATATCCCCATAAGTTACATCCTCTGATAGCCCTGATCTGGGTGAACAACATTTCCAAAAATCCCCCAGATCAGTTCAGGGTTTCAGGAATTTCCTGGAAGTCTTATTTTTGACCAACCGTGCACATGCCCAAAAGAGTTCCAGAGAATTAGTGCTAACGGTCGGTCTCTCTGTCTGGAGAACAAAAGTACATACTTCACATGAAAAGAGCCTTTTCAAGTATTTTAGCCAGGTCTATTTCAGGGGCCATAGTCACAGGGTAGGAGGCTGGCAAATAGGCCCCTCCAAAAAACAGTGGTGAAGTTACTTTCGCCACATCAAGCCTTATATTTGACCAAGCAACTTTCAAAAACACTATAAAACCTGTACATGGGGGGGAGGGGGGGGGGGGGTACTGTTATACTCGGTAGACTTAGCTGAACACAAATATTAGTGTTTCAAAACAGTATAACGTATCACAACAATTACATCATCACTGAGGGTGCCGTTTGTGTGTGAAAAATGCAAAAAACTTCACTTTCACTGACAATGTCATCGCTTTATATTATATATATATATGTGTAATTTAATTATAAGTGTGTTTTTATATTAATATATGTATATATATAAATATAAAAATACACCTAGTTTGACATTATGTATATAAGATATACATACACGGACCTCCACATCTGGTGGACGTGCCCGCTGATAGCACCCTTCTGGAGACAGATCCACAACAAACTCATTGAAATACTGGATTTGGATATGCCCCTTGAACCACTCTCCATGCTCCTTAATCACACGCGGACACCACTGGAGAGCTACAAGAAATCCCTGACGAGACACCTACTTAATGCCGCTAAAAGCTTAATTCCCGCTCGATGGAAATCAAAAGACATCCCAACCGTGCCACAATGGATGGCGAGGGTCGAGGAGATCTTTACCCTGGAATCCCTGATGGCCGAAATACGAGGAACACAAGACCGCTGCACCTGAATGTGGACGCCCTGGATCATGTACATGGCCGGGTGGGGGCCGGGGCGGGCCCGGCCGGGGCTCGAACTGGAGGCAGAGTAGGAACAGCGGGATGTCTGGCGGTGGCGGTGCGGTAACCTCCCCTCCTCTTATACCCGCCTGCTAACCTCCCCCCTTCCCCACATCCCCCAGTTATAGGCCGTAAGCTGACCGACAGAACATACGGACACTGACCTAAACACTCACCCACGTAGGCGGACAGACAGCCAAATATGGACGCCCGGACTTAGACACACTGACCCCACAGCCATTAGGCCCTGAGACAATAGCCTAAGAACACCTCCCAGACGCAAAGGGTTGAAACATGCGCCTAGGCCTGAGCCAACAGGAAGCAAGCAACCAGGTACACACATAAACGAAATGGACATAAGATGTGACTATACATATAAGGCCCTGACGGAGTAGGAACGCAGACGACTCAATGTTCAATTCAATGTTCTGGGAGAACGGGAAGCAGCTCCATTTTTTGGGGGGCCCCTTACACAGCTCAAGGTCTGGGCCCCAGGGCCTGACGGTGAGTATGCCCATAAGGCCCACCCATCAGTCCACCTATATGTTCCACCCATGAGTTCACTCACAGGGAGTGGAGTGTGTAGGGGATGTGTTATGTGTTATTGTAGAGGATCTAATGTGTGTGCTCATGGAATGTATGTAGTGTATAGGGATACCAGTTTGTGTAGGTGATGCCATGTGTTTGTGTGTAGTGTTAACAGTGTGTGTTTGTGTATAAAGGATGTATTGTGTGTTTCTGGTTGTGTGTAAGGGATGCATTGTGTGAATCTGTGTTTGTATGCATAAGGGATGCAAGGTGTGTGTCTGTAAGTGCGTGCATTGAGTGTGTGCAAGAAATGCATTGTGCTTCTGTGTATATGTAAGAGAAGCAGTGTGTGTGTAAGGGATGCATTGTGTGTTTCTGTGTATGTGTGCAAAGGATGCATTGTCTTTGTGTGTAAGGGTTGCATTGTGTGTGTGTGTGTAATGGATGCATTGTGTGTTTCTCTGTGTGTAAGGGAAGCATGTTGTGTTTCTGTGTGTAGGGATGCATTGTGTGTTTCTGTGTATGTATAGGGATGCATTGTATGTGTGTGCGCGTAGTGTGAAAGAGCTCCCTGTCCTGCCCCCTGTCCTATAGAGCTCTCCCTTCTGTCCCTTAGAGCTCTCCCCTGCCCCTTAGTGGTCGCTCCTCTCCCCCCACCCTCCCCTAGCGGTCTCTTCTCACACCCACCCACCTTGGTGTTCTTCTCTGCCCCCTACCCTCCCTGTGTTCTCCTAACTACCCTCCTGTGTTCTTCTAACTCCCCCCTTCCTTTGTTCTTCTCACCTCCCCCTTCTCCTCACCACCCCTCCCTGTTTTCTTCTTACTCCCCCTCCCTGTTTTCTTCTTACTCCCCCCTCCCTGTTTTCTTCTTACTCCCCCCTCCCTGTTTTCTTCTTACTCCCCCCTCCCCTCTTCTTCTTACTCCCCCTACCCCTCTTCTTCCCCTTCCCCTCTTCTTCTTACTCCCCTCTCTTCTTCTTACTCCCCCTCCCCCTCTTCTTCCCCTTCCCCTCTTCTTCTTACTCCTCCCTCCCCTCTTCTTCTTACTCCCCCTCTCTCCGTGCTTCTTACTCCCCCCTCTTCTTTTTACTCCCCCTCCCCCTTTCTTCTTACTCCCCCCTCCTTTTTACTCCCCCTCCCCCTTCCTTCTTACTCCCCCTCCCCTCTTCCTTCTTACTCCCCCCTCCCCTCTTTGTCTTACTCCTCCTCCCCCTTCTTACTCTCCCCTCCCCTCTTTGTCTTACTCTCCCTCCCCCTTCTTCTTACTTCCTCTCCCCTCTTCTTCTTATAATATGTTTTTTCCTTTCAAATCTATCTATCTATCCATCCATCCATCCATCCATCCATCCAGGTAGGTAAAAGTTACTGCCCCCAACCTTGTTTCTTTGTCAGTTTTGCTGATAATTTCATGGATAGAGTTGCAGACTGTATCATTAATGAGTGCTGTGTATTTTGAAATGCTGCAGATGACCACATCATATTGACATTTATAAAATGTCATGTAGATCATGTGTCTGAATGTTCCATAACTATTTTAATGTCAAACACCCTTTGTACTGTATCTAAACCACTCCTTTCAAAACTCAGCCTTGTTATTTATAATCACGGCTATATTGAAAAGGAAAGAACATCTCCACTAGTTGCTGTTGCTATTTCTAGAAAAGAGCTATTAACTATGTACTTGTTTTGCTTTCTTTCTTTGTACACAATGATGTTCAAATCAAAACATGTGCGGTGGAACTAAACAATGCACAGTTAGTAGCTGAAACAGTATTGTTTTTCGTTCCAGATGTTAATACAGGTTTCAAGTTTCAAAATCAGCGTTATTACATTATCTATATTTCATTCAAATATTATTTTCTCCTAATAAAAAACTAAAATCAAAAAAAAAATTTTTGTCAATCTTTCTTTTATTAAGCAAAACTGTGAAAACAATTGATGTAAAAAATGCCGTTGGTATATATGCTCCTGATTAAACTAGCTCATTTAAAAAAAATTTTTTTAGATTAAACATGCTAGACTAACATGTTTACACATCAGGTAAAACAGCACTATGGAGCAGGATAAACATACTAGATATGTAGATATGCAATATAGACAGAAAAGGTTATGTCTAAAGTTCAGACTATTCTAACATGAGTAAGGTAGTAGGCTTAAGATTTATTTATAAAATATTTTACCAGGAAAGATACATTGAGATTTCTCTCGTTTTCAAGTATGTCCTGGGTCCACAAATCATTGAATTGTTACATTAGGGTACAATAAAATGCAAAATCAATATTAAAAGACAATATATGCAAAATTTAAAATAGAACAGGTAGGAAATATATAATCAACCATGACAGGTACATTCTGTTTTGAGGTAAGTAGAGAGGGATCTCTTAAAGGACTTTAGGTTCGGTGAAGATTTGAAATTGTGCGGGAGGTCGTTCCACAATTGTGGCGCTCTGTAGGAGAAGGAGGATCAGGCCGCTTTCTTTTTGTATCGAGGTAGACTAAATAAAGTGCTGGTACTGGATCGGAGGTTATAGGAGGGGGGAACAGCCGGAGAGAGCATTCCGCTCAGGTAGGGTGGGAGCTTCCCAGAAAAGTTCTTAAACACAAGGCTGGAAAGATGAAGGGTGCGTCTGGATTCCAGCGACAGCCAGTTTAGTTCTTTTAGCATGTCACAGTGGTGGGTCCTGTAATTACATTGTAGCACAAATCGGCAGAACGAGTTATACAATGTATTGAGTTTATTAATGTGGGATTGCGATGCAGATACATATACTACATCCCCATATCAATGATTGGCATCAGCATTTGCTGTACAATCTTTTCCTTTACTGTAGGGCTTAGGCAGGATTTGTTTCTGTACAGGGCACCTAGTTTTCGATAAAGTTTAGATGCAAGTTTTTCTATGTGGAGGCCAAAAGATAGATTGGGGTGTAACATCATATCCAAGTATTTGAAAGAGTGGACTGCGGCCAGTGTGCTATTTGAATTTGTTTTGATGGATAGGTGGGAATTGTCTAATTTGTGTAATTTAGGTACTGTTCCAAAGATCATTGTGACAGTTTTGTTAGTGTTTAGGAAGAGTTTGTTTTTTGCGATCCACATTTCTACCTCTGTAAACTGGTCTTGGAGCACAGCCTTAAGTTGCAGTAGATCGGATTTGCTCGTATAGATTACTGTGTCATCTGCGTACATGTGTACATTTGAGGATTTGCAGACATTAGGCAGATCATTTATAAATAATGTAAATAGTAGGGGGCCGAGAATGGAACCTTGGGGAACACCACACGTGACTGGGAGAGGGAGGGAGTCGCTGTCAGAAATGGACACATATTGCGAGCGATTCGATACATACGATCGAAACCAGGTTAGCGAACAATCACCAATACCTGAGTTTTTGAGTTTGTGCAGTAGAATGTTGTGGTCTACTGTGTCAAAGGCTTTTGCAAAATAAAGGAAAAGAGCTCCAGTTAGGTCTCCTTGTTTGGATGTCATTGCAAACTTTTAAGAGGGCAGTTGTAGTGGAGTGATTTTGGCTAAAGTCCGATTGATCAGGGGTCAGATAGTTTGATTGTTGGTAGTACTCACATAGTTGCGTATGGACACATTTTTCTAAGATTTTTGACAATACCGGGAGCAATGATATTGGGCGATAGTTAGAAACCAAAGTAGTGTCACCACTTTTATGGATAGACACTACTTTTGCAGTCTACCAAAGTTTGGGTATGTATCCAGACACCAAGGATTCGTTAATTAGGGTTGTGATGGGTTTAGCAATTGCTGGCGCACTGAGCTTCAACAGCATTGCTGGGATTTGATCAGGTCCAGACTGGTTTTTAATTTTTAGATTAATTAGGTGTTTTTTAACGACACTAATGGGTACAGGTCTAAAAATGAACTTGTCTATATTGGGCCTTTGCAAATTTAGTGGTGCCTGATCCACATTTGTAGTTTCAGGATTCGTGTAATTTATTAGCTTGGCAATCAGAGTAGTGGAGCATCCGACAAAATAATTGTTAAAGGCATTTGCTACATCTAAGGGAAGTTGCAGGGTTTGGTTATACACTTTGACAGTGGAGGGTTGGGAGTGGATTGGGGAAGTTTGTAATTTATTTATGACTTTCCAAAAGTTTCTAGGGTTTGATAGGTTATTGTTCAGATTTTCACAGAAATATTGGGCCTTGGCCAATTTTGTTTGTTTTGCGCCATTGTCTATATGCACAGTGATCATTCATAGAGCCAGTACGCTTGAACTTTGACCACAAAGATATAATATCATGCTTTGTCTGTAAATGAGTAGATAATCTTCAGGTGAATAGCTTTTGACAAGTTAGAGTTATAAAATAGTAATATAAAGACAGGTAATGCATCCTCAAAATAATTACATTACTAGACATATGACTCTATAAACTAAATACTAACTGACAGTGCGAATAAGGCAACGCTGTAGAAATAAAGCAAAATGGTTAAAACTATGCTCAACCATTTTAATAAGCGTCCATGTCCAGGTTCAGCCTTAACCTTTAATCATGGTCTAACAGGGATCTTTCAAATAATAAATGCTGGATGGCTCCTCCATTTCCTCCAGGCCACTCACAGAAATCTCCCACAACACGAGTGTCTTAATAGCCAACTATTCCGCTCCCTAAGCTCAGGCTGTGTGTAAGCGAGTGCCCTCCATCTTCAGTGGCAGGGCTACAGTCCTGCAGGGCTCATGAAACAGTGCCACAGGGTTGTGAATGGCCGATGGGCATAGCATCTTGACCTGTAAGGTGACCTGTGCATCCAGCTTCCACCGGGGTTTTCTATAATTGCAGGTAGAGTAAGTGATTGCTGCCTTTGTCGGGACTCAATCTTGGCCCAAAAGTCCGCACAGAGTATGTCGAAGGCTGCATTCAAATTGGATTCCCGTATAGTATGAAGGCAGTGAGAGCTTTTGTGCCTCTTGATGGTGAAAGGCTCTCTGTTGGGGACTGGGATACCCCCACCAGCCCAAATGGGAAAGGGGGGTAAAAGCCTAAAAGGTCAGAAATTCTGTCATAATTTAGACTGGGAAATCGGCCATTTCTTCCCTTCATGGTCACCCTCAGGCCTCAGCATCTAAGCCGAGAATTTATTTCAGGTTGCAGGTGGTACCATAATGCTGTAAACATGTAAACTCCCTCAAAATGATGCTTCTGCTTACAGGAGCAGGTAAGTAATCAATTAATTTGCTTCTGAGGAAAAAATATTTGTGTGTGACAAATAATATTAAAAAATATATATTTTCATAGGATGTGATTCTCCTGCCCAAAGTAAATGCTGATTTAAAAAATACAAGCAATGTTTCTATTTGGTCAGTAAGATTTTATTATAACTTACATATGTTAGTAATATAAATTTGGTTAATAATATGCCATTAGAATTTCTATTTATATCAGTAATGGGAAGCATTTTTAAACCTAAATGTCAAACATTCTGCAGAAATGAAGAAATCAGTGGCAAACCTAGTTTTTTGTTGTCCCTTGTCTCATCTCCCCTGCTTTTGTTACTCTACTGTTCACCCACTCAAAGTTCACTCTTCTCTATATTTGTTTTCCTCCTTTCCCTCTTGCATTTAAAGGGTCATTATAGGCACTCAGACCTGAGATACAGCGTGTTAAAGTTTTAATGAGTTGTGGCTATACTCCGGTCTGGCGAAGAGTTCCACCATGCAGTGGATTAGTCCCGGACTCAACAAACGTGTCCCTCTCAAGCCCCAGATATCCTCTGATACCTCCTTGCCTCCCTGACCTCTGCTCTAAATAGCAGAATGACTGAACCATGGCACAGTCCCGATCCGAGGAACAGTTCCAGAGTGGACTACCTTCTCTCCCTCCTGTTCAATCTGCCACTAAAGAGGGAGGCTGGCAACCTCTTCTCCCTGGGTTGAGATATGCCGCTGAGGAGGCCAATCTGCCACTGGGGATGGAAGCCAACTGCCTCCTCTCTCTGGAACCCGATCTGCTGCTGAAAAAAGAGGCTGACTACCTCCATTCCTTGGAGCCAAATTATACTCTTACACAATATATATCCCTGGAAAGCTTGTCACCAAGTGCTCTTACTCTCCATATAGCTCCTTGATTAGAGAATCTGCATCTGAGATACAGCGTGTTACTGGTTTATCCTCAGCACAGTCCCAATCCGCGAAACAGTTCCAGGGCATGGGCGTCCGCGGGGGAGGGGCAAGGGGGGGGCACTTGCCCCCCCCCCCCCGCATTTTTCAGCTTGTTCTGCTGATTTTCGTGTGAAATTGAAAATACAGTGCAATACCGACGCCGGCGCTGTGTATGGAGAGAGACAGGGACAGGAAGCTGCATCTATCCCTGCTTCTCTCTGCTGATTGAAACCGCAGGGGAGCAACACATGCAGGCAACAGAGACAGCCTACAGATCAGGTAAGTGAGGGATGTGGTGGGGGTGGGGGGTTTAAAATAGCCTATAGATTAGGGGAGTGAGGGATAGGGGGCAGCCTAAATATTAGGGGAGTGAGGGATAGGGGGGCAGCCTATATATTAGGGGAGTGAGGGATGGGGGGGCAGCCTATATATTAGGGGAGTGAGGGATAGGGGGGAGCCTAAATATTAGGGGAGTGAGGGATGGGGGGGCAGCCTATATATTAGGGGAGTGAGGGATGGGGGGCAGCCTATATATTAGGGGAATGAGGGATGGGGGGGCAGCCTATATATTAGGGGAATGAGGGATGGGGGGCAGCCTAAATATTAGGGGAGTGAGGGATGGGGGGGCAGCCTATATATTAGGGGAGTGAGGGATGGGGGGGCAGCCTATATATTAGGGGAGTGAGGGATGGGGAGGAGCCTATAGATTAGGCGAGTGAGGCATGGGGGGGCAGCCTATAGATTAGGCGAGTGAGGCATGGGGTGGCAGCCTAAAGATTAGGCAAGTGAGGCATGGGGTGGCAGCCTGTAAAGTGAGGCATGGGGTGGCAGCCTATAGATTAGGCAAGTGAGGCATGGGGGGCAGCCTATAGATTAGGCAAGTGAGGCATGGGGGGGGCTAAATGAAGAGTCAGCAAGGAGCAGCAAGGTGCAGGAAGGGTATGCAAGAAGCAGGGGCAGCAAGGGTCTGCAAGGAGCAGAAAGGGACAGAAGGGGCACAAAGGTAAAGGAGCAGAAAGAATCAGAAGGAGCACAAAGGTAAAGTTGAAGAAGGAGCAGAAAGGGACAGCAAGGAGCACAAAGCTAAAGTAGGAGAAGGAGCAGAAAGGGTCTACAAGGAGCAGAAAGGAATCTGAATGAGAAAGGAGCAGAAGGGCGCAAAATAAGCAGAAAGGAGCAGAAAGGTAAAGGAACAGAAGGAGCCAAATATAGAAGACAGTGTCAGAAGAAAAAGAAGACTGTCAAATTAAGGAGAAGAAAAGGAGATTGGAGCAAGGACAAATAAACTGAACCCTCCACTTTATTCTGGACACCACATCATAAGGCTTTGGTACCTGGGCCTGGCAGGGAAACTCTGGACTTTCTCATCTCCCCAGGTAAAGACAAATATCAGTGTTAATATGTTCACTTTTGTTTACCGAGTGTCAGGAAGCACAGAGTGCCGCTGGGTAGGGGTTTTGCTGATTGGCTTGAGCCGTCAGCTGGCACTCTAAGCCAATCAGTAGCTCCCCATTCATAAAAAAGTTTTAAAAAATTATGAACCGGGAACTAGCGATTGGCTTAGAGCGTCAACTGTCAACTCTAGCCAATCAGCGGCACCCATGCCTGACATCAATCTGCACTTCCTGACACTCCGTTTCAGATGCCGAATACCACTGAGGGACCTGAAACTGGAGGAAGCCTTTGGGGTTAAACCATTTGAGAGCGGTTTAACCCCTTAAAGGAAAGAGCACCCAGGAGCTTCCTGGCATCATAGCATTTTCATTTAGATGAAGTTGTTATGGTGACCAGAATGTTCCTTTAATTTGCTTAAAGGAACACTATAGTGTCAGGCATACAAACATGTATTCCTGACACCATAGTTGTGAAAACGCTATTCACCCTGGCTTTATGTGATAATTACTATGCTCCTCCCCTTCATGACACTGTCAAAAAGGGGCCAAGCATAGATGTCATTACAATTATGCCCCCCCCCCCTGGAAAAATTCCTGCGGACGCCCATGTTCCAGGGTCTCTCTCGGTCATGCGCTCAAGGTGTAAAATGAGTTCAGGTAATCCTGAGAGGTCCCTAGTCCACCTCTAAAGCACAGCAATCGTTAATCTGCCACTGTGACAATATCCCATTTTAGGGGCTCTTGGCACCAGGCCCATAGTCTGTGGGCAGGAGGCTGGCCTTCAAGTGTCTTCAAAAGGCCATGGCACAGGATTTTCCATAACTGTCCTGACTAGATTTATATACTAAGCTCTCCTCCTCCTCACATTTTTCTTAAAACAAAGCATTGTATCATCTAGTTACTGTGATTATATATATATATATATATATATATATATATATATATATATATATATATATATATATATACACACACACACACACAAACTGATCAGCCACAACATTAAAACTTCTGACAGGTAAACTGAATAATATTGATTAAATCTTTACAATGTCACCTGTCAAGGAGTGTGGTATATTAGGCAGCAAGTCAATAGTCACTTATTAAATTTCATTAGTTGAAAGCAGGAAAAATGGGTAAGTGAAAAGATCTGAGTGACTATGACAACAGCCAAATAGTGATGGCTAGACAACTAGGTCAGAGCATCTCCAAAACGGCAAGTCTTGTGGGGTATTACTGGTTTACAGTTGTTAATACTTACAAAAAGAGGAAGAACAACCGATTAACTAGAGTCAGGGTCATGGTGCCCAAGGCTGAATGATGCACATGGGGAGCAAAGGCTAGCCCATCTGGTCCAATCACAGAAAAGAGATACTGTAGCTGAAACTGTAGAAAAACGTAATGCTGGTCATGATAGAAAGGTGTCAGAACCCACAGTACATTGTAGTTTGCTGCATACGGGACTGTGTAGCCCATGATAACCCCTGTACACCGGCGACAGCGCCTTCAATGGGGGCATGAGTGTCAGAACTGGACCGTGGAGCAATGGATTGCCAGCTCTAATGAATTTCATCTTTCTTTAGATCAGGTGGATGGCCGGGTGCATGTGGGCCATTGTAATACTTTGGAATGAAAGTTCATTTGGAACTCAATTGCAGATGAATAAAAAGGTTTAATACTTTCACTTTAAGAATATTTGATTTGGGGATTTTAGGTATTTTGAATTTAACAATCTTCTGAAGCAATACAAATTGTAAATATTATTCTATAAAGCAAATGCAGTTCCTTATTAGGATGGATTAACTCAGTCCTATGAATTCAGTAGAAACATTAAAGTAAGCAGGTCCTGATTAGGATAGTTTAACACAGTCCATAGACTTCAGTAGAAACATTAAAGTGAACATTCATCAGCTGTGCAGGTTATTTCCAGTAAAGCAATTTGTATAAGGAATATATATATATATATATATATATATATATATATAAATAAACACAGGGGCAGACTTAAGTGTTCCCTAGAATACCTCCAAATAACGGAAATTATAAACTAAATAGTAATCCCAGAAAACTTGAGAACCTTGCTTGATGGCAGAAGCTGGTTATAGGTGGAAGTCCTTTCCAGAATCGTGAAGTTTGTAGTTCCCTGAAAGTAATTTTGGAATTAGAGGTAAGTGTAGTCAAAGTTCGTTCCGTGTTCTGGGGGCTTGAGAAGGCAGCAAGGTCAGTAAGTAATTTCAAAGGTTCGCTACACAGCTAGCGAGAGAAGAAGCTCAGACGGCACTTGGCAATAATGTGGAAACAAATTGATTGAGCAATTTCCCATTGCCCGTGGCTTCCTTTTATCATAGAAGCGCCTGACATCAGATCGGCAAAAACCCAGAAGTCATGCCGATCGGAAAATAATTGTTAGTGGAAAATTATGACAGCCATGTGTTATGCTCTGGACAATGTTCTGCTGGGAAACCTTGGGTCCTGGCATTCATGTGGATGTTACTTTGACACGTACCATCTACGTAGATATTGTACCAGACCACGTATGCAGAGGTGTTCCCTGATGGCAGTGGCCTCTTTCAACAGGATAATGCACCTGACCACATGGCAACATTTGGTCAGGAATGGTTTGAGGAACATGGAAAAGAGTTTTAGGCATTGCCAAGGCCTCCAAATTCCCCAGATCTCAATCCGTTGAACATTTGTGTAATGTGATAGAACAACAAATCCGATCGAAAAGCCCTATCTTGAAACTTGCTCCTAATATCTTGGTGCCAAATACCACATTCAGAGGTTTTGTGGAGTCCATGCCTCAACGCAGTAAGTAAAATAATCAACTAGATGATACACAGCTTTGCTTTAACCAGTAAGAAAATACCTTATACATTAGTTACAGTACTTACAATTAAAATAAATAATTATTATTTTATTCCGGGATACCACATGCAAGCTTTTTGTTTTCTTTGTCACTTGCTCCATCCCATTTTTTCCCACCCATAGAAGAAAACTAAGACCTGAAGAGGAAAAAAATTCAGTTTTTCAGAAACACCTTACTGAAACCCACTGCTGATTTTAAGACATGCATTTTTACTTGTCTTAAAATCAGAAACTGTGTCAGATCCTAGCTCTTCAATACCTGTATGCTGCAAACTGCTCCTTGGCTGCTCAGAGTAGACTGGTCCAGGCTCTCTCTCCTCACGCTGCAGCTCTCTGTGTACTGGGAGGAAATGCTGTGATTTTACTTCCTCCTAACCCTGCCAACCTGGAGTAAAAAGGGACCAGCAGGGCTTCCACCTTAGGGTCAGCTTTACAGGAGATGTCCAGCATGATCCAGTTGAAGAGATATTCTGTTTCACCAACTAGACCTCAGATGACCCACCAAGTGGAGCGCACCCCTTAGAAGTGCCTGTACGCCCCTGTTGGTAGCCCTGACTACAACTGCAAAATATACCTGAATAAACCAGGTTTGATTTGAGTTTCAGAATTAATGTTGACACTGAGATACACCCATGCCACAGTGTAACCATCACCGATCTTTATCATATGATATATTTGAGTCTATAATTTAATAGAGCCGTGTGTGTTGCCAGTTTCATGACCACAGATTCTTTATCAACGCTCATGCAATTTATTTGCTATATCAGTTTAATGTTCTGTTTCAGTTCAAATAACAAATATGTAGAAGGGACCTGAAAATGTACCAACAGAACCAGCAATTTGAATTGTTAATGTAAAAAAAAAAAAAAAACAACAACTTGTAAAAGTGCGCTTTCACATTTATTATTCAGTATTCCTGTGTGGATTAGCTGCTCAAAGTAATCTGCAGTCAATAACTTAATAAGCTGCATGCTTTTAATAACGCACCTGTTTACTGGAATTGAACAGAATACGACATAAATCACATGAGGTAACAGCAAATAAAATGTTATTGGGCAGAAAAGATAATTAAGAGCATAAAAAATACAATTGAATAGAGGAAGAATTGAAAAAGGAGGGAGAGGGTAAAGTTATATAATATACAATAAATATACTTGGATGCTTTTAACAACAGTTATCCTTAGTGGAAACTAACCAAAGCCAAAAAATAAAACAGAGCAGAGGGTGCAAAAATGCCATATAGATAAAATAAATAAATACATAACTAGTAATTAAAATATAAAGATCCACTGAGGAAGTGGTGGACCTGAAAAAGTCATTTGGATGATAATTGTAGGCTTTTATTTGCTGGAGTCCTCCACTGTTGCTGTGTCACTGCGTGGGGGGGGGGGGGGGGGGGCAGGCCTTTCTTTTACCAGCTCTTCAAGCTACTTATGTGAATGCACACTGATTGACCACACCTCCCCTCCCCCCCCCCCCCCCCCAAAAAATGGGGCTTGTTTGAATTCTGCACTGTTCAGCAGGCTTTGCACATACCTATTGTCCTTTATATTGAGTTGCCATCTGGGCAGCAGAACCATCTGCTCATGAGTAGATACATGCTATTGGCCTCTCTAATCAGGGGCCATCATGGGTTAAAGGGACACTCCAGGCACCCAGACCACTTCTGCTCATTGGAGTGGTCTGGGTGCCAACTCCCACTACCCTTAACCCTGCAAGTGTAATTATTGCAGTTTTTCATAAACTGCAATAATTACATTGCAGGGTTAACTCCACCTCTAGTGGCTGTCTACTAGACAGCCACTAGAGGTCACTTCCTAGTTTCTAGCACAGGTTTCCTGTGCTAGAGCGTCACTGGACGTCCTCACGCTGTGTGAGGACCTCCAGCGTCGCTCAAAACCCCATAGGAAAGCATTGAAATGATTTTTCAATGCTTTCCTATGGGGAGACGTAATGCGCATGCGCATGCGCATTAGGTCTCCTTGGCCGTGGGCGAGATTAGTCTCGCCCACCGGCCGACGTAATCACAAGGAGGAGCGTCGCGGAGGCGGAGACAGCGGCGAGGGACATCGCCGCTGTCCCAGGTAAGTCACTGAAGGGGTTTTCACCCCTTCAGTAACCGGGGATTGGGAGGGAGAAGGACCCTCCAGTGCCAGAAAAATGGATCGTAATCCCAGGAGGTGGGATTACAGTGCCCACAGGAGAGAGAAGCAACACACACAGAGAGAGAGAGAAACTCCTGGACTCTTCAAAATGCAAGTGGATAGTCCTAGTGACTACCTGAGGGCTGATTAAACAAGGGATTTTACTCAAATATAGAATAAACAAATATAAAGCCAGGGAAGCCAATGGGTGACAAAGGATAAGGACTTTTCTGATACACAGGACTGCTGTCCAATACTGCATTACTATTAAAGTGCTCTTAGTAAAAGCTTGTTTACTACCAACCTTCTCATTATCACTTGGAGGAAGTGCGCTCTATGAATTGTTCTTCTCTGATCATACAATCCCCTGCCTAGTCCTGCTTGCTACAATTCTCCAAATTTCTTTGTATTTTGTGATGCTGGTTAAACTGTCTACTGCCTGGTGTTACATAAAAAACTCAAAAATGACTTTACAGGAGAACTGCAATATTTGTTTGTATTTTTCTTCACCAAGTGTGAGGCTAGTTGTCAAAAGGTACAGAAATTATCCCCAAAAAACATTGTGCTATATATTTTAGAAGTCATTTTGCATCTTTTTACTGGACAGTCATAAATATAGAAAAGATAACCAACCCTTTTCAACTTAAAGGGATATTACCAACGCTTTTCAACTTAAAGGGATATTATAGGCACCAAAACAACTTTAGCTTAATAAATCAGTTTTGGTTTATAGTTCATGTCCTTACAGTCTTACTGCTCAATTCTCTGCCATTTAGAAGTTAAATCACATTGTTTATACAGCCCTAGTCACACCTCCATGCATGTGACTTTTTTCCTAAACACTTCCTGTAAAAAGTCATCTAATATTTATATTTCCTTTATTGCACATTTTGTTTAATTTAGGTTTTCTTATCTCCTGCTCTGTTAATAACGTGCTAGACCTTATTGGAGCCTACTGTGTGTGATTCAAGTTAAATTTGAAGAGCTGGGGGGGCAGAGCCTGGCATCCAAGCAGAGCGGTTGTGCTGAGCCTCAGCTCCCGCTACACTATGCACTATTCGGGGGTGATCCCCACAAAAAATGACACAGCCACACACAGGAGAGGACCCAGCATGAAAGGTACACCCGGGGGTATCAGTCGATACCAAAATCAAGTCTACAACCCCCCGGGGATCCGACAAAATGCCTTGAGGCCTACCGGAGAGAGACGGCCGCTCCCCAGGCTGACTGACCTGGATATGGACCCCTCGAGAAGATCGCCTCCTACCCCCCCCCCCCCCTCTGGACCGATGGGGGACATCTCGGTCCACGCCAAGTGACGGGAATGGCAATTTAGGGCCAAGTAACCAAATAGAGGAACCGCACCATCGGGGCAGCCGAGCATGTGGCGCACCCAAAATGGCGGCACCAAGCACATCAGAGGAGCCGACACGTTCACCTGAGATGGAAGCTCTCAGCGATATTCAGCAGCATATAGACGCGGCTTTTACCCGATTCTGGCATAGATTAAGAGAAAGGATGCAAACACCGATAACAAGCCAGCAATCCCTGCCAGTTAAGAGCGGACTGTATCAGGCCCACAGGGTGAGGAGCAAGGAATCACCCCAACAGAAGCCGGACCGCAAGACTGGAGCGGGGAACGGAGAGAAGCAGCGCCCCGCTCCGGGGCACAGCACCTACCCCCAGGTTAATAACGCAAGCACGCAGCCTGCCCGGGCGAGGGGTCGGGAGGATACTGCCTCCACGGAACGGACGGGCTTCCCGGCTGCGACCATGCAAGCGGAACAATACTACTTGTAATGGCGCCGCAAGCGGAACAATACTACTACCTGGAATGGCGCCGAAAAACCGTGACCCGGCCCTACGTTCCGCTGGCAGGGCAGAACATGGGACTTACTGATTCCCGGTCCAGCAGCACAGAGCGACGGCTCTCAGCACCGGCTTGGGAACGGGGTACACTCTCGCCTCACTACCACCCAGCAGAAAGACTCGGAGCCCTCAGAGGTTCGAGCCTCAACACACACTCAATAGCCGTCAATGAAAGAGACTGCATAATGTGGCCCACTAGAGGCATTGGTTGACCATCAGGTCCAGTGAGTCTGATGCTCCCCAACTGTTGCCGGACCCTCCACCACCGCTGACCACCTTAACCGCTCCCTGGGAAACGTATCAGACCCGCAGTTCAGAGACTCAGGCTACTATGGACGAAAACTGTACTGTTTGATCTAGCTGAGTCTAACTGACCTATGCCTGGCAGGTCCTATTCACCGCAATACAGCGACTTACCTAGACTGACTTTCTTTTTCTTATGTTTGCTTATATACGCTAGCCCTTGGGTAGGCATGGTTGCCAGAAGGCATGCCCACAAGCAGCAACTGCACCCTGGACACCATATGCCCCACTTGGCGATTACTATATATATATATATATATGGTTTGTTTGTCTTTTGCCTGTATATACATGTTGCTGGTTGGCAATCTTGGTTCCGACGTATGCCCACCATAAAAGAATCAGCATTACGTACCTTTATAGGCTGCCCGACTGGGTAGGCAAAGCTATGCTGGCCGCCTACGTGAACCTGCTTCAATGGATGCATGCACCAGTAAATACCTGATCAGGCTACCAGCATGCTTGTAAAAACGTAATTTCATGATAAGAAATGTCTCACTTTTACTTGCGTGTATGCCCAGTGGTCTCACAGCTCACCGGTGTAAAGTTGTTATTTAGCTTGTTCCTCGCACTACATAGAATCAGATATGCCTCAATAAATTAAAACTTGCCTATTAATCTTGTTGCCATGCTAACACATACCAAGCGAGGTCATTATCGTTACTAGTCTTATGCCTGCATCTACTTTAACTCCTGTGTTGCTTTAAATTGTGAGCTTACTGTCTACCCATGCGTTACCAAATGTCTGACTTTAATAATTTAGCGAGTTACTAACCGGATCTTATGATCCATAGCTTGTATTTTCAAACTAAAGTTTACCAATAAAAAAAAAAAAAAAAAATTTGAAGAGCTAGAGATAAAAAGTTTTTAAAAAGTTTACATCTAAAAGAATATGAAGCCATTTTTTTCATGCAGGCTGTGTAAGTCACAGCCGGGGAAGGTGTGGCTAGGGTTTCTGCATAAACAGAAACTTTAGTGGTTTAACCCCTTAACGCCGTTACGGCGTTCTATGCCATCGCGGCTTTAAAGGGCTTTAAAGCCGTTGCGGCGGCATAGAACGCCGTAACGGCTGAAGCCCCCAGGAGGTAAGCTATACTTACCTCCGCCGCGATCCTCTTCTGGGGGGCTGCCTGAGATCCCAGGCAGCCCCCCTCCGGCAAATGAGGCCCCCGGGGGCCATGTGATCGCTCTCAAAGAGCAATCACATGGCCCCCTATAGCTGGCTATGGATCTGCCAGCAGGGGGGGGTGTCTAAAATATTAGACAGTCCCCCTACTGGTGGGAAAGTATTAAAAAAAATTAAATACACATGTTAAAATAAAATAAAAGTATTTATAAATATATATTATATATATATATATATACACGTATAATTACAATAATAAATAAAATAAATAAATAAAATATTGAAACAAAATTTAAAATAAATTATATATTCATATGTAATTTCATTCTAACTGTATTTTGTTATTAATATATATATATATATATATATATATATATATATATATTGGAAACAGAATACACTTAGAATGACATTCTATATATATCTCTCTATATATAAAATACAAATAACCGCACATTATATATATATATATATATATAGATAAATACATATAATTACATAAAAGATTACATTAGTATACACGTAGAATTTAAATACCTATAAATGCATATATATTAAAATTCTAAGTGTATATTTAAGTAATTTTGTAACATAATTATGTCATTTGATTAATTAAAATGTGATTGACATGCCTGACAACACAGGGAGAAAGTGCAGAGAATTTAATTCGCAAGCACTATATTTGACCCTGTAACTCTCCAAGACACCATAAAACCTGTACATAGGGGGTACTGTTTTACTCGGGAGCCTTCGCTGAACTCAAATATTAGTGTTTAAAACTGGTAAATTGTATTACAATGATGATATTTTAAGTAAAAGTGACGTTTTTTTGCATTTTTTACAAACAAATGGCACTTTTATGGACTATATTATTGTTGTAATATGTTTTACTGTTTTAAAACACTAATATTTGTGTTTAGTGAAATCTCCCGAGAATAACAGTACCCCCCCATGTACAGGTTTTATGGTGTTTTGGAAAGTTAGGGAGTCACATATAAGGCTTGCATTTCATTTTTTTTACATTGAAATTTGCCAGATTAGTTATGTTGCCTTTGAGACCGTATGGTAGCACAGGAATAAGAATTACCCCCATGATGGCATACCATTTGCAAAAGTAGACAACCCAAGGTATTGCAAATGGGGTATGTCCAGTCATTTTTAGTAGCCACAAACACTGGCCAAATATTAGTTTTTTGCTTTTTTCACACAAAAACAAATATGAACGCTAACTTTGGCCAGTGTTTGTGACTAAGTGGCTACTAAAAAAGACTAAACATACCCCACGTTCAATACCTTGGGTTGTCTACTTTTTCAAATGGTATGCCATTATGGGGGTAATTCTCATTCCTGGGCTACCACACCGTCTCAAAGGTAACATTACTAATCTGGCAAATTTCAATTTGAAAATGGAACGTTCTATATTTGACCCTGTAACTTTCCAAAACACCATAAAACCTGTTAATGGAGGGTACTGTTGTACTCGCGAGACATCGCTGATTACAAATATGTGCATTTTGTTGCAGTAAAACCTAACAGTATTATGACATTTACAGCTAAAATGTGAGGCGGAACTACAAATTAAAAAAAATAAAATTTCTCACAGTTTTTTAAAATTGTATTCATAATAAATTGTTTCATATATAAATATTTTATATGAAATGAAAGCCCTGTTTCTCCTGAACAAAATGATATATAATAAGTGTGGGTGCATTTAATATGAAAGAGGTGAATTACGGTTGAACAGACATATAGCGCAAATTCCAGTTTTTGTTTACGTTTTGTTTTGATCAGAACGTGCACTATTGACTCCGTCCTGAAGGTGTTAATTCCTCAATTTCATAGAATTGAGCAGTGAGGCTTCAGAGGCATGATCTATACACTAAAGCTGCTTCATTAAGCTAAAGTAGTTTTGGTGACTAGTGGAGCAGCACTCTATTTCCCCCCCTTTCTCCACAATCTAAAATTCCAACCCAGCCAAAAGATATACTGAGATAATGTAAGGACTATTTAATCTCAGTATTTTTCCTCCACTTAACACTTCTTGACCCTGAGCAGAGCTACCGCCATCAAGAATTGTCAATACCCCAGCAATCACTAATTGAAGCTGCAAGGAATTGGCCCTATCTATGGAGGATCACATGGTCTTGCAGGATCTGCCGTAGACCTCAATGCTGTCATGCATGTGTGAGAGTACATCAGTGACGTGGGCTCCTGATGCTGAAGTGTCAGGAGCAGAAGTGGGGCGGTTGTAACATTATGGTAGAGACCACAAGGGACAGGTTCAGGTAAGTAAAACTCACTTTTGCCTATCCCCCAATTACTGGTCAATTCCCCAACTGCGATGTCACCATCAAGGATTTTTGCAGATAAAGGTGACAGTTCCACTTTAAATTGTATAATGTTTTGTCTTTTTGTCTTGAATGTTAGGGCCCTAGAGCCCTGAATCTTCTGGTCTGAGGTCTGTTCTGTCCCTATCCTCCAGAGGCAGCCATAGTGTTAGGTCAAGCAGGCAAATGTACACTGTACACTGTACATGTACACTGAGGCCTCACACTGTTTTAAGGGCAGACTAATATAGTTCAAGTTACACCTTATCTCCACCACTGGTCTTAACTTCTTAACTACAAAGAGATTTGAAAAAAAAAAATCAAAATATTTTCCTGGCACAATTTAATAAGACAAAAAAAAGTCAAAAAGAAGAAACAAAATAATGACGTTAAAATCAGAAAAGAAGAGCTAGAGCCAGTCTGCCATATTGAGTAATTGCATTTGTGATGAACTTCTCTGAATCTATTGAATATGTGAAGTAGTCTGGCCTTCAAGGAAGTCACGGATCTATATATCAGTTGGTAACATTCAGAGGCTAACCTTGGAGGTTTTTAAAATGATTCAAGCAGAAGTTTAGCACCTAAAGAAGACCTTTCTCTGTGGCCTACTTTATCCTGCTAAACTACAGGGCGGCTGTTACCCAGTAGCCAGTACAACTGATTGCACAGCATGAAGGAACATTCTGGTCCCCTTACTATCCAATCTGTCAAGTTATCCATATGCTTATTTTTAGTTTATTTCATAGTCTGGCAGAGATAAAACTGCCTTCAAGATTGCGACTACACTAGTGGCTTTGTAGTGGTGGGGATTTCCTGCACATGGAACTCATGTATCTCAAAGTGTGCAGAACCATTTTACAAATTTTCTTTATGAACTTAGGCCTCAATTGAATTATTTTAAATCACAAACTTTTAGAAGAGTTGGAGACTCCTATCGATAAATCATTTGAAAAAAATATTAACAGATTGTGATCATTTGAAAAGCTTATCCAAAGGAATTAAATTGAGGCCCAAGATGGAGATAGATAAATAAGATAATAAGCCCTACATCCAGCTATCAATGTAAAGCACTCCTCAACAATAATATGCTCCTCGGCCGCACACCATCAAGGTAAAGGCTCATGTCCCCTCTGTGTCTCATTCATACCACTTGCTAAGAAAATTAGGAAAAATAAGGCTGCAGGAGAATAGTGGTTGCATAAAAGTTTTAAATGAAATCAAAACTCAAGGGATCTCTCCAGTACTGGAATCAATGGGTGACTATGGACGCTCCAGACCATGGTAGACCAGACTATGTTCTCATTTCTGCTGCCTGACAAGTAGAGGGCTGGAGGGATTTATCAAGATTGAAATAGGCTGAACAGTGGATATTTAGTATATGCATTAAAAAAAACATGCTGGTTATTGTCTTTATATTATTTAGATCCTCTTCATTTTTCCTTCATCTTGTTTTTTCCTTGCATTTCAAGATATGCTACCTGCAGTTCAGATTTATATTGACATATTGGATTCTATGCAGTTATCTTTTTTCATGTATCATATCTACAATCTATATCAGGCAAGGTGAGTGGCTATGTACACTATCAAGTACTATTTTACCCTGTCTACTTCTTTGCAACTATAATTGATATCTTTATATATCTTTATATAGTAAAAAAAAAAAAAAATTAAACACAAAAACTTCTAATTTGCTTCATTTTATTGGGGCGAATCTTTATTGATCTGTAATTCACTACTCATTTTTTATCTTAATGTGCTTTGTTATTTGATGTGTCATGTGGTAAAAAAATAAGGACCATTATAAGGTTATATTCTCAGCTTTTGGAGAGAAAAAAACAGGTCGCAAGAGTATTCTGAGAACGGACAGCAGCTGAAATAGCCTGCCCTTCGGTGGGTCCCCGCTCAGAACTCAAGCTGATTTTAGCTCATCTTGTGCCATTACAGAGAGAACATATCTGAAGCATATCAGACTGGTCCCACCCATACGGGCAGTCCAGATCCGAAATGCCAGCAAGTTCTCTCTGCACGAGAGATACAGCAACCCCAGACGATCGTTTCAGTCTTGTTAGGCATCATCAGTGAGGCATAGCTGATATCTCTCTAGGCACCGTGAGCAAGGGGTCCACGTCTGGATTACCCTTTAAACTTATGGAGAGAAAAAAAACAGGTCGCAAGAGTATTCTGAGAACGGACAGCAGCTGAAATAGCCTGCCCTTCGGTGGGTCCCCGCTCAGAACTCAAGCTGATTTTAGCTCATCTTGGGCCATTACAGAGAGAACATATCTGAAGCATATCAGACTGGTCCCACCCATACGGGCAGTCCAGATCCGAAATGCCAGCAAGTTCTCTCTGCACGAGAGATACAGCAACCCCAGACGATCGTTTCAGCCTTGTTAGGCATCATCAGTGAGGCATAGCTGATATCTCTCTAGGCACCGTGAGCAAGGGGTCCACGTCTGGATTACCCTTTAAACTTATGGAGAGAAAAAAACAGGTCGCAAGAGTAATGGCACAAGATGAGCAAAAAACAGCTTGAGAACTGAGCGGGGACCAACCGAAGGGCAGGCTATTTCAGCTGCTGCCCGTTCTCAGTATTCTCTTGCGACCCATTTTTTACTCTCCATATATTCTCAGCTTTGTAGTCCCCATTCTGAATTGATTCCTTATCCTGGTACTAGATCTTTAACACTCAACTTCTTTATTAATTTCCAATCTACACCTCTCCTTCACACCACTTTTTCACTTCACAAGTTTAACTAGACACTGATATTGTACCACTCATCCTCTCCTCCCTCCCTAATTACAGTTGTGTTCTTCTATCTTAGTTCTTCCAAGCATGTAAGATAATTTGGGCAGGGTCCTCTTCCCCTTTTATATCTGTTAACATTATTTTGTCTGTCACATACTTTCTCTTATAGAACACCAGTACTGTGAAATATGTTAATGATAATCATCATATTGATTTGTACACAACATAAAAAAGGTCAAATGTATGCTTGTACGATTTCCATTGTTTTCTTGGCATGTTGGTGTGATTATTTTATCAGTGAAATTGTGTGCTTTATAATGTCATTATCTTAACTGATTTTCTGCATAGCATTCATAAAAGATTTGATGGTATTCTATGATGTGGATCTATATCTAAAATCATTAGACGTGTTAGAAATCGATTGATTTTAGGTTCGGATGAAATTTATTGACCCGTCTATTCGGTATGGCAAAATTCAATAAAAGTTTTTGTTTTGTTACCAAATTTCAGTTGAAATTCTGGAGAGTGTAAAAAATAATAGAGGCTGGATTAAAGGTAGAAATAGGAACCCCTTGGGAAGACCTAGATTAAATATGGAATAGAAAGGTGGTGATATGTAAACTTTTGCCTGGATTTAAAGCACCACTAGAGTAGGATGTAATTTGACAGAATAGCAGCAGTATATTTTCTAATAAAGCGGTCTGTCTACCTGACAGAGTCCACATTCTCCAAATCAAAGCCTGTAGTGTCTCATACATGAGCATTTCTTTCCCCTCCTCCCTCTCTCCAGGGTGCAATCTATAAAGCTTTTTGAGACATACTGTTAATTACGTAACAGCTTTTGAACTCTTTGTGCTACACAACAATTGAATGAATCCAGCTCCCATCCCCCACAACAAATAGTTGAGCATGTAGAATTACCCAGGTAATAATAACATGTATTAGCATTGTGACCAGCAGGTACCCTATAGCTAAGAGGCCGTTGGGTGTCACACATTTTTATTATTATTATTATTATATTTATATAGAGCCAACAAATTCCGTAACGCTTTACAATGGGTGGACTAACAAACATGTAATTGTAACCAGACAAATGGACGCACAGAAACAGAGGGGTTGAGGGCCCTGCTCAAAGAGCTTACATGTTAGAGGGAGTGGGGTAAAGTGACACAAATGTAAGGGAAGTATTAGGGAAGTAGATTGGTAGAATAGTTTTCAATGAAGACTTAGTGTGGTGTGTTTTTTTGGAGCCATTAACAGTTTAATTTATATTCTTTTGTGATCATATTTTAGGGGTCTTTATGGGCAACTGAAATCCAAGTGGCCCTTCACTGCTTCTGGTAATTCAATGTAATTCTAGTACTAAAATAGACCCATTAACCATTTGTAATCCAATTTTTTTGTCCCAAAACAGGGAAAGTTCCTAAGTAACTGGTAAAAGTCTATTGTAATAAAATCAGTGTTAGGGGCCACGCACAAACTCTTAATTATTTAGGTAGGTTATAGCAGATATGAAAGAGCAATGAAGGATACTCAGACAAATTCTACTGAGAGATTCATGACAATCCTTCGACAATACACAATAAAATTGTGAAAGCGCATAAAAAAGTAAAGTAGTGAGTGCTCTCACTACTTTACTTTTTTATGCACTTTATTCTGTGTGGTTGAGTGATTCACACTTAATGATAGTAGCACCAATTTTACAATTTTTCCCATACTCTCAATATTTTATAAAATTGTGAAAGCGCTCACAATATGTGAAAATGCCCCTTCTTAATGGACTAAAAGTAGAAATCAGAAACATAAACCAAAAATAACCACACAGTATGTCTACATATAATAAACATTCTATTGGATGTAAAATGTCAGTACACTCCCATTTTATAGAGCCATAAATTGGCTCATTAATAAGGCATGAATCAAAGTACTCTATTATTTAGATGGACATTTTACATACACACTAGTTCGTACTTTTAATAACCTCAAAACATAGTTATATAAGTTGAAAAGAGACATGTGTCCATCAAGTTCAACCTTCCTCACATAGTTTTTTTTGCTGTTGATCCAAAAGAAGGCCAAAAAAAAACAGCTTGAAGCACTACCAATTTTGTAACAAACTAGGAAAAATGCTGGAAAAGTCCCAGAATGACAGTCAGATTCATCCTTGGATCAAGAAGCTATTACCCTATAGTTGAAAAATTATATCATTGAATATTATGTTTTTGCTAGTATGCATCTAGTTGCTATTTAAACATCTGTACAGACTCTGATAAAACCACTGATTCAGGCAAAGAATTCCAAATCCTTATTGTTCTTACGGTAAAAAAAAAACACTTTGCTTTGCCTTAGACTTAATCTTTTGTCTTGCAGTCTAAACGCATGACCTTGTGTCCTCTGTATAGTGCTGTTTGTAAATAGATTTCCAGACAATGGTTTGTATTGTCCACGGATATATTTATTTAATGTTATCATATTCCCTCTGAGGCAACATTTTTCTAAACTAAAGAGGTTTACATTTGTTAATCTTTCTGCATACAAACAAAGATACAGTAACTAGAGATAGAATATATTACATTTATTAAAGGAAACATATTAGCTAACATGGTAGCATTTCCAAAGTATTTCATCAGTAAAATCATCAAGAATGCAATAAAATAACAACACGTTTCAATAAACCTTGCCTTCATCAGGTATGTAAAAAAAAAAAAAATGTAATTTTCACTCATGTCTCCTCCATAAATCTGCTTACACACTATATCAAAGCAGCTTGTTCATGAATGCTACCCATAGGCATGGTATTGTGGCCCTCTCACAACCAGAAATAGAATGTATTGATATCTGTGCAAACCTCAAAGCCACTACAATAAGCTACTAAGGAGATGAACATGTCCTCTCTGCTTGGGGCTGCTGTCCTTCAGATCAACCACTGTTGTAGGTTATATGCAACATTCAAGCATACATTTTCTATGGCTATGTTTCAGTCTGAGAATATTATCAATTTTATTATATCATAACACAAAATATTTGGCTGTATTGACAATTTTACATTTACTATCAATATCGAAACCTTAAGAATCCAGTTAATTTTATAGATACTATAGAAAAAAACTCAAGCTAAATGACCTTCATATGCATAGATTATGGGCAGTTATTTCAGCATATCTGTATATTTAAATGTTATTATTAAGTCACCCAAGGGTTTATGGGAAGTATAGTATAATGATATAGATTATATATTACTTACAGTAATCATACTCAATTATCACATTTGACAACACGGTACGTAGGGTCATATTTACTTACAAGTAAATTATGTTTGGTGGAGAGGTTGAGATAAAGGTCATATGTCTACCTGTAAATATAATATAAATTAAGTTTGTTAGTTAATCTGATTAGTTTTAGTGCTTTTGAAAGACAAAGGCAGATGTCTCTGGTAACAACCACTTGTTAATCTTCACTGATGTTTTTTTTTTTTTTTTATCATCTGATATACCGGACATGTCGCAAGTAGAACTGTTTATTTAGCAGTTAGCATGTAACTATCTTGTTTAAGAGAAAACTCTTAGATCTTATAACAAGAACATTGAACAGGCAGAATATAAACATTCCGCTTAACAGGTATACATGAAAGAGACAATGGAGGAAATTTATCAAAGTGTTCTGAAATTTTTTTATTTTATTTTGCATATTTAATCTGTTCGTATTTACTAAATCATTGTAAAAATGGTTCAAAAAATATTGAAGCATGACAGAGCAGAGATGGTACAGGGGGAGAAAGAAGCAAGGGGCTGGGGAGAAGAGACACACAGAGGGGTTGGTAAGGGAAGAAAGAGACACAAAAAAGGAGTGGGGGAGAAAGAGATACACAGAGAGACTGGGGACAATGACAAAGAGACTCATAAGGGCTTGGAACACAAAGAGACACATAATATTGGGTGGTCGGTGGGTGTTCCAGATTCTGTAACTCTGAATCTCTATGCGACTGAATCATGAAACAAACAAAACAGAGAATGGACAGATTTTGCTTGTTTCATGACTTAGAGATCCATCTGTGGAGCCACAAATAAAGATGATTCAAAGTTAGGGGCGGGGGTGTATTTACCCCGAGGCAAACAAGGTATTTACCCCGAGGCATTTGCCTTGGGCGGCACTTTCTGGGGGGCCGCAAAAAAGCCGCCCCCCCAATCGCCCGGGCAAATACCTTGCCAGCCTGTTGTCCTGGGGGGCCCAGGAGCTGGCCGGGTGGCCACCTCAGGGCCCCCCAGGCTGGCAGTGGCGGCACTTTCCGGGCAGGCGGCAAGGGATGCCGGAGCCGGAATATGACGTCATTCCGGCTCCGGCTTCACTACGCGGTGCGCAAGGGAGCGGAACAAGAGGATTAGTGCTCCCTCGCCGCCTCCAGTCACCGGCCAGCAGCCCCACTGGACCCCGGGGATAATCCACCCCAGCATTCCCAAAGGTAAGGAGGCTGGGGGGATGGAATTTTAAAAAAAAAATGTGAGTGTGTTAATGTGTGTGTGTGTGTCTGTTAGGCAGTGTGTTACTTTGTGTGTGTCTGTTAGTGAGGGTGTATGTATGTCTGTTAGTGAATGTGTGTGTCTGCTAGTGACTGTGTCTGTTAGTGAGTGTGTATGTCTGTCAGCTAGTGTATGTGTGTCTGTCAGTGAATGTGTGTGTCTGACACTGAGTGTATATGTGTCTGTCAGTGAGTGTGTATGTGTATTTAGAAGGCGGGGCGGTGGGGCTCCTGAGGTTTGTCATGCCTAGGGCAGCACAAAACCAGTATACACCACTGGTTAGGGGCAGTCATTAAATAAAATATATAAATTAATAAACCAGGGATCAGCCAGTTAATTCAAATATGCAACCAAACCAAACATTCAAAAGTAGCTGAATGCTCAAAATTCAAATGTTGACCAAATGTGAACAAAATGTGAATGGTAAAATATTCTATTTGGTCAGATTTCAGTTATATCTAGCTTCAGTAAATATGACAGTTGCCTTATAGTGATGTACCGAACTGTTCGCCGGCGAATAGTTCCCGGCAAACATAGCATGTTCGCGTTCGCCACCGCGGGCGAACACATGCGGTGTTCGGTCCGCCCCCTATTCGTCATCATTGAGTAAACTTTGACCCTGTACCTCACAGTCAGCAGACACATTACAGCCAATCAGCAGCACACCCTCTAGCAGACCCTCCCACCTACTGGACAGCATCCATTTTAGATTAATTCGGAAGCTGCAACAATTTTTTTTTTTAGTGCATATAAATGTTACAAGCAGATACTCCCCCAGACACTCTGTATTACTGCAGATACTCCCTCCAGACACCCTGTGTTACTGCAGATACTCCTCCCAGACACCCAGTGTTACTGCAGATACTCCCCCCAGACACCCTGTGTTACTGCAGATACTCCCCCCAGACACCCTGTGTTACTGCAGATACTCCCCCCAGACACTGACACAGAGCAGAATAGGGACTGTTCCCCCTACATAGGGTCACTTGGCAGATATGGATTGACACCTATCCTAAGGATCCCTGATAAACACTGACACGGAGCCCTCCATGGGTGAAGATGGATTAATTTTTTTTTGCGCTCTGGTTTTTTATTTTATTTTTAAGTTCGACGGGTATGATCGCTTTTTATTTGGCCTTTTTTGGGGCTGAAAAATGAAGATTTTTGAAAAAAGAAGAGGTTGAATAGTAAGTTGAATTTTACTTTACAGGGTAGTAATTTTATTCCCCCCTCACTATTTTTTAGGGTGAGGGGGGTAGGTAGGGGCTTTTTTATTTGGTTGTGTGACTAGGGGCTTGGGGACCCCTAGTCACCTTTGATGGGGGAGGGGGGGGGGATTTTCATTTAGGGCCCCCATCCACCGCTCTACACACACTCTACAGACACTGCATACACACACCCTACACACACCCTACACACCCTATGCACACAGCATACACTATGCACACAGCATACACTATGCACACAGCATACACACACTACACACCATACACTATGCACACAGCATACACACACTACACACCATACACTATGCACACAGCATACACACACTACACACAATATACACACACACACATTTAAAAAAAATGCAGCTGTATTTTACATTTCAAAGTTGGGGAGGGGGGTGCCAAATAAAGGATCCGCCCCGGGTGCCAAATGCTCCAGGTACGCCCCTATATAGAGAGGAGCCATGTTACCACTGTATATAGAGAGGAGCCATGTTACCACTGTATATAGAGAGGAGCCATGTTACTCTGTATATAGAGAGGAGACATGTTTACACTGTATATAGAGAGGAGCCATGTTTACACTGTATATAGAGGGAGCCATGTTATTCTGTATATAGCCGGAGCCATGTTTACACTGTACATAGAGGGAGCCATGTTTACACTGTACATAGAGGGAACCATGTTCCTCTGTATATAGAGGGAGCCATATTTACACGGTATATAGAGGGAGCCATGTTTACACGGTATATAGAGGGAAGTCATGTTACTCTGTATATAGAGGGAGCCATGTTATTCTGTATATAGAGGGAGCCATGTTACTCTGTATATAGAGGGAGCCATGTTTACACGGTATATAGAGGGAGCCATGTTACTCTGTCTATAGAGGGAGCCATGTTTACACGGTATATAGAGGGAAGCCATGTTACTCTGTATTTAGAGGGAAGCCATGTTACTCTGTATATAGAGGGAGCCATGTTACTCTGTATATAGAGGGAGCCATGTTTACACGGTATATAGAGGGAAGCCATGTTACTCTGTATATAGAGGGGAGCCATGTTACACTGTATATAGAGGGGAGCCATGTTACACTGTATATAGAGGGAGCCATGTTACTCTGTATATAGAGGGAGCCATGTTTACACTGTATATAGAGGGGAGCCATGTTTACACGGTATATAGAGGGAGCCATGTTTACACGGTATATAGAGGGGAGCCATGTTTACACGGTATATAGAGGGAGCCATGTTTACACTGTATATAGAGGGGAGCCATGTTTACACGGTATATAGAGGGAGCCATGTTTACTCTGTATATAGAGGGAGCCATGTTACTATCTGAGGTGGTTAACTATGATTGGCTCTGGCATGTTTGTTAGTCTGGCCTGCATAGTTGTCTGGCATGAATAAAAGTAGCATGTTTCAACTATATTAGTAGTTAGACTAGTTTGCACTAAAACATGTGCAAATGGGGAGTTTGCGGTTGTGTAAATGGACTGTTTGCGGTGCGTTAAACAGGGAGTTTGGTTTGTCACTGTGAAACGGGCGTAACCCTTACAGTACCTGATCGATACAACATCATACCTGATGTTTTAACCCCTTAAGGACACATGACATGTCTGACACGTCATGATTCCATTTTATTCCAGAAGTTTGGTCCTTAAGGGGTTAAAGCACATTATTCCAAACAATTTAGGAATGTTAGGTGATTTCTGCCCTTTATGGATTAAAACCAGACTCTGCATCAACTGTGTAATTTTCCATGGGAGTTTTGCCATGGATCCCCCTCCGGCATGCCACAGTCAAGGTGTTAGTCCCCTTGAAACAACTTTTCCATCACTTTTGTGGCCAGAAACAGTCCCTGTGGGTTTTAAAGTTCGCCTGCCCATTGAAGTCAATGGCGGTTCGCCCGGTTTGCGAAAGTTCCCGTTCGCCGTTCGCGAACCGAAAATTTCGGGTTCGCGACATCACTATTGCCTTATATATTTACATATAATATATTATGCATATATTTCAGTTCACTAATAGGTACATTTTCACACCCTTTAGGTCTGATCAAATCTTTTTTCCGAAACCATTGCATGAATAAAAATTATCCAAGCTGAAACACTACATACATAACATTTCGTCCAACAGAACTTAAACTCTGGGTATCATCAGAGGTAGAAAAGTGGATCGCAAAAAACAAACTCTTCCTAAACACTGACAAAACTATCACAATGATCTTTGGAACAGTACACAAATTACACAATTCCCACCTATCCATCAAAACAAATTCAAATAGCACACTGACCGCAGTCCACTCTTTCAAATACTTGGGTATGTTGTTAGACCACAATCTATATTTTGGCCTCCACAAAGAAAAACTTGCATCTAAACTTTATCCAAAACAAGGTGCCCTGTACAGAAACAAATCCTGCCTAAGCCCTACAGTAAAGGAAAAGATTGTACGGCAAATGCTGATGCCAATCATTGATTATAGTATATGCACCTGCACCACAATCCCACATTAATAAACTCAATACATTGTATAACTTGTTCTGCCGATTTGTGCTACAATGTAATTACAGGACCCACCATTGTGACATGCTAAAATAACTAAACTGGCTGTCTCTGGAATCCAGACGCATCATCTTTCCAACATTGTGTTTAAGAGCTTTTCTGGGAAGCTCCCACCATACCTGAGCAGAATGCTCTCCTCGGCTGTTCCCATCTCCTATAACCTCCAATCTAGTACTAGCACTTTATTTAGTCTACCTCAATACAAAAAGAAAGCAGCCTGATCCTCCTTTTCCTACAGAGCACCGCAATTATGGAACGACCTCCCGCACACATTCAAATCTTCACCAAGCCTAAAGTCCTTTAAGAGATCCCTCCCTACATACCTCAAAACAGAATGCACATGTTATGGTTAATTATATATTTCCTACCTGTTCTATGTTACATTTTGTATATATTGTGTATTATTATTGTTTTGGTATTTTATTGCACCCTATTGTATCAATGCAATGTTTTCTGGACCCAGGACATACTTGAAACCAGTGGCGTACATACCGGGGGGCCCGGCCGCCCCTGCATGTACCCAGTGTGACCAGCCTCTCTTCCTGGGGGGCCCAGGAGCCAGCCACCTCACCGGGCGGCCGAGCGAGGGAGCAATCTCCTCTGAATACTCCCTCGCGCACCGCACTGATACCGGAGCCAGAATAGGACGTCATCTTCCGGCTCCGGCACCAGTACACGGTGCGCCAGGGAGCACTCAGGGGAGAGTGCTGGAGATCTCCCCGCCTCTCAGCTCCGAATGTGCATGCGCGGCAAGAGCCGCGCGCGCATTCAAACCGCCCATAGGAAAGCATTACTCAATGCTTTCCTATGGACGTTCAGTGTCTTCTCACTGTGATTTTCACAGTGAGAATCGCAGAAGCTCCTCTAGCGGCTGTCAATGAGACAGCCACTAGAGGCTGGATTAACTCTCAGTGAAACATAGCAGTTTCTCTGAAACTGCTATGTTTTCAGCTGCAGGGTTAAAACTAGAGGGACCTGGCACCCAGACCCACTTCATTGAGCTGATGTGATCTGGGTGTCTGTAGTGGTCCTTTAAGTGTGTGCGCATCTGCATGCACTGGCGTACACACCACGGTCGCAGGGGTCGCAGCCCTGCAACCCCTGCGACCAGGTGCCCGCCGTCATGTGTTGCGGCCCCGGCCCGCGAAGAGTAAGCGAGGGAGAGGGGGACGGGGGGGGCTCAGGAATCAATTTTCGCACCGGGGCCCCATGGGTCATGTCTACGCCACTGCTTGAAACAAGAGAATTCTCAATGTATCCATCCTGGTAAAATATTTTATAAATAAATAAATAAATAATCATCCCACCGTGTACCAGGTTTACCTTGATGGTTAGCATGGAGCCATCCAATATGTGCCGCCATGGCTCCAGAGTACATTTCACTGTGAGTAGTTCTCCTTCCCCATGTCATAATTTTTGTCTGCAAATTAGAATTTTTAAGAGTAGAACACCACAAGGTGGAGCTGATCATTCCTTTCTCCTCTCTGTGACAATAGATAGCGATGCCAGAAGTATCTACTTTGATGAAGAAGCTCTTCATTGTATTGGGTTGAACCAGGATGGAGGCTTGGATAAAAAGCCTCTTTTGTTTGTCAAAAGCAACCTGAGCCTGCTTTGCCCATGAGAAACCTGTTTTCTGGTTAAGGCCATAAAGGGAACACATACTTGAGAAAAAAGTCAGATGAAGCACCTATAGAAAATCATAGAAAGCACTGTACAACCTTTCTTATCTTTGGGAATAGGACATTTCAAGGTGTTTGTAATCTTATGAGGATCCATATAGATGTGGTCACAAATGCATACTATATTGTAAGCCCCCTCACAGATGAATATTTTGTGAATGTACACTCTTGCCTTAACCGGTCTAGGTGTTCCAAGGCTTATCGGTTCTTAATAGTACAAAAGTTTATGCAGGGGTCAAAGATCACCACCCTTTTTTCCGACACAGAAAATACCTGCCCTTACCCTATATGTCATGATAAAGAGCACGGTGAAATTAAGCACGTGATGACTAAAGAAACAACATGAGTCGTGGCTAACCACATTGTAATGCAGCATGCAGCTATGGGATGACATCACACGCAGTCAAATGAGTGGGTCATGATGTGAACTCGAAAAGTTATGGGTCGCAAGCCGTGTATAATACAAAATGCATAAATGGGAAGGGGCCAAATGGGAAGGCTGAAAACAAGTAATTGTACTCAATAAAAACATATCACTAGTGAAAATAATAGATAAAAAATAAGTATTTTCTCCTTTTTTTGCAAATTGCACAGTATGAGAAATTAATGAATAAGAACATAACATACAGCCATTTCATTAACTCATATAAATACACGAATACATCAATTCATAAATATTACCCCAAAAATGTAATTTTGCTCTCATAAATAGTAAATTGATACCTAGTTATATAACTTTCAGAAGAGAAAAAAAACATTTGTTACTAATCAAAAACATTACTCTAACTGACAAGCTAATTATATATACATGCTGTAAAGATAAATTAATATTAAAGGTGTTGATTAATCAATTACCTGTCATTTACAAAAGAAAACTGATGTAAACAATGCACCAATTCAAATGTACCAGACAAATGCATCAAGGGCATACTAGTGAAAGGCATTAAGTCATAGTCACAGACAAAAAAAAACATTAAATAATTTACAGTGCACCAAAGTAAATAATTTACAGTGCACCAAGTGCTATAAATATATATTTTTTTGTCTCTCAAAGTGAAAGACAAAAATTAGAAAAAAAAATGTGATCTAATAATTATTATTATTACTACAGCGCACCAAAATGCAAATGCCATAAGTATGGATACTCAACAACATGTGTACCTCAATACATGTTTAATAAATAAAGTAACAAAAAATAAAGAAAGGGAGCCCTACCTTTAATGATCCTAAGAAAAAAAATAGACATTAGGGACACATAAAACAATTTAAATAGATAAACTGTGTACTTTTAAATTATTGTCTTTATAATTATGGGAGTAATGGAAGAGCGCAGTGATTTATATAAAAATGTTGGGTAATCTTTTAAAGCATGACAGACTTAGGACTCGTTTCAAGACTCCTTAAGTCTGAGCTAATTAAGTATTAGTCCTCTGCAATGTTTATATATTTTACAGAGAAGAGGAGAAATGGATTTTACTCAGGGAACCTTAACCAATCTATCGCTTCTGGGAAGGAGAGTTGACCGATTTACACACCCACATGACATGAAGGATTGTGGGTGTGTTTATGACTAATATCTTGGCAGTATCATAAATCGGACTCGCCCCCCCAGCAGTGGGGGAGATATGTGAACATAGTCACACCTCCTGTTCGATACTGATAGGCGTACGATCTGATCCCCGCCCCACGTGGGCAACGCCCAATAAGAATTGTTGGGAGGGATGTCTTATAGGTTTTTTTGATACGCAAGGAACTAAGTACCGCCTTATAGTAGGCAAAACTAAATGAGGATCAAGGAGGGTGTATACCTCTGGATATTCCTGGTTTTTGTATACTTGCTGGGATAATGCTCAGTTCAGGTTCAGACCTACTTAGTAGCTTCGCTTATCCTAGCTAAACCAGCAGTATATTTATACATATATATGTATGTGTGTATATACTATATATATTTTTCTGTCTCTCCCCTTTTTATAATTCCTGTTAGGACCATTAAAGATAGGGCTCCCTTTCTTTATTTTTTGTTACTCTCCCAACTAGGACCTTAAGTCCTCCCTTGTCTATTTTATATTGTATTTTGAGCGTTATCCCCCAACCTTAACCCCTTCAGGACACAATTTCTGGAAAAAAAGGGAATCATGACAGAATATTTCCGTCATGTGTCCTTAAGGGGTTAAGGAGAGTGACATCCACTATCCCCCAGTATCATTGGGACTCCTGGATCAGCCCCTATCTATTCATTTATTTAGTTTCTTAATATAGAGTGTAGGTGCAATAAGTGCAAAATTAGTACAAAAAAAAATCATTAAAAATATAAATAAAAAAAAAAAGTTATATAAAGTGACCACCGTAAGCACAACACGAATGAGCAACTCATTAAACCGTAGATGAGCTTAGAAGTGAATCAGCAACACAAAAAGTACGAAAGCATCTGTAAAAAAAGGAAATAAATGTAAAAGTTAATAATAGCCCTAAAAATTAAGTCCTCTTTGGCTCAACAGCAATTCTTTTATTCCTATCTCCTAATGTTCATTTGGGATGTGCTCTATTATTTGAGATTTTGGTTGGGAAATGTTATGACAACATTCATGAAATGAGTCACATGGGCTGACATCATCGCACCCGTTGGCACAGACATGATTCCAGTGTTCTGGATGCCAATTGAAAAGTCTAAGTGTTTTGGTAAATATTGCAATTGATTTGTACTTATTTTATTGCCTATATATCATCCTTCAGGGTTTCTGACAACCCCAGGCAGAACTGTTATATGAGTTCTGTCTCGTAATATCCAGTATACTATACCAATTTCCAGAAGTCTATTGTATTGGCCTACATTGTATTGGCCTCCACATGTCTTCTTCCATGTTGTAAAGAGTGCAAGGCAGTGCATGCAGTAGATGGTTGTATAACATATGCATGGCAGCAGTAAATGGTTCCCAGGAATCCAGCTGTGGACTGTTGGTGTGTAGTAGTTGATGAACCTTCACATTTAGTTTTAATGCAAATAGTAGTTCACATGCGGTGATAAATCAGTGATTTCTTTCCCATTAACTTATCGGGCATAGAAATGGCTGGTTGGTACTAAAGGGGTTGAACCAAAGCCAGGGGTACCATTGCGGATTCAGCCCTCCACCATTTGTAGTGGAGAAGCATGGCATGGCTAGCCTGGAGTTCCTGGACCAACAGGGACAAAGCCGCCATCTGCTGGATCAATGCTGCAATAGTGTCAGCTGTTCCTGTGTATTTCATAAAGGCTTGGTTGTTATGTGAAAATCCACTAGGGGTCCAGCGGTGTATAATAAACACAGCATCAGAACAGCACACCCTTATGATGCCTTATATGCCCCTAAGGGTGCACCTGGAGGTACAAACAGGGCCCTGATGGATTTGTGAGGGCACCTGGACCTTTAATAGATATATTAAGTACAAAGAAACTGTATCAGAGTGTCACAAGGGTCATACCCCAACTTACAGGAATGGCAAATCCCACAAACTGAGGTTCTAGATAGATGTATTTCTAGGCCTTAGAGTGGCTGGACGTTAATAAGGATAAAGACAAAGTCAATAATAGCCAAGGTCAGGATTATAGCAATACGGATAAAAGGAATAACAAGCTGGGTCAGGATACCAGAAATACTCGAGGTCAGGAACAAGCCGGGTCAGGATACCAGAAATACACAAAGTCAATTACAAGCCAAGGTCAATATCAGAATATCAAGAATATCAAGAGAAAATTACTATGAGCACTAACGCGCATCAAGGCAGAAACCACGATAGGGCAATAAACAAGGACCCATGAACTTTATATAGGCTAACACACTTTGTGATTGGTCCACGTAATTTCAAGAGCAAGCGGGACATCACATTACACATTATTTGAGTAGATAAAACACGTGCCATTCAAGCGGCTTTTATGTTGCAGGGAATAAAATGGCTAGGAGGATTTTTGCCTGCACCAGCAGAGGGAATCTGTTCACCGGCCAAATGGTAAATATGAAGAATTCCCTGTTCAGCTTCCCTCCTCAGGTCGCATGGCCCAAACACTTCATGTTGTTGCGTGACCTGAGGAGGGGAGCTGCGCGAAGCATTCAACTCGTGCTGCTGACAAGGTGAACAGCACAGGCACCAGGTAAGTTCCTTACACTGAGAGAGAACAGGGGAGAGACATGGTCAGGTTGTCCAAAGGTCAGGATAGGCACTGAAAAGGCATAGTCAGGAGAGTTAGTCAAAGTTAGAAACTAAGAAATCAATCACTGGAGGGTAAGCCAGAAACAAGAGAAATATGTAGGCGAATATATAAAAAACACCAAGAGAGACACTAGAACAGGCATAGACAACCTTCGGCACTCCAGATGTTTTAGACTACACCTCCCATGATGCTTTGCCAGCATTATGGGTGTAAGAGCAGTATGGGGGAAGTAGTCCACAACATCTGGAGTGCCGAAGGTTGCCTACCCCTGCACTAGAATAACCAAGCATTGTTTTAGTAGTGCACTGGTTTTAAATAGGCTGACAGAATCACGTGACCAGCACCCTACCTTAGCTCTGTGGGACTATACATGCACTGAGAGACTAAGAGCCATTATGCATTAAATCCAGATGTGACTGCAGACAAATTCTTTCCAATGTAATCCCAGAGAGTGTTGAAAGTGCTGGATTTAAATAGGATAACAGATTCACATCACCAGTACCCTCTTATATAGCACCTAGGGGCTATATAGTGCACTCAAGGACTCAGCATCATCTTGGAAACCACACTGTCACTGCATTGCCTCCCTCACCTTATCCATAGTCCTTCCTTCTCTTCCCTTCATACTGGTGTGAAGTCCAAATGGTGGCCGCCATTTTGCCATAGTGGTACAAACACTCAGGACCCCCACACAAGCAGTGAGAATCAGACATGGAGTGTTGAACCCTTTGAGGATCCACCTCCAAGACACCGTGTGTCTCCTGGAATGGGTAAGTATAGCAGAATACTGTGACATTATAATTTTTTGGCCACTCTTTATTTCCCCAGATTTATTAGCCGTTATTTAAGCTGTCTAATATTGGTTTTCTGGGCAGAAAGAAAACAGATTATTGCCTTAGCTGATCCTAGGATAATTAAGCCAATTCATAAACTGTCTGTTGCAAAATTCATGCATTTATGCAAACAAATTGAACCCGTTATTGATTGCTCAGTATAAGTGTATTTTGTTGAGAAGTAAATGGATACTTAAAAGAACCAATTCTAATGTATTTACATAATTTTTCAGTTGCATCATTATGCGTTCAATTTTTTTCCAGCATGTATAAAACACAATGTGCCCAGGAATCAATTATAATGCCTATCACTAACATACTGTCAATATGCTGATGGATTCTCTTCAACATAAAATAACAATCATCTCATTAATGTTTTGTGCTGCTTGTGCAAAGAACAGATGGCATGCTAATTACAATATTTACTTAATATACTTTTTCTCATCATTTTTTTTATACTGACCCAAGGAAATGTCACCAAATGTATTATTTAACAGGATATTATAAAAAAATAAATGTTTTTTGTCTATTGGAACAAAGTTAAACGTTGGCCAGATTTTACCTGAGTTCCCTAAGGCATCTTAACTCAACCAATAATGAACTGGTTCATGTATTTACTTATTCTCTTTTGCACCCTTTATAGTGAGTCCAGGCTTAGTGATGGCTTCAAGGTTCAAGATTGTATGGAGCTAGACATTTCCCCTAGAATTTGACTCGCTTAATCCCACAAATCCAACTCCTGACCCAAATGAGACATCATGCACTGTTTAACATGATTAGTCTATAGATATATATATATTGGAAACAACAGCTTCTATAAAAAAGTTTGACTCAACCAGTTGTTGTTTTTACAAAGTGACAGGCCTAGAAGACATGACAATATGCAGGAATATCTTTTAGAACAAAAAAAAAATAAAACGGTAAATGGTGCGCAAGAGGAGCAGAGGAAAATAAATAATTTGAATTTAATTAAAATGTAAAAAAACGTAAGTAGGCAAAATATGAGAAGTGATATAACAAAAATAGATGCAGTGCACAATGTATGAAACGCTAATAAAACATCTATTGATAAAAAAGAAAACTGAATAAAAACAAGTTTACATAAAATTGAGATAAATACATAAAATCACTATGGATACAATAAAAGTGCTTAAATTCAAACTGTTGCACATTAAAAAAAATGTTTTGTAAATGGGAAAAATTGTACTATTGGAGTTAGACCACACGATTACCTCTGGACAGAATGAGAAAAAGAATAATAGGGTCAGCTGACCAAGAAACTATCCCCAATGGATGAAAAAATTGAACATATTGTGACAGTAGTCACCATCTCTGGAAGTACAAGACAGAAACGTCAAGTAGGTCCCATGATTACTCTTATGTCTAGGTCAGCCTATGTCCCTTTTAGGTGTAGGGTGTGTATTATTCATTAAATATCATATGCGCTATCCTTCCTTGCTGATGCCCTATACCAGGGGTAGGCAACCTACGGCACTGGTGCCATGCACGGCACTCGAGGTGCCTTTGCACGGCACTCAAGGCTACAAGAGCCAAACAGGCTCTGGCCTATCAGGAGTCCCAGTGAAACTTCAGATATCTGCTAATACGAAAAGGTGGTAAAGGACAATCCTCAATTTATACATTGCAGCACGTAGAGGAAGTGATCTCAGATCACTTCCTCCCAGCACTTGTAAATGGGAATCCACACTGGAGTAGAGCAGCCCACAGCCTCCTGTTGCAGCTTCTGTCCTTGAGCTGTACCTGGCCAGCCTGATCCTCACTGGAACCCAGGGAAGCTTAAGAGCTGCAGAATAACCCTCCCCTCATACAAATAATACAAACACACACTCAGTCCGCACAAACACAACACCACCAACAATCCACATACATGCACACAACCCCATAGGCGTGCGCAGCCTATTGCATTAGGGTGTGCACCCTAAAGCACAAGCACACGCGGCGTATATATATATATATATATATATATGTATATGTATGTATGTATATATGTATATATACACATATATACACACACAGACACAAAGCTGTGTGTGTGCTGTGTGAGGGTGCTGTTAGTGTGATGTGTGTGTGAGGGTGCTGGTAGTGTACTATGTGGGTGAGGGTGTTTGTGTGTGCGTGCTTGTGAGGGTGCTGGTAGTGTACTATGTGGGTGAGGGTGTTTGTGTGTGCGTGCTTGTGAGGGTGCTGTGAATGTACTGTGTGTCAGGGTGCTGTTTGTGTGTGTGTGTGCACTTGTGAGGGTGCTGTAAATGTACTGTGTGTGAGGGTGATGTTTGTGTGTGAGGGTACTGGTAGTGTGCTGTGTGTGTTTGTTAGGGTCCTGTTTGTGTTTGTGAGGGTACTGTTAGTGTGCTGTGTGAGTGTGAGAGTGCTGTTTGTGTAATGTGTGTGAGAGTGCTGTGTGTTTGTGAGGGTGCTGTGTGTGTGGGTGCTGTATGTGTGTGTGGGTGCTGTGTATGTGTGTGGGTGCTGTGTATGTCTGTGGTGCTGTGTATGTGTGTGGTGCTGTGTATGTGTGTGGTGCTGTGTATGTGTGTGGGTGCTGTGTATGTGTGTGGGTGCTGTGTATGTGTGTGGGTGCTGTGTATGTGTGTGGGTGCTGTGTATGTCTGTGGGTGCTGTGTATGTCTGTGGGTGCTGTGTATGTCTGTGGGTGCTGTGTATGTCTGTGGGTGCTGTGTATGTCTGTGGGTGCTGTGTATGTGTGTGGGTGCTGGGTATGTCTGTGGGTGCTGTGTATGTCTGTGGGTGCTGTGTATGTCTGTGGGTGCTGTGTATGTCTGTGGGTGCTGTGTATGTCTGTGGGTGCTGTGTATGTCTGTGGGTGCTGTGTATGTCTGTGGGTGCTGTGTATGTCTGTGGGTGCTGTGTATGTCTGTGGGTGCTGTGTATGTCTGTGGGTGCTGTGTGTGGGTGCTGTATGTGTGTTGGTGCTGTGTATATGTGTGTGTGGGTGATTGTGGGGGGTGGAGGTACATTACTCAATATCCCCCCTCCCTTCTTACTTTATGTAGGGAGGGGGGATATTTCCTTGCTGCTTTCCCTGGTGGTCCAGTGGAGGTGGGGGCAGATCAGTTATCCCCCCTGCCTTCTTACCTTATGCCTGGGAGGGGGGGATCCTGCTGCCGCCATCCATCCCTGGTGGTCCAGTGGAGAGTGAACTCTAGCCCCGCCGGGCTAGAGTTCACTCACGCGAGATCTGAGCGTTGCCGCGGCAACGCTCAGATCTCGCGAGAGGAACCCGGCGGAGCTGCTGGCAATAGCTCCGCCGCTCCTCTCCTGCCTCCCTCCCTGCATGTGAGCCGGCAGGGGAGATCCTGAGATCTCCCCTGCCGGTCTCAATACATCGGCGTGCCGCGGGGATTAGGGTGTGCCCAGGCACACCCGGCACACCCCGTGCGCACGCCTATGCACAACCCCACATGCAGCCTCTCACATGCAATACCCCAAACAGCCCCACACATACACACACTACCAAATACACAATGTGACATATCCATCCACACACAATTCCACAAGCAGCCCCCATACACAGCCCACATTCATAGGTATTATACACGATACCACAAACTATTAATGAAAATATGCAATATAATAGCTCATATACGCACAAATACAACGATACAAAGCAAATGCAGTATAAATAACACAAGTAGAATATGGCAACATGCACACCTCAATTTAAAGAAATAGGACCGACACGCTACGGGACATCACAATCATATTTTGGCACAGTGCTGCTAAAAGGTTGCCTACCCCTGCCCTATACCAACTAGGTGGATTTGGCTGTGGAGCCTGTGCAGCACCATCTGTTGGTTGTGAAGATCTTGAAACAGCTATATACACTATTTGAATAGAAAGACTTGTTAATTTGCATATTCTGGTAGATTTGCATATTTTGGTTTCTGCTGGTAGAGGACATATTTCTTGTTTGTCATTGTCTTTGCCACCCCTTTATAACTATGTTATTGTGTTATGAGTTCCTGTATGTTTCCCAATATAATTGTATGTATTAGATTGAGTTTGTTCGTGTTAAGACCTGCAGTGGTTATGGTACTGCGGCCTTCTATTCCTTTCCCAACAGCTAAGCATAAGTGATTATAGCTGCAGCAGGGAGTAGAGGAATAGTAGAGATGAATACAGCTTCCAAGACGATTCTTCCCAGCAAATAGAATATCCCCCAAACATGAGCCTAGACTTCATGAAGGGTGCAACAGGAATGATCTTTATTGAAACAGGCTGGCTTTTATGAGAAATCCTCCTGCAAGAGGACCTCCCATAGCAAACAAATACATTAACCAATCATTATACAGTATTTCACTAATACACGCCTTCCCTCTGCCTGGGAGATATTGAGATAAGTTAAGGAATAAATCAATATCTCCAGGCAAAGGGCACACAATTTCCCCAAAAGTTAGAACACCCCTTTCCCCACAAGGTATCCCCACAAAATACATATCCCCTAAAAGGGGGGACAAACATATCCAAATTTCACCCAGATTGGTTCAGGGGTTCTTGAAAAGTGTGGAAGTCATGCTTTACCGACCACACACGAGGCTCCTGCCCAAAACAGTTCCACGAATTCAGCGTGTGCGGTCGGTCAATGAGGAAAAAGGTGAAAAGCGAGCAAAATACCGAATAGATCCTCCTGGCTCATGGCAGCGATTGTTCCCCTTGTCTGCACGAACATAACTACCGAATGCCGCTCTTCTGGCTGTTTGGTAAGTGGGAGAAGCTGGTGTTCGGTAGTTTCAGCGGTGGTTCGTGAGGTCGAGTGTCCGATTTTAGTTCCAGACACTCGATGACCAAGTCCCGCTGACTCCCCTCGTGCGAACAAGATGGCCGCCGTTTTCTTTTCCACGTGGCGTTCGGCTATACGAACAGCGGCCACCCAGGGAACATTTAATCAACGGTGCTTTCGAACTTAACAAGCCAGGAGGGTGGTCGGTGTTCGGTAGTTTCAAACTGACGAACTAATAACCCATATTTATACAGCAAATGGAGAAAACCCACGAATACAGAAGAAAATGTCGAAATAAAGTCAATTTTCTTCACAGTTCGCATAAATTAAATGTAATGCTGTAGGGGCTAGTCCTGAGTGAAAATAAAACATTGGAAACTGTGTGTCCTGAGACGTATGTTCAGGGACCCCCAGTAACATTCTTATACCTGTTGACTGGCTGCTTTGGTCCCTGATTCTTGGGACAAGTTAAAAAAAGAGCTCAGCCTGAGAGCCACAAGTGCCTTTGTAAAAGCAGTACCTAAAAAGGCAAAGGTGATGATACCTGCCTGAAAGGAGAGAGCTGTAGCCTGGTCCAGGGGGAAGAAGTCCTAAGCGACTCCAGTACAGCTTCTGTAACTGAGGCTGAAACATTCCAGGGTCAAAATAGCAGCTAGGAAGCTGACCTGGCAGAGGTACTGAGTCAAAGTACGGGAGCTCCGTCACACATACGTATGAGGAACCTGAGTAGAGAATGCTGAATCTCTACGAAAACAAGAGAGGCCCTATAAGAATCAGTTCCAGTGATATGCACAGTCATCACTGTTAAGCTGGTAATCAGTAGATGGGCAAATAAAGTGCTGGTTCATTTGCTAGGTTGTTTGTTAGGGAGTGCCTATTGGTGTCAGTCATTGGGCATTCATATAAGTAACTGATATGAGCTGATGTTCTGGAAAAAGGGGGCTACCCCAGCGACACAGCAACAGTGGAGGACTGCAGAAGAAAAACAACAGCATGTATCGTCCAAACGACTTTGTCATGAAAGGAAGAGGTGATTCATGTGATGCTAGTTAAATAGCTGCTCATCTCCACTGCTGCCAAACAAACATTGATGGAATTAAACAGCCAAAAGAGCAACAATAGGAACCAGGACCGGACTGGCCATCGGGCATACCGGGCAAATGCCCGGTGGGCCGCGATGGCCGTGGGGCCGAGGCCGGCAGGGGAGATCACAGGATCTCCCCTGCCAGCCCCTGCAGGGCCAGCGCTACCCGAGCGCCGGCCCTGCGGTGTGTCTCCATGGGCCGGTGGGGAGATCAAAGATCTCCCTCACCGGCCCAGAGACACTGACAGGCGGCCGCCGGCAGGAGAGGGAGTGAGGTAGGAAGGCAGGCGAGAGGACCGGCGGAGCTCTAGCCAGCAGCTCCGCCGGGTCCTCTCGCGAGGTCTGAGCGTTACCGCGGCAACGCTCAGATCTCGCGAGAGTGAACTATAGCCTTCAGGCTAAAGTTCACTCTCACCACTGGACCACCAGGGAAGGAAGCTGAACGGCACCTCCCCCCCGCCCCACCCGCCAGGCAGAACAGACCCCCCCTCCTTCCAGGCTAAAAGGTAAGAAGGGAGGAGGGGGGGTATAAATTATTATTTTTTTTTTATTATTAATAAAAAATATATATTTAAATGTAAATAAAATATACATTCACACACACAGCACACACAGCACCCAGGCACACACACAGCACCCTCAGAAACACACACAGCACCCTCAGACACACACACATCACCCTCAGACACACACAGCACCCAAACATACACAGCGCACTCAAACACACACAGCGCCCTCAGACACACACAGCGCCCTCAGACACACACATCACCCTCAGACACACACATCACCCTCAGACACACACACAGCACCCAAACATATACAGCACACTCAAACACACACAGCGCACTCAAACACACACAGCACCCTCAGACACACACACAGCACCCCCAGACACACACACACAGCACCCCCAGACACACACACACAGCACCCCCAGACACACACACAGCACCCCCACACAGCACCCCCAGACACACACAGCACCCTCAGACACACACACAGCACCCTCAGACACACACACAGCACCCTCGCTCACACATATACAGCACACTCCCACACACACATACATATATATATATATACATATATACATATATATACATATATACATATATATATATATATATATATATATATATATGAGCTCTTTCTAATTTTCTTTGTCTGTTAACTCACTGAGGGTTATTTTATTTATATATATATATATATATATATATAAATAAAATAACCCTCAGTGAGTTAACAGACTAAGAAAATTAGAAACCTAGAATGTGACGGCACATAAAAACACCCTCACACACAGCACCCCTCTTACATACACACACACTGCGCCCCTCACGCATACAATATGTCCAAATATATATATACACACACACTAAAGCACCCCTCACACTGCACCACTACACACATTACGCTCCAGATACACGCTAGATCCCTTACCCTATATGCACTCTTAATCCTCTACACACACACACACACACACAATCTCCTATACACACTCTGGGTCCTTTACACAGTAGATCTCCTACACACACACTACATTCCTTGTCAGCAAGCACATACAACATTCTCTAAACACACCCGCTCTACAACCCCTACACACACTACGTCACCTATACACACACACTTCAACCCGTATACACACACTCGCTACATCCCCTATAACACTATGCTCCTTATACACACACTCTCTACAGCCCCTAGCCACACATATTACACCACAAACACAAATGAAATTGACCTATTTACACAATACCACACCACACTCTACACACACGCAATCCCTCAAGCAGGCTCCAAACACATGCACCATACACTTTCCTGGCCCTTTTGTCCTCTGGTATCCCACTTGTGGAGACACCAGAGACAATTTAAAAGCAAACACAGCGCAAGCATGTTATTAAATTTGCTTGCTCTGCGCAGAACAAATTCAGGGCCTTTTTCTAATGCCAGAGCTCTTCAGTGGGGCTCTGCGCATTGAACTAACATGCTCACTTTGAGAGGGGGCGTGCTTGTCATTAGTGATGACAAAACACACCCTCTCTGGCCCCGCCCCCTTCTTAGGGGGCCGCTCTGATTGAAAAATGCCCGGGCCTAATTTTTTTCCCAGTCCGGCCCTGATAGGAACTACCAAGTGCAACAGTATTAAAACATAAAATAATTATTAACACAATGGAAACCTATGATTTAAAATAAAATCATATAAAAGTATATAATGCTGGAACAAAGTCCTAATTATGCAAACTATAATAACAATTTGTACATAAAACGGATTTTTAAAAAAAGATCACATTTGTGCACATACACAAAATAAAACAATGATGCAAAAAGAAAAAAGTACAAATATGGCCATTTATAAGGAGCAAAGGAAAAATGAACCTACAAAAAAATGGTATGAAGTGAATGCAATGCTAAATACTTTCTCACACAAAAAAGAACTCAACCCATATAATGACCTACAGGTGAGACCTTTGTGTCAGAGCGCTCTTACTGTTTTGTGTAGGACATTTTCCCATGAGATGTAATAGGTGACATTGTGTGGGAAAGCCTTTATAAGGGCTTTCCCCCTACGATAACTCAATCTACGGTGAGGCCTTGCGGGGGAATGAGGTATTGATTTTATTGTTTTTTTTTCTTTTTGTCAACTTTTTTTTTTTTGCATCATGGATTATGGAGTTTTATTTGGTCTTTTTGGGGGGGCTAAAAATAAAAAGAATTAGAAGAAAAAATACTTCTTATGGTAAGTATACATCTATTTTTTACAGGTATTAGTTTTATTCTTTTCTTTGCTATTATTAGATTGGAGTGGGTAGCTAGGGACATTTATAGTTATTGTGTTAGGACTAGGGGATTGGGGTCCCCTGGCTACCCAGGTGGGCGGGTAGGATGGTGGATAATACACATTTTTGGGGGTAGACAATAGTATGTCCACCCCTCCCCCCCCCATTATTAAATTAATTAGAGCCTCCACCTGCCACCCATGCTTACCTTAGTAATAAAAGCAGGACCCCCACCCACCACCAATGGGTGGGAATGGGGTGGACACTAGGTCATCCCATTCTGAACATTATAATATCTAAAATGCGCCCACCGGCTGATAATGGGTGGGTGGGGGACATAAAGATGTCCCCCCATTTATTTTATTAAATACTATTAATACTGGCCATAGGTAGGGATAGGGTAGTTTGTAATCTGTCATTAATTATTTTTGAAGTGCCCACCTGGTGCCACATGTTCATTCACAGGCTCCAACCCCAAGGGATGAAGCCTTCCCACTGAATGGGCAGCAATTAGTGCCCATTCTCTTGTCTTAAAAGGGGCACCATGGGGGCGTGTCCTGGATGCAGAGAGCACTGTCGCATGTACCTGAAGCTCAGTGCAAGCTAGGCCTTATCGCAGCGAAACCAGTGACTGGCAGAATATAAAAAAAATATATAATTTGTACTGGTCTTGTCAAAAACAAGAATTGGGTGGCTTAGGAGGGCTTAGGAGACTCTAAACAAGGCTGGAGTGAACAATGGAAAAGAGGTGACAGAGCCACTTTAATCGAACTAATTTAATTGTATAGTAAAACAATGCTCTAAAAGGAAAGTTATTTATTAACCCCTTAAGACCACACTTCTGGAATAAAAGGGAATCATGACATGTCACACATGTCATGTGTCCTTAAGGGGTTAAAGGAACACTATAGGGTCAGGAACGCAAACATGTATTCCTGACACTACAGTCTTAAAAACACCATCAATCCCCCTGGTCCCCCCTTTGTAGTAAAATCTTATTTTTATTCACATCTGCTGGCTTTGCCCCTGATTTGCCTGATTGGTTGACATCATCATAAGTGATGATCTGAGCCTAGGAAAGCATTAGATTGACTCAAATTGTTAAGGAGGCAGATCAGGGGCAGGCTAGAGTCTCCTGGAGCTGGGTGTGAATAGAATATCCTATCATACCTCCCTATGCCTTACTTTAGTTTCCTATACCTTTCTACGCCTTATGCCTTACTTCCTTTTAGGGCATTAATTGCATTGCATTATGACTCTCTGAGCTCTAGGCACCTGTATACCCTAGTACCTAATTGGTAATAGGTGTGTTTTTTTTCTTTATTGTACATTTTGCATATATGGGTATAATATTATACACTATATTCGTGCAGCTTTATTTTATACTTTCCACACACTGGGTATTGTATTCACTTTTTCTTTACTTCTCCATTTAGACTATTATGTGTCTTCTTGTGATGATATTTAATTCTTATGTTACTTGTTCTGGATATATTTAAGCAGTGTCTCTTCAAGCATTTCACATATGTAGTCTTATCTATTGTTATTTGTATAATGAACGTCTGCGGGAAACCGGAAGAGAGCTCCAAGATGGCGGAGGGACACCAAACATTGAGACACAGCTGCAATATATCTGTGGGGGGGGGGGGGAGGGAGGGGGCGGCGCCTGGGTTCTTAATTTACTATACATTGTATATAAACTGGTGAGTGTCACTATGTTTAAGGACATTTGCTTTTAAAAAAGGCTTGTGCCAGAAACGTCTGCTTGTCTTTTATGTCCTTCAAATAAATGCTTGGCAGCTCATTTCTGCACACTACAAATGGAAGAGCAGACCTCTATTTTTCTATGTCTATCTGGTTTTCACTGCTGGAACTACAGTGAGAGGAGTTGCAGCTAAGGCAAAACTGTTTGTATCATTTAACTCTTTAGGTATTGCAATTACCTCTGCCTCTAACGTTTCTCTTTGCAGATCAGGGGCACAGCCAGCACAAGCCAAACACAGCCCTGGCCACTCAACATCTCCTCATAGAGATACATTGAATCAATGCATTTCTATGAAAGAAGTTCAGTGTCTGCATGCAGAGGGTGGAGACACTGAAGTCAGTTCTGCACACTGTGCAACACTGCTCCAGGAAGCACATCTAGCAGCCATCTGAGGAATGGCTAGTGGAGGTATCCTTAGGCTGTAATATAAACACTCCATTTTCTCCAAGGGAATGATTCTACTCACCAGAACAAATACAATAAGCGGTAGTGGTTCTGGTGACTATAGTATCCCTTTATTTTCAAGAGAACTAGAAGGGGAGACTGACTTTTCTAAAATTAAGACTGTTTAATAATTACACTGCCCCAAATACAAAATACCATAAATAATATTTAAATGCTTAAACATGTCACTTGTTAAGCATACATTGTAATAGAATCGCAAACTGCATGTGCATTTCTGCCAGCTTTTTAATGTAGTTTTATCCCAGGAGACTATTTTTAGGTCTGTCTGCCAAACTCAACTGGCACTCATTACAAGAAAGCACATGACTTTATATGGTGACACTAACAAAGTTAGTTTTCCAGATCAAGAGTCCTCTTATATTCTTATGGAATTGCACTGTCTAACGACAATTATTTTGTCACAACTGAAACTTTAAAATGTTTTTAACAAAAGAGAAGATAAGTGTATGAATTCTGGCAGCACATTTTCTTTAAATTAGGAAGGAATTTTCACTGTATGTGAATAAAAACAAAAAAATAGCTTCTGCCAGGGTGAAATAGCTATTCTTTCTGAATTAGTCGTTTGTATAATTTCACAGTGTAATCAAACTATGTTCTCTACAAAATGTAAATTATAGTCAGGGCCGGGCTGGGAATAAAAAGCAGCTCTGGAAAATGTTTATGCCAGCCCTATCATTAATTGTGCCAGCTGTGACAGATATACAGGTGGGAAAAAAGGAAAGATTGACAATTACTTAGCCAACAAGAAGGAGCGCACTCACAGGACTTAGAAATAAACAAAAGGTCTGCTTTATTCTAATCAGATGTGCAGCATCTTACCTTGCCGTCTTTTAAAAAGTCCAGTGATGCAAGTAAAATATTGACTTAATGCAGCTGCATGTTTGATTTCAATAAATGTTATTATGTTTAGTCCTTAATCCTATGAGTGCACTTGCTTTATAGCAGGGCACGAACGACTGGGAGACAGTTGGGTTTTCACTAAACTCATGCCATTGTACAGAACACTGTTGAGACCTCACTTGGAGTATTGTACGCAGTACTGGAGACCGTATCTTCAGAAGGATATTGATACCTTAGAGAGAGTTCAGAGAAGGGCTACTAAACTGGTTCATGGATTGCAGGATAAAACTTACCAGGAATGGTTAAAGGATCTTAACATGTATAGCTTGGAGGAAAGACCAGACAGGGGGGATATGATAGAAACATTTAAATACATAAAGGGAATCAACACAGTAAAGGAGGAGACTATATTTAAAAGAAGAAAAACTACCACAACAAGAGGACATAGTCTTAAATTAGAGGGACAAAGGTTTAGAAAATTGGGCAAACTAGTTATAGAACGATAGATAGATAGATAGATAGATAGATAGAGATGTGTTTCAAAGCTGTTGTATACAGCAAACACAAACTCCAAGGTATCAATGTTAAAAATGTAGTAAAGAGGCAAAAATGTGATGGATGTAAAATAGTATTAGTAAAATGTTTATTTACTGTGCAAACCTGTATTCAATATTTACTCAAAATGGCTGCTAGAGCAAACCCTCCCATCGACTAACTACATTGTGTAACAAGATGGCGCCTGAGTCCGGAGTAAAATCTCGGGAAGAAGGTGACATCACGCCTTGTAGGATGTGCAATAGATAAGACACTTAACACCTAACCAATTAAATATGTATTCTTTCTGTTATCTACATTTTTGCATATGATGTATTTCTGTCTTTATAAGGGGCTTGACGCCCCTCAAGTAAACATTCCAAAGTTTTTCATTAACCTGAAACTTGTGTCTGGTGTGATTTACTTCAAGCATGCATTATTTTAAATAATTTGGACAGGGGCAGATATTCAAATGAACAAACACTTGGTTTGATCCACAACATATATACTAAATACAAAGGACAAATGTGCATACAGTATGAAATACTGAGCAGAGTAAAATTATACTTGTGATATATATACACAAATACAGTATATAGTAATATAATGCACATAAACTATGTACTTTTGTGTATATGTATATGTATAATACTCTCACGAAATCACATAAATAAAGTAAAACTATAATGATTTTATTAAATTCAATCGGTCATTTTAAAGTAAAACAGACATAGATACGAACACATATTTTTGATTAAAGGGAAACTCCAGTGCCAGGAAAACGATCCGTTTTCCTGGCACTGGAGGGTCCCTCTCCCTCCCACCCACCAATCCCGGTTACTGAAGGGGTGAAAACCCCTTCAGTCACTTACCTGAGGCCGCGACATGTCCCACGTCGCTGCCTGCTCCTCCCCTGCCGCTCCTCCTACTGGCTCCATCGGCCGGCCGGCGAGACTGATCCCGCCCACCGGCCGAGGAGACCTAATGCGCATGCGCGGCAATTCCGCGCATGCGCATTAGGTCTCCCCATAGGAAAGCATTGAAAACAAATTTCAATGCTTTCCTATGGGGATTTGAGCGACGCTGGAGGTCCTCACACAGCGTGAGGACGTCCAGCGACGCTCTAGCACAGGTTTCCTGTGCTATGGACCAGGAAGAGACCTCTAGTGGCTGTCTAGTAGACAGCCACTAGAGGTGGAGTTAACCCTGCAAGGTAATTATTGCAGTTTATAGAAAACTGCAATAATTACACTTACAGGGTTAGGAGTAGTGGGAGTTGGCACCCAGACCACTCCAATGAGCAGAAGTGGTCTGGGTGCCTACAGTGTCCCTTTAATGGATGCTCACTGGAACACACACAGGCACATAGTAACTATTGTCCACACATACACTCATTAACAGATACTGGTGATGTAGAATTATTAAAAATCTTTATTGAACTTGTATTGAATTATTGCACTAACTCCATTTTAACTTCATACTGTAACAAATCCTCCATTTTGTCCTCATAACCTGACTTCTTCATTTTAAAACTACATTACATGACAGAATTTCCCAGCACATCTAACACAATGGACAAAGACTGTATTTTCTATAAAGACATGACTAACTCAGGAACTGCTGAATTTCCCCTAACTCGCAACATAGTATAAATTGAAGGCCATGAGAACACTGTAGTAATGAAATGTTCTATTCATAAGAGACCTTGCACCTGACCACAGACCTGACATCACTGACCGTGTAAAATGACGCTCAAGCCCCCCTTTCCACCGAGTAAACCTCATGCTAAGGGAAATGGCGCTTGAGACCCTTGTCCCCACCCGTGTCCAAACAATACCACCTCTCGGTGGGTGGACACATAGCTAACCACTTAGTTTTTGAGCCAATTAATTATATTGATAGGTGGACACTAATCCAGACACTTAACAATTAATCCAATTAATGATGTGTATTTACTGATATCCTGATAATCAATGATGACGCAAAATGCCTCTTAAAAGGGCCTGCGCGCCCGCTTTTCTTCACTTGCCAATAAATTTTCTCGAAGTTATTTTAACCTGAACTCCGTGTGTCAGACTGAATTACTTCAGCGTATATACGCAATTCAATTTTCTTAATTTGGACAGGAACAGATAGACATTTAAACATTTTGGTTTACTGCTAAAAAGTACCATAACACTGGTGCACAAACATGCTGTATCCCATGCAAACACTGGCACACAATTGCTAATGGATAAATATTCACTCACATACTGTCAGGATCGGGACAGGGATCCAACACGCAGAGTACAAACAGTAGCCAGATACGTATACCGGACCTTAGAATGGCCGGACTAACGTAAGTAGTACAGTATAGAATGGTCAAAGACAAGCCGAGGTCGAGGGTAACAGAAGACAGGTAAGCGAGAGACAAGCCGAATCAAGGGTAACAGAGATAAGCAGAGTAAGGTAAACAAGCCGGGTCAAAACCAAAAGGGATAATAGAATACACAAGCACTGAGTGACTAGAACAAGCTAGAACCACGACAGGGCAATGAGCTAATGAAAGAAGCTCTGTTAAATACCCTGTTCAGAGCAGTAACCACGCCTCCGAGGCGTCCTGATTGGTCCTGCAGCAATTGACTGACAGGTCGTTCCGGGGGAGTGTCCTGATGACTACTTCCTGCCTAGATGCTGTAAAAGGCAGTCACTCCCTCGCGGCCGGCCTAGCATGACCGGATAGACCGCGGGGAAGGGAGCCATCAGACCGTCTGGATGGAGGAACAGCTAAGTCTCTACCTCTTTCGGAGGTAGAGACCACAGGTACCCTGACAGTACCCCCCCTCTCAGATACGCCCACCGGGCGGAATGAACCGGGACGAGATGGGAAGCGAGAGTGATACGCCCTGCGGAGACGGGGAGCCTGAACATCCTCCTGAGGTACCCAACTCCTCTCCTCAGGACCATATCCCTTCCAATCAACCAGATATTGTACTCTCCCCCGGGAGATTCGAGAATCAATAATAGAGTTAACCTCATACTCCTCCTGACCCTCCACCTGAACGGAGCGAGGAGGGGCTATTGTGGAGGAAAATCTGTTACATATGAGTGGTTTCAGCAATGAAACGTGAAACGAGTTCGGGATGCGTAAGGTATTAGGAAGAGCTAAACGATACGCAACTGGATTGATACGGGTCAGCACCCTGTAGGGTCCAATATAACGAGGAGCGAACTTCATGGAGGGCACTTTCAAATGGATGTTCCTCGTGCTCAGCCATACCCTATCACCAGGAACAAAGACCGGAGCCGCCCTTCTACGTTTATCAGCGTGTTTCTTGACCAACATAGAGTTGTGCACAAGGATTTGTCGAGTTTGATCCCACAACTTTCTCAAATTGGCAACATGAACATCAACCAACGGTACCCCCTGGGAAGGAGAATCCGAAGGACGAATAGACGGATGAAAACCATAATTCATGAAGAAGGGGCTTGAATGAGTAGAATCGCAAACGAGATTGTTGTGTGCAAACTCCGCCCAAGGAATCAAACCGACCCAATCATCCTGGTGTTCAGAAACAAAGCATCGTAAATATTGTTCAATTTTCTGGTTGGTACGTTCAGCAGCTCCGTTAGACTGAGGATGATAGGCAGAAGAAAAGTTTAATTTAATACCAAGTTGAGAGCAGAAGGACCTCCAAAAGCGGGAAACAAATTGGGAGCCTCTGTCCGATACAATTTGAGAGGGTATCCCATGTAGGCGAAAAATCTCCTTAGCGAATATCTCTGCCAATTCGGGAGAAGACGGGAGTTTAGGCAGGGGAATGAAGTGTGCCATCTTAGTAAACCTGTCAACCACGGTGAGGATAACAGTCTGTCTTTTAGAGATAGGTAGATCGACAATAAAGTCCATGGCCAAACAGGACCATGGTTTTTCTGGAACCTCCAAGGGTTGCAGGAATCCACATGGAAGCGTATGGGGTTGTTTGGTTTTAGTACAAACTTCACATGCAGCGATGAACTCCTCAATATCCCTCCGTAAAGCAGGCCACCAGAAGTCCTTAGAGATCAACGCGTTGAAAAATATTATTATGTACTTTAAATGTATTTAATGTGTTGATATAAATATTATAAGTTTTATTCGGATTGCTTCAAGAACACTGAAATTGAGAAGCCATACCTTGGCCTATAGAGTATTACAGACTTTCATTGTATAAGGAATAGAGACCACATCTGGTTCACTTTAAGAGTGATGTTGAAGGGCTTGTTTATAGTAACCTTTGACCTAGCCTTGAAAGCCTGAATTCCTTTGAAGACTCACATTTCTACAGGCAATTATTCATTACATCATGTATATAGAAGTTCTTTGTCTCACATATCTTGCCGCCAAATATAACGTATGACTTTAATCATAGATTTCAAATGATGCTAAGTAACTCCCCTTTTTCTAAGATAGCCACTTATTTTAAAGTAAGGCAATCTTATGTATACTCCCCTCTGTAACTGAATTTTAAACCCATAAAACTGATTGTAGGTTAGAATTCGTGGCCAATACCTTTAACATCAAAAATGGATAACATCTAGAAAATTGCTCTCTGTATTGGACAAAGAATGTTAAAGACATTTGTTATTACCAGATGGATTGTTATGTTTGAATAAACATAAGTTAACTGCAAGATATTTGATTCGATTGTTATGAAAACTGATATGTGACAAACAAAGATTTCACGGAATGCCAATTTCCTACATTTAATGGTGGAGAATGCGGGCACCAACAGCAAACTTTTGAATTAAGCCTGAATTATGACTGCTACAAGCTACAAGAAGATTACTAGAAGAAGATAAGAAAATCACTGAAGAAAAGTTGAAATTGTTCCCTGAAGAAAAAGCTTTAGTACCCGGCTTGAAACAGGAGAAACACAAGTGACTGATACAGCAGGATGGCATCCCAAAAATCCTTTATTTAAACATTCAGTTTTACTATGCGAAAATAGAGTTGCGCAGGGGGAAAAATCGTTCGAACGTGGAAATGCTCAGTACTGACGGAAGAATATGACGATAATATATTGATAATATATTATAATTTTGACGATAATAATTGAGATGACAATCTGGATCCTTTTATCCATACTTTATTTATGAAGAAATAAATGTTATGACGAATTGCAGATCGAAGATGGCATTTCGGAGGATTCTCAAGAAATAACTACATATTCCAAAAAGTATTCTTCCATCAGATGATGCGCACACCTGTGGAAATCAAATACTTCAAGGGTATGTGTCTTTAACATGTCTGTAGAAGTTGCTCATATGTATATTGAAACAAATTGTATTAACTGTTTAGTTAATTATGGATTGGCAGCAAAAGACTGCTGTCAAATGTAACAGGATCTGTCTGTAAAAGAGTTAATCCTGAAAACGCTATTGTGTATTGAAATGGTTAGACAGATTAACTGGTATTGAGCAAAGCAATGTGGTTAAAAGGGAAAGAAAAAGTTGCATTACTGGCAAAAGGCTTTCTGGAAACTAATGATTCTATAAAGGAATGGTGTCAACTTAAAAAGACCAGTAATTGTTATGTTTGTAATACATCGAAACAAAAAAGAAATGTGTTGTTAAAAACAATTGAAAAATACATGTGTTGTTGCAAGGTCTAGTAATTTACCTAGCCTCTAGCTAAACTGTAAATCTCCTTAAAAGTGTTAAAAGAAGGAAATCGCCCCCCATGGCTCTCTTTTGAGAGTGCATTGGATGCAACATTAGTTGAAACAAAACCTCAGACTCTCGGCAGTTGTTGAAAGGATTAAGTAATGTCAAGGAAATTAAGATTTTAATATAATGAAAGAAATGCTTAAGAATCAGACTGATCTGTTAGACAGAACCCTTAAACAATTTCTTACATGTCCAAGATTAGACTTTGTTACTAATTTTGACAATTTGCAAAAATTGCTAGTCTGGGGAATGTTACAGATATTTTGTGGAAAAATCTGAAAGATTTGGATTAAAGTAGAAGTTGTGTGAAAAGGGCAGAAGAGAAGAAAAGATATAGGAAAATGGGGAAATTGTGCAAGGAAAAGGGTCAGATGGACACTCTCAGATTAGCCAGATTGATTAAAAATGTGTCTAAATATGATGAGCAGAGAGGACCTTTTTACAATATGAGGGTTTTTGAAGGTGAAACGAATAAACAAAAATTTAGTGATGTGGTAGCCACCAGATGTCGTTTGATCTGGCTGCCAGTCTCATTAAGTGAATGGGTTAAAATTAACTCATTGATGTGTTGGAGGATAAGGAATGTGAAAAGCCCAGAGTTTAGTTGCAGGAATTGTTTCCAAATATATTGCTAATGGTTGTACAGTGTGCAACTGGTTTGAATAGTTTAGAATTTTCTATTTTTGATTAATTTAAATGGAGAAAATTGTGATATACATGTTTGTGCTAATTTAAGGAATAAGGCATGGAATTTGATTACTGACACAAAACCGTCTACTATGTCTAAAGAGTAACATAGGCAGAGTGTTAGTGAATATGTCTCTATAATATCAGGGTAACCAAATGAGCTAGATTAAGAGATTTTGCTGCTATGAAAATTATGAAATCCTTGCAATTGTTAAAAAGGAAAAACACAGGAATAACTAAAATGTTGCACAGACACACTTTTGTCTAGGGATACTTCAGCAGGACTGGCCCCTATTAAAAATGTGTCTAGTGAAGAAGGTAGAATGAGAAATGAGGTTATTAATTGAATATGGTAATTTTAGAGTGAGGTTTAAGGAAAGACCACAAAATTAACAAAATTACCAGGGTACTAAAAACTATTCGGCCACACCCCAAGATAGATATTATAGGGTTTTATTAGAGTAATTCTATGGTATGCTATAATTGCAACCAATAAGGTCATGTTAGGAGATATTGTCCTAAATATGAAGAAAAAACTTACCCAGTGAAAGGGAAAGAAAATTGAATTTCCCAGACCATAAGAATCTACAGAGAGTGGCAGCTGTAAAAACAGAGCATACATCTTCAACCAACCCCCCCTCACATATCAAATTCATGTGAAGAGTGTATACTGATGTTAAGTGCCATTGAAAGAAAGGTGTCACAAATCGACAAGTAAAATCTGCCTAAACTCACCAATAAATAGGGATGTGAAACCCCTAGCTATTATCAGATCTATCTTGCTGATAACAAAGTGAAGATGGGCGACCATATATTTATGGAAGACTAGAGGGAAAAATAACAGAGTTTTATTAGAAACAGGAGCAGGAATGACTCTAATAAAACACGCTTGCCTTTAAAAATTTAAGCATATCAACAAATCCCTTCTAAGTTTAATAGACACATGGAATTCTATCCAATGATAATGAAGTGGAGATTGAAGGAGGAAAAATCTTTTGGTGATTTATAGTTGCACCTCTCCTCCCACTGTACTATTATTATGGGAATGGATGTTATCAATGAAAAAAAAGTTGTATGTGGATTTATTAAATTTGGTTTTATGGCAAGCTTTAGGTGAGAGCAAAACAGGTTGAGTGGTTAAACCTAATAATTTAAGATAGTTTAGTCATGATATAACTGTAAAACAGAGTGAAGTGTCACCTTCTATACAACAAGATGATGAGGTTATACCATATCTTAAAACTAAATACCCCACAGTGTGCTCTAAGTCTAAACAAGAGTGTGGGATAGTGAATTTGCAAGTTGTAATTGTAGTTCTAGACCCCCTGCAGTTAAACAATATAAGATCCCAAAGAATAAGAAGAAGGTGTGAATCAGGTGATAAAAGCATTGGTATCTCAAGGAGTGTTGAGAGTGGGTAATTCCAAATGTAAGTCACCATTTGGCTAATAATCAAGCCAATGGCACTTATGGTTTAATTGTAGACACGTATGTGGTGAATAAGTAAATCTCATCAGATATCATGGCGCAAATAAATGCTAATGTTAAGTACTTTCTGTATTGGATATAGTCAATGTGTTCTTTTCTATACCATTCAATCCAGATAGCTAGTATTGCTATGCTTTTACCTTTAAAAATCATCAATATCTGTTCCAGGTGTTGCTACAGGGCTTCCACGCCTCACCAGCTTACTTTCATAAAGCAATGGCTCAAGTATTGGAACCCCTGGGGTATGGGAATAAGATTTTGCAATATGTTGATGATCTGTTAGTTCAAACAGTAACAAGGGAAGAGCATGAGCAGATACTGTGTGATATTTGTCAAAGCACTGGCAGATAATGGGTTAAAACTGAACACATTCAAAGTGCAGATCTTGAAGGAAAGATTTACTTTCCTAGGAGTTAATATAGATCCAGAATGTAAAACGCCATGTACAGCAAGGGTTAAAGCATTGCAGCAATTGCCAAGGCCAATGACAGTGTATCATCTACAGAAATGTTTAAGCTTGATAAATGTTAGCAGAGAATTTATATATGATATGGCAGGGATAGCAAAACCCTTATGCAATATGCTAAAATATAAAAGATAAGATCATCTGGACAGGGGAATTTGAAAAGAGTTAAATCTGTTAAAAGATGCTCTCACACAAGCGCCTGTGCTAGCTGCTCCCATTGAAACAGTACCATATATTGTTCAATGTTACGCAGGTGTCTCTTCATTAATAGCAGTTTAATGCAAAGGTAGCATGAATCTTTACGAATGCTGGGATATTTTTCTAAAATTATGTATCCAGTGGAAAGAGGAATGTTTTCCTATGTAAAACAGCTCATGGCTGTATGATGGGCTTTAGAAGCAACACAACAAATGGCAGGATTTGGACAGATAAATTTACAAACCCCCCAAATATCTAAAACTGTTACAAAATTGTTCTGAGTTAGGAGTATATAGCCAGTTACAAAATAAACCACCCAGGGTAGAAACCAGTAAAAGATATGCTATTCCTGATTTGATGTCAGAAGGAAATGGAAATATAATCCAGATCTCCTTTTGAGAAGCAAACAATACAAGGGATTTCTAGTTTGTATGTGGAGGGACGAGATTTTATGTTGATGGATTACATCACACAGGTTTTGTCATATATGACGATTAAACAAAAGAATTGCAAAGATAGACTGCCAGGCCATATGGCTGCTCAGAAAGCGGAGTTAGAGTCTGTAAAGGAAGTTCTAGAATAACAGTATATGACCCAGTGAATATAATCAGTGACAGCAGTTATGTAGTTAAAGCTTTAACACTTCACCTCCCAATATGGAGAAAAGAGGAATGGTAGATTCTCAGGATAAAGCTTTAAAACATGCAGGTATTCTGGCAGAACTGTTTAATTAAGCAGAAAATAAAGGTTTAACTTGTTGTTGTGAAACAGACTTGTAGATCAGGAATCAAAGGAAACTTTGTCTGAGGAGTTGTAATACTTGGAAAATCTAATGAGTGCAACTGTTAGTAAAAAGACAAATAACAAATACCCTATAAGATCAGATAGAGAATGGAAGGATGTAGCTTTCAGTATAAAAAGAATGGATCTAGATACTGAAACTGGCATGTACAGGGTTAAACACAATGAAACACAAACATTTGTACCTAGTGGCTTATTACAAGGGCTGATTGTATTCAATCATCGTACACAGGGCATTTGGGTACAGGACAACTATTTAAGGTCCTGCAAAATAAATTGTATCATCCTAATTTAAAACAAAAAGTGTATAAATATATTGCAGAAGTGTCTCATATGTGTTCAATTAATCCAAGACCTAAATACTAGAAACCAAAATTGCAGAGAGTTCCTTTGGCAAAAAGCACATGGTACTCTATAAATTAAAATGAATAAAATAAAATAGAAATAAAAATGCTTTAAGATAAGAGTAATTGGTTAACATATTTACCAGGAGTATTAATGTCTATTCCTGCAAATCCAAACTCCAGTGTCACCTCATGAGTTAGTGACATGTAGAACTATGTAATCACTTTCCCTAATAAACCTTTTGTTCCAAGTACATTCAAAGTTACAGCAGAACAAGCTGACTAGTTGAAAGTATTACAGGAACCTCTATTGTTAGATTTGAAGTTTGCTACTTCAAATGTTGTCCCTTATGGTAAACTATGTGTTAAAGTTGTACAGCGCTACGGAATCTGATGGCGCTATAAAAATAAATTAAATAAATATAAAGAAGTAACACAGGGAAATTATGCAGATATGTTTAAGCCAGGTTACAAGGCAATGGTAAATCATTTAAAACACCAGGTCTATGAAAAACAAGTTGGGAAGGTCCTTATGGTCCTTATGTTGGTCTAAGAATAAAGATTAGAACAAACTGTGTTACAGGTTTAAAAAGCAAACATTGGTACAAAGTGTAATAAATCAATTCTTGTGCTTAGTGATCAATGTAAAAGAATTGTGCTAAGGTATAAGAAATGTACTAAGGTATAAGAAATTTACTAATGTATAAGACATTTACTAATGTATAAGAATAGTAAACTGCCATCTGTTTTTCATTACAGAACTAATACTGTTTTACATGGACAAAAACCTGTATGATTTTAAATAAAAGGACAAATTGTTTGGACTTTCAAAGGACATTATGGACTTTCAAAGAGACTGTGCTTGTGGATTCGATTGGAGAGGACAATATTTCATGGACTAAATCAAACCGATTGTGTTTTCTGGTTAATATAAACTGTATACAATTACACAGCATAATAACTATGATACCGTTATTATTAATGTTAGGTAAAATCAATGCCCAAGGTAAATTAATGAATTAGTGAAAAATGTAAAAGTAATTGTAACAAGAAGGTTGTTCTTAGGAGTTCAGAAATGAAAGGGTTAAAATGACTTGCTTCTCCCTCTTGGAGTGTAAAAAGCAATACAGACAACTGGAAATGGCTGTGTTAAAAGGCCTTTCCTTGTAAACTGATACTTAGAGACCAATATCAGAGAACAACATTAAAATCCCATAAGTAATTGGTATAAGTTATTATGATGCAATATTTTAAAATTCATTCAAATAAAGCATCAAAGAGGGGCTTGAAAAATATTATTATGTACTTTAAATGTATTTAATGTGTTGATATAAATATTATAAGTTTTATTCGGATTGCTTCAAGAACACTGAAATTGAGAAGCCATACCTTGGCCTATAGAGTATTACAGACTTTCATTGTATAAGGAATAGAGACCACATCTGGTTCACTTTAAGAGTGATGTTGAAGGGCTTGTTTATAGTAACCTTTGACCTAGCCTTGAAAGCCTGAATTCCTTTGAAGACTCACATTTCTACAGGCAATTATTCATTACATCATGTATATAGAAGTTCTTTGTCTCACATATCTTGCCGCCAAATATAACGTATGACTTTAATCATAGATTTCAAATGATGCTAAGTAACTCCCCTTTTTCTAAGATAGCCACTTATTTTAAAGTAAGGCAATCTTATGTATACTCCCCTCTGTAACTGAATTTTAAACCCATAAAACTGATTGTAGGTTAGAATTCGTGGCCAATACCTTTAACATCAAAAATGGATAACATCTAGAAAATTGCTCTCTGTATTGGACAAAGAATGTTAAAGACATTTGTTATTACCAGATGGATTGTTATGTTTGAATAAACATAAGTTAACTGCAAGATATTTGATTCGATTGTTATGAAAACTGATATGTGACAAACAAAGATTTCACGGAATGCCAATTTCCTACACGCGTAAGTTTTGCGAATACCAGGATGTCCCGCCATCTTGCTATTATGTAAACACTGTAAAAGTTCCAGTTGAAGAGCAGGAGGAACGAAATGACGGCCCGCAGGAGTCTGTTTAGGTGCTAGATGTTGCAACTTAATGATCTCGGCCAATAATGGAGAATGAATCCTGAGATTCGTATTAGCAATGATATTGCATTTCGGAACTATAGAAGAAAGAACTGGTTCAGGTACAGTAGAAGGTTCATATTGGCGAGATAATGCATCGGCTTTAGAGTTTTTAGAACCAGGTCTGTAAGTCAGTACATAATTGAAGTGAGTCAGGAATAAGGACCAACGAGCTTGTCTAGAGGATAAGCGCTTAGCCTCCCCAATATAGGACAAGTTTTTGTGGTCCGTCAAAATCGTAATAGGGTGTAGGGTCCCCTCCAACAAATGTCTCCACTCCTTTAAGGCTTTAATGACTGCTAACAGTTCCCTTTCCCCGATGTCATATCTGCTCTCAGGCCCAGAAAATTTCTTAGAGAAGAAACCACAACCTTTGAGACAGAACAGCCCCAACCTTTGAGACAGAACAGCCCCAACTGCGGTCTCAGAGGCATCGACCTCGAGCAAGAAAGGCAGAGTCGTATCAGGATGGACTAGAATGGGAGCCGAGGCAAAAAGTTCCTTGAGAGTCTTGAAAGCACCCAGAGCTTCCTTAGACCAGAACTTAGTATCAGCCCCTTGTTTGGTCATATTGGTAATAGGCGCAATGATAGAGGAGTATCCTTTAATGAAGCGCCTATAGTAGTTGGAAAAACCAATAAACCTTTGGATAGCCTTGAGTCCTTTGGGCAAGGGCCAGTCTAAAATAGATTGAAGTTTTACAGGATCCATTTTAAAACCTTCCCCAGAAATCACGTATCCAAGAAAGTCTACCTGAGACTGATCAAAACTGCACTTCTCCAATTTGCAATCTAGACCATGTTGCAGCAGCTTGTGTAATACCTTTCTGACCTGTCTATGGTGAGTCTCAATCTCCTTAGAGTGTATTAGTATGTCGTCCAGGTAAACAATAACACAATCATGCTGAAACTCCCTAAGTACCTCATTAATCAAATCTTGAAATACTGCAGGAGCATTGCATAGTCCAAATGGCATAACAGTGTATTCGTAATGGCCATACCGGGTATTGAATGCCGTCATCCACTCGTGACCTTGCTGGATTCTCACCAAATTGTAAGCCCCTCTGAGATCTAACTTGGTGAAGATTTTGGAGCCCTTAAGACGATCAAATAACTCGGTAATCAGTGGGATAGGATAGGCATTTCTGACAGTTATTTTATTCAAGCCTCGGTAATCGATACAAGGTCTCAGCGTGCCATCCTTCTTCTTAATGAAAAATAACCCAGCCCCGGCCGGAGAAGAAGACCTCCTGATGAATCCCTTTTCTAAATTCTCCCGAATATACTCCTCTAGAACCGAGTTTTCCTGAACAGACAAAGGATATACATGGCCCCTCGGAGGCATAGTGCCGGGTAGAAGCTTAATCTTACAGTCAAATGACCTGTGTGGAGGCAAAGAATCGGCATTCTTCTTGTCAAACACTGCCCTTAAGTCTAGGTAAAGGTCTGGTATTTGTCTTTCTGTGGACTGAGTAGGATTCTCCGGTATGTTAATATTAGCTAATGGAGAAACCTTGCACAAACACCGATCCTGGCAGCCCTGGCCCCACGAGAGTATCTCTCCTAACTCCCAATCGATAATAGGGTTATGTCTTTTCAACCATGGGTACCCCAGAACTATGGGAACGGAAGGAGACGAAATGAGCAGAAGAGATAAATTCTCCACGTGTAGGATACCAACATTTAAATTAATGGGTATGGTCTCACGAAAGATAACAGGGTCTAGTAGTGGTCTACCATCTATGGCCTCAACGGCCAAAGGTGTCTCCCTTAGCTGGGATGGGAAATTGTTCTTACTAGCAAAGGCTTGGTCGATAAAATTCTCAGCAGCACCGGAATCTATCAATGCCATAGCCCTTACTACTAGCTTCCCCCAAGTTAAGGAAACTGGTAGCAGAAGCCTGTGATCTTTATAATCAGGAGTAGAGGACAAAATAGAAACACCCAAGGCCTGTCCTCTAGAGAGACTTAGGTGTGAGCGTTTCCCGGGCGGTTAGAACAGTTCGAGAGTAAATGACCCTTGGCTCCACAATACATACACAAACCCTCTCTTCTCCTGTGCTGTCTTTCCTCCTCAGAGAGGCGGGTATACCCTATCTGCATAGGTTCAGTAAGCAAAGATATCGTGGAGTCAGGACTTGGAACAGCGGGAGCTAACCTAAAAGAAGGTCTCTGGTTCCTCTCTCGAGTGTTCTGTCTCTCTCTTAGACGTTCATCTATACGAGAGATGAACGAAATTAAATCCTCTAAATTCTCAGGGAGTTCTCTGGTAGCAACCTCATCAAGGATTACATCAGATAGGCCATTCAAAAATACATCCATATACGCCTGCTCATTCCACTTGATTTATGCCGCCAGAGAACTGAACTCTAGTGCATAATCCACCAGTGTTTGGTTCTCCTGTCTCAGGCGCAACAGTAATCTGGCTGCATTAACCTTTCTACCTGGAGGGTCAAATGTTCTTCTAAAAGCAGCTACAAATGCGTTATAGTTATAAACTAATGGATTATCGTTCTCCCATAGTGGGTTGGCCCATCTCAGAGCTTTCTCAATGAGTAGGGTGATAATAAATCCTACTTTTGCCCTATCTGTAGGATAAGAGCGAGGTTGCAATTCAAAGTGGATACTAATTTGGTTTAAAAAACCACGACACTTCTCAGGAGCCCCACCATAGCGTACTGGGGGGGTAATGTGAGAAGAAGCACCCACTGTGGCTACCTCTAGACCTGAACCGACAGGAGAAACAGGGGTATTACGTATCTCCTCTGGTGGGTTATTGGCACAAGCTAATAGAGCCTGTAGCGCAAGCGCCATCTGATCCATTCTGTGATCCATGGCTTCAAACCTAGGATCAGGAGCAGCCAGCTGACTGTTTGAACTTGCAGGATCCATTGGCCCTGTCGTAATGTCAGGATCGGGACAGGGATCCAACACGCAGAGTACAAACAGTAGCCAGATACGTATACCGGACCTTAGAATGGCCGGACTAACGTAAGTAGTACAGTATAGAATGGTCAAAGACAAGCCGAGGTCGAGGGTAACAGAAGACAGGTAAGCGAGAGACAAGCCGAATCAAGGGTAACAGAGATAAGCAGAGTAAGGTAAACAAGCCGGGTCAAAACCAAAAGGGATAATAGAATACACAAGCACTGAGTGACTAGAACAAGCTAGAACCACGACAGGGCAATGAGCTAATGAAAGAAGCTCTGTTAAATACCCTGTTCAGAGCAGTAACCACACCTCCGAGGCGTCCTGATTGGTCCTGCAGCAATTGACTGACAGGTCGTTCCGGGGGAGTGTCCTGATGACTACTTCCTGCCTAGATGCTGTAAAAGGCAGTCACTCCCTCGCGGCCGGCCTAGCATGACCGGATAGACCGCGGGGAAGGGAGCCATCAGACCGTCTGGATGGAGGAACAGCTAAGTCTCTACCTCTTTCGGAGGTAGAGACCACAGGTACCCTGACACATACAAACATACATACTGTGACACATACAAACACACTGGCACATACTCATTAGCATGGATTGGCATTCATTGATCAAGGCTGACACACTCACAGTGACCCATACAAACACTGATACACACACATACACTCATTAACAAACATTGGTACACATTGAGCCATACTGACACACACACACACACACACATTGATCCATAATGACATACACATACAGATACACACACACACATTGATTCAGTCTGACACACAAGCATACAGTAATCTATACTAACTCGTACACATTTTGATCCATACTGACACACACAGTGACCTATACAAATACTGACACTCTCATACTAGCCCAAACAAGCACACACATATTAATATGTTCTTTCCTCCCTCGCCTTAGAGACATCTTATTATATTATTATGATATAGTTGTACATTTTTGTCATTATATGTTTCATATATCAAATTTTATATTTCAATTGTGCCTTTAATAATATGGTTCTTTGCTTAATGGAATATAATGCGCAAATCATAATAAAGTAGTTTCCCATCATACACAATTATTATGTTCTACATTAGCAAACATTGAATTCAGTAATTATCTGTCACTGCTGTGAATTATGTTCACTTAATTCTCAAACATTTTAATATTTTGTAAAGGTCATTTTGTACGGCACAATAACTCATGATGGCAGCCTAAATCATTTGGTGATATAATATGCAAAACAAAGCCATCTTATGGCTTTATTTGTGGATAATTTCTTGTCCATTTGTCGTCAAGCAAACAGTATGATTTATCTTAATTTATTTAGTGTGCAATTAGAGGGTGATTGGTTCATAAATATAATTCAAGTTGCAGACAGTGCAACAGTATATACATAGCTGATAAATCAATTCAATCTACATTTAAATCTGTTGCTTTGCAGCCATGGAAACAGTGAAGTCCAGGAAACAAATCCAATAAACCAGCAAAGTTATGTACCCAGTTCTTATATGTTTAAGGGGCACAGGAAATGTTCCATTGCTTGTATGTACGTAGTGGGGAATCGCGATGCAGCCTAGAACAAAATCTAACCCTATTCAACCCCCCAGTAACGACAGACCACTTAGTATGGATGAAACAGGCCGCAGCATTTATTATCACAAACTAAGTTACTGCATAACACATCCATAACTTTATTTATTAAATCTCTTCTTTTCTGTAACCAAAACGTTAGACATAAATAAGCATTAATTAACATATATAACTCCACACATAGTGTTATACAGTGACCCAACCGTCCTTGCCAATAAACATAGAGTGGTTCCTAATCACCACTCCCTCTCACCTCCCCCCTCGTCATAAAAATCATATTTCCAATGCCTGCCATCAGCCAACCTTATCCACGCTCGATGGGCACGAGACCTCAGGCAACCTAAAGTTTAACCTTTGAAGCAGGGGAGGTTTGAGACCTTAAAAAACTTGTTCATCTCAATCCATATACTTAAACGTAACCTCAAACTCAATTGGCAAGGACATACCCCCGCCACAACCCCGCTGTTTTACACCTAAAATCAGCGGGGGACCCCACCACAACCAGCCATGGCCTGTTCCACCACTTCCTGCGGCGCTAGATTAACATAGACTAAATACTGCACCAGTAAATGAAATAACAATTCGGGATCAAGCTAAAAAACACAAATAACATAACAGTGCAAAACACACACATATATATATATATATATATATACATACATACATACATATACACACACACACACACACACAATGCTAGACCCCTTATGTAGAGTAAAACTCACAGGATTGAAAGCCGTCCCAGGCTCTATATAATATGCAGGAGGGAGCCTAAAACAATACCTTTGAGGGGAGCAGCAAAGGATACAGAGTGGAGAATCCAAAATTCATTGAACAAATAAACAATTAAAACAGTGACAAAAGCAGTGTATAAATAATAAAATATACTAGGCACAAAGCCAAAATAAAACACCACAGAGTAAATAAGAAAAGTCCCAGATACAATACTTCGGTCTAGAAGCAAACGCGTTTCAACTCCAGCCGGAGCCTTCCTCAGTGCACCGTTAACATAGGCCTTGTCCAACCTCCAGCAAGCGCACCCATCCCCTTGAGATAACCAGGCCACATCCAGCCAAACCCCAAGGCGAACTGGAATCCCCCAAGCCAAACCTAGAAACCCATCTTGTCCGATTTCCGACGGCAGCGCACCAGGGCACTCACATTGCTGAGCGCACTGCCAACAGGAATGTGGGCGATAGCTTCAGCCCGGCCTCTGAGAACCTCTGGTAAGAAACAGAATGCGTAACATGTCCAGATTTAAGAACACCCAAATCCCAAACAGCCACCGAATGCAGATCAGTCCACCCAGACAGATGACAAAAACCCCCGGTACTCCTAGGAGGCGGGACAGCTGACCCAGGAAGAGGAGGAGCCACACCTCCCTCATGTATCAGGCGCGAGACCACCGAACCTCCACTCCCGAAGGCGTAAGATCCAATCACTCACCCGCACCTCCTGTCCCAAATGACAGATGAGCATCCCACCCTCTTTATTCCGGGGTGGGGGGGTTGGGGGGGGGGAAGAAGACAGTAACCGCGGGGAAAAATCCATTCGGAGACCAGCAGGGTGAACCCAAGGAACCTACCACCCTGACCCCCGCCATCCAAGCACTGTGAACCTGTGGCACAAGCACGCCCAGCCTGGCGGCGTCTGTAGCCGCCCCAAACCGAACCAAATACCCCCTGAACCCACCACCATCCTTACCCAGGAATTCTAGCCCCAATTGGACCACCCCAACAACAGGGACACAGGCGAGAAAACCCTGCTTCGAAAAACAAACAAGGGGAGAGGAGGCCGAATAACCCAGGGGCGGAATAGCCCCCACCGAAGAAAAAACAGGACACGTGTGGGAACCCGGCGCTCCCCCCAATTGGGACGGTATATTTCCAACTATCCTGGGAACCTAGCACACCCTGTTAGGAGCCTAACCAGTACCCTGTGCATTCAATTCACCTCAAGAGAAAGCAGAAAGGGCCCGGTTATGTCTACTCCGCAACCTCCAAGAACGGAACAGAATCTATTGATGAATCAGCCAACCGCTACCAACTTACCTTTCCCAAATACAACAGCTGTCGAGCGGCGAAAGCCTGAAGGAAGTCCCTTCCGATGCTTACTCGATCCACCAAAACCCCTTCCCACCTACAGATGACCGTAACATGAATGGGAAGCCGCCAAGGAAATGCTCTCATCCGGCCTGATCGGTCACACTGAACTGTAGAGGGCCCCACGCCGCCTCAGAGATCGACCCATGGACCCGCTACCTCAGTGTCCGCTAGACCGAGTGACCATGTCCCCACTGCCTTATAAATTTGGTCCTGCGGAGCCCGAAGTAAGTCCTACCGTGAACAAGATAGAACCCCCCGTGAAAACCCCGTCTGACCAGACACTTCCAGACTCAACAACGCTGAGCTAGGCGCCACAACCAGGGTACCGCCACACGATTGTCCCAAAGGAAGAACCACCCACCTGTCCGGGAGTTGGGGACCCCACGCCTACCATGCCACCAGAATGGGGAAGCTCCAAGACAGCCAGAGTCAGCAAGAGCCCCAATGCTTGCTAGCTCACCGAGCAAGAGTCAGTACACCATGGAAAATGAATTAGGCCCCAAAAACCCCAAACCCGCTGCAGCGGCAACAGGTGGAAGTCAGTGGAAGGGACTTAGGGGGCCTGATTGCACAAGCCACCATTAACGGAGGCTCAAAATGAAAACCCCCATACTGCCCCAAAGGCAACAACAATAGGCAAGGCCAGCTTACCCAGGAGGGCGACATTAAGAGCCACCCATGTGGGGAGAAATACGGCCTGGAAAACAACAACCTGCCGAAGCACCTGCCGAGGCGCATCGGCAGCAGCGGCAGCAGCCAGAAGCCAGATTACACCGCTGCCCTTGTCAGGAAGGCCCCAGAGCCCTGCAGTCCTAACCACGCGGACCGATGTGTCATGCCCTCCCATACCTAACCCCGTGGATGGAACGACAACCGAGCAAATAAGAAACCATGCGATATTGACCATGCCCCTCTACAGGCACCATGTCCCAAGGGGGGGGGGGGGGGACGACCCGCGGAGCTGACTTCGGAAGCACCCTAAAATTGGTCGGGAGGTAAGCCTACCAAGTTTTCTTGGTAAGCCGCTCCCGCACCACGCGATCCCTGCGACTGGAACCCTCGTGGAATGGCACGAGGACCCAATTCTCCGTCTGCAAATTCCTACCAACCCAGCTCACCCTAGGAAGACACGCGTCCCAGAGAGAAAACCCTCACCACTGCTCCCTAGCAGTACGCGACATGCGCAAGTCAAGCAGGCCATACCAGTGCCCCGCAGCAGCATCCAGAGCCACCCTAGCCACCTGCCTCTTGGGCGGCAACGCCAGCAGCTGCACAGGACGCCGCAGGAAACTGTACTATAATATATCATAAACACCGACAAAAAGGGGGGGGGTTAAATAACCGGAGTGGACTCCCTGGTAAGCGGCGTCCAGGTACCGTTTTCCTCTCTCTTTTTCTTGTGAATCTTTTATTCCTCATTCTATTCAGGTAGTCATACAGGACTTCTTTGTTTGTTTTTGTTTTTTTAATGACATTTCCAATTTCTTTTTTGTTTTTTGCGCACTAATACACCCCTCCCCCCAGTTTTAAAGGGACCCGATCAGATTGCAAGAAGGGACAACGTACTCACCAGCCAATGCCCGGTGCACCATCCGCGGCATAACAAGCGTAGAAGTCCAGGCAGAAGACATTGAAATCAGCTTCCACTGTTTTCTTCCAAGATGTTCCAGGCGCCACCTGCTGGGCATTTCTATGAACTGCAGCCAGGACCTGTGAGAAGGGCATGGAGAGGACGTGCCACCAGGAGGCAGCCGAGGTAAGCAACCAGAGAGAAGAGCAGAAGGCAGAGAGAGAGAAGAGCAGAAGGCAGAGAAGACCCAGGAACAGGTAAGAGCAGGGCAAGAGAGGAAAAAAAAGGGGGGGGACATAGAGGAGAGAAACAGAGTGGAAGGGGGGAAGAAAACAGAGAGGGGGAAAAAAAAGGGGGGGGAAGAGAAAGAAAGAAGGACCGACAGGAAAGAAAGAAAACATGCCAACAGGGGGGAGAGAAACCGGAGACAGAGAAGGGAGGGGGGACTGAAAAAAGGAGGGGGGGGCAGGGGAGAGAGACCCCCCCCGGGCGCCATCCTCACTGGCAGAGGAGGGCCTCAGGAGAGGTCCCCCCCACCCCCAACAGCAGGTAAGCAGTCCCCTCTCGGCCCCGCAGGGCCCACTCACTGCCGGGGCCCCGTCTCAGGCACCGCCGTCGTGCCCGCCATGCGGCATTTCAGGAAGGCCTCCGGCCGGCCGCACAAGGCGCGGGATGCGCCGCCCACCTCCTACAGCCTCCTGCACGAATCCCAATGCCGGAGGCCGCCGCCCATGATCGGGCTGCAGGAGGGGGGGCTGCAAGGTATTAGGCCGCGCAGGTAAGACCTCCCCCACACTAATTTACACAGAACATAATCCCACCCACAGACTCTTTCCCAACCAATCCCATGCATCTATACCCACACTCCTACATGTGCCCTTGTCAGCTTAGCGGCGCTATCTCCCCAGGGCCTTTCCAGGAATCCCTTAATAATTTGACCTCTGGGAAATGCACATGTATGTAAGAGATGCTGTAAAAAAATCACTTCACATTCTCCAGGCATTAAATGATCATCTTCATTAAATGCGGTGATGATTCTCTGCACTAGTTTAGGCAGGGGCGTATTAGCCGCGAGGCAAACAAGACATTTGCCTTGGGCGGCATTTTACAGGGGGCGGCAAAAAAAGCCGCCCCCCAAATGCCCAAGGCAAATGTCTTGTTAGCCTTGCGGCTAACAGACATGCTGGGCTGGTTGCTGGGCGGCCGGCGAGGGAGCTCTTCCCCTGAGCTCTCTGCTCAGCTCCCTCGCGCGCCGCCCCAGCCTGCCCGCCAGTGCCGCCCTGCAGCCACTGGACCACCAGGGAATGGGAGAACCCCCCCACCCCCAGCATTCCCAAAGGTAAGGAGGCTGGGGGGGGGGGGAGTAAATAAAAAAAATAAAAAAAATGTGTTAATGTGAGTGTGTGTGTGTGTCTCTGACTGTGTGTGTCTGTTAGTGTGTGTGTGTGTCTGTTAGTGTGTGTGTGTGTCTGTTAGTGTGTGACTGTGTGTGTGTGTCTGTGACTGTGTGTGTGTCTGTGACTGTGTGTGTCTGACTGTGTGTGTCTGACTGTGTGTCCGACAGTGTGTGTCTGTTAGTGTGTGTGTGTCCGACTGTGTGTGTTTGTTAGTGTGTGTGTCTCACTGTGTGTGTCCGACTGTGTGTGTTTGTTAGTTAGTGTGTGTCCGACTGTGTGTGTTTGTTAGTGTGTGTCCGACTGTGTGTGTTTGTTAGTGTGTGTCCGACTGTGTGTGTCTGTTAGTGTGTGTGTGTCCGACTGTGTGTGTTTGTTAGTGTGTGTGTGTCCGACTGTGTGTGTTTGTTAGTGTGTGTGTGTCCGACTGTGTGTGTTTGTTAGTGTGTGTGTGTCCGACTGTGTGTGTTTGTTAGTGTGTGTGTCTCACTGTGTGTCTGTTAGTGTGTGTGTGCCCGACTGTGTGTGTTTGTTAGTGTGTGTGTCCGACTGTGTGTGTTTGTTAGTGTGTGTGTGTCCGACTGTGTGTGTCTGACTGTGTTTGTCTGTTAGGTAGTGTATGCGTATCTGTCAGTGAATGTGTGTGTATTTAGAAGACGGGGCAGGGGGGAAGGGTTAGGTGGGGGTGGCGCGCGCGCGCGCAGGAGGGGTGTCTGAGTTTTGTCCTGCCTAGGGCAGCACAAAACCAAGATACACCACTGAGTTTAGGAGTCAGTTACATTTTCAGTTCATAGTAAAGAGGTCTTGAAGAATAGGATAATGTTAATATGGAAACTATGATTTAAGTTAGTCTTTTAACAGGCTATTTATACCCATATTTGATTTAACATTTATGTGATACATTGCATTATTATCAGTTTTATCTCCCTTTGAGGTTTATATACACATCACCAAAATATTGGATTGCCTATATGTATGTATAAACTATAATGTTATCATATCTATTCTGAGCATCTTTTGGTGCGGTTTACCACTTTGTTTTTGTTAAACTTCTGGTATACACGTTTTTTTTTTTTTTCAATACTTCATTAGTTGTAGTGGATAGCTGGAGCAGAAGTCACTGTTAGTTCCACAATCAGTTGTCCGGAGGAATGGACATGGAGACTGAATGAAACATTCCACAATCATGTCATTGTCGTAGAATAGGTCACCAAAGCTTTAAAAACATATTTTGAGTAGAATGATGCCACTGAGCTATCCCAGCTGACTATTTGGGAAGCACATATGTGTGTCTTGAGAGGACATACTTGATATGATAAATGTAACAATAAAGGTAAAAAAAAAAAAAAAAAAAAAAAAGGAGGGTGATTGCAAAGATATCAGAGCTCACCAACCACATCTCTGATATGGAATCTTGCCACAAGCACTTGCTGGGTGAAGGGTTGTATTGGGAATTGTTATTGGCCAGAAGGGAACGGTCAGTGCTCCTCACACACAGGTACACCAAATCCTTCACACCAAGGTTTTTCTGTATGCACGCTAATTGAAGCGGCAAACCATTAGCACGCAAGCTCTGGGTTAAGCAGTCACAAGTAGGAGTTGGATCAGCCCCATTCCTGGTGGCTATATCTAAGGAATTCCACCCATATTACTCAATGGTGTAGGATCTAGCACAAACATGTTTAAGTGCGTCTATCATGCTCCTGAGCAGGTCAGAGAGGAGACGATTGCAAGGGTTATTGGTTAAAACCTTATTTGTCGTATTAGACATAACAAATTTACTGAAAATATAGGGCAGTCTGCCACAAACAGGATACTTTGTGAGAAAAAACAGGGTTTAGGCGATATGTCCCAAACAAGATCTTTAGAAAGTAAATGAATAAAGTCTTTTGTATACAAGCAGGCTTGAAGTTATACCAAGTAATTAAGGATTTCCAGGATACTTTGCAATGCAGCTAGTTATAGGTAAATACCTTTTAGGATAAGACAATACAGGATCATGCAGAGTTGCAGAGGTTGAAACAGGTAGGTATATTCCAAAATAATATAACGCAGGTTGCTTACGAGATCATGCAGTGATGAACAAATCAGGAATCTTGGAAGCTGATAAGGAAAGTATTTCGGTAAGATGTAATTCAGGCAAGTTCAGGATGAAGTAATGCAGGTTAATGCAGATGAGTACAGGATGAGGCACTGCAAGTAAGGTCTCTACAGAATGAAATAATGTAGATAAAATACAGGATATTACCAGGAACAGAGATTCTTTATCAGAGCATAGACTTCAATGTCAAGGCACTGTTGTGTGCCGGGAGTAGACTTATCAAGCCTCCTCATTAGTTAATCCAGGTGAGGTTATTAAGGTGAGTGAATAGATTAGTGGCTAGGGAGGCCACTAGAGGTGAAAATCGTGAAGTTCAGTTAAAAGGCCAGTAATAAACGAAAAAGTCTTACATGTCAGTTTTGAAACCTGACAGCGTCACAGAATGAACACTTGAGCAATTGGCAAAATATATCTCTCAGCCTTTATTGGAAGAATCGGTGGGAACATTTGAAGAAAAAAAATCACACAGGAATAGCTTGCTAGACCCATAAAGGACTCCAAAACAGGCAGGGCACAAGGTCCTGACAGGTTCTCACTACTATACTATAAAACATTTGATTCAGTACTAATCTCTAGACTAGCTCAGGCTTTATACTCAATAGCAGACTGGTGCAGAGATTAGATTAAATATGTGTAGGTCTGGATCACATCCGGTACAGATAAGCTCTATCAAAGAAACCATATGTCGCTTTTTCACGCGATCTAACAAGATCTTGTTGCACAAAAGGAAGAAGTGGGACTTGGTCATCGAGTGTCTGGAACTCCAAGACGGAGACTCAACAGCACGAACACTGGTAAAAATATGCGAATGCCTGCTTCTGTTCGCGGTAAGCCAGGAAAGTGCTGTTCAGTAGGTTTGTTTGAATGAATTTCACAAAGAAATACTACCAATGAGCCAGGGGAACCGTTCACTTTTTCATTTGTTTTTATAACTCCTGAACTTGACCAACAGCTACCTCTGAAACTGTGGAACTACTTTGGGCAGGCACCTCAAGAGCGGTTGGTCAGATCTTCACCCCGGTGGCGATTCGGCTGTGTTTGTGGGATCTGAGCGCTTTTCGGATATGTTGGACGCTCAGATCCAGGCTATCTTGGGATGTATAGGCTATTGGGGTTCATGTATGTATTTTGTGTGTTTTAAAGTATTTTTGTAAAACTAGATGTTTTCTGTACCGGGAGATAATTGAGTTTAATACAGTACCTAACTCACTTATCTCCCAGGATTTTGTCTAAGGCAAAGGAAAGGTTTTTTTACTGTAAGAACAATAATGATGTGGAATTCTCTGCCTGAATAAGTGGCTTTTATCAGATTCAAACAGCAACTAAATGCATACTTGCTAAAAAAGAATATTCAAGGATATAATTTTTGAATGTAGGGTAATAGCTGCTTGATCCAAGGATAAATCTGACTGCCATTCTGGGGTCAAGAAGGAATTTTTTTTCCTAGTATGTTGCAAAATTGGAAGTGCTTCAAACTGTTTTGTTTTTTTTGCCTTCTTTTGGATCAACAACAAAAACAAATGTGAGGAAGGCTGAACTTGATGGATGCAAGTCTCTTTTCAGCTATGTAACTATATAATTATATAACTATATATGGTGGGACTCAAAGTAGATGTAGGGTTTTGGGGGTAAAGTGAACTCCACCACCAATCTCCACAGTGGAGCACTAGAAAACATTTGTGCTTGCTTACCTATATAGAGAAACTAGGACATATGAAGATCCAGTGCTACTAAAAGAAACATCTATAGTGCTATATGTCCAATAAATTGGGGCGAGTATAAGACAAAATGGGTAAACTCACATGAATTTGAGCCAAATGGGAACAGTGTACGAAGGTGAGTGTACGAAGGTGACACTTTCCTTCTTTTATATGACATCAGCATCTGTTGCCTTTTCTCTCTATTTTAAGTGATGGAATACTAAAAGAGAGAAAGTGTTACTGTAGCGGAGCTCCAATACCAAGCATAGGTATCTCTACTATTCCTTCCTGGTAGCTAAAAGGAGTACTGAAATAATCCCTTTCCCCCAGCAACTAGACGACACATAATTCTGGGAGTCAACTGCGTTTATTTTGGCCACACATGTCTTATATGCACTGAGCCCTAGCATGGGGTCTCCACATCTAAATCACAAGGGTTTTCCTCCCAAGAGTCTCCCAAGAGATAATTGAGTGAGAAAACTATAACTCAATTATCTTTCAGATACAGGAAACATACGCAATTTTCCATAAAAAAATACATTTTAATAACATAGGAACCCCACAAAAGTCATATCACCGAATAGCTTGGGTCTGAGCACCCACTTTGGCGAAATCGCGTTCAGATCCCTTCAGTGGTTCGGGAACGCCATTCGATTGAAGTTCCATTAAATTGAGACAAGGTGGCGTCTTAAAGTCTGAACATCCTTATCTACTAAGGTTACCACAGTATATTGTGTACTGAAAGTATAGCCTTGAAGCTTGTTTATGCATTATTGTTATTGTAATTTGTCTGGGACAAAATGGCGCAAACATATTATGCACTGAGGTTATTGCTTAAAGAAACAGTTATGAAAAACAATATGTTCCATTTCTAACACCTTGTCAGTTTGCAATATCTCTTAAAGACAAAGTACACAGTTTAAGAAATACAACATTTCATTCTAAAACTTGCAATATCTGCATTTGCCCATAACAATAGTGCTTAGTTATTTCTCCTCTTGTATCTCTTGTCTTGTTTTAATTTGTCTTGTATTCCCAGTTCATGTACAGTCCTGTCCTGCCCTGTTCTTGTTTTCCTCATGTCTTGTGTACATATTCTGGGTTCTACTTTCTGTCCTACTCCGGTTCTGGGTTCTCCTAGTTTTGTCTTGTTTTCATGTATGGTGCCTATCTCTAGTCTTGCCTTGTTTCTGTACTGGATACATTCTTGCTGCAGAGCCTCCCTATTCAGCTCCTGGGAGGTCTGCTTATTCCCCAACTCCTAGTTCCTGGGATCTGCATAAGCCGAATCAGGGTTCTGGTATGTGGCTGCACAAACACTAGTGCTCAACACCAGGCGGCGTGTGGTTACCCTGCACCAGACCCTGCTAATCCACCTCAACACTGTGACTCCTACTTATCATCAGGCATACTGGGTCCCGGTCCTCGCTCCGCCACCCGGACAGTGTCTGGGTCCCGGGCACCGGACCGCCACCCTGACAGGCATTTGCTCAGCTTGAGAGTTAAGCCGGCCTCTCTTATCTGGTCCAATACTGCTCATATATGTATTAAGTGCCCATCTCAGGTTTTACTATGTATCCAAGTATGCACAAGCATAATCTTGAAAGCCATCGAGCAGCCAGTCCACCATATGTTGGAATGTGGCTAGGGAATTTTTCATCCCGAAGGGCATGACCTTAAACTAGTACAGGCCAAATTGGGTGACAAAGGCCGACTTGGGAATAGCATCCTGGGCCAGGGGAATCTGCCAGTATCCCTCACACAGATCTTACACATCCCTTACACAGATCGTTGGCCATCCGGTTTAAGAGCTCATCTATCCTGGGAATGGGGTAAGCGCCTGCGGCTTTTTGTCATTGGGGGTTTTGTCATTGAGCCTCCAGTAATCTACACAGAAGCGTGTCGTTCCATCCCGTTTCGGTACCAAGACTACAGGAAAAGCCCAAGGACTATCAGACGCTTCTATAACCCCAAGACGTAGCATCTATTGGATCTCCAGTCTCATATATTTCCTGACAGCCCCAGGGATCCTGTAGGGGGTCTGGTGGAAGGGTGACTGTTCGGGCGTTTCTACCCAGTGAGTGGCTAGCGGAGTGTATCCAGGTATGTTCAAAAACATTGCTCCCTTCGTGGCTAACAATTGCCGTACCTGGAAACGCTCTTACGTCCTATCCATTCTCCTAGCTGGACCTCATCTAGTGAGCCCGTCTTATCATCTTCCCCTAAGAGGTCTGGCAGGGGAAGATTTTCAAAGTCATCGGAGGCGTGCGCACATATGGCTGCCACCTCCTCCATCCTCTCGTAGTATGGTTAAAGCATGTTCACGTGGAGCATGAGTCTCCTCCCCACTACCAGAGCAAGGGCAAATCACGTAAGTGGTATCACATCTCTGTTCCACCATTTGGTATGGGCCCTGCCAGGCAACCTGTAGCTTGTTGTGGCAAACAGGTTTTAAAATCAGAACCTTTTGGCCAATCTGAAAGCTACGTCCCCTGGCTCCCCTATCATACCATCGGTGCTTACGGGTCTGCGCTGCCTGGAGGTTGGTACGCACATTCTGAGTCAATTCCTACAAATGGTCATGGAATTCCAGCACATGGGGTATAACAGAATGTCTGCCTGTGGCTATCTGTGACTCTGTGTGTGAATGTCTGCCTGTGGCTATCTGTGACTCTGTGTGTGAATGTCTGCCTGTGGCTATCTGTGACTCTGTGTGTGAATGTCTGCCTGTGGCTATCTGTGACTCTGTGTGTGAATGTCTGCCTGTGGCTATCTGTGACGCTGTGTGTGAATGTCTTCCTGTGGCTGTCTACCTGTGACTGTATCTGTGACTGTCTGCCTGTGCCTGTGTGTGTGAATGTCTGCCCGTGACAGTTTACCTGGGACTGAGTGTGACTGTCTGCCTGTGACTGTGTGTGAGACTGACTTTTGGTGACTGTGTGTGTGACTGTCTGCCTGTGCCTGTATGTATGAATGTCTGCCTGTGATTGTCTACCTGGGACTGTCTGCATGTCACTGAGTGTGTGTGACTGTGTGCTGCCTGTAACTATTTTACAGTCTGCCTGTAATTGTGTGTGTGTGTGTGTGTGTGTGTGAGACTGTGTGTGTGTGACTGTCTGCCTGTAGCTGTGTGTGTGTGACTGTCCGTCTGTAACTGTGTGTGTTACTGTCTGCCTGCAGCTGTGCGTTTGACAGTGTGCAAGTGACTATGTGTTTGGTACGGTGTGCATGTGGCTGTATTTGACAGTATATGCGTATAACTGTACATCTGACTGTATCTGACTGTCTTCGCCCTGCAGTGAGTCGGCACATAACATCATCCAAGCATCGGCGTCATATTACAGGATGTGCAAGGGACGTGTGCATGAAGAGCACAGAGATCCCAGCAGCAACCACTGACTACCAGGGACTGAGGATCCACTCTAGCCCTCCCAGAGCAAGGTAGAGAGGCTGGGTGGACCTCTTAATTATTAAATGTGTGCATGTATGTGATGTTTGCGTGTGTATATCTAATTATGCGTGTTTGTAATTGTATGTGTGTGGGTCTGTGATTGTGTATGTATGTGTTTATGTGTGTAGTTGTGTGTGTATCTCTGTAGTTAAGTGTGTGTATATATATATATATATATACACACACACACACTTAACTACAGAGATACACACACAACCACACACATAAACACAGACATACACAATCACAGACACACACACATACAATAACAAACACACATAATTAGATATACACACGCAAACATCACATACATAGACACGTGTATATATATACATACACACACACACACACACACAATCACAGATATACACACACAGACATACACCTATTGTGTTATTGTGTGTGTATATAAATGTGTATGTGTTTGGTACATAGCATACACCCCTGCATTTCAACGTCACCATTATATATAACCACACCACTGCCTTCAAAAACCACACTACATAAAAATGCATGCCTGCATTCAAACACCAACACCACATACAGACACACATCCTACATTCATTTAAACATACTCCATACAAAAACATGCACATTTAACCCCTTAAGACCGCAGCCAAATGTACAAGTTGTGAACGAAACAAAATGTAAACAAAACCTGGCATTTGCGCTATATGTCTGTCCAACCGTAATTCACCTCTTTCATATTAAATGCACCCCCCCTTATTATATATCATTTTATTCAGGAGAAACAGGGCTTTCATTTAATATCAAATATTTAGCTATGAAACATAATTTAATATGAAAAAAATGGGAGAAAATAAGATTTAGTTTAGTTTTTTTTTAGTTCTACATGACATTTTAACTGTCAATGTCATAATAATGTTTGCTTTTACAGCAATAAAATACACGTGTAAAACAGTACCCCCTATGTACAGGTTTTATGGTGTTTTGGGAAGTTACAGGGTCAAATATAGCGTGTTACATTTGAAATTGAAATTCGCCAGATTGGTTACGTTGCCTTTGAGACTGTATAGTAGCCCAGGAAATAAATTTACATCCATAATGGCATACCATTTGCAATAGTAGACGACCCAAGGTATTGCAAATGGGGTATGTCCAGTCTTTTTTAGTAGCCATTTGGTCACAAACACTGGCCAAAGTTAGCGTTAGTATTGGTTTGTGTGTGAAAAATGCAAAAAACGCCAATTTTGGCCAGTGTTTGTGACTAAGTGGCTACTAAAAAAGACTGGACATACCCCATTTGCAATACCTTGGGTTGTCTACTATTGCAAATAGTATGCCATCATAGGGGTAATTTTCATTCTTGGGCTACCATAGGGTCATAAAGGCAACGTAAGCAATCTGGCGAATTTTAATGTGAAAAAAATGAAACACAAGCCTTATATTTGACGCTTTAATTTTTGAAAACACCATAAAACCTGAACACAAATATTTGTGTTTCAAAACAGTAAAAAGTATTGCAGCAATAATATTGTCCGTGTAAGTGCTGTTTGTGCGTGAAAAATGCAAAAAACTTCACTTTTACTGGCGATATCATCGTTGTAATACATTTTACTGTTTTGAAACACTAATATTTGTGTTCAGCGAAGTCTCCCGAGTAAAACAGTACCCCCCATGTACAGGTTTTAGGGTGTCTTGGAAAGTTATAGGGTTAAATATAGTGCTAGCAAATTAAATTCCCTATACTTTCGGCATGGGTTGTCAGGCAGGTCCCGCTAATTGTAATTAATTAGGATACCTAATTATGTAAAATTATTACATAAATATATGTGTAAAATTAATATATGTATATATATACACATATGTGTATATATACACACATATATAATTTTTTTAAAATATTTTTATTTATATATAGGTATATATAGAGTGATATATACGTATATATTTATGTATATAGATATATATATTATTTCGTTCTACGTGTATTTTGATATAAATATATATTAATATCACAATACAGTTAGAACGAAATAAAACACATCTATATTTTTTTTAATATTTTATTTTTAATTTTTTTTTAATTTTTTTACGTACTTACATTTTTTTTTATATTATATATAAATATATATATATATATAAAACAATAATTATATATATATATTTAATCAGTATCAGTCTACGTGTAATTTGATATTAATTATATATATATAAATATTAAAATACACCTAGACAGTGTATGTGTGTGTGTGTGTGTATATGTGTATATATATACTTAGATCATATATATATATAATATATATATATATATATATATATATATGATCTAAGTATATATATATATATTTTTTTTACACTTATTTAACTTATTTTTATTTGATTTCAGCCAGCAGGGGGACTAACTGTCATTACAGTTAGTCCCCCTGCTGGCATTGCTGCAGCCAGCTATCCCGGCCATGTGATTGTGAGGTCCTCGCAAGGACCTCACTCTCACATGGCCCGGGGGGGCTGAAGATGGACGGATGTGTCGCGGGGGGCTCTCTGGGAGTCCCCCCAACCGCGATCGCCGGCGACCGGGTAAGTAAGCGGCGTTTAGAGCCACTTTAAAAAGGACATAAATGTACGCCCTCCGGACTTAAGGGGTTAAAGCATAAACACTGCTTAGTGCTAAATACATAAAAAAAAATAAAAAAATTGTGGTTGCTTTTTACATTTTAAAGTTGGGGGGTGGGTGCCAAAAATAGGACCCGCCCCGGGTGCCAAATGCTCTAGGTACGCCGCTGGCACTGCCGCTCAAAGTCCTGCAAGAATCCATCTATTTCTTCCTCATTTTCCACAAATCTTTTTAAAAGCATCGTGGGGAACCTTTTGTTTTACCTCCGGTGTCTGGGTGATAGCTGGCAGTCTCTCCAGGGCGTGCTGTATGGCTAGCAAAAGATGGTTCTCCTGCTCTGCCTTTGCTGTGAAGTAGCACAGGGGCAATAGAAGGGGTGGGCAGGTGCTTTAGAAGGGAGGACACAGGGTCTGTAGAAGGGAGGGTATTGAGGCTGTAAAGGAGGCACAGGGGCTATAGAAAGAGTGGGCAGGGGCTGTAAAAGGGGCACAGGGGGTATAGAAGGTGTGGGCAGGGGCTGCAAAAGGGGGCACAAGGGCTGTAGATGGGGTGGGCAGCAGCTGTAAAAGGAGGCACAGGGGCTATAGAAAGGGGAACATGGGCTGTAGAGAGGGCAGGGGCTGAGACGGGGCACAGGAGCTATAGAAGTGGTGGGCGGGGGCTGTATAGGGGAGGCATGGGCTGACACAAAAAAATAAAGATTGTGAGTGTATCCCCCGAACCCCTGAGTTTTACCTTGGGCTAGGGAGCCTGGAGCAGGAGACTGCAGCCAGCACAGAGCAGCCAGGGAAGTCGACCAGCCTTTCCTGATGATGTCAGGAGCAGGGGGCGTGACTTCCACTGCACTTCTCCCAGACTCCCCAGCGGATTGCCTTCCCTGGCTGCAGGGAGACAGGTAATATGAAAAATCTGAGTCCCCAGCCAGAGGCAGGGGATTTGGATTTTTGTGCCCCCTTGCACTGGAGCCCTAAGGCGGGGCCGCCTGTGCTGCCTCATGGACGTGCTGGCCCTGTTTATGCCTCCAGAACGCCGTTCTCATAACTGTTCAGTTAGCTGGATGGGCAAGTTAATAGTTTCCCGGGTGTTCGCGGGGTCGTGGATCAGAGAATAGTTCCAGGCCGTCGACGACCATGTACTTCTGCCTGCGTTCTGGAGAGAAAATGGCCACCAATTCTTGGAGCACATGTGTTCGGTTATACCAATGGCGGTAACACAGGAGGAACACTTGTACAAATGAGCAATTTGTGGTAAACAGCCAGGGGAGGTCGGTGATTGTGAGGTGTTAACAGGGGACCACTCAAAGTTGGTTCGGTAAACGAATGGGGGTGTACGGACAGCCGAACAAAAGGGAATAAAAGTGTAGTTAAGGCATCCATTCTGCTACAGTCACCTTGGTACACTCCTGCTATAGTGATTTGAGCCTGTCCCTGGGCAGAGTCAGCACAAGTCAAACACAGCTCTGGCCAATTAGCATCTCCTCATAGATATGAATTGAATCAATGCATCTCTATGAGGAAATTTCAGTGCAGAGGGTGAAGACACTGAATTGCAGTGCTGCTCACTGTGCAGCACTGCCCCAGGAAGTACCTCTAGCAGTCATCGGAGGAGTGGCCAGTGGAGTTATCACTAGGCTGAAAAGACAGTGCTTACTGCAAAAAGCCTACTCACAAGAACAAATACAATAAGCTGTAGTTGTTCTTGTGACTATAGTGTCCCTTTAACCATCTTATGTTTCTTACCCCTTTTGTGTCACTCCTTTGGTGCTTCCTTTTGTGTGCCTTACCCACTAGTGAGCGCAGCTTCTGTCAGACTGGGCAGAAAATAATGAAAACCCTTTGCTAGATCCATGCTTTAAAAGTAATATATGGGAGGGGGATGCTCTGTTTAAAGTGGGAGGGGGCTGCTCTATATAACATGGGAGGGGGTTGATCTGTTCACACATCAAATATATATTTGAGGATTTTAAATAAAAAATAAATAAGTACATATTAGTTTCATTTAAAATAAGAACAGTTTTTAGGATAGCATTTTAAAATATTTTACTACAATGACCACTTTATTGCTATAGATCAGTGATTCCCAACCAAGTCCTCAAGTACTCTCCTAACAGTTCAAGATTTAGGGATTTCCAAGTTGTGTCTAGAGGTATTTTTAGTAGAAAAACAAAACAAAATTTTAGACACACCCTGGACTGGTAGGGTACTTAAAGGGAAACTCCAGTGCCAGGAAAACGATCCATTTTCCTCCTGGCACTGGAGGGTCCCTCTCCCTCCCACCCAACAATCCACAGTTACTGAAGGAGTGAAAACCCCTTCAGTCACTTACCTGAGGCAGCGGCGATGTCCTTCGTCGCTGCCTCCTCCTCTGCGCCGCTCCTCCAGGTGCTTCCGTCGGCCGGTGGGCGAGACTGATCCCGCCCACCGGCCGAGGAGACCTAATGCGCATGCGCCGCAATGCCACGCATGCACATTAGCGCTCCCCATAGGAAAGCATTGAAAATGAATTTCAATGCTTTCCTATGGGGATTTGAGCGACGCTGGAGGTCCTCACACAGCGTGAGGACGTCCAGCGATGCTCTAGCGCTATGAAGTTCCCTCAGTGGCTGTCTATTAGACAGCCACTAGAGGTGGAGTTAACCCTGCAAGGTAATTATTGCAGTTTATAAAAAACTGCAATAATTACACTTGCAGGGTTAGGAGTAGTGGGAGTTGGCACCCAGACCACTCCAATGAGCAGAAGTGGTCTGGGTGCCTGGACTGGGTAGGGAACCCCTTTTAGATGGTTGTTTAATCAGGCATCGAGTTTTTGGAGTGAGAGGCATTTTTGGACTAATTATAGGATGCCCAGTACGTAAGTGAATATGTTGGTTCTTTGTGGAAACGAGTGCAATGGTGTTCACTATGAGTGTGAGCCTCAATATTTGCCTAAAATAAAACGCTTTGATTCTAGAGCTACATTTTTAACGTTAAGACTAAGTGTATAAGCTGTCATTTGCTTGTGATATCTTGATGTGTTCTATATTTTTTTCAGGTAGACAGAGAACATTGACATTTCATTTTACATCTCTGGTTAAAAACAATCAGCTCTTGAACTAATGAATTGGAAAATACACAGTTTTCTATTCCAGTAAACCTTTATTTTCCTTTTCCAGCTCTGTCTATTGGCAGCAACTGATATTTTTCATGGCAGTCAGGGCACTATAATATGTGCAGCTGGAGCTGATACACGACATTTTTGGTATTTTACCATTTTATGTGTCAAACATTGGAAAGTCTGCAATATATGCACAAATAATCAAGGGAAAGCAGCAAATCATGTCCACATTTCATGAAGGTCATAGATAGCTCCATCTTTTTCGTCTTTTACATGATTTTGGACATTAATAGTAAACAGAAATGTCAAACTCTCATCATTGAACATTTGCAACACAAAAGATTTCATCCAGGAAAAAATATATCTGGAAGACGTTAGCTAAATGACACGTTTCAGCTGTACTGCATTTAACTGTTGGAATTGTGTTGTTAATTACAAATTCAGCATTCATCTGGCAGACAACGCAAGATCCAATTATGGTCTTATTATAGAAAACACTTTTATTCATATAGCTGCAAATTATTATTTTTTTTATTTTTTTTTTTATTATTTAAAGGGCAGTAATAGTTATATCATAAGTTTCAAGGTGGATTTATTTTTTCGATGCATCAAAGAACACATACAAGAGACACTACTCACTAAAAAGGTAGTGTGAGCAGATCTTGGGGTGTATCTGCAGTTCCGCCATACTTTAAGAGTCTGCCTATTATGCTGTTTTAGAGTAACCTTAAAGAGAGATATGGTATGGATGTAGTGCCTATAGTGTTTTAGTCCTGCCGTTTTGTAGATACAATTATTTTATTGCAGGACTAAACGCTAGACAGCGGGCTGTCTTCCTAACAACAACAACAAGGGGCTTTTACAACATGAGACTCTTTTCAATCAATGTTTCTAATAGATAGTATTTGATTTGAGGATTGACAAAAAGACTAAGATGAGTCAACGTGATATCACAAGGGGGATTGGGTGGGTGCAGATACTGGATCTCAGTGCTTAAAAAAGATGAATAAAAGTATTTTTTTTATTGCATGGGGGCAGAAATCAAAACAGTGAGTAAAATACTATACTACAAAACTCAGGTTTGCCTTGATATCTGCTGAAGAAGCATCAGATAGTAGACAAGAAATGTGTCCAGAATCTCCTTAGTTTTGTTACCGCTTTTTTCTTTTTGGTGCCACCACTATTTTGAGTCAAGTGGATTGTGGAACATAGCAACCAGCAACAGATAACCCAGTTTGGGGCAGTCAATTGTATCTGAGTAACCTACTTTTAATTTTACACCGCAAACAACATACCGTATATACTCAAGTATAAGTTGAGTTTTTCAGCACATTTTTTTGTGCTGAAAAACCCCAACTCGACTTATACTCGAGTCAATGTCTGTATTATGGCAATTTACATTGCCATAATACAGACAAGGACCGCCGGGCTCATTACAAGCCCAGCGGTCCTGTTGGGGGCTGGCAGAGAGCTGTTACTTACCTTTCCTGCAGCTCCTGTCAGCTCCCTTCTATCTCCTCCGGTCAGCTCCCTTCTCCTCCAGTGTAAGTCTTGCGAGAGCTGCGGGGTCAGAGCATTGCCACGGGTTACCGTGGCAACACTCCACGCGGCCGCGAGACTTACAGTGGGAGCTGAACGGACCGGAGGAGAGATCCAGTATACACACTGCATCCATGACACACATACCTCATCCACTATACACACTGCATCCATGACACACATACCTCATCCACTATACACATTCTACATCCACTATACACACTGCATCCATGACACACATTCTACATCCACTATACACACACACACACACACTTCATCCTTGTGGGCGGACTCGGGGCTGGCCCCGGGGCCCAGATCTTGAGCTGTGTCAGGGGCCCTAACATTTCTGATGGCAGCCCTGCTTGGAATTGCCAGAGAATGTTAAATTTAACCCCATACTCTTTTCCTCCATTAAAGCTTGGAAACCTATGAGAATCCAACTAGTCCCTTATCTCCTATTCTTTTAAACCTTTATCTGGACCTTCTGATATGTATTCTGCATAACCTAGACATCTCCCCTTGGATATATGTGGGGACAAGCTGAATAGATATGACCGTATTTGAAAATACCATTCTATCTTATATATCTGATTCTTGCAAACTTTCTTGCTAATTTTTATGCAGACGATAATTCTCTTTGGCCTTACCTTATGTTATCACATCTATTGGTTGCAGACAACATTCTATGGTCCGACAACCATATAAAATATTTGAGTCATAATCCTTAGACAGGTTGACAATTTATATCAACCTAACATCTTTAACATGACTGGACTTATCGCTACTCAGCTGGAGGATTGGCAACATCTTTCACAACAATTGTAGATTATGCTAACGTAGTGTACAGATAATCTTAATTTTAATAATGACAGGAGGCGAGTATTTTGCATAAACTTTCTTTACTTTATGCCTCCAGCAGCACAAGTCAATCAATCAAAATAAAAAGTTTTAACCAATCAGAGTCCAGCACATCCAGTGTATAAGTCCCTGACAGGCTCTCCATTTCCTCTTTCTTTGATGTATCCAAGCCTGGAGAAAACTTCCGATGCTGTGTTGAAGAAACTTGAACAATAGAAACTTGGTAACTTGCGGTATAAACTGTGAATACTCGGGAACCGATCTCCGCTTTACAATACAATGTTAAAGTGAAAAAAATAGAAACAGGTGAAAGGTTTTGGAATACAACTATTGTCCACATACTACATCTGCTCTAAACTGTCTACATTAAATACTGTATAACGTTTTTATTTCTTGAATAATGTAACCCTGAGCATAACCTGTGATACAACTGTGATCTGAGAGTGTTGTGTCGACTAGCTAACATCATGTGAGTTAAGCGTCCCTTGGTTCCATTTTTACTTCTATCCTATAGCATGTGTCCCTAGAGTAACTACTTACCAATAGATAACCTAACACCCCCCAAGAGTATAGGGCGGGAGAGAAAAGAGTGGAGGGAAAATACTCGCCTCCTGTCATTATTAAAATTAAGATTATCTGTACACTACGTTAGCATAATCTACAATTTTATTACATGACAGGAGGCTTCCTATTCTGCATTTTTAACGCTGTGGTAAAAACGAAAAGGACGCGTGCGATGATTGGCGAAAATAAAACACCCTGAAGGTATTTTCCCTTGTCCAATCCGCAGTACGTAAAATATCAGTCAAAGATGCTCCCGTCAAAAAGGCCCTAGATGCCGCCGCCCCCCTGAGCGAATGGGCCCCAAAGCTAGTATCAATTCCGATAGTAACCATCTTATCCACCTGGCTAGTGTAGTTGTAGTAACCGGTTTGTGAGGTTTGGTGTACGAGATTAACAATTGTCCGGATCCGGAAGGCCGAAGGGGCGCCGTAACCTCTACGTATCGGAGCAGGGTATCGACGACACAAAGACGAGGAACCGTCGGAAAAAAGGGATAGGACACGGACTTTGAATCCGTCTTCGTCCTGCGTGAAATAAAAAACGTAACACCGACGGGGGTTATAGAGAAACCGTCTACGTCGAATGCCCGAACATCCGAAACCCGACGAAAGGATACTAAGCATAGCAACAAGGTGAGCTTGGCGGTCAATTGTCTGAGTGACAGGGCCGTGTTATCAGGCCATTCCCGGATGAAGCGAATAACCACGTCTACATCCCATAGACGTTGATACTTCAGCGCTGGTGGTCTGGCTAATTTGATGCCCCGTAATAGCCTACACACCAATGCTTCTTGGCCCACTGGGGTACCGTTGATAGGGATATGCGCCGCCGAGATAGCGGAGCGAGTAACATTTATAGATCGGTACAATTTTCCTGTGGAGAACAGGTAGGAAAGGAAATTTAGTATGGCTGAGACAGGTGCTGTAAAGGGATCAAGGCACCATCCCAGACACCAGCGGTCCCATACATTCCATGCGGTCATGTAGCTACGTCTTGTACCCGGTGCCCATGAGTCCCATAGGAGGTCTTTAGTCGTTTGCGATAGATCTGAGACTGCCCAAGATCCCCTGAAAGAGTCCAGACTACCAATTTTAGACGGTCCTGCACTATTAATGGGTGAGGCTCCGCACTCGGGTTCGTGAGAAGCGTTGGAAACGTTGGCAGTACTAGTGGATGGTCCTGTGACAATGGTAGTAGGTCCGGGAACCAAGCTTGGCTTCTCCACAGAGGTGCTACTAATATTAACGATGTTTTGGACATACGTATTTTTTGAAGTTCCCTTGCCAACATCGAAAACGGTGGGAAAGCGTATGCTCCTATCGAGGGCCAGTGTTGCAGGAATGCGTCTACCCCTTCGCTCTGCGGATTCGGTAGCCAGCTGTAATACCTTGGTAGTTGCGCATTCGTGCGTGATGCGAAAAGGTCTATGTGAAGTGTTCGCACCATGTCGAAGATCGTTGTATCCAGTTGCCAATCGCTGTTGTCCCGCCAATGATGGGAGAACCAGTCCGCAGTGAGGTTGTTGAGACCTGGTAAGTACTCCGCTCTGACCGTTATATTGCGTGGAAGACAAAAACGGTATATGTCCTTGGTAGCCTCTGTCAAGGCCCGTGACCTGGCTCCCCCCAGGTGATTCACGTACTGGACCGCAGATATGTTGTCCATGCGTAGAAGTATGCAACAATTGGACATGTTTTTGGTTAGGCTGCGGATAGCAAAGGAACCGGCTATCAGTTCCAGACAATTGATGTGAAGTTGTTTTTCTTCTTCTCACCATGGTCCCCCCGTGGATGCGTGTGCGCAGTGGGCTCCCCAGCCCCATAGTCTGGCGTCCGATTCCACGACAAAGTCCGGGTTCGGGCCGAAGATGGCCTTGCCGTTCCAAGCTTCCATGTGGAGGAGCCACCAACGAAGTTCTGTCCGTACCTCCGCAGTTATTCCAATTTCCTGGTTGTACGAGTGTCCCCGCCTTAGATGGTGAGCTTTCAACCTTTGCATGGCCCGATAGTGAAGGGGTCCCGGGAAGATAGCTTGTATGGAGGATGTCAACAGACCTACTATCCTGGCCAGGAGTCTCAGAGGGACCGTGTCTCTTCGCAGAAAACGTCTTATCTCCTTCCGAATGTTGGCGATCTTCGATTTGGGAAGGCGCAGCGTGCATGACACTGAATCTATCTCGAATCCGAGAAACTGAACAGTTCTTGATGGGGAGAGCAACGACTTCTCTTTGTTCACTATGAAGCCTAAGGATTCCAGAAAGTGCACTACAGATTTCGTCTGAGATCGAAGTCTGGATTCGCTTTTGCAGAATATCAGAATGTCGTCCAGGTATATTAGGCAGCGGGTACCCAATGTCCGTAAGTGTGCCACTGCCGGCTTGAGTAGTTTTGTGAAGCACCAAGTCGCGGAACTGAGTCCGAACGGGAGACACGTGAATTGACATGTGCGACCTCTCCAGTGGATATGAAGGAATGGCCGACTGGACTGGGCTATCGGGACCGATAGATAGGCGTCCTTTAAATCCAAGCGTGTTCCAGTAGTAGGTCTCTGAGGAGATGAATGCCCTCCATTTTGAAGTGTCTGTAGGCTACGAATGCGTTCAGGTCTCGCAGGTTGATGACGGGTCGGTAGTCTCCAGTCTTCTTCTGGACAACAAATATATTGCTGATGATCTTGGGTGGCGGATTGTGCGAGGGTCGAACATCGGCGTGCCCTGGTGGTCCAGGAAAGCGCCCTCTTCCGATCTGTCCGCCCGGATGCGGGGTTTTCTATGTCCATGACGGGTGTCCCGCCCCTCGTCTAGGTCAGACCCCGGGTCATCTCGGTGTGTGTCCACCCAGTCTTCCTCTTCGGACGGTGAATCCTCCACCTTCCATTCATCCTCCACCTTCCATTCATCCATAACCTCCAGTGCGGGAGGTGGATTATGTTCCTCCTCATCGGAGGACGACAGTGGGAGGGTAGAAGGGTCCTGGCGTTCAGTCTGGCGGCTCCTCTTCAACGGGGCCTTGCCCTTCGATTTTCGCGGGGCTTTGCCACTGCCCTTCCAATGCCTCTTGGATGAGACAAGGTCTCCTGAAGACCGTTCCAGGTCTTTAGTATCAGGGTCCTCGCTTGAATTATGGACCCACAATTTGGCTATAGCCTTCTCCATTGAGGCCGCCACCGCGGAGTTGATCATCGACTGAATGTTACTGAAATACTGGAGCAGTAAACGGTAATAAATTATTGTGTCTTTCCACTTACGACTGGGGTTCCCCAGTGTATATATAATGGACCCAGACGGTTCGCAGACCGGTCCTGTATTTATTGCACCGTTGCCTGTAATCATGGGCTAGTGAGGGGGTCACCCTCCGTGAGACCGGGATGAGCGTTCATAAATTAACAGGTAAGATTCGGTCAGGCTGTGTCGCTTAGTAATAATGCTCTGGGACGTGTCCCAATAATGATAGCCCAATGGGAACCTGTTACCATAGGTTCTGCCTCCGTTGTTTGGAGGATTTTACGGGTCACCCGAGTCGTAAAGTGGAGGGTGCCGGTATGAGTATCTGCAGGATACTATTAGGGGGGTCACCCCAAATATTTTTACAGCTTGGTGCAGTTCAAGCACTTGCCTGGGGGTCACCTAGCGCAGGGGGGTCACCCCTTTAATAACAATAACCAGTGCTTATGGGAGGTCACCCCACTCAGAGGGGTCACCTCTGGAGAGTACACTTTATGCTGATAATCAGAGAGTGTCTCTTTAAATATTGTATATAATTGTTCCGCAAATTATAGCTGCAATATTCATTAATTCCACAGAGCTGACTCACAAGTGTAGAGCCTGTGTCCTGGCTCAGACACAGGCTCTACACTTGTGAGTATATCTCCACTTATAATATAGTTGCAACCTATGTCTAGTGGACCTTCACTATATATTGTTTTCCATTGAGAGGTAACGTTGGACCTACACCAGCATTGGAATAAAAAGAGGGGGAGGTCGCCCAACAACGGACCTAAAAGCAGTCCACACCAGAGCTAGGTTATATTAGCTCTGGAATATGTGAGGTTTTCCAATTTTTCTTTCCTGTACCCACATAAAAATAACAATATTACACTATATGCAATTTTTGTTTTAAAGGTACAGAGGATATTAAAACAAAAAACGGAAAAAATCCCAGCTAAGTGCTATAATATTACATTGTGGTGCACAATATAACACTGGGTTAATATATAAGCGCTCCACTGTTTTAAACTTTGTATTTCACGGATTTGTGTGTTTGGGGAGAATTACACATTCAGTGTGGTAGCAGCTTGATTTGTAATAACAACTTGATACTCTGTATCTATATAAACGTTTTCATTGCACAGATTTGTTTTTAGGTGAAGGTAATTGTTGAATTAGATGTAAAGAATATAAAGGAATAGTATCCCAGGGCTCTGCTGCCAACCAGCATTGCCTTCGTTTGTATGCCTGACTCCCTCGAACCAAGATCCAAGATCTGTAATCAACTTCAGACTCTTTTAGATACCTTTCCTGGGCTCCCTGTCCACCCTGGAGAAAAAGGAGGACACCATGACATTACACTCTGGGGTCTGAAATTACTGTTGCTTGACAGTGATGAGGGACTCATGCATACTCTTACTCTTTGAACTCTTAGCCATGTTCCTCAAACCATTCCTGAACTATTGATGCATGGGGGCTCAAATGTGCGGGTGACTGACAAGAGGGAAAATCACAGTGCTCCTCTCCAGTTGTTCACTTCTTGTAGTGTGGCCAAGCACCAGTTTAGCTGAGTTTTTTTTGTTTGTTTTTTAGGGGGAGGGAGGCCAGCGAAAGATCCATATCAGCATATGGTCCCGGCATGCAAGGAAGGTTTACAGGCAATGCTGATATGGATCTGAACTACCTCACAGGGAGCGCAGCGGCAGCCCACTGGACCCCAGTTCTCCTGAAATGTGGGATTGTGTCTAAGCCCTACTCCCCCACAATACTGCCCCTATCCTCCCATAATACTGCCCCTATTTTTCCAACAATACTGCCCTTATCCCCCTCAGTACTGTCTCTATCCCCCCATAATACTGCCTCTACTCCCCCACAACACTGCCCCTATCCCTCCACAATACTACCACTACCCCCCACAATACTGCCTCTATACCCTAACAAACTGTCTCTACCGCCCACAATACAACCCCTATCCCCTACACTAAAGAATCAATCCCCCACCATATGGCCCCTGATTTGAGAACAGCTCATTAAACGATAAGCTTTTTGAGTTGCCCATTTTAAATATTATTTTATGCTATATTGCAGTCAGTTTCCTTTATAATATTAAACCTTGCAATTATGGTTTTATACATCCAAGTCTGTCCTGCCAAATGAGCCTAAATAGAATAAGTTGGGTAATTTAATCAAGCCAGTTTGGAACAAACAATGCATTTGATAGCATGAATGTTAATTACATTTACTTTGCCTACCATTGTGCTAACTGGAAAATCACATTTTGCAAAATATTGTTCATGGTTGAAAGTAAAACTGATTTAAATTGATAGAGAATAAAAATAATGGTAGCCTTATAGATAAATTATGGAATAAAATAGAAATCAGTCATGGACATTTTACATAATTATATTTATGTTTAAAAGCAACTTTGCATAGCTTTCCAAAGCAGTTTGCAGTAGTCTTGAGTCTACTGTGCATTACACCAACCAATAGCTGAAAAAGAGGGTCAATATACCATAGCAGTAACAGACATTGCAGTCCCCAAACCAAAATATAGACACAGTAGTGCTGTGAGAAATTAAATAAAGGAGTCTTGCATGTAATGATTATTCCTTTACTGACCAACATTGGTGTACTAGCTTACAAAACTGCTCAGGTCCTTCATATTATAAAAACTTAAATATTTTTTTATTTTTTTTACTTTGTATGAAATAGTCATGATGACAGCTTCTGGTAGCAGATAAAATGTTGACTTACATTAACAAATTGTACAAGTATTAAATGAACAGAAAACAGAGGCAGCACTCCAGGATACAAATGGTTAAGGTATTTATTTACAGGTAAGCCACCCCAATATTCTAGCGACATTTTTGGCTACTCAGAGCCTTAATCATGGTAGTTTTAATAAAAAAAGACAAACAAAAAAGAAAGAAAACCAGAAAGTGAGGGGATCCCAGAGCAGGTGATAGCTCTATTAAATGTGAGTAAGCCAATTTTATTTGCTGCTTTTGTTCTGTTTGCATATACATATTGCACTACTGAATAATTTTTTGTGCTTTCTTCTATATGTACTCATATGGAGACCACCAAGATACCTGAGCCACTACTGTGCTTGCTTTAACAAGAAGACTGCTCACTTAGATACATTTGTTATGTTTTTTTCCATTATATTGGTGATTATTTTTTTACCTTCCTTAAGAGACTTTGGACTGTTATATTTTACTCTTTACTATTTTTAAGTATATTACCTTTTTTTTTTGTGGCTATTTATAATGTTATTATTACCTTTTAAGTTGGGTTTTTCCATAATTCTAATATCATATTTCATGGTGCAGTCTCCTCTCTGGTTTTTATGGTGGTTTTAATGTACTGGCTGATCAGTATGTATATATATATATATATATATATATATATATATATATATATATATATATATATATATATATATATATAAAATCAAGGGGGCTGTACTAAACTGAACTTGCATACATTATAAGGGTGCTGCTGGGGCCAATTAATATTAATCAAGGATTCCCTAAATAAGGTTAAAAGCTGATGTGGCCCTGGGTTATAATTTCTTTACAAAATTATTCAAGGGGATATTTAAATTAGTACTTACAACATTTTGTGAAAAACATATATCAATGTTGACATACAGTGAGGGAACAAAGTATTTGATCTCCTGCTGATTTTGAGTTTTTGCCCACTGACAAAGAAATGATCAGTCTATAATTTCCATGGTGTATTTTAACAGTGAGAGACAGAATAACCAAACAAAAATCCAGAAAAACGCATGTCAAAAAAAGTTTCAAATTGATTTGCATGTCACTGAGTGAAATAAGTTTTTGATCCCCTATCAATCAGCAAGATTTCTGGCTCCCACGTGTCTTTTTTTTTGTCAATCTCTTTTTATTGAACTTTTTGTCGCACCCATGTGGGTCATGAAACACAGTAAACTTACAGTACACGTAATTATTGGACACATTACAGTGTAAACAATAGCGTGAGTACAAAATTATGCATTATGAGGTGTGGACCAACATTGGTACGTTATCAGGAGTGTGTAAACTGCTTCGGGAGAATGGCTGAGTGGTAATGACGGGCTTAAAGTAACCCTATCGGGTTTTTGAGTTATGGCCTTCTTCTAGGTATACTCAGAGCCCATGTGGGCCCGGAGGGGGGTAATTGGACTTGGAGCGGCCGATCCCTCCTTTTAAAGGGGGGGACGAGTGGGCTAGGTAGGCCAACAGGTTATAAACAGCTGTAACCGTAAAATATATATCTTGTTTGTTATAGTCTCTGTAGCTCTTGGGGAGGTCAGGCCTCTGGAGTGGATCGTTGGTTGGTATCCTGGGTGGGTGCAGGGATGCCCGGAGCCTGACAGAATGTCGGGAACTCTGCTAGTGTGGAGAGTTTATGGACAGTTCAGTTATGTGTGACCACCAAGAATCTGGGAGATTTCCAATGGTATTCTATTCCCGCTTCTCTGAGGGTGCTGGTTACTTGGTTCAGCGATCTACGCCATTGCAGCGTGGCTCTGGTGAGGTCTTGGTAAATGGTGAGCTGTGCGCCTTCAAATGTTAGTGGCATTTTGCCCCGGAGAGCAGTCATCAGGATTCTCTTGTCTTGGGAGGTAGCACAGCGAACAATCACATCTCGGATCATGTTTGAGGCCGTTCTGCCTGAGGGTGGCAGGCGGTACATCCCGTCTGTGTTGAATTTCTTAGCATGCGTAGGCGGCAGGATGGCGGCCACGAGACGCCTCAGATAGTGAGGCAGTTCGTCGGATGAGACGGTGTCTGGCACCCCCCTTATCTTTATGTGGTTTCGCCTTGTTCTGTCGTTGAGGGCGACATAATGGAGAGAGAGTGCTTGTTGTTGGGTCTGTAGGGTCAGTACAGAGTCCTGTAGGGTTGTTAGTCCCTGTTTGATGATAGAGACATAATTCTCCGTGGTCTGCACCCGGTCAGCGATAGTCTGCACGTCTGTCTTAATGGCTGCTATGCTGGTTGCCAGGAGGTTTTTTATTTCCCCAATTAAATGTTGAAAGTCCCGCTGGGTGACTGGGGCAGACCCATCTGTGGTCCCCTTGGGTGTTTGTGTCAGTTCTGGGGGTTGCTCAGGCTGCATGGGGTCTTTTGGTACCTGCATGGTGTAATGTTCCGCTGCTCCCGCCATTTTAGCTGGCGGCCGTTGTTGCTGCAGCATGGTACCTATGTCTCTGGACCCTGATGGCGTCTCCGGTGTAGGTTTTTGGGGCCGGCGGCCCATCGCTGCCTGGGTAGGTAAGGGTGCTGTGGGAAGGTCTTCCACTGCTGGATCCTCAGGCTGTTCAAATCCACCCAGGAACACTGACCAGTCGAGGGCTGCTACTGGTTTGTAGGCCGCGGGTCTGCGCTTTTGTCGGTTTACCCGTGCCGGATACACAAACGGCATGAGGGGCTGCGCACAGATGGTGCCCCTGGTCAGGAGTGGGTCAATTGGGGGTTTTAAGCCTCAATTGGCAGGCTTTGATGCGGGTTTTGGTTGGGAGCTGTGCTGTGGTGCGACCGCTCCGGCTCGTGATCAGGCTCCGCCCCCCCACGTGTCTTTTTCACAGGTAACGAGCTGAGCATTCTCTTAAAGGGAGTGCTTCTTATCTCAGCTTGTTACCTGTATAAAAGACACCTGTCCACAGAAGCAATCAATCAGATTCCAAACACTCCACCATGGCCAAGACCAAAGAGCTGTCCAAGGATGTCAGGGACAATATTGTAGACCTTCACAAGGCTGGAATGGGCTACAAGACCATTGCCAAGCAGCTTGGTGAGAGGGTGACAACAGTTGGTGCGATTATTCTCAAATGGAAGAAACACAAAATAACCTTCAGTCTCCCTCGGTCTGGTGCTCCATGCAAGATCTCACCTCGTGGAGTTTCAATGATCATGAGAACGGTGAGGAATCAGCCCAGAACTACACAGGAGGATCTTGTTAATGATCTCAAGGCAGCTGGGACCTACACACTACACCGTGAAGGACTGAAATCCTACAGCGCCCACAAGGTCCCCCTGCTCAAGAAAGCACATGTACAGGCCCGTCTGAACTTTGCCAATGAACATCTGAATGATTCAGAGGAGAACTGGGTGAAAGTGTTGTGGTTAGATGAGACCAAAATTATTTGGCATCAACTCAACTTGCCCTGTTTGGAGGAGGAGAAATGCTGCCTATGAACCCAAGAACAGCATCCCCACCGTCAAACATGGAGGTGGAAACATTATGCTTTGGTGGGAGGGGGGGTTTCTGCAAAGGGAATAGGACAACTGTACTGCATCAAAGGGACGATGAACAGAGCCATGTACCGTCAAATCCTGGGTGAAAACCTCCTTCCCTCAGCCAGGGCATTGAAAATGGGTCGTGGATGGGTATTCCAGCATGACAATGACCAAAAACACACAGCAAAGGCAACAAAGGAGTGGATCAAGAAGAAGCAGATTAGGGTCCTGGAGTGGCCTAGCCAGTCTCCAGACCTTAATCCCATAGAAAATCTGTTCAGGGAGCTGAAGGTTCGAGTTGCCAAACGTCAGCCTCGAAACCTTAATGACTTGGAGAGGATCTGCAAAGAGGAGTGGGACAAAATCCCTCATGAAATATGTGCAAACCTGGTGGCCAACAACAATAAACCAAATATAAAGTGTGCTGTTCCTTTAAAGATGGTGCTCACAAAAAATTATTGTGTATTGCAATTAACCCCAGCAAGAAAAACAATTCAATGCAACAAAGTGCTTGTGCTCAGAATGAAAGCTAACTATAGTTCCTCATGCAGGAAACCAGTATTTTGTGCAATATTTCTGTGCAAACACACTGCAATATATATGTGCAAATATTATTGCACCATTCCACATTAAAGTGCATAAATATTAAAAGTGCATTCTACGCCTGAGCTGCTAACACTGGAGGTCCTTGAGGGCTCTCAAGCCTCCACGCAACAACCCTGGAACACTTGCGCTGACAAGCGAGAACCATCACAGCCTGCATTTCCTCCACGTGCCCATGTCAAGCGGCAATCCCCGAAGTACACTCTGGCCACCCTAGACCGACCACGCTTCATTAACGATCAGTGCTGGAAGAACAAACAGGAAAATCATTCTCATCCACTGACCGCACAGTGCCACAACCCACAACTTAACACTGCATAATATAACATAACTTGAAATGTAAACTTATTGTTTTAGCTTCTGTATGTCATGACTATTTAGACCAGCTGTGAATGCAGGAAACGCATGTCCCTCACGTAAGCACAGTTAAGCATAACCGTGTTAATGTCTAGATACTAAAGCGAAGACTCAACATAAATATTAATCCTAAACTACTGTTACTAATCGACAAAGTAATTCACTATGACAGATGTAGTTACCCAGCTTGTACTTAGCTTGTATTATTAACCTAAAAATTGTGTGTTTCATCTGAATGCTGTACAACAGTTAACGAATAAGTGTTTTAAAATTGTTTGTGAATGCTGTTGTGGCATTGCTGACATGTGAAGATATTTCATGCACAGCAAAAAAAAAGAATAAAAAAAAAAAGATTGATAAAGACCCAGGAGGGTTGAAACGTTGATTTCGTATTATACAATTTGATAAAAAATCCTTTGGAGTGCTCTTTCTTTATATATATAAAAATGTGCATACAGTATTTTGAAATACTGAGCAGAGTCTTCCAGGGCCATTGAAGGGATGTCGTGGATCCCGAGCACACAGCCCAGGTCATCTTCGAATTGGACCTCCAAACAAACGTCATCCTTTCTAGCTTGGCACTATTTGCAGCAGTACTAGGAGTCCAATGTATTACTGATCACCATACACAATCAAAACTCTCTCTATCAAGAGAGCATTTTTTTTTTTTAAAGGGCTACAGGGGCTGTAGAGGGGGGCACAAGGTCTGTAGAGAGTAACACAAGGGGGCACAGGGGCAGAACAGGGGGAAAGGGGGCACAGTGGCTGTAGAGAGGGGCACATGGGATTTAGAGGGGGTAAAATTGTGGCACGTGGCTGTAGAGGGGGCTGTTGCTGGGGCACAGAGGCTGTAGAGAGGGACACAGGGGCTGTGGTGGGGGAAAGAGGGCTTCAAAAAAATGATTAAAAAATAAACTAAATGGTATTCCTCCCTTCCTGAGGCTTACCTTGATTCAGGGATGGTGGAACCCTTATCCCTGGTTGTCGGGTGGGACAGACAGCTGGGAAGTATGGGGGCAGTGGAAGTCACTCCCTCCTTCTGACTTCATCAGAGGAGACCGCCTGACTTCACTGCCAAGCTGCTGCTGTGTGCTGTCTACAGGGAAAGTGAGGTACGGTGGAGTAATTGGAAAAATTCAAGTCCCCAGCCAGAGCCTGTGCCGCTTTATGGATGTGCCGGTCCTGGATCTACCTCTAAATGCAAAGGACTCTGAAGTAACTACTTTTGTGCAACCACACTGGGCTACCACTTGTACTTGATACCAAATCTCTGTTTGTAAATGTTAGGAGGTTCGTGATAAGGAGGCTCAGTATTCTAAAATACTATATGCACATTTTTTCAGTTTTTTTCTGTTTTACACAAGCTCCAACACACTCACTCATTCAATAAACAGCCACTTTAAAGCGCAAAATTTAATAGTTTTCATAAAAACACCTGAATGGGTGTTTAGTTACAGTATATGATCATACATTGCATAAACCTGCCACAACGCCAATGTACCCTATTCTTGGCAGGTCCTACTCTATCACATAATGCCTGTTCTTATGAGATCACTTACTTGAGAAATGCTTCCTCTTGGGGCCCTCTGCAGTGCAAAGTTAAATATGTCCCTGGCATGAGGCACCTGTAACAGAAAGGGTATTAATTGTGTTTTGCACTGAATAAAATTAAAGCAGAACCCTGTGTGGCGAAATTAACCTCGCCACTTGTGCCTGGAGAGGACTGCTTCCCAGCCTCTTGCCAAGTGATTATGGTCCCGGGAAGATATGGCCCTTTAAGTACAAGATTTGGGCATAATGGATTTGTGCTGTGCTGCTGTTGCCCCTTTGAAACCATCTGGGGACATACTGTGACTTTTGAGAACAATGCCCTTTAAGACTATGGCCCCCGGAAGATTTTGCCTGTTAAAGAGTAGTTTAGCAGATTGGATTTTAAAAGACTTGCTGCCCCTTTAAATTGTATTGGAGCAGTTCTGCAGCTTTAAATTGGCAGTTCGGATGCAGCCGAAGTAGTCGAAGTGGCCGCCATTCGACAAACCAACACGTGGCGGCGGCCATCTTTGTTCATTCAAACGAGGTCAGCGGTATGGGTAGCCAAATCCATGTAACTGAAATCGGCTACACATTTCAATGAACACCGCTGACTCTTACCTTCTCCTACACTCCGTTTTCAGCTGCAGAGACTAAGTCCCGTTCGGCAGTTTGAACTCACTGCTATACTAAGCTAAATGAACGAACGGCCCCGTTCGTGCATTCGAATGGGACTTAGTCATTTTTCTGTGTAAAATAGACAGACCGCACAGCCCAAATCTATGGAACTGTTTTGGGCAGGAAAATGTGCTTGCGGTCGGTCATAAAGGACTCCCAGCTAACTTTTTATCTACTGGGGGGATTTGTATGATTTTTGGTTATGTTTATATTTAAAGTATGCTGATTCTGAATATGTATGTTTTATGTGAATATGATGCATATTTTTAAAGTTACAGTATATGTATAAAAAGTGTATTTTTCCTGCTTGTGATAAATTACATTAACCCACTGTGTTTAGTAATTATATCACAGGCGGGATTGTAGGTTTGTGCTGGGTGTGTTTTACGGTTTTCCTGTAAATTATTGGTTGTACTGTGTCCCACCCTGTGGGATGTCCCCTTGCATGGGGACTTCCATAAAAGCCAGTGTGTGGTCATTAAAATCAGATCATCTTGAACCTTTCTTGAAGCCATGTTTGGGGGATTGGAGAACTACACTCTGGGGATTGCTATAATCACTATACTCCCCAGGGTATGATCACGAAGTTCTGCTAAGAGTTAGTTCCTGTTCCTCTCTGGGGAAAGAGAGGTTTACCCACTGGAAGCTGGATCCTGGCCTTGGGTCCAGGGTGGGTGGAGACGGCGAGACCCCGGCGCAGCTGCATCGCTGGAAGTGGGGTCTGCAGTGCTGATGGTGTCGGTTGGAGTGCTTGGAGTCCTCAGTGAGCACTAAGAGCATCGATTGGTGTAGGTACTCAGTCGCAGTGCTAGCGTTCCGTCAAACCCTGTTTAATACCAAAGGATATACACATAGAAATATGAACATTATGCCATGAATTCTACGTCTACTCTAGACAGGAAAACGAACCAATAAGTCCACTTGTGTAGCAGGTGTCCAATATTATTACAATAACATATAGCGCCAACATATTCTGCAGCGCTGTACAATAGGTAAACAAGACAAACACTTAAATCTAACAAAGCAAGTATAACATACGGGAGCAGAAGGTGAAGAGAGCCTTGAGCTTACAATCTGAAGTATTCATTAAATTCAAAATTATTCTAAATCCCTACACATGCACCAAATAACATATACAGCATCCCAGAAACATCTATTTGCAACAAGTCAAAACATATATGGGGTTTACCCCTAAACATATGTTTTTGATGAACAACTATGTTATCTTCTGTCTTGCCAACTTCTACATCTAGTTGACACACTGAACTAAGCTTGACTAGTAAGAAGAAACATAGATAATGTTATTACCCTAGGCTACTTTGTTTGCACACTAATGAATGTTGTAGATTATAATGTGATCACAAGGTGGCACTGTTTAATTTGCTTTCTTCTCTCTCACACTCTCCCTTAATATAGATATTTTTTTTTTGTCAATCTTTATTTTTATTTTATTGTGCAAATCATGAACATAGCAGGCTTGTTGCGCCACGACAGCAGTACAAGCCCAATTTAAGCATACATGAGGTAACAGTGCCGTGGTATACAGATTTCTTGCACATTTTTGTGGTTGTAAGTGAATACATGGTCATCGAGTATGTCTACTGAAAATAAGCAGAAACCAGCTAACTATCAAGTGAGAGTGTTTTCTCTAGGTTATCTCTCGCAAAACTGAAAACATTAAAACGATGAATAAGCTAAACATAACATTGGCATTAATTAAGTTGTCCATCGTTGGACATATGACATTGAAACAATGTGAGAATAATATTCGCAGAGCGCTTAGCTGCGGCATATGATGGGTGAAGCTGATGTGGCTGTGGGGGGCAGTAGTTGTCCGCATATCGTAGGTGACCTAAAGCTCGGTCCTGGAACATAATGATGCGCCATGCATGGGCGTGCATGATATTTGTTCTATGCTGAAGGGAGCTGTACTGCGTAGTGTGGGCCCTGCTGTATAACCCTAAGATGAGCTGGTGGCCCTTGCGTTCTGTCTACCCTGTTTCTGTCTATAGCGAGTAGTTTAGTGTCCCCTTGAGCCGGTCAGGTAGCGCCTGTAACCCCGAGGGGAGGCTCAGGTGGGGCCATATATAAATGGCGTGAAAGTGCCTTTGGATGCCTGTAATAGTGTGGGTGCTCCTGAAATATGACCAAGATTCAATATGTTTAAACTTGTTTAGGAGTACAGTGAGTAGCGGGTCTAGCGTATATGTGGTATTGCATAAGAAGCCATTAAGCTGTAAGAGATTGTGTGCACAACGTATGTCAACATGTTATTAGGCACATTCTAGTGAGGTTAGTGAAGAAGAAAAATAAAAATAAACTATTTCCGTGGTTGCAAGATTAACACTTAAAATGTTCTCAACTGTAACATGTGTAGAGTCTTATGCAAATGGTCGACGGTGGGGGGCATGCCCTAAAGTGAGTCCCACAGTACCGGGCTCCAGTTCATGTAGTGGCTGCCGCATATGGGTTTGCAGGTGGTCATCGAGGGACAAATTCCGGTGCGGCGGCTGCGTTCCTCCCTAGTGTGCGCGTGGGTCCAGCTGTGTCTGTCGCTGTAGTGAGCGCAGTCATGGGGAGGTTCAATAGTCCTAGTGCCTCCGTGGCCTCTTGCATGTTATGGACCATGTGAGAGCTGCCTCCTCGGTCAACCAGGAGGGTGCGCCCTGGTCCCCAGCGGTACCGGATTTGGTGTTGTCGTAGGAGGGATGTGAATGGGCTCAGGGATCTCCTCCACGCCAATGTCCCCCCTGAGAGATCAGAGAAAAAGGAAAGTGCCATCCCCTCAAAGGTAAGTGTCGGTTGGCCTCTAACTGCTGCCATGATTGCTTGCTTGTCACTGATGGATTGAAACCGAACTATGAGGTCCCCTGTGGCGGTTTGTGGGGCTCTCGCGGACTTTGGTAGGCTGAATATGCCATCGAGGGTGATCGCCTTGGCTGTTCTCGGGGTCACTAGCGTGGTGAGAAGCCTTCTGGCCAGATGTGGTAGTTCCGCCTCTGGGACGGAGTCCAGGACTCCCCTAAGTTTTATGTTGTTCCGGCGAAGTTTATCCTCTTGGGAGGCAAGTAGCTGCTCGTGGAGCAGGGTCTGCTGCTTTAGGCCATGTACTGCCGCTTGTAATTCTGCAATCTGCGTTGTGTGATTATTGGCGGTGCCTTCCACAGCTCCCAGCCTGACTGTGACAAGTTTAAAATCTTCCCTGAGTAGGGCCACATCTGCAGCTATCTTTCTATGGTGGTCTGCCATGAGTTCCCCCAAAGCCTCAATAGTAACTGGGGTGGGTGCTTTCATGGGTGGCTGTGCCTGTACCAGCGTTTGTACCTGTATGGTCTCGGGCTGTGAGGGGTCCCCATCTTCTCCTTCAGAGGTCCCATCCGCCATGCATAGCCGCCATGTGCGCTCCGGTTGCGGCCTGTGCCTGCCGCCACAGAGCCCCGATATCCATGCTCTGTCGGGGTTTTTCGGCTTTCGCCTTTTTCGTTTTCCGACCCATTGAGGATGTGTGGGTCTCGATGGCTGTCTGGAGAGGTGATTTGATCCGTTTGCTCGTTTGTATAGGGGGTTCGTCGGCTCAATTATCGGGAGCCCCGCTACCATGCGACCGTCCGCTTTGCCCGCTAAGCTCCGCCTCTCAATATAGATATTTTTTATGACATACAATATTCTACATTGACTAGATCAATAAAATAGATTTTACTAAAAAAGATTTTTATATATATATATATATATATATATATATATAGATATATATAGATATATATATATAGATATATATATATATATATATAGATATATATATGTGTACACTGAACAAAATTATAAAAGCAACACTTTTGTTTTTGCCCCTATTTATCATGAGCTGAACTCAAAGATCCTAGACTTTTTCTACGTACACAAAAGGCCTATTTCTCTCAAATATTGTTCACAAATCTTTCTAAATCTGTGTTAGTGAGCACTTCCCCTTTGCCGAGATAATCCATCCACCTCACAGGTGCAGTATATCAAAATGCTGATTAGACAGCATGATTATTGCAAAGGTGTGCTTTAGGCTGGCCACAATAAAAGGCCACTTTAAAATGTGTAGATGTCTCTAAGAGCTTCTGTACTATGGTCAGTGGGAAGGTTTATAAGATATGGGAACTTATAAATTGCAATCTACACACGTGGTCTATCTCCTAACCTGTGTGAAGTACAAGATCCAATATGTGGCAAGAACATCTAGTCCCCTAAATCAAGACTCAGAGTACATCTCAGATATGCAAGGCTAAAAAAAATAAACTCATAAACCAGCCATTTTTCTTCATGTATAATATGTATTTTCATATTTTTTTTTTTACATTTTAGGGCATTCAAAAAATAATTTTACCACATGACAGGAGGCTTCATATTTGCATATCTTTCTTTACTCAAAACTCCAGCAGCATAGAAACATAACAACCAATCAGAAAAAAGTTATGATGCCCATAAATAGTAAATCAGCTCAGCTCAAACTGATCTCCACATACATATATGGATTTTTAAACACTGCCTGTCAGTTTTTACATTAAAGCAACAGTACCACTCCACTTGCTGGATACGATTTGAATGCAGGATCATTAGCGAAACTGAGTGTATTGCAGAGTACCCTTCACAGGGATAGATATATGTATATTTACTGTACCTAGTGTACATATTGAACGTGGGTGTCCTCTGGGTAATTTTTCATGGCACACCACCTGGGGTGACCCCCAGATATGCATGCAATGCTTGTAAGGTGCCAATAATTATAACGTGGGTGTCCTCTGGGTAATTTTTCATGGCACACCACCTGGGGTGACCCCCCAGATATGCATGCAATGCTTGTAAGGTGCCAATAATTATAACGTGGGTGTCCTCTGAGTTACCATGGCACACCACCTGGGATGAACCCCAGCCGAATGCACGAGGGTCCTGCGGCTGCAGACCTTAAGGAGACAGGCCCCACACGCTTCTATAATAAGCCTGATTGTTAAAAACCGTGCATACAGCTCTGGCCTACATTTGTGGTGAACCCGGCTAACCAGACCAACACCACTACCAGTCAGTCACCCCTGCACCACGGCTCTCAGTAGCCAGATTAAACTAATGGAGGTGACCCCTCTACACTTGGCACAAGTATTCATACACTCAGACAATCTAAAGCAGGCAATTCAAGCCGTTTAACCTGGGTGATCCCCAGTTCTACCAGGAGTCTAGCACCCCTATGTGCTGACCCTCCAACACTACTCCCACTGACCACCACTATCTCCCAACAGGACGGGAACGAGTCATGGAGGACACTCTCAACCTTCTCAAGTTTTTCAGGCAATGGTTCTGTTATGAGCTCTGCCCCAAACTGCTTGATGGAGGCCTCAGGCCCAAAAGTCTCCAAGTCAAAACGTCAAGGGAAGGGCTCCAGCCCCCCTGCCACTAAGGTCAAGGGCGAGACGCCCATCAAACAGACCAAGTGGACGGAGCACCGGAAATCCAAACCCCGTCCACCACAATCTTCCGACAAAGAAGACTGTTATCCACCACGCACTTTGGACATGGTAGATGAGTGGCACAAAGACGACTCGCCATCTGAGGAAGAGGAATGGCAAGACCTACCCCACACTTCCTCGAAGTACGTTAGGGAAACCTTACTCTGTGACAACGGCTGAGGCAGAGATAGCAGTAGCGGCACTAAACCAGAGTAGCCGAAGACAGAACGTTCCTGGACGAACAAGGGACCCCACTCTTCGACCCCCGCAACATCCTACATCCGCGGTCTTCAGAGTGGAGCATCCCGGACCACCCAGCACGTTTTGTACACTATTGGCTGCGCAACCCTCTGGAGATAGAAGTACGCGCACGCCTCAAGGCCGAATACCCCAGACCACTGCTACCAGACAAAGTGGCAGTTACGCCCGAGCTCAACAACACTGTGGTAGTCTTCATTGCACGCTCGGTACGAAACCCCCGCAACGGTGTGGAGAAAGGCCTGAGGTCGACAAGATATGCCTCCTGGGCAATGCAAATGACGCACTATGCGCCTAAGGACGCAAATCTGCACTGGTCCGCATCGACAACACACTCTTGGACTTAGGAACGAAATAATTTGGTCCAAAAGCACAAAGGCCTACCATTTGACGAACATTCATTGCAGAACTCAAGAAACACGTGAATTTATTCACCACACTACATTAAGCCCAAACCTCGCTAAAACAAGTCTTCCACACCCCTACGGGGAGAGTTGTTTTTGGGAGGACTGGTCAGTAGCGGAACCGAGCCACCAGCTGCTTCTGGGCGACAGGTTCCAGATCGTATGCACAGTCCTCATATTTTTCAAAGACGCCTAGGTTCTCCAGACAATACAAGGCTACGTCATAGAGTTTTTTATCACAGAAGGTCAGGTCGTCCCTTCACCTCCAATACGCATGCTGGCGGAACAGGAACGCCTCGTGGACAAGGAAATCCGCACCCTCTTCAAGAAGGGCGCAATTCAATATGCACCGGAGGGGAAGGCTTCCTCGGCAATATTTTCCTGGTCAAGAAGCCAGGAGACTGTAAGGGTACCTGAGGTCTCTACCTCCGAGAGAGGTAGAGACTTAGTCGTTCATCCATCCGGACGGCATGATTTCCCTCTTTCTCGCGGTCCATCCGGTCATGCAAAGCCGGCCGCGAGGGAGTGACTCCCTTTTATAGCATGACGCCCGGAAGTCGACGTCAGGACGTCAACCCGGAACGACCTGTCACTCAATTGGTTCAGGACCAATCAGGACTCGTCGGAGGTGTGTCTACTTATCTGAACAGGGCATTTAACAGTGCTTCTTTCATTAGCTCATTGCCCTGTCGTGGTTCTAGCTTGTTCTAGTCACTCAGTGCTCGTGTTTTCTAGTTATCCCTTTTGGTTTTGACCCGGCTTGTTTGCTCTTCTCTGCTTATCTCTGTTACCCTTGATTCGGCTTGTCTACCGCTTACCTGTCTTCTGTTACCCTCGACCTCGTCTTGTCTTTGACCATTCTCTACTGTACTACTTACGTTAGTCCGGCCATTCTAAGGTCCGGTATACGTATCTGGCTACTGTTTGTACTCTGCGTGTTGGATCCCTGTCCCGATCCTGACAGAGACTACATCAATTGAACTCCTACGTGGTATACAAACACTTCAAGATGGAGGAAATTCATCTTCTACAAGACCTCCTAAGCAATAACGACTGGTTTACACATCTGGACCTCAAGGACGCATACTTGTCAGTATCCGTTGCCCTAGACTGCCGACGTTTCCTCCGATTCCAGTGGAGAGGACAAACATGGCAGTTTACGACTCCGTGGTGCTCACGAAGCTACTGAAACCAGTGAGGGCACGCATCCGAAAATGTGGGCGTGCGATGTCTCGTATACCTGGAAGACTTGCTGATCCTTTGCGAATCCAGGCTACGATTGCAGGCAAAATTTGTCGTTCACTTTCGGGAATCCTTGGGTTTTGTAGTACACAGAGATCGCTTCTCCCTCAGAGTCGAGCCAGTTCCTCGGTTTCGACATCGACTTGGAGAACTGCGTTTTGCGTCTGTCTACTGCAAAGATCGCCTCTATAAGGAAAGATATCAGACGCGCTCTAAGGATGGAAACGATTCCTCTCAGGATACTCGCCCGGATTGTGGGACTCCTCTCTTCTCCATACAAGCGATATTCCCGGGCCCACTACAGTACAGGGCCATGTAATGACTGAAGGCGGAATACCTATGCACCGGTCACTCATACGACCACTGGATCCCACTGTCAGCAGAAGTGAGGACGGAATTTCGATGGTGGTTACTTCACATACAAGCTTGGATTGGCAAAGCGATCTTTGGCTCTTCCTCCGGATCCGAACTGCGAAGCGGTGGATGAATCCCTGCAAACATTGCCCAGCCGTTCTCCACGATAGCAAGGGTGCTTCGATACACACGCACCCACAAGATATCGCTCCTGCTCATAACACTCCTCTGGCAGAGCCAACTGTGGTTCCCAGATCTCCTGGAGATGTCTCACGAAAACCCCCTACTACTCCATACCTTCCCTCTACTTCTGTCGGGACCTCAAGGGGAAGCCCATTCCCTTGTCCTGGAAGGACAACTGGCACTAGTGGCCTGGACGATTTCAGGGGATCCTGGTCAGTCCACAGCCTATCACAATCAACTAAGACCTCCTATGGGACTCTTTGGCTCCCAGCACCAGGAAATGCTATATTTCCACCTGGTCGACCTGGAGTGTCTATTGTGTGGAAAGGGATTCCTATCCCTTTACTGCCCCTGTCTCACTGATCCTTAACTACCTATCTCATGTGTTCTCGCTGGGACAATTATCGATCCCTCAATGTGATCAGATCTGCCATATCGGCGGCACACGTTCCGGTACAAGGCAGACCAGTAGATAAAGATCCACTGGTTTGTCGGCTACTGCGGGGTGCCAAATTAACAAGACCCCCAGCACCCAAGTATTCACGCCTCTGGCAGGTGGATGTGGTGCTGAAATTCCTTAGGGAATGTCCGGACAACCCCTATCTGTCGCTGAAACATCTCTCAGCCAAACTGACCCTCTGGTTATGCCTCGTCTCATTTCGACGGGCGGCAGACGTTAGAGCGTGGATGGTTTCTCTCTCACACCAGAAGGAGTTACCTTTTCCATATCGAGACGAACAAAGTCAGATTCATCTTCAGTGTCATACCCGTATTTTGGGTCAGATCCCAAACTATGTGTTGTCAGGACACTAATGAGGTATACAGAAATCACAGCTCCCCTTCGAACTAATTCGATGGGTCAACTCCTGATTTCTTACGTAAGGCCTCACGGACCGGTGTCTACGACAACACTGGCTAGATGGGTCCGCTGGCTATTATCGTTAGCGGGCGTTGAACCTTGCTTCGGGGCGCACTCAGTCAGAGGGGCGGCAGCCTCCCAAGCCATAACGGCAGGCGCCTCCCTAACCGACATTATGCGCTGCGCGGATTGGACGCGAGAGAGTACATTTAGGACGTTTTACTTTCGGCAAACATCTCATGCTTCCTTCACATTAGTCAATTCGAAGCTTTAAAAATGCAAATATGAAGCCTCCTGTCATGTGGTAAAATTGAAGATTATATTAGCTTTAGTGTACTAATAATCGTAATTTTAGTAATGACAGGAGGCGAATATTTCCCACCCTATAGGATCCCTCCCATGTCTTACTTAAGTTGAACAGAATACGTATTTTATGTTCAGGAAGACGATATATGGTTGTATGTTTAATACTTAGACATGTATCTTGAATGAATTGTATAGGGTGAATATTGGAACTTGTAACTTGAAATATGTTGTATATGTATATTTATTAAATAGCATTAGTTTAGAATTAGTATATGGATAAATTAACTTTCAGACATCCATGGTTATATCAGATTCTTAAGGTAGATTGCATGCGGACAAATTATCATGCCAGAGACCTTTCACCTTTTTCCTTTTCTTGCAGTATGAACGTCTTCTCAACAAGATAAAGAGCCACCCTCCATACATCTACATCACGGAATTTCTGGAGTTGGATATGTTATTATGTTATTGAACTGTTGACGTTTTCTATGATTATGTTTATAGTTGTTTTGTTGTTTCGCTTCAAAGAAAGAGGAAGTGATGTCATAGACAGGGCCTTTTATGGGCATCATAACTTTTTTCTGATTCGTTGTTATGTTTCTATGCTGCTGGAGTTTTGAGTAAAGAAAGATATGCAAATATTCACCTCCTGTCATTACTAAAATTAAGATTATTAGTACACTAAAGCCAATATAATCTTCAAATCTTCCTCCTAGGAGCATTAGTTTGCAAAAATTATAAGACTTATTAGAAGGTTACATTTTTTTTTGTGAATTAATTTTTATTCAGGTTTTCAACAATATACAGTCAAACAAGAATAAAAGTAGGTGTCTCAACAGTGAATCGGTGAAACTTGCAGGTTTCAGTAATTGGCACATTTCGGATACAGTACTAGAAAGCTTTGAGAATCGATATACCAATGCAGGGAAACACGCAGGTTTCCAGGTTAATACATGTAAGGATATGTTTTCCATGGTACAGCTGTGATCCGCGGGGTCCCTCTTGGGCCGGGGAAGGAGGGGGGAGGGGGCAGGAAGGGGAGGGGGGGGGAGTCCTCAGAGTTTGGGTAGGTGTTACCACTGACCGATGGGTCTGGATGGTCCCGTGTCCCAGTCAGGGCTAAGTCTATATCCTCAGTCGCTATGTTTAGTGGCTCGGTGTATTAGGTGTGTTGCATTGTGGTCAGTCCCTGTCCCACCTACTCGACTGCGCGGTCTTTGTTCCCTCGGATGTCTGCTCAGTCTTTGAGGAGTGTTTGGAAGTCGGGTTTCGCTGTGGTCAGTATCCAGTGTGTCCACGTCGTCATGTATGACTGTTCTCTCCCCTCTGCATGTGAGATAAGCTCCTCCAGCGTCCTGAGCTCCTCCATGCGTCTGAACCAGGCAGATACAGGTGGCGGGGTTCTTTGTTTCCAATACAGTGGAATTAGGCTTTTGGCTGTGTTTAGTATCCTGATCGTCAGGGATTTTTTATAGGTTGTGCTACGGGTGGTGGTGTGGTGTAGGAGGAAGACTGCTGGGTCTAGACGGGGTGGTGTGTCAGAGAACCGTGTGACAATCGCGTGGATCGCTGCCCAGAAGGGTTGGATCAAGGGGCATGTCCACCAGATGTGGAAGAAAGTGCCTAGTGCTTTCTCACATCTCCAACAGTTGTTGGTGGTGGTTGGGTCGTAGGAGTGGGTGGCCTGGGGCATGCGGTACCAGCGGGATAGCACTTTGTATGCCGTTTCCTGTATGCCACTGGATGTCGCACAGTGAAGGGAAAGGGTACAGATCTTTTCCCATTGGGCTGGCGAGAGTGTGGTCCCCAGGTCCGTTTCCCATTTACCCATGTAGCTCGGTGGGGGTGGCCTCTTTGCTTCCATGAGGAGGCCATAGAGCGTGGACAGCCCCCTGGCCAGTGGGTCTGGGTCGTAGCAAAGCGTTTCAAAGTCCGTGAGTGGCCTGTGGGCGTGGGCGTCTCTGGTGATGGTTAGTAGGTAGGCTAGTAGTTGCCTATATTTGAACTGTGTCATGAACGTCGGTCTCTCCGCGGGCATCAGGGACTCAAGTGTCCGTACCGTGCCGTTGGTGGTGGCATGGCAGAGTCTGGGTAGTGGTTTTCCCTGCATATGTTGGAACGGGCCAGCGTCTAGTCCGGGTGGGAAAGCGTCGTTGTGGGTCAGGGGGAGGAGTGGGGAGATGGGCGTGGTGAGTGAGGAGGATGTCCCCAATTTGTGCCAGACCAGTAAGGTCGCTCTAATTAGGGGGTGTGGCTTGGCCAGCTGTCTACCCTGGTGGTGATTTAGCCATGGTAGGAGCCCTATCGGTCTGGTTATCTGGTCTGACTCTACTTCCTTCCACAGCTTGTGGACCCCTGTTTTGGACCATTCCACTATCCTCTGAAGGTGTGTTGCTTTGTAGTAGACCTGGAAGTCTGGGAGGGCCAGGCCCCCCTTCCGCTTGGGTAGCGTGAGTGTGTCATGTTTGACCCGTGCCTGCAGGTTGTGCCATGTAAATCTGAGGGCCATGGAGCGCAGTGTTGAGAAAAAAGCCTCGGGTATGTGGATTGGGAGTGTCTGGAACAGATAGAGCACCCTGGGTAGGATGTTCATCTTCAGTACTCCAATGCGGCCAAACCAGGAGAGATGGACCTTGGTCCATTCCTCCAGGTCTCTGCGTATGGTGGTCAGGAGGGGCTGAAAGTTAGTAGCGTAGAGGTGTGTCAGGTCCCTCGGTATGGTGGTGCCTAGGTATTTTATGGTAGTGTCTGACCATTGGAATGGGAGTGTATGTTTCAGGGCGTCTGCTCTGCTAGGGGGGATCGAGACATTCAGCACTGAGGACTTTGTGAAGTTGGAATGGGAGTGTATGTTTCAGGGCGTCTGCTCTGCTAGGGGGGAATCGAGACATTCAGCACTGAGGACTTTGTGAAGTTGATTTTGAAGTTAGAGAGCTGACCGTAGAGTCGGAACTCATCCATGATTGCGGGCATGGATGTTTCGAGCTGGATGACGTAAAACAGCAGATCATCAGCGAAGGCGGCCACTACGTGTCTCTTCCGCCCTACTTGCAGCCCTCGAATGGTCGGGTTGTCTCGGACAGAGTTAAGGAAAGGCTCTAGTGCCAGCACGAACAGTAGGGGGGACAGAGGGCATCCCTGTCTCGTGCCGTTCCGGATGGGGAACGGGTTCGTGAACGACCCGTTCACACATACCCTTGCTGTGGGCTTAGAGTACAGGGCTCTAATCCAACACATCATATGTGGGCCCAGGCCTATTGCCTCTAGTACTGCTAGCATGAAGCCCCAGTCAATGCGATCGAAGGCCTTCTCCGCGTCTGTGGAGAGCAAGAGAAGGCCTTCCTTTCTGAGCTGTGCCGTGTGGATTAGGTCGAGTGTTCGGGTGGTGTTGTCCCGTGCTTCCCTCTGGGGTGTGAATCCTGTTTGGTCTCTGTATGAGGTCAGGGAGGTAGTCTTGTAGTCTGCGGGCTAGGATTTTTGTGAAGAGTTTGAGGTCACAATTTAGCAGGGAGATAGGTCTGTAGCTTGCACAGTGTTCCGGGTTTTTGCCTTCTTTTGGGATTAGGGAAATGTTGGCCGCTAGAGTCTGTGTGGGTAGCCTAGTTCCGTCTCGAAGGGCATTGAGGGCAGTCAGGAGGTGCGGGGATAATACGTCTGCAAATTTTTTGTAGTACCTAGTGGGTAGGCCGTCAGGGCCCGGGCATTTACCCTGTTTCGACGTTTTAATGGCCCAGGCGAGTTCGTGCGGTGCGATCGGTTCGTCTAGGGCATTCGTGGCGTCTCGGGGGAGGCGTTTGTCAATGCGTGTGTGTAGAAATTGTCTGGTCTCAGGCAGGTTGTCCCCCAAGCGCGGTGACTCCCTGTCAGGGTGTATGGCGTAGAGTCCCGCATAGTATTCCCGTATAGCCACTGCCATGTCGCCAGGGAGGTGTTTTAGGCGCCCGTCTTTGTCGCGTATTTTAGGGATGTATGATTCTGCCCTCTTCTTGGCAATCATGCGGGCCAACAAGGCACCACATTTGTTGGCGTGTGTATGAAAGAAAGCTTTGGAGCGTAGGTGTGCCCTTTGGTAGTTTGTGTTCATGATGGAGGCCAGCTCCCTGCGCAGTGTCAGTATTCTGGCCCCATCACTTTGGAGACTGGTTAGTTTGTGTCTGGCCTCCACCACCTGTATGTCCGCGATTATGGCCGCCATTCTAGCGGCCTTTTCCCTTTTCCCTTTTTCCCTTTGGCTATTAAGTAACCCCGTATAACGCATTTGTGAGCCTCCCACACGCAGAGGGGTGTCACGTCAGGGGTAGCGTTGTCTGCGAAGTATTGGGTGAGTTTGGTTCGGGTTTCCGTGGTCACTATCAGGTCGCTAAGTAGGGCTTCGTTTAGCCGCCAGTTACTGCACGTCGGTTTGTAGAGGGGCGATGTCAACGTCATGGTAAGTGGTGCGTGGTCCGACCAGGTCGCGGTGCCTATGTTCACCGTCTTGACATCTGTCAGGTAGTAGTGTTGCATGAAAAAGTAGTCCAGTCTAGAGTACGTCTTGTTTGGGTTGGAGTAGAAAGTAAAGTCCCTATCGTCAGGGTGTGTCGCTCTCCAGCAGTCTATCAGGCGTTGGTCTCTAAGGGTTTTGTTGATGGTGTATCGTCGAGGTGTAGAGCTACGTTAAGGTCTCCCCCCAGGATCAAACAACCTTCTGTAAACCCCATGATAGCTTTCAGCGTCTTAGTCATGAAGCGGTGTTGTCCGGTGTTTGGGGCATACAGGTTGGCTAGCGTGTATGTACGGTCGGCTATCGTTCCCTTGACACATGTAAACCTTCCCCAGTCATCTTTCAGGGTTGCTGTAGGTGCAAAGTGTAGGGATTTGTGGAAAAGTATGGCCGTTCCTTTGGATTTCCCTATAGGGTTGTTGCTAAGAAAGCATTGGGCGAACCTTTTGTCAGTTAGTCTAGGGGTCAGACCCTCCTTGAAATGGGTTTCCTGTATGAACACTATGTGGGCTCTTTGGCTGTGGAATTGGCGGAGCGCCTGTGATCGTTTTTCGGGTTGGTTAAGGCCTTTAGCATTAATAGAGAGAATGTTGATGTCTGCCCTTGTCGGTGGTTTCGGGGTCTGCATGGTGTAGCTCTGATAGGTTCTCCGGTCGGGGGTAGTTGTGTTGGGTAGTTGGTGGATCCGTGGGCCGTGTCGCGTCCCAAGTGCCGCGTGGGCTCAGGGGAGGCGCGTCCCAGGGGTGTGAGAGGAGAGTGTTACCTGGACAGGTGGTTTCTGGTGGGGCCCCTTCCCGAGTCCCCTCGCGGGCACCGCAGCCGGACTTGTAGTGCCTAGGAGTAAGTGCAGAGACAAAATGAACACAAGTCAAACAATAAACAATGAAATGCAGAGTAAATGGCTTGGGTGTAGGCAGAGGTGGAGTCGTCCCGTCCGTGTTGGGCGGTCCGGTCGAGTCCCCTTGCCTGTTTTCTGAACACCCCGGCCAAGTGGGAACGTGGCCTACTTATTACAAAATGTCTCTCGGGTATACCTCGAGGGGGCACCGGTAGCGGTAACAAAAACTCCCACGTGGAAGGCCCCTCCAATGTCCCCCTACCCGCCCCGCCCAAAGAGTACTCTAGCCCCTGGAATAGTAGTGAGCGTGTGAGTGGGGTGTCTTGAAGTTTGTGTGTGTCGTGCGAACCAGGTGTCAGGCCTCGTGTGCCGTGTGGGGGTCTGAGCTTCGAGGCGTGTCGTGTTAGGTGGAGTGTCGTGTTGTGGTCTTGTGCCTAAGTGGCAAGTGATTGTATGGTGGCTGTGTCCCTCACCTGCCTTCCCTCCCCATCTCAGAGTCCCAGTAGCGTCCCGGTGCCTCCGTTACTGGTGGTCTCAGGATGTGCCAGCGGTCCCAAGTTTCTTTGTCCCAGCGGCCCGTGTCGGGTGATGTGGCAGTGTCAATCCCCCAATGGCGGCCTGGCCGGCTAGGGGCATGTCCCCTGTCGGTGTGATGTGTGGAGCATATTGTAGGCATTTGTGTTGCACAGGCCGCTGGGTTGACTAGCCCCCCGTTCGTGCCCCCCACCCAAGAGTGAGACAAAAATGGGGAGTCCGGCAGTTCGGTGTGGTTAGTGGGGTGCAGTGTGGTAGGCCCCAGATCAGATTATAGTCTACAGGCAGTTACCATGATCGGTGGGGCTCAGAGTCTCTCTGGTGCTGCGGAGCTTAACGTGGGTTACTGGCTGGTCGTACCGTCTCCATTCTGGATCTGGTTCTCCTTCGTGGCAGTGGGGTGTCTTGAGCCGGCCTGGGTGGGCCAGTGTAGAAGTCTAGCGGGTCAGGCCATGCCATGTTTAAGGGCGATAGTTGGAGCTCGTCGGTGAGATCCTGCAGGTCTTGTTGGTTGCGTATCGGCATGGGACCGTTAGGTGTGTTAGCCGTTAGGCCGGTTGGGAAAGTCCACCGGTATCTCACCTTCTGTGCCGTCAGGGCCCGGGTGAGGGGTTTCAAAGCCCTGCGGTAGCCTAATGTGGCAGGGCATAGATCCGGGAATAGTTGGATAGGGTGCCCTTCATGCGTGATGGTCCCCATATTGCGTGCCGCCTGGAGTATGTCTTCTTTGAGGGACATACAGATGACGTCTCTCGGTGGTGCCCCCTCCGGGCCTTTGGGTCTTAGCGTTCTGTGGGCTCGGACATAATCGATCGGTGATTCCGCAGGACGGCCCAGGAGGTCGTTAAATAGGGCGGTGAGCGTGTCTGTGAGCTGGGTTGGGGATTCCTCGCCTTCGGGTAGGCCCCTGATCCGCAGGTTGTTTCTGCGGCCCCTATTGTCGAGGTCTTCGATGTGGCGTGCCATGGCTTGCATGTGGGCAGTGTGATTGTGGAGCGTGGACTCTGTGTTTGTGTGGGCAGCAGTGAGGTTGTCATGTTCTGCTTCCAGTCGTGCCATGCGGTCCGCCATACCTTGCATGTCTGCTCTCATCAGTTGGAGGTCAGCCCGGATCGAGGCATGGAGGGCTGATGTGGCTTGGGTCAGGTCCATCTTGGTGGGCAGTGCTCTCAGCAGGGCCATCCAATCCGCCGGTGGATGTTCTGGGGTCTCCCTGCCGGCCTCGCCGCTCTGGGAGCTCGGGCTCATGGATGAGGCCTCCGAGTACAGGAAGGCCTCAACGGAGGCCTGGGACGAAGGGTCCGGCTGTGCGGTCATATATTGCCTGACCGACGCCTGGATTGCCGGTGGGCGGTTGCCCGATGGTTTGGGGGTGCCCCCGGTCCTTGTGTGTTTCCCCATAATTGCATTTGGGGCAGCTTTCTAGCGATTTGCAGGGCGGGCACAGAGGAGCTCAGAGATTAGGCAGCCATTCCGCTCCGCTGCTAGGCCACGCCCCCAGAAGGTTAAATTTAATTGTTTTAAAATATAAAAACAAGGAAGCCCTTCTTTGTAAAATAATTTGTGGTTGAAGGTGGGGAGTTAAAAGTAATATTGTTTTTTTACCATTACTCTAGTATAGTGGTTTGTTTGGTAATAATTCTGCTGTCTGAATGTTGGGAAATTTGGTTTAGTAGATATTGTTTTGTCATTGCGCTGATGTAATGATTTAATATATTATAATAAGAACCTTTTTTTATAACTATGTATTTAGACTGATTGAGGTTGCAGGACTACGGTTTTTCATTGATGGTTTCTTTCCTTTAGTGGAATTTATAATAGTGTTAAATTGTTTAAACTACTGGATAGGATACAGTGCAGTTTTTTTTTTTTTTTTTTTTTTTTTTTTAAATAGTCTCAGTTCTGTGCTGTGAATAGCTGCCATGCAACCTGGCAAAATTTCTCCTGGCAACCCTTCGAAACAAACGATACGTGTACAGTCTTTGTCTAATTGTACTGTCATGAACTTCAGAGTCTGAGATGTAACTCTTGGGCTTCTTGCAATTTCTCTGAACATTGCACGGTCTGACCTAGGCATGAATTTGCTGGAGTGTCAACTCATGAGAAGATTGGCAACTTAAAAGCCAGAATAATCACTTTGCCAAAGCCGGGAAAGGCAAGAGACAAATGTTCTAATTTTCACCCAATCTCATTATTAATAATGATGATAAATTATATACTAAAATACTATCGAACCCATTGGCTTTATTTGTGCCCTCGTTTGTAAACAATGGCCAGGTGGGATTTGTTATGGGCAGACAGGCACCAGGTGATTCATTAATCTGATTCACCAAATTAAAATTGACTGGACGCCTTCCCTCCTATCTTTGGATGCTGAGAAGGCATTTGATAGAATACACTGGGGCTGAGAGAGGTGATGGTCAGGATAAACTTGCCCTCCTCTTTTATTGATGAGGTTTTTGCATTGTCCTGCAGACCATCGGCAGAAGTATATGCATCAGGCTTTGTTTCTGATACGTTACGGTTGTCTAATGGTACCAGACAGGGGTGTCCATTGTCACTATTATTGTTCATTTTAGCTATGGAACCCCTGGCTGAGACCATACGCAGAACAACTGAAATTAAGGGAATTAAAATAGGTAATGGGGGGGGCGGAGCCTGACTGCCGATCAGGATAGACGTGCTGTACATCAGCTCCTGCAAGAAGCGACAATAATGGGGATAAATACCCCAAACACAAACCAACCCACCAGTCAGAGGGCATGGGACGAGCTGGGGAAACCCGGGGGCATCGAAGAAACCCACATACGAGACTCACACTGCCCGGGATCCCACGCAAAGCACATGGGGCCTACATGCAGCCGAGCCAGGGAGAGACGGCCGCTCTTCTGGATGGTAACACCGCACACACACCCCTCAGTACACCAGCCTTCCGGGGGTCATCCCGGCCCGCACTCAACATCCACAATAACCAGCTGAGACAGCAGTACAAGCCTGACCCAGACCAGCAAGGCTACAACCTCCTACAAGGCGCACCTAAAATGGCGCCCGGCAGCGGGACATGCAGGATGACCATGCGACCAACACAACCGCACTGGAGTGACCCACTGCAGAGCTCAGAGGTGATACTGAACCACTTCTGGGATATCCACATACAGCGGCAACAACCAACGGGGGAGGGGACCCCACAGCGCTCCGGGCCCACCTGCCAACCCCTCAGAGTCAGTGTCGGCTGACCAAGATGGACTGACCTAGAGACAATCAGTGCCCCTGCAGACCCTACAGCAGAGACTGCAAGATCCCACCGCACAGTATGTCTCACACTGCTGCCAGAACTGACCCTAGCAACTCGCAGCAGAGACTGTTAGTTACACATAGCAGCAATGGAGGAAGCAACACCATATATTAGCCACAGGCAATTAGCTCGTTAACCATAGATCATTTAGCAGCTACTTATCCATTGCAACTGTGTTATAACGCATGTCAGTATTTACCTTTAAACATGTGCAGATTCCACACATACTGCATAACTGTCTAGTTTTAACTACTGCCACGGCAGAGATGTACTAGCTGCACGTATGTTGGCCCACATTTTGGACACCAGACAGCCTATGGAGCGCCAGGGCATACCGCGAGATACCAAACTGTGGGTTAATAAATTGTAAGTTAATAGACCCTCTTTAGCACAGCAGTTAACATGTTAAGATACTGCATGAATGCTTATGCTAAATCAATGCTTTCTCTTAAATATGCAACCCTGTCCACTAAAGCAGTCATATGAAAACTCACCCTAGCTAAGATAATTGCAGTGTAAAAGCATCTGTACACGAGCCTGTTTTTTTTTTTTACATGATACAACTCCTGACAACTTAATTCATAGTCTTTGATTGTCATACTGATTCCGACAATGTTGTCACTAGAGGTCCTGTGTTAACACGTATAATGCAGCTATGTTTAAGGGTGTAAAGCCTTGGGGGTCAACTGTACTAGCCATTTCTCATCTGCCTCCCTAATCTATTTAACAAGAAATTCTCATGTCTGCTATATCCTACGATTGAATCATCAGTCTTGTTTTCCATGCAGACTTGTATGTCCCATCATTCATTATACTGCAATAGTGTACAGCTAAGCAACCCTAACTCTTTCACATGCTACACTACGTGGCAGTAAATATTCATCAATGTTAAGCCTGTTATATTGCTTGTATTTAAAAAAAAAATGTGCACGCACTCATGCCACTGCTCAATCTATATGAATATATATGTACGCTGTTGTGGCGTTTAAAATGTCATGTACCTACCTGCAGAACAAAAATAAAGAATTTACAAAATTTTATAATATGATTTTCCGAATTCGAGTAAAATGTCCATCAATGGGTCCAAAGAGGATTCTTGGTCTCCAAGAGATAAAAACACATCAGCGACTAGGCCTATTTTTTTATGGATCTATCTTTTTAATCAGTGAATGTATTTCCTGCCAGAACGGTTACAATTTTGCACAATGCCACCATATATGTGAAATAGTACCAAAGCCTTCACAACCCATCCAACACCTATCTGAAAATTTTGTGTTCATTTTAGGAAATCTTGAAGGAGCCAGGTGCCACCGGTATATAATTTTGTAGTGATTTTCTATATGGTTGGAACACTGTGTGATCCCTTTGGGAGATGATGTGAATTCAAGCCATTCCTCCTGGTCCCATTGCAGACCCAAATCTTTTTCCAGCCTAGAATATAATCTGGTTTTGGATCTTGAACTGAAAAAAAAAAAAAAATAAGAACATAAGGAGATCATATATTTTTGATCTCAGTAATTGCGGAGTACTGGGGCGGCCCAACTATCGTCCAAATCCTATTTAATTTTACATTTTTCAAATGACATTTGCGAATCATTGTTGAAAAAACTATCAATATTGTTTATGAATTTGGGCGCCAGTCAAATCTATTTGTGGATAATAATGATTTAGGATAGAAAGGTCATAACTGTTGACCAAGACAAGTTGGGTTTTAAACTTTATTACACTACACACACTACATCCCAAGCATTTAATGAGATTTTCGTTGATGGAAACATTGCAGATAATTGCTAATTCTGTTCCTCCAGATAAATTCAAGAAGATCCGAATGTATCTTCTTAAAAAAAAGTCAAGGGAACACTTAAAGGGACACTCCAGGCACCCAGACCACTTCTGCTCATTGGAGTGGTCTGGGTGCCAACTCCCACTACTCCTAACCCTGCAAGTGTAATTATTGCAGTTTTTTATAAACTGCAATAATTACCTTGCAGGGTTAACTCCACCTCTAGTGGCTGTCTAGAGGTGGAGTTAACCCTGCAAGGTAATTATTGCAGTTTATAAAAAACTGCAATAATTACACTTGCAGGGTTAGGCATTAGTGGGAGTTGGCACCCAGACCACTCCAATGAGCAGAAGTGGTCTGGGTGCCTGGAGTGTCCCTTTAAGTGTTCCCTTGACTTTTTTTAAGAAGATACATTCGGATCTTCTTGAATTTATCTGGAGGAACAGAATTAGCAATTATCTGCAATGTTTCCATCAACGAAAATCTCATTAAATGCTTGGGATGTAGTGTAATAAAGTTTAAAACCCAATTTGTCTTGGTCAACAGTTATGACCTTTCTATCCTAAATCATTATTATCCACAAATAGATTTGACTGATTGGCGCCCAAATTCATAAACAATATTGATAGTTTTTTCAACAATGATTCGCAAATGTCATTTGAAAAATGTAAAGTTAAATATGATTTGGACGATAGTTGGGCCCCCCCAGTACTCCGCAATTACTGAGATCAAAAATATATGATCTCCTTATGTTATTCTTTTTTTTTTTTTTCAGTTCAAGATCCAAAACCAGATTATATTCTAGCCTGGAAAAAGATTTGGGTCTGCAATGGGACCAGGAGGAATGGCTTGCATTCACATCATCTCCCAAAGGGATCACACAGTGTTCCAACCATATAAAAAAATCACTACAAAATTATATACCGGTGGCACCTGGGTCCTTCAAGATTTCCTAAAATGAACACAAAGTTTTCAGATAGGTGTTGGATGGGTTGTGAAGGCTTTGGTACTATTTCACATATATGGTGGCATTGTGCAAAATTGTAACCGTTCTGGCAGGAAATACATTCACTGATTAAAAAGATAGATCCATCAATTATAACATTCTCTACAGAGGTGGGTTTATTCAAAATCTCCCTAAGACAAAAAGTAAATTAGAAAGAATCATGGTAGGCTACATTCTTATTGCGGCCACGTCAATCCTACCTTGTTATTGGAAGTCTACCACTTTACCATCAATTAAGGAAGCACTGATTTTAGTGCTCGATAACAAAAGGTATCTACTGGCGTTGCGGCAACCTTCACCTCAAAAAGTAACTTTGCAGTTTGATTTTTTTTTTATGTTTGATCCTTTTAATGGGAAAAGTTGTACACCGAAGAATCCAAATGAAAAATAAATGGTTAAAACACACGACATGGAGTTTGTTGATAACAATCAGTCTCTGAAAGCTTCCATATCAATAAAAATAATCTTTTCTTGTAACACATATAAATAGTCCCAAAATTCAAAGCACTTGGATTTTATCTTGTAAGGAGGAAGTGAATGTTTACCAGAAGTCATCATCTGCTTCTCCATGAGAGAGCCGTTATACTGGCTTTATGTAAGCTGCAGCATCCAGAGCACTGTATTATCAGTGAAGATTATGCCAGCCCCAGAAAATAATAGGAGAAGATGGACTATACATAAGAGTTCACAAGGAGGAACAGACATCTATATTAAGAACATCAAGAGTAGTCGGTAGGTATATTTGTGCTGGTGTCGGTTTGGGGTCGGCAGTTAGGCAAGGTCTCAGCCAATGCCGCTGGTGGGCCACTTCAAGCAGTCCTTTTCCATTCCAGGTTTAAAGTATACAGGCTGGAAGGGATCTCCTTGAACTCCGTATCCTGTTGTCTCTTTCCATCTCCATCCCACACCGGCTCTCTGTGCAGCATGAAGGTAGTCTCCTAGTGGCGTCGGAAAGCTCTGTTTGATAAAAAAGCCTGGGCCATTCATCTCCCAGTGGGGCTGTTGTATTCCTCTTGTAAAAGGAAATCTCTGCAAGGGATCTCTGTGAGTCGCTTTACCCCTTAAAGTTGTCCGCCCGGCTCGTGCTCTCCTCAGGTGCCTGGGTGTGAACCCGTTCCGCCGCTGTGGGACGGCTTGGACCGCCTGGTTGCAGGAGGCGAGTGGCGTTGCAAGTTTGCACTTTGTTGCCTCTCTTCGACCTTCCGCCAGAATTCCTCCAGAATCTTGTCTAGCTTTGTTAGGGTAGATGCTGTCGAGCCTCGTGGCATGGTGGGAGGCCTGGCGTCCGCCATCTTAGGTTGCCCGAGGTGGGAAGTTCAGGCAGCATGAGTCCAATCTGATTAATAACAATGGAATTTGTGAATAACTAACACGATATTCAATTTTGTATGATCCAGGTTTGCTAAAAACTGATTTTATACTGATGTTAATGGAAGGGACACTATATAGGCACCCTGAACACTTCAGTTCATTGAAGTGGGCTTTTTGCAATTTCTCTCAGCATTGCAAGGTCTGACCTAGGGATGAATTTGCTGGGACGTCCACTCATGAGAAGATTTGCAACTGTTTTGAATGTTTTCGTGCTGAAATAAATATGTATTTGACATTTGTCTACTATTTCAATGTGTATCTGAATGATACACATTGGTCCCTTAACAGTCACTTAAGGGACTTCTGGGTCATTAGGGGACTTTTGGTCACTGGACATTAGACGTCCTTACACTATGCATGAGGACATCCAGCATCATGTAAAACCCCATAAGAAATCATTATACAATGCTTTCCTATGGAGTAAACACTAATAAGAATGCAGCGGAGCCCGAACCAGAGCTGATTGACATTGGTGCTGGACTCAGGTAAATGACAGGATTGTTTTTTTTTTTGTTTTTTTTTAATTCTTTATTTTCAGTGCAATAACAGTGGTACAGACATTTCTGCATACGCCACTACAGCATAAAGTTAAGTCAGCACTACAAGTATGTCTATACAATGGTTTGATTATAACATATAATGCACTTTTTTTTATATAGTGGTCTGGTAGGTTATATCGAGTTGTCTACGTTGGTATTGGTGGACGCCAGGCTAGAAATTGCGTTGCTGTTGTTTTGGGGATGTGGTGACTTTTTGGGTTTGAGGCTTATGGGCCGCCTGTCCCGCCACCTAGTTTTGGTATTTTGGGGCCCTGGGTCGCTATCTTAATAGTTTGGTCGCCCTGTGTGATGGTGGGTGTATTGTTTCTCCCATTGTTTCGGGTGCCCCTTATCTCCATGCTGTGGAGTTGCATATTAACTTGAAGGGAGGGGGAGAACTGGGAAGATTTAACTTGTGGTATTCTGTCATAGTGTTCTAGCATACCCTCGTCTCTCTGTGGCGGTAGGGTCTTTCACGTCTCCTGGTGTGTAGGGCTGGTTCGAGGTGTTTTTCTGCCTAGCTAAAAGGTCATTATCTATGTGAGGCCGGGTTGTAGGTCGAAGCATGCGTGTCCATTTAGATGTTGGGATCCACCTAGTGTGGCTGCTTGCTTTGGCTATGTGTCCCCTATGTGTTAGGCTCCCAGTTTGGGGTGCAACGCTCCATGGTTGACTGTGCCCCTTAACCCTGGGTCACTTTGGGGGGGGAGGGGGTTGTGTAGTCGGGTCGTGGAGTTGCCGCCTTGTGGCTTGGGCCCCTGAGAAAGCATGTGGGTGCTCTGTATATTCCAACTTTAAAACATAATTAAGACAAACATTTAAAAATATGCGTTTTTCTTGCGTGGGTTCAGGTAGGCCTCTTCTCCCTCCTTGACTCAAGGGTGAGGTTGGCCGTGCCAGTTCGTGCGGTAGTCCTTGGTTAGTGGTGCTTTGTTGGGGATATCCAATGCCCTCAGCAGGGCCGGGATTTCGTCTGGTTCTGTGGCCTTGGATGATTTTTCATCTTTAGTGACCCAAATTGATCTCGGTGTCGCCCATCTGTAGGATATTGTCAGGGTACCTGAGGTCTCTACCTCCGAGAGAGGTAGAGACTTAGTCGTTCATCCATCCGGACGGCCCGATTTCCCTCTTCCTCGCGGTCCATCCGGTCATGCAAAGCCGGCCGCGAGGGAGTGACTCCCTTTTATAGCATGACGTCTGGAGGTCGACGTCAGGACGTCAACTCGGAACGACCTGTCACTCAATTGGTTCAGGACCAATCAGGACTCGACGGAGGTGTGTCTACTTATCTGAACAGGGCATTTAACAGTGCTTCTTTCATTAGCTCATTGCCCTGTCGTGGTTCTAGCTTGTTCTAGTCACTCAGTGCTCGTATTTTCTAGTTATCCCTTTTGGTTTTGACCCGGCTTGTTTGCTCTATTCTGCTTATCTCTGTTACCCTTGATTCGGCTTGTCTATCGCTTACCTGTCTTCTGTTACCCTCGACCTCGGCTTGTCTTTGACTATTCTCTACTGTACTACTTACGTTAGTCCGGCCATTCTAAGGTCCGGTATACGTATCTGGCTACTGTTTGTACTCTGCGTGTTGGATCCCTGTCCCGATCCTGACAGATATTCCTTCACTTTGTAGAGTTTTGGTGAGGGGTTGCATGGATTTTCTCCATAACAGGGTGGTTCTGCTAAGGTCTTGGAAGAAAGAGAGTTGGCATTGTTCAAAATTGTACGGTAGCTGCCCCTTTCGTGCCTGTAAGAGTCCCCTCTTGTCCGTGATCGATTGGCATCACAGGATAATGTCTCGGGGCGCTGAGCCTGGGGCGACTTGGCAATCCTATACACCCCGTTGAATGTAAAATATTTGGCCTGTTTTGCCAGCAGGAGGGAGGCCGCCAGTCTCCGTATAAAGTGTGGTAGCTCTTCTAGTGGGATTGTTTCCAGGACCCCCCGTATCTTGATATTCTTCCTTCGCCCTCTGTCATCTAATATATTCACTTGCCTGCTTGTTCTGCCTGTGATGCTTGTAGTTGCTGAGGGTGATGTGTCCCTGGAGTGCGATGGTTCCCGTGAGGCTGGTGCTGGCGTTTGAGGTTACAGCATTAGACTGATGTCAGTTGTGGCTTGGCTCCGTTCACCGTCTGCTTTTGGGATTTCTTCCCCATGTCTCCCGCCTGTTGTGTGGTAGGTAGCAGTGTGGACAGATCGAAATCTCTCCACGTCCGGTAGCCGCCTCGGTACTTGAGGTCCTGGTCTCGCACGCGGTAGGCCCTCGGTCCGCGGCTGCGGGGTTTTTTTTTGCCCGGGGCAAGGAAAAACGGCTTCGGCCATTACAGTGTGGCTTTCTGCAGGCGGATCAGCCCCCTGCTTTCAGCTTTGGCGGTGTAATGCCGTCGTTATTCTCTATTTAGGGAGATAGTTCTCCGGAGCAAGGTGGATGTGCGACTGTTCTGTTGCGCTGCTAGGCTCCGCCCCTGACAGGATTGTTTTTTATCCCCTTCCGTACCACAACTTTGTTTTCCTGGCACTATCGTTTCCATTCAAACTTTATCTGGAATTGGAATATAGGGAACATTTATTCTTGGTTGATTTATTTCATTTTTTTTCTGTTATATATTATTTTCGTTTTTGTCTGTGTATTACTATTTAAAGATTTATGTCATTATTCTTTTAGGGTCTTTAGAGTGTTCCCCACTTTAGGCCCTTGTGGTATGATTGCTGGTTTGATTTATACTGCATGGGAAAAAGAAAGTACGCTCTCTTTGAATTCTATGGTTTCAGGACATAATCAGCTGTTCCTTAGCAGGTTTTAAAATTAGGTAAATACAACCTCAGAAGAACAACCACACTTGACATATTACACCGTGTCATGATTTATTAAACACAAACAAAGCCAAAATGGAGAAGCCATGTATGAAAAACAAAGTACACCTTATGGCATTTGTTTATGCACAGATCTATTCAGGTCCCTCCCCAGCATCTTAAAATCGGGTTGAGTTCTTGACTTGGACTGAGCTACTGCAAAAACTTGACTATTTTCTTTTTCAGCCATTCAGTTGTAGATTTGCTGGTGTCCTTGGGACCATTTTCCTGCTGTGTGACCCAATTTCCGCCATGCTTTAGCTGTTGGACAGATGGCCTTACATTTGACTCTAGAATACATTGGTATACAGAAGAGTTCATGGTCGACTCTATGACTGCAAGGTTCCCAGGCTTCAAAACAAGCCCAAATCATCACCCCTCCACCACCGTGCTTGACAGTGTTTTGATATTGTTTTTAGTTTTTGCCAAATGTGGCTCTGTACATTATGGCCAAACATCTAAACTTTTCCCCATTGCATGGTCTGACATTGGGATGAATTTGCTGGGACATCCACTACTGGGAAGATTGGCAACTCTTGAATGTTTTCCACTTTTGGATAATCTTTCTCACTGTAGAATGATAGATGTTAAATTGCTTGGAAATGGCCTTACAACCCTTCCCAGTTTGATGGGCAGCAACAATTGCTTCTCTAAGATCATTGCTAATGTCTTTCTTCCTTTGCATTGTGTTAACACACACCTATATGCTCCAGACTTACAAACTGATAAACCTTTATGGAGGTGGTCACACTTGCTGATGATCAATTAATGAAGGGCATTTTATTAGCAGCACATGTCTGCTACTTAGCCTCTTAATTTCTATGGAAGCAGTAAGGGTGTAATTCGTTCTCACACATTGCTTCTCCATTTTGGCTTTATTTTTGTAAATTAATCATGACACAGTGTAATATGTCACATGTTGTTCATCTGAGGTTGGATTTACCTAATTTTAAGATCTGAGATGCAACAGATGATTGTTATGTCCTGATGTGTACAACCAAACAATTTAAAGAGGGTGTACTTTTTTTTATTATTTAAACCAGGTGTTTCTTGATGCTAGAATCCTCTGTGGAGCTTTTGAGTTAACATGTAATTTTTTTTTTGTTTGTTTGTTTGTTTTAAATTCTATTATTTTATTTGAGTTTTATGATAACATATACCATACAACAGATGCAATGGAGAACAATGTTAAGCAACAATATATCCCCTATAAGACAATTGTATAATTTGTTTTGCATATCTACATATTTGCACAGAGATATATTCAATTATGCAGAAATTGCTACCAATGCAAAGACTACCATACATGAAAAGGACAATGACAACAACATTAATACAAAACTACAGAGATTATGTTGTGCGCTACGCAGTTGTGTAGCTAGAGCTTTTGCCGCCTTTGAGTTTGCCGCCCCTATCTCGACCTATGGCATGTCTGGTGCAGTCACAGACGTCCGTGGCTGCACCAGACATACCTCTTTTAAGTACTCAACACCTCTAGCCCAACACAGTTTACAACATTTTCATGTTTAAGATATATACCCATTGAATACATGCATAAAAAAATATATATATAAAATGCATGTAATTCATTGGGGGCATATCTACTAAACAGTAATTTTATGGGGGGGTGGGTTTGTCCATTTGGGCAGAGTGTTCCTTTAAATAATTAATGTTACTGAAGCGCTTCAGTATATTTTACTTTTTATTGATGTGAAAAGAAACACTTAGGAGTGAAACACAGCTTATTGAATTTAATTTTACACATTTTAAAAATATATACTTTTGGGAGGGAGGGTGTGTGTGGAGGGTGCAGGGATGAAGTGAGATCTGTGGAGGGAGGATCTGTACATGCAAGGGGACTGTTAGGGGTCAGGGGGGTCTGTGCAGGGGAGAGAGGAGATATGTGCAGGGGAGGCAGGGGGAGAGGGGATGTGTGCAGGGAAAAACTTACCTGATGTCTCTGCCGACCTGCTCTCCCTCTTCACTCCGCAGGACAGGACAGCACAGCACAGGAAGTGACCTCCTGCACCGCCTCTTCCCCTCTCTCTCTCTGCACCGCACAGAGATCTGGCAAACAGAGCAGAGCAGGGTCGCTGCCAGTTCTCCCTCAGAAGGTGGGAACAGGGACCTTGCTGCCCCCACAAAAGTGCCACCATGCATACAGACAGACACATACTGACATACACACATAGCTTATTTTTCTTACAGGATGGTTGCTGTGGCTGATGGGAGTCGGCATGACTCTCCTGTCCTCGCGGCCTCTCTGTTCCCTCCCGCGCGGAGGCAGTCACTTCCTCCCAGCACTACTTTTTTTTTTTTAAAGGGGCCCGATTGTGATATAGATGCTTGAGCCACCCGATGGACACTATCAGCGTGCGGGCCCTGGTGGCGGCCCAAGGCCCTGCTATTATGGCAAGACAGCGGTGGGTTCTGCAATTGGCGGGCGGGCCGGGTCCAGGACCCTGGCGGGCTGGATCTGGCTTGCGGCCCGTAGTTTGAGGACCCCTGGTATAATGTAATTCAACCATATTTAAGCAGTGAGCAATCATTAATTCCTTTTAGACAATTTATCCAGTCTTCTAAATTCAATCGGGAGTCCAGTTTGCTTGGCCAGTGTTAACCCCTTAACGCTGTCTCTGCGTTCAATGCCGTCCCCAGTGGCATAGAACGCCGTAATGGCTTAAGCCCCCAGGAGGTCCGCGGTACTTACCTACACCGCGATCAGGGCCGGTGCAAGGATTTTTGGGTACATAGGCGAAGATGTATTTTTCCGCCCCCCCCCCCCCATTCAAAAATAACATCTTCACCTATGTGCCTCTTAACCAGCCCCTCTCCCCGTCCATTATTGGTCCCCTCCCTTCCCTGTCCCTTAGTGTTCTTCTGACAGTCACACACACTCAATGACAAACACAGAGACTCACTGATCTGACACACACACACTGATTGACACTCATTGACAGACACACTGATAGTCACACACAGACTCAATGACAAAGATACTCTCACTGATTTGACAGACACTCACATGCAACACTCATACAATCACACACACACACACACACACACACACACACACTCACACACTCACACACTCACACACTCACACACTCACACACTCACACACTCACACACTCACACACTCACACACTCACACACTCACACACTCACACACTCACACACTCACACACTCACACACTCACACACTCACACACTCACACACTCACACACTCACACACTCACACACTCACACACTCACACACTCACACACTCACACACTCACACACTCACACACTCACACACTCACACACTCACACACTCACACACTCACACACTCACACACTCACACACTCACACACTCACACACACACACACTCACACACACACACACACACACTCACACACACACTCACACACTCACACACACTCACACACACTCACACACACTCACACACACTCACACACACTCACACACACACACACACTCACACACACTCACACACACTCACACACACTCACACACACTCACACACACTCACACACACTCACACACACACACACACACACACACACACACACACACACACACACACACACACACACTCACTCACGCACACACACACATACTCACATACACTCACACACACACACTCACAGACACTCACTCACACACACACACACACTGACTCACACACTGACTCACACACTGACACACACTGACACACACAGACAGACACAGACAGACACTCACTCACACAGAGACACACACACTCACAGACACTCTCACACACAGACACATCACATACATTCACAAATTATTTTAATACATAAATCATATCCACCCAGCCTCCCTACCTGGAGAGCTGGTGTGGATCATTCCCTGGGGTCCAGTGGGGCTGCTGGGCGGCGCGCGGCAGTGCTGCGATCAGGCGCGGCGAGGGAGCTCTAACCTCTCTGCTCTGCTCCCTCGCGGGCTGTCTGCTGATGCCGCGGGAGCCGGAATATGACGTCATATTCCGGCTCCCGCGGCATCACTAGACAGCGCGCGAGGGAGCAGAGCAGAGAGGTTAGAGCTCCCTCGCCGCGCCTGATCGCAGCACTGCCGCACTGGGGGCGGAGATGGTGGCCGGCAGGAGGGAGAGCTTCCCTCCTGCCGGTCACTGAAATCTTGCGCCCCCGGAGCCGGTGCGCCCTAAGGCGGCCGCCTGTGCCGCCTTATGGACGCGCCGGCCCTGACCGCGATCCTCTTCGGGAGGACTGCCTGAAAGCCCAGACAGCCCTCCCCTGGCAAATCAGGCCCCCGGGGTCTATGTGATCTCTCTCAAAGAGCGATCACATGGCCCTCTATAGCTGGCTGTGGATCTGCCTGCAGGGGGACTGTCTGTGCTGTCAGACAGTCCCCCTGCTGGTGGGAAAGGAAAAAAAAAATAGTTAGATATGTAAAATAAATTAAATGTATTTATATATACACACACACACACACCTTATATAATATATATAATATATAAATAACACGTCATACATAGTGTATTTTAATATACCGTATATACTCGAGTATAAGCCGACCCGAATATAAGCCGAGGCCCCTAATTTTACCCCCAAAAATTGGGAAAACGTATTGACTCGAGTATAAGACTAGGGTGGGAAATGAAGCAGCTACTGGTAAATTTCTAAATAAAATTAGATCCTAAAAAAATTATATTAACTGAATATTTATTTACAGCGTGTGTATATAATGAATGCAGTGTGTATATGAATGCAGTGTGTGTGTATGCAGTGTGTATGAGTGCAGTGTGTGTATAATGAATGCAGTGCAGTGTGTGTATGAGTGCAGTGTGTGTATGAATGCAGTGTATGTATGAGTGCAGTGTGTGTATATGAGTGCAGTGTGTGTATATGAGTGCAGTGTGTATATAATGAGTGCAGTGTGTATATAATGAATGCAGTGTGTATATAATGAATGCAGTGTGTATATAATGAATGCAGTGTGTATATAATGAATGCAGTGCAGTGTGTGTATGAGTGCAGTGTGTATATAATGAATGGAGTGCAGTGTAGTGTGTGTATGAGTGCAGTGCAGTGTGTGTATGAATGCAGTGTATGTATGAGTGCAGTGTGTATGTATGAGTGCAGTGTGTGTATATGAGTGCAGTGTGTGTATATGAGTGCAGTGTGTGTGTGTGTGTATGAATGCAGTGTGTGTATGAATGCAGTGTGTATATAATGAATGCAGTGTGTATATAATGAATGCAGTGTGTATATAATGAATGCAGTGTGTATATAATGAATGCAGTGTGTATATAATGAATGCAGTGCAGTGTGTGTATGAGTGCAGTGTATGTATGAGTGCAGTGTGTGTATATGAGTGCAGTGTGTGTATATGAGTGCAGTGTGTGTGTGTATGAATGCAGTGTGTATATAATGAATGCAGTGCAGTGTGTGTATGAGTGCAGTGTGTATATAATGAATGGAGTGCAGTGTGTATAATGAATGCAGTGCAGTGTGTGTATGAGTGCAGTGTGTGTATGAATGCAGTGTATGTATGAGTGCAGTGTGTATGTATGAGTGCAGTGTGTGTATATGAGTGCAGTGTGTGTGTGTGTGTATGAATGCAGTGTGTGTATGAATGCAGTGTGTGTATGAATGCAGTGTGTATATAATGAATGCAGTGCAGTGTGTGTATGAGTGCAGTGTGTATGAGTGTAGTGTGTGTATATGAGTGCAGTGTATATGAGTGTGTATAATTAATGCAGTGCAGTGTGTGTATATGAGTGCAGTGTGTGTATATGAGTGCAGTATGTATGAATGCAGTGTGTATATAATGAATGCAGTGCAGTGTGTGTATGAATGCAGTGTGTGTATGTGTGAGTGTGTGTGCAGAGCATTGGTGGGGGTTGGGCATTTTATTAATTATTATTTAATTATCTTAATATTTTTTTTGTTATTTTTTTAGGTAATTATTTTTTTATTTTATTATTAATTGTATTTTTTTTTTTTATTATTATTTTAATATTTTTTTTTTCTTATTATTTGTTTTATTAATATTTTAATTTTTTCGTCCCCCCTCCCTGCCTGTTAGCTGGCCAGGGAGGGGGGCTCTCACTCCCTGGTGGTCCAGTGGATGGGCTGTAGGAGGGGGGCTGGCAGGAAGCTGTAACTTACCTTCACAGCAGCTCCTGTCAGCTCCCTTCTCTCTCCTCCGTCCGTGCAGCTCCCAGGTCAGCTTCCTCTGCAACTCTCGCGGCCGCGCGGAGCGTTGCCACGGTAACCCGTGGCAACGCTCTGACCCCGCGGCTCTCGCGAGAGTTGCAGAGGAAGCCGACCTGGGAGCTGCACGGACGGAGGAGAGAGAAGGGAGCTGACAGGAGCTGCTGTGAAGGTAAGTTACAGCTCTGCCAGCCCCCCTCTCCCCCCAGTCTGTATTATGGCAATGAAAATTGCCATAATACAGACACTCACTCGAGTATAAGACGAGTGGGAGTTTTTCAGCACAAAAAATGTGCTGAAAAACTCGTCTTATACTCGAGTATATACGGTAAGTACATACATTAGTATTAAAACACACTTAGAATGAAGTTACATACGTATATAAGAATGAATATATATATATATATATATATATATATATATATATACACACACACATACATATACACACATACACACAATAATAAAATAAAATATTTTTAAATGACAATAAATTATATATAGACATATGTAATTTCATTCTAACTGTATTTTGTTATTAATATATATATTGGTAACAAAATACACTTAGAATGACATTCTATATATAAAATACAAATAACTGCAAATATATATAAATATAGATAATTACATTAATGATTACATAAGTATCCACATAGAATTTAAATACATATATGTACATATTAAAATTCTATGTGTATATTTAAGTAATCTTTTAGCATAATTATGTGATTTTATTAATTAGAATTTGACTGACAACCCAGGCAATTTAATTCGCAAGCACTATATTTAACCCTATAACTTTCCAAGACACCATAAAACCTGTACATGGGGGGTACTGTTTTACTCGGAAGACCTCGCTGAACACAAATATTAGTGTTTCAAAAAAGTAAAATGTATTACAACAATGATATCATCAGTAAAAGTTAAATTTTTTGCATTTTTCACACACAAATGGCACTTACACTGACGATATAATTGTTGTGATACGTTTTACTTTTTGAAACACTAATATTTGTGTTTAATGAAGTCTCCCGAGTATAACAGTACCCCTCATGTACAGGTTTTATGGTGTTTTCAAAAGTTACAGAGTCAAATATAAGGCTTGCGTTTCAGTTTTTTCCTATTGAAATTCGCCAGATTGGTTACGTTACCTTTGAGACTGTATGGTAGCCCAGGAATGAAAATTACCCCCATGATGGCATACCATTTGCACCATCACTGTTTTTCGTTTTATCTCCCCCCTGGCTGTCTGTCACTACACCAAAGAGGACACTCACCGCATATCCCATAAGCGGGGATCAAACCGCTGAAAGCTATTCATACCAGAGCTGGATTAAGCTCTACAAAAAGGGAGTATAATCTCTATTTTATTTGGATACCTTTTGGATCACCCTTTACCATTATTATTTTCATCACTCATCGCCCTCCTCCATATACCTGCAAGGAGCGAAACTCTACAACTTCAGAGACCAACATAGGACCAAAGTTCCATTATACTGGACTCGATTTCATAATACTTACCTCAATCAGGACTTTAATTTCATCTACTTTGCTCACTGGCGCAGTCCCATCCTTTTGTTCATTTGCAATAGTAGACAAACCAGGGTATTGCAAATGGGGTATGTCCAGTCTTTTTTAGTAGTCCCTTAGGTCACAATCATTGGCCAAAATTGGCATTCAAATTAGTTTTTTGCATGTTTCACACACAAACAAATATTAACACTAACTTTGGCCAGTGTTTGTGACCAAGTGGCTACTAAAGAAGACTGGACATACCCCAATTGCAATACCTTGGGTTGTCTACTATTGCAAATGGTATGCCATCATGGGGGTAATTCTTATTCCTGGGCTACCATACGGTCTCAAAAGCAACGTAACCAATCTGGTGAATTTCAATGTGAAAAAACAAAAAAATGTAACATGCTATATTTGACCCTGTAACTTCCCAAAACACCATAACTCCTGTACATAGGTGGTACTGTTTTACACGTGAAACATCGATGAATACAGATGTGTATTTTATTGCAGTAAAAGCAAACAGTATTATGACATTTACAGTTAAAATGTCACATAAAACAAAAAAAAAGTTTAAATCTTATTTTCTCTCATTTTTTTATATTTTATTTATATTAAATTATGTTTCATACATATATTTGATATTAAATGAAAGCCCTATTTCCCCTAAATAAAATGATATATAATAAGTGTGGGTGCACTTCATATGAAAGAGTCAAATTACGGTTGAACAGACATATAGTCAAATTCCAGATTTTGTTTACGTTTTGTTTTAATCACAACATGTACATTTGGCTCAGTCCTTAAGGGGTTAACATATATGTTTGAAAATTCACAACAGCCTGGCGTTTATAAATATTTTTTTTTGCTGATGAGCTTCCTCTATTGTAGAGATCACATGCTCCTAGATTTGTCTTAATTCCTGGGCTTCCTGTATCGCACAAGCTTTTGAATGTGTCCGGATGCTGAGGTTCCTCTATCACAGAGGGCACAGGCTCACAAATTGCTCTGTGGTGCTAAATCATAAAGGACACACAATTTTAATTTAGTTTTTGTTGCAGGGCCTTCTCAGACATAAAGGTAATGAGTTTAGAGGAAGAAAGTACACGTTTCTCCAAGTCACGTGGGCTTCCTGTATATACTTGATACATGAATGTTTGCACTCTTTCCTAGTATAGGATCAGCAGAAATATGCAAAACATCAAATGGCTTGTATGTTTGTAATAGTTGTGTAATTATTATTATTTTTGCCCTATTTTTACAGCTTCAGCTGCATGTCACTTATGGCACACCCCCGTCGACTTTCCCTATACCTATGTGCAAATTGACAGCGTTGGTACTCAACTACAAATGAGAATGTTGTTAAGCCTACCATAATTTCCTAAAATGCTAAATCTACTCTAAGTACGTTGGTTCCAGCACACTGCAGCTGACCTATGTGTTATTCCTGTTCCTATTATTGATGGCTTTTGTCCTCTGGCCACAATTATATATAGATTGATTTTTAAGAGGGAGATCGTGTTTTCAAATCCTCTACACACTGTGCATTAAAAACAAAACAAATTAACTATCTTATGAATGCACATTGTCAGAGCTTCGGACCATCAGCAAAAGAAGTTGGGCAGACAGACAGGCACGGTCTTCGCAAGGTTATTAAAAGATTTGTAAATTGATAAACTCAAGGATGGTCAAGCAGTTAATTGCAATCTCCCAGACATCTGACTGAAGGATGGTGAAATGGTAGCAGTGATTGAATGGTGGCTGTGATAGACACAACATCCTGGTGTTATTCTAAAACTAGGACATTCTCTATGCAGAAACCGTATCACAGCTGCAGCCTCTCTGATCTTGCTAACTCGATGCAGGATGGAGACATAAGGGAAGGTCTAGGCTCTGGCAAGTGTGAAGGGAAGACATGACTATGATGCTGTGTAAGTGGTGTTCAGAGGTGCTCGATCCAGAGTGCAAGGAAAGCGAGACACTTTGCGCCACAGGCCATTTAATGTTAATGTTTGCCACCCAGGCCTCCTTGGCAGTACTGTAGAGTAAGTGGAAGTAGCCTTTGGTCTGACAGTTTGTGTGCCAGTGATGTCGCAGAGGGACACTGCAAACACAAGGCAGAAAGCCTTATGCTGAAATCCTGTATAAAATGTAACTTTTAGTGAATCACAATTCGATGTTGTACTTTCAGATTTGCCAACTGATTTGCTCCGGCTAAAATAGTAAAGATAGAGAACTCAGTGAGATAAAGCATCTGATGCACGTTTGCTCATACATCTAGCTTGTCAGGAGCGCAAGACAGAATTTCAAAAGTCAAGGTGAACTAGTTAACAGATATTTTTGCTTTCAACTCTCTCTACAATGTCTGTCATTTATTCTCTTTGAGGTCAGGTGCTAAAATTGGAGAAGGGCTTCTATTGGTGTCTTATGTGAATAGTTATATACAGAAACACTGCGATATTTAGAACAGGAATATTCAGAGAGTAGTGAGACCTCTGTGGGTTATTGTGATCACTACAACTAGTTAAAGGGAAAACTGTATTCTATTTAATGGAATAAGTGTGAATAAACTAGTATATTTGTTTTAAATAGGTTTTTATTTTGTTAGTTTCGTTACAACCTGCAAATGACAAGGGAGTGGATTTTTGCGTCATCGCCTACGCAGAGGCTCAGCCTGGCATTTTCTGATGTATTTGCATGTGCCTTCGCAGAGGCAGAGTATAGCTTTATAAATTTATTATCGACATCAGTTTGTCACATGTATTCAGGTTCAGATTAACGTATATGTATTATAAGCTATCCGGTCTGACTATCCTATATTATTCGTTACTCGGGGTACAGGCATCCGGTAAACTAGTATATTTGTAATGAATTAGAATGTATATATTTTTACAGTATAATATACTTTACACTTATTCCATTAATTAATGTCTAATGGCTTTTTTCTTTTTTCAATTCTTTATTTTTGAGTGACATACATGACAGTAACATCGTATGTGAACACTTACAATCTTGGTACTTATTTTGTGCCAACAATGAACAATCATAACAGTACCTGTCTGCTAATAAGTATAATCTGCCCATCTTGTGGCGTCTCAATCACTAACCTGTCACATTTTATATTTTATTTAAAGCATGCGCAACAATGGGACTTATAACATTTGTGAACATTGTTTTAGCTCTTGGCGCTGAAAATAGCCCATCTTGTGGTCTGATGGGAAATGTCAGCCACTGTAGTTGATTTACTCAAGTGCTTTTTTAAGCATAATACTGCAGTAATAAATTGATATCTATTTTAAGGACATTTATCAAAATGAGTTTTAGTGATTGTGTGTGAAACTTAACTTTTATTAAATTTTAGCTCATAGCCACCTTTTTTCCCCCATGTCATGGTAGCCCATGTCACAACTAGAATTCTATTTTTGTTCTATATTCTATCGTACTGCAAATTTCTCCCCCCTACTGAGTAAGTAGAGCAGGACCTCTTCGATTTCATTGATATCTCTGTATGGTACTGTATGTGAGGATGAGAGAAGATAAGGGGAAACTTCATCACATCCCCTGTTCTCTTATCTGATGAAGTGCGCTCTCGCAGTGTGTCAATAACAGAAGAAGCAGCTCCTTTAGTGGTCTCTCCCTTTTAGGTTTCCTCTCTTACCCTCCCCTTGGTGCTAACCCCTCTCCCTGTTGTGCCTCCTACCTCCCTGTGTAGCGTGACCGGGCAGCGCGGCCCGTGGTACTGGAGCTTCTGTTTCCTGTACCCAGCCAGACTGAAAGAAGGTGCTCGGTCATTGAGCACTTCCTTTCAGTTCAGCCGGGTACCAGAAACTGAAGTTCCTGTACCGCGGTCCGAGCCACCCGACCACGCTACTCAGAGTGACTGGCAGGAGGGAGTGCTGTGCGCTTCCCTCCTACCGGGTCACTCAAATCTGGCGCACCCCAGGCGACTGCCTAAGTCGCCTATAGGAAGCGCCGGCCTGGTCCTGGACACGTGAGCACCCTACCGGGGACCTATGGCTGTGTGCCCACAGAGAGGGCTCAGGGTGCCAGCTGTGGCATGCGTGCCATAGGTTCGCCACCGCTGGTTTACAGTGTCCCTTTAATGCATTGGGTGGTAGGTTATGTTATCCTGGCTACCAAAACCAAAAAGTATATTTAACTCCTTAACATAATAAGAGACGAAGTTGTTGTGGAATCTGGAGTGGTCATTTAAGACTGAATTTGCACTTCTAATACACTTTTTTTAAGCCTCTCCCATTGCAATGCCTGTACCACAATACCCTATCGTCCTTCTGTCTATAGCGGCTCTTACGTCGCAGATTTTGCTTTTAAATTATCCTGTCATATGGCCTGGCATATCCCCATATCATCATTTGTTAGTGTAACAGTTATTGAGTTTTCAATTAGGCTTAAGTCCCAGATGTTTTGGAGCCTAGCAATATCACTAAAGGTGTTTATTCTCTAACCAAGGAACCTTGGACTATGTATTATGGAAATGTAAAACTGGAAAAATATCTGTATTTTTTCTTATAGACTTGCTGTTGTGGTATATAGAACATGTAAATTCCCAGCCAGTTCCACACAGTTTAGTGAGTCACCCTTTATGCACTACCTTCAGATGACAAGTAAAGAGATATGAAAATGAGTAGGTATCAACCAAGGGTCACTGATAAATGAATCAAAAACATATTGGCCTCCTTTACCACACCTAGGTATGTATCATTTTATTTTCTGCTTCCATAAACATGACAAAGCACATAACCTCAACCCACCCACATACAAACGCACGTAGACACACTGTTATATGCTTTGTCATGCTCTCCATTGAACCTACAATTTACAATAACCCTAAACCTTTCCTCTTCCACTCCACTATGGTGTGTACAACCACAGGAAAACAAATATATAATATAATAATTGCATGTGTGTGTTTAGGACTTTTTTCAGTTGTATGCAGATATTAAGAAAAAGCCTAAAAATTTAAAATCATCATAAGGCAGAGTTGAGTAAATACCGGTAAGTGCCATCTAAATTCTCATGATCCTCAGCTGACTGAAGGATGAGACTAGGACTTAACCCTTAAGGACCCAGCCTCCGTTTGCTTATTTTGTACTTAAGGATAAGTGTTTAACCACAACTTCTATCTATCTTTCTCATTATTTGCACCGACACATATTATATACAGTTTTTAAAGTACAAAATTTGATCTGACATTAACATATATTTATTCTCATTTACTATAAACAAAAAAATTTTTTTTACAATTTTGCCAATAACAATGTGTGCATAATTAGTGCAGCTTAAGAAACGTAATTCAAAATAAAATGTATTTGTCCTGATTTAAAGAGTACATAATATGTCTAGGATTTCAGTTTGTCTTTGGTAGTTACAGGTCACAAAACACAAGTAGTAAAACAACATTTCAATGTGGAACTACTGTATTTTAGAATTAGGCATGCTTGTCTTCTAAGTTTAATAGCTATCACATGCCATATATATTTATATAAAGTAGACTATTTAGTAGGTATTTTTCCATGTTTTATGTAGCCATTTAACTGCCAGCCTTTGTTAAATATTGTAGTAAAATATTGGTGTTTTTGTTTCTTTTTCTCTACACACATATAACAAGCTTTCTTTTATTGTGCATTTCTTGTGTGCTACTCAATATTGTATTCAGCTACATGTTCAGAGTATAACAATACCCCCAATGTATGCTTTTGACACTATCCTGTGATGCTACAGTGCCATTGTTCAGCACTGTGGAATATGTTGGCGCTTTATAAATAATAATAATAATAATAATAATAATAATAATAAGAGACCGGGCGTTTGAGAACATTACAACCACCAAATTTTACAGTACTTTTAGAAATTCAGAAAAAAAGATTTTAACTTGAAGGCAATTCAAGTTAAAGACTGAGCAAGACAGGGTGAAAACCACTACAATGAAAGGCAATGAAGAAGGACAATTACAAAATTAGATTAACCTCCACATTTTTCAACAAAAGGTTTAAAAAGGAGGAAATAAATATGAATATGCATGTGTTTTGTGTAAACTAACACAACTTTATTAAGCCAAAATAGAGGTCAGTGCTGCTTGGTGCAGGCAGTGCTCACTTGTGTAGCAAACGGTTACACATTGTATATTATTGAGGGACAAAGCTTGCAATTTGCAGAGCACAAATAGTGGCACGGAAACACAATGCAAATCAAGTAATCTCTCACAAGAATTAAAAAAGAACACAAACCAGTAAAACAATTCTAATTCAGAGATTCAGAGTTAGTGTAAGTGGCACTGGTAGTAACTAGGCAAAACAAACTTTATATAGTTTTTTTTTATTCACCAGATGATTAAAAGTCCATCTGTCAACTGCGGGCACCATTCTCATCATCCCCCTGCTCTGGATTGTAGTAGTAGTTGACAAAGTACACCTGTGGTAGGTGGTGACAACTGCGCAGAATCAGCTACAGTGCCAATGGACCTGCTGCCTGCCCTAGTACTTTCTCTGCTTCTTTCCTCAGTTATAAATATTTGTGGTGTATTTTCAGATGTTCATTCAAACCCGCACTAAAGACATGACCCACCACTCACCCTACTCGCTTCCTTGCTGCACATTTTCCAGATCTTTTCTTGGAGACACTCAAAGTGATACCAAACTTTGCCTCAGCATAATACAATAGCTTCAACACTTCACCTTGTGGCTGCTGAAATTGCGGGTGGATTTGCAATTGAATGTAAAGATATAAGACACTGAGAAGTCATGACACTGCTGCTGGTGGTGGTTTGTGGAACACAACCCTTACTCTCCCTCCATTTCTTTAGATTATGGCGTCATGTTTATAATGGATGGGTTTGTTTTTATTATAATATAAATAGGGATATGAATGTATATTGTGCAAACTGACAACTTTATTAAGTCAAAATAGATGTTTGTGTTGAAAAATTGGTTGCTGCTTGGTGAATTTTCCATTATCGTAATGTTACTGTGTTTGACTTTAAAGGGATTCTATATTGTTAGATATACAAAGTTGTATTCCTAACACTATTGTGTCCACTGCTCCCCCCCCCCCCCCATCCAGTACACAAAGGGTTTTAAAAAAAATAAAAATAAAAAAAAAAATAAAAAAAAAAAAAGGACTCAACCGATTCCAGATCTATAAACATGCTGCTACTACTTCTGGACTTTGCAGGGAGAGCAAATGAGGAGGATCATTATTATGAAAACAAAAAGTAAGAGACTGAGCTTCTGACGAGACTGAGCTTCTGAAAGCAGGAGGACATTCAGTCAGGGTAGAAATCAAGGGAGGAGAGATATATCTGGGTGTCATCATCATACAGGTGGTAATGGAATCCAAAAGGAATTAATGTGTTTGCCATGAGAGGCAGTAAAAGAGAAAATATAAAGAGAAAACCAAATGGGACCAGGAAGAGAGCTTTGGAGGAATCCAACTGAAACTGGATGAAGGTGTGGGTGTCATTAGAAAAGGAGACACTTAAGAAACAATTTTTTTTAATATAGAGTGGTCTCCTGTGCTTCTATGAGTCTTATGTTTTGTTGTGCCTGGTTTCTTCAAGTTAGCTATTGTTTGTTTTTTTTACTAAGGTTATGTTGAAACCTAAAATTATTATATCTAAGATTTGCTGCTCATGTAAGTAGGCTGAGCAAAACCATATGTATTTATGATGGTCTCTAATTTCTTTTTATTTCTTCTGTATATGTATTTATAAAATTAGATATATAATAATACATTTAAAAAAAAAAAGAGACACTGAATGAATGTTTGGAGAGATATGACGAGAACCATGCGAGGGTAGTGTCACAGAGGTTAAGGGATTGAAGAGTTTGAAGAAGAACATGATAAACAGTATCAAATGCCGCAGTTATGTCTAGAAGAATTAGTATGGAGTAGTGGCCTTTGGATTTAGCTGCGATTAGATCTTTGGCTACTTTGATCAGCAGTCTTAGTAGACTGAAGGGAGCGGAAGCCAGATTGAAGAGTGTTGAGGAGAGAGTTGGAATTGAGAAAGGATGCCTGACGGGTAAAGCTTTGAGGAGAAAGGGAGCAGAGATATGGGTTGGTATTATAAGGTTAAGATGTGTCAAGAGATGGCTTTTATAAGGCGAGTACAACAGTATCATATTTTAAAGGGAGCCTGTTCAATGTCAGAGCAAAGAGAAACTGAAGATATGCATTAAGGATGGCACATGACAAGGGGCAAAAGATCTGATCAGGTTGGATGTAATCAAGTGGTGGAGCAAGTGGAAAGGAGAAGTGCAGCCAACTCCTGCTTAGTAGCCAGGAAAAGGCCTGAATTGTAGGAAAGGTACAGTCCAAAGTGCTGTTGAGAGACATGGGGGGGGGGGGGGCAGAGGGGAATTCTTTCCTTAACTTGTTAATCTTCTCAGTAAAATAGCAACCAAAGCTGTCAGGTGAAATGTTAGTTTGGGGTTTGGGAACAGCAGGATGTAGAAGAGAGTTGAAGGTATCAAAGACACCTGGTCTTGTGGGAGTATGAAATAATGAGAGAGGAAAAGTATGACTGTTTAACAAGGGCGACGACTGTGCTGTACGAGCGCAAGATGATTTTGTAACAGAAAAAGTCTGACATGGTGCGTGTTGACCTAGTGTGCCATGGTTAGAGGTAACTAAAATAATAGATCAGGGTGGTGCAGTAGACCTTGCTTACCTGGATTTCAGTAAGGCTTTTGATACTGTCGCACATAGAAGGCTTATCAATAAACTGCAATTTTTGAGTTTGGATTCCAATATTGTTGAATGGGTAAGGCAGTGGTGGTGTGACAGGCAACAGAGGGTTGTTGTCAATGGAGTATATTCGAAGCAAGGTCTTGTTACTAGTGTACTTGGATCCATTCTTTTTAATATTTGTATTAGGGATATTGAAGAAGGTGATGTTAGGTATGTCTTTTTGCTGATGATACTAAGATATATAACAGGGTTGATGTTCCAGGAGGGATAATCCAAATGGCAAATGATTTAGATAAACTAGAAAAATGGTCAGAGCTGTGGCAATGTACAGTTAATGTGGATAAGTGCAAGATAATACATCTTGGGTGTAAAAACCCAAGGGCAGAGTACAGAATATTTGATAGAGTCATAACCTCAACATCTGAGGAAAGGGATTTAGGGGTAATTATTTCAGATGACTTAAAGGTAGGCAGACAATGTAACAGAGCAGCAGGAAATTCTAGCAGCATGCTTGGTTGTATAGGGAGAGGTATTAGCAGTAGAAAGAAGGAAGCGCTCATGCCATTGTACAGAACACTGGTGAAACCTTGAAGTATTGAACGCCGTAATAGAGACTATCTTCAGAAGGATATTGATACCTTAGAGAGAGTTCAGAGAAGGGCTACTAAACTGGTTCATGGATTGCAGGATAAAGCTTACCAGGAAAGGTTAAAGGATCTTAACATGTATAGTTTGGAGGAAAGACGAGACAGAGGGGATATGATAGAAACATTTAAATATATAAAGGGAATCAATACAGTAACGTAGGAGACTGTTGAAGTGGTAGAAGTTAACACAGTGAGGTAGTTTAAGCATGCGTGGGATAGGCATAAGGCTAGATATAAGAGTAATGCAAGTATTTAGAAAAATGGCTCTTATTTGGCATCACATTCTATGTAAACCTCCTTGAGGTGCATGTTTGGAGCAGAGGTGGAGCATCCAGGACAAAGGGGAAGGTAGCATTATATGAGGAGATATCCATTCCTACCTTTTCCTGTCCCTCTCTGGCTGAGAGCTGACACCAGCTGACAGTTGCTGGTGTTCAAGAGAATTTAGGCGTCTCCTGAGTTGAGGAGGGTTAGGCCAAGAATGTTGTGCGAGGGTGCACTTAAAGCGGCACTGTCATGCCGAATTTACCTTTCCTCAATCTCTTCCTCTTCTCCCCCTCTCTCAGGATCTGTTATTCTTTTCTTCCTGTCTTCTTTAGTCGTTTTCTTTAAAATCATAAGACAAAGTAGGGACTCTGTCTTATGGAGGATTCCTCCGCTTGACCAGCTCTGACCAGCTGAGGAGCAAAGTGTGCTTCATTTCCGCTGGTCAGAGCAATTTTCCCATGATCCCTAGCTTTCCTCCCTGTTCCCACAATGCTTCCTGTCAGTATTGCCGAAAGTCCTGTCACTTAGACAGAACGCCGGCAAAACTGCCGAATTGCATCCTAACAGAATGAGAACAGTTTCTCCATTGGTGTTAGGATGCAATTCGGTACTTTGTTCGTATCGGAATTTCATTCTAATGAATGAAACTCCGATCCTATTCATTGCTGTGGCTGCATCTTGCAGCCGCTTAGTAGATAACTCCCTAATTCCCACGGTATCAGGGAGCTATCTACTAAAAGGCTGAAAGACCTAAATTGGTCTTGAAGCCAAATGTACTAATACTAAGTAAAGATTACTTAGTATTAGTAAATAATATGCCCCTACTCGCTATACCGCGAGTAGGGGCATGTCTAGTAAGCAGTGAGCAGCCTGTGGCTGCTCACTGTAAAAAAAAAACAAAAAAAAAAAACACCTAATAACACCACCACCCCCCCCCCCCCCCCCCCCCCCCCCTGCGCGGGGGTTAAAGATGGGGGGACCTACTGTCCTCCCCCCTGCGCGGTGGGTGGGGGCCCTAATAAAATAATAAGGGGGGGACCTACTGTCCTCCCCCCCTGGCCCCCACCCCTGCGCTGTGGGTGGGGGCCCTAATAAAATAATAGGGGGGGGACCTACTGTCCTCCCCCCCTGGCCCCCACCCCTGCGCTGTGGGTGGGGGCCCTAATAGAATAATAAGGGGGGGGCCTACTGTCCTCCCCCCCTGGCCCCCACCCCTGCGCTGTGGGGGCCCTAATAAAATAATAAGGGGGGGGCCTACTGTCCTCCCCCCCTGGCCCCCACCCCTGCGCGGTGGGTGGGGGCCCTAATAAAATAATAGGGGGGGGGGGACCTAATGTCCTCCCCCCTGGCCCCCACCCCTGCGCTGTGGGTGCCCTAATAAAATAATAAGGGGGGGGGGACCTACTGTCCTCCCCCCCTGGCCCCCACCCCTGCGCGGTGGGTGGGGGCCCTAAATGAACCCCCCCCCCATCAAGGTGACTAGGGGTCCCAAGCCCCTAGTCACCCCCCCCCACCCAAAACATTCTATCCCCTACCTACCCCCCTCACCCTAAAAATAGTGAGGGGGGAATAAAATAACTAACCTGTAAAAAAAAAAAAAATTAAACTTACCATTTGACGTCTTCTTTTTTCTAAATTCTTCTTTCAGCCCCCAAAAAAGCCAAATAAAAATCCATCATACCCGTCGCACTTTAAAAAAAAAAAAAAAAAAAAAAACGAGCGCAAAAAAAAAAATTAATCCATGTTCACCCATGGAGGGCACGCCGCGTACTGAGCTCCGCAGGGCGGATCAAGGCTTATATAGCCTTGCCCCGCCCTGCAATTAGGCTTAGAACACACTGATTGGTTGGTTTAAGCCAATCACAGTGCTCTGTGTCATTTTACAAGCGTGGGAAAATTCCAAAGAACTTTCCCAAGCTTGTAAAATTACACAGAGCACTGTGATCTGTGTAATTTTACAAGCTTGGGAAAGTTCTTTGGAATTTTCCCACGCTTGTAAAATGACACAGAGCACTCTGATTGGCTTAAACCAACCAATCAGTGTGTTCTAAGCCTAATTGCAGGGCGGGGCAAGGCTATATAAGCCTTGACCCGCCCTGCGGAGCTCAGTACGCGGCGTGCCCTCCATGGGTGAACATGGATTAATTTTTTTTTTGCGCTCGTTTTTTTTTTTTTTTTTTTTTTTAAAGTGCGACGGGTATGATGGATTTTTATTTGGCCTTTTTGGGGGCTGAAGAAAGAAGAATTTAGAAAAAAGAAGACGTCAAATGGTAAGTTTAATTATTTTTTTTACAGGTTAGTTATTTTATTCCCCCCTCACTATTTTTAGGGTGAGGGGGGTAGGTAGGGGATAGAATGTTTTGGGTGGGGGGGTGACTAGGGGCTTGGGACCCCTAGTCACCTTGATGGGGGGGGGGGTCATTTAGGGCCCCCACCCACCGCTCAGGGGTGGGGGCCAGGGGGGGGGGGGGAGGACAGTAGCCCCCCCCCCTTATTATTTTATTAGGGCCCCCACCCACAGCGCAGGGGTGGGGGCCGGGGGGGAGGACAGTAGGTCCCCCCCCCTTATTATTTTATTAGGGCCCCCACCCACCGCGCAGGGGTGGGGGCCAGGGGGGGGAGGACAGTAGGTCCCCCCCCCTATTATTTTATTAGGGCCCCCACCCACCGCGCAGAGGTGGGGGCCGGGGGGGGAGGACAGTAGGTCCCCCCCCCTTATTATTTTATTAGTGCCCCCAACCAACGCGCAGGGGTGGGGGCCAGGGGGGAGGACAGTAGGTCCCCCCCCCTTATTACCATTTATGTTTTTACAGTGAGCAGTCACAGGCTGCTCACTGTTTAGTGGACATGCCCCTACTCGCGGTATAGCGAGTAGGGGCATTGGGGAGATTTTAATCTCCCTTGTGCTATTATGGGGGTCATATTGACCCCCATAGAGTGAGGGGGGGACCTGGGGGGCTTATGAAGTGGTGGGGAGCACAGCTCCCCACCGCTTCTGTCTTTACATAATGCAAGGAGGGAGCTGCACGTCGGTAGCTCCCTCCTTGTAATAAACTGATCGAACAAACGAACACTGATACACAGTGATACTCAGTGTTAGTTTGTTCGTCTGATTTTTTCTATTCATTCATTCGTCTGTCTGATGAATGAATGGATGAAATTCCCGTTCGCATGTCCAGATGTTTCACTGGGCATGTGCGGGAATCTCACAGTCTGTCTAGTGTGGGCAGATGACGTGTCCCACAGGGACTTCACCTACCCACACAAAGATGGCGGCGCCCTGAATAAAGATCGGGGCAGAAGATACAGATTTAAAAATAGGTAATCTGGGGGGCTTAGGGGCATTTGGGGGTGACTAGGGGGTCGATTGGATGTAGTGGAGGCGGGAGGGGGGTTAAAAAAAAAACAGGATTCGGCATGACAGTGCCGCTTTAAGAATAAAAGATTTTGGTGATCTCAGAGATGGGTTTTAATTGGCAAATTGAGTGAACTTCAAATGAGGAGAATGAGAGGGAAGTGGGTAGAGGTTTGAAGGAGTAGTGGGGTGAAAGCAGAAACTCTATCCCGCCATCTTTACTGTCACATTTTCTTGGGGTATGAGTTAAATGAAGACCGCCAAAGGATAAAGAGACAGGTGTAGCAGTGTAGAAGCAGAGAGCCATGTTTCTGTTAATGTCAATAAGGGAGATAAGGTATGTTTAAGGAACATGAGATAAATAAGTCATGGACAGCAGTTTATTTAATGATTTGTCAGCAGGGACAGATAAGCATAAAGATAGAGAGAATTTAGCAATGACAGGAGGGCAGGTAAAGGTGAAAAATAAAAAGAGAACATTAAAGTGGTACTTTATTTGTAGCTTTTATTATACTAGCAAATAAAGTCACTTGTCTTTTATGACAGCGAGAGGGGCACTATAGTCACTGGACATTTTGATGGCGCAGGGCACTGCTGTGCATGCGCATTCCGCTCCGCTGAAGTCAGACGGGGGAGGAGAGGTAAGGGAGCCTGGCGGTGTAAGAAGGTGAGTAACTGAAGGTTTGGGGGGGGGGGGGGGGATTTAACCCCTTCAGCACCCTCAGGCAGGGGCGGACCCCATCTATAATCCAATATGTACATGTAGAAACATACATGGGTGTGTGCACAAAAGAATTCATTTTTGTGAATCCAAGGTTGTGTTTGTGTGAGTAGTGCCACTGTTTATATACATGTAGCAGAAGTGTGCGTGAAACAAAAACTCTATCTTTATAGACCAGATGTGTATTTGTGTGCATTGTAGGAATACAGTAGTGTTTTTGTATAGAGCGTCGATGTATTTAGGGATGTGAGAATTCAAAAGAATATTTGTGTGTAATAATAATGTGTGCAGATGCAGTGTTATTGAATTTTTTATTTTTGGTGTGCATAAGAATTACAACAGTGCTTGCACAGCCACAATAGCTTTCACAAGCTCTGTTTTCATTTGATGTAACAGAAACATGGCTTGGAGATATCTTGCACATTTTGTATTTAGAATACTATGACATGCTAGGTTAGGTATGCATTTAACTTCGAGTAACATGAATAAGTATACTTATGCTTATAATGTGATTTGAGCATTTTCAAGACATTTCAAAGTGTGGCAGTTTGGTCAGCACATTTTTGTATAATCGTGAAATTAACAGGCTAATAAACGTTGTTTGTGTAATATAACAGATGCAGTGTTATTGAATATTTGTATGGACTGTGTTAGTGAGTGCAAGAATGTTTGTGAGACATGCATGTGTCTGTTTGTATGTGCGTACGATTGTACTTCACTGGATGTTACTGTATGCATGTATTGTTGTATTTAAGAAGTAGGTCTATACAGGGGTGTATTTAAACCCTTAAAGACACATGACGGAAATATTCCGCCATGATTCCCTTTTATTTCAGAAGTTGTGTCCTTAAGGGGTTAACCAAATGTCATAGTGAAACTTATCTTCCCATTCACTATCATTCTCGTACAAAGCACTTTTGTCTATCTGATCCCCAGAGGCTTTGCTAGGTGGATCTAGCCCCCCCCCAAAATAAATTTTACATTATGCTCGCCCAATGAACAACCCCACCGCCACCGTAAAAGAAAAAAGAAAAGAAAATATGTATGAACAAAAAAAAATATAGAGAAACAAATACATATATACAAAAGGATAGCAGTCTAAGGACTTTTTACAAAATTAGAATGTTATTTTTATTACTAGCTATCAATAAAATGTAAGCATTTCATTTTTTAAAGCCAGTTTTCCATGAGGAATTAATACAAATGCATAGACACACACTACTACACATATGCAGTCATACACTCACAATTAATACACAATTACACATACTCAGATGCACACACCACATATACAATATGTTGCCTAAATACACACATCGACATACACACATTTAATAAACAAAACAAGGCCCAAACCACTAGCCTATCAGATATATTGTTCCTATATAGGGTTAACCCATACATTCCTGGCCCAGAAGGAGTTAATTATTTATATTATAGTTGCCAAGTAATTAAATCCAGAAGGGGTTAACTTCTTTATATACCAGGGGATTCCTAATCCTCTGGCCCTAAAATGGTTAATATTGTCTTTTGAAGTGTCCTGGTGTCCCAAAGTCCTAGCTAACCCTCCTAATAAGTCCTCTCACCGTTTATCCTGTAATAAAATAGTTATACTTACCTGTTGCAGTCTTGATCTCTGAGGTTCTCTGGTTTCACAGGAGGAGCACAGCCAGCCTTCCAGGAGCTCTGAGCAGCTTGCACTGTGACTGCAGTGAGAGCAAGCCACCGGGAGCTGGGCAGAGTATGGAGCTGGCAGCATTTGGACCTAAAGCGTTAGTACAGTTATTTTTACAATTTCCCCATTTGTTTCTTCTAAACTCCCTTTTCTTACCTTAACCCCTTAAGGACCAAACTTCTGGAATAAAAGGGAATCATGACATGCCACACATGTCATGTGTCCTTAAGGGGTTAAACTGCCTTTCCTCCCTTCTGTTCACACTCCTTTCCGCATGGCCGTGACGCTTTGTTTTGAGAGGCAGGGATATGATGTAAAATCCTATCCCCGCCTCCATCCACATACACTGTGACAGGCTGCATTTCATAAAGGAGTTTAAAAAAAAATACAGGGCTGGTTGGGGTGACCTGCTGACCATTTGGTCCATAACTTTTACTGCAAACGGCCCCTGACTGCCACGGGTCCTCGGTCTCTGCCCGAAGTGCCCTAGTGGTCAGTGCGCCCCTGCCCTCAGGGTACTATAGTGTCAGGAAAACCGATTTGTTTTCCTGACACTATAGTGATGGTTCATTACATCTTTATGGCAGGTTTTAAACCTCCTTGATACTAATATGGAGGTCAAAATGATATCATGGAGTTTTATTTCATACTCTGTTCAGGAGACATCTATCCTAAACTAAGCGTGCATAGTTAATTTAACTAATGGGGAGGTGTTTTAATTACAAGGAATGAGCAAACAGTTCCATCCCAACTACATTATTATTATCCTCATTTATATAGCGCCAACAGATTCTGTAGCGCTAAAAAAAAAAGAGAGGGGGGGGGGGGAATTTAACTATAAATACAATTACAAGAAAACTTACAGGAACGATAGGTTGAAGAGGACCCTGCTCAAATGAGCTAACAGTCTATAGGATGAATACCAATTGAGAACTTTCATGGTCACTTCGTTCATCAGCCATATTGTGCAAACAGCTATTAGTTTATGTGTGTTTCATCCACACAATAGTGCAAAACACAGACAAATTTGTATTCATATGAAAATCAATGTCCAAGTTTAGTTTTACACACTGCAGAGTATTATGTAGAGCATATACACACATTCTAGTCACTAGGTGTCACTATTGCACTGCTTTAAGTGGTGCACTGAGTCATTGTGACTTTTAGCAACTCTCATGAACATTTTCCATTTTATTTAGAATATCTTTATTAAGATACTTTTGCATACAAGAATGAATCAAACAAAATAAAGTGAAAGGAAAACATATTTAGAGTTTTCTATCTTCAGAATTGTTTGTACCAGACCATGCACAAATTTTCAAGTGAAATCTTGTGTGAATTGCTGGAAGTTTTTAATTTTCATTGTGGTTTTAAGTCTACATTTCCAGTTAATACCCTCCTGGCCCATTTCTTGGATATGGGCATCCCCTTTCCAACTATATTTCACTTTTCTGAATTCTTGGAATTGCAATAATCTATTCTATGGCTTCCTGTATGCAATTTGGAGAAGTGGGCTGATGCACTATGTGGGTTACTCAGTAAAGTTGAGATTTTCCATATAATTCCTAAAACCATTCAGAACCAAAATATCCCACGAAGCAGAAAATGCAAACTCCATGTATAAAATAACCTGAAATTACCTAAATGTCCCAAGGCGTGGCGAATATATATATCCCCCAAGACTTTTAATGGAACTTCAATAAAATTCAACTTTTTATCCACGAAAGACTGAGTGCAAGCCTTTCCATTTGTATACTATCTGCATTAATCCTGGCTTTTTGGCACCCGACTGTCATGCTCCTGAGCCGGTCAGAGAGGAGACAATTGCAAGGGTTATTGGTTAAAAACTTTGTCGTTTTAGACATAACAAATTTACTGAAAAGAATAAAAGGTCAGTCTGACACAAACAGGATACTTTGTGAGAAAAAAAACAAAAACACAGGGTTTAGGCAATATGCCCCAAACAAGATCTTTAGAAAGTAAATGAATAAAGTCTTTTGTATACAAGCAGGCTTGAAGTTATACAAAGTAGTTAAGGATTTCCAGGATACTTTGCAATGCAGCTAGTTATAGGTAAATACCTTTGAGGATAAGACAATACAGGATCATGCAGAGTTGCAGAGGTTGAAACAGGTAGGTATATTCCAAAATAATATAATGCAGGTTGCTCACGAGATCATGCAGCAATTGAAGCAGTTAAGATTCTTCAATGAAGGCAAAACGCCACAAATCAGGATTCTTGGAAGCTTAAAGTATTTCGGTAAGATATAATTAAGGCAAATTCAGGATGAAGTAATACAGGTTAGTGCCTTTCAGTATGAGGAAATGCAGATGAGTACAGGATGAGGCACTGCAGGTAAGTTCTCTACAGAATGAAATAATGTAGATAAAATACAGGATATTACCAGGAACAGAGATTCTTTATCAGAGCATAGACTTCAATGTCAAGGCACTGTTGTGTACTGGGAGTAGACTTATCAAGCCTCCTAATTAGTTAATCCAGGTGAGGTTATTAAGGTGAGTGAATAGATTAGTGGCTAGGGAGGCCAATAGAGGAGAAAATCATGAAGTTCACTTAAAGGGCCAGTAATAAACGAAAAAGTCTTACATGTCAGTTTTGAAACCTGACACCGGCACTTTGAATTTTTGAGCTTGTGTGCAAGGATACTTTGCCATTTATATATATTTTAAGGCCTTGGCATGTAGTTGTGGGAGGGGCTTGAATTGCGTAAGGCAACGGTTGCAAACGTGACACGCTTTAACGGTAAGGCTTTCGTTTACAATGGGCGTTCGGTTAAATTTTCTGTTCATTTACTTGCATAGCCGTTCGTCTATTTGCAGGCGCGTTCGTTACAATTTTCATTGATTTTAAACACAGTTTGATGTAATTGTTAGTTTCATGTTTTTAAACGCATGAACGCAGTCTTTCGTTTCGTTTCTCTACTCTGTACGTTTGTATGTTTCATTAAGTAATTTTTCATGCAAATTTGTTTCAAGTTTGCAAAACATACAAACGATTAGGTTTAAAATGTTATTCTATGCAGGGGATTCCTCCCCGTTTGGCAGTTTTTAATAGCTATGAGACTGTTCACGAATTCAACCGCTTGTCCTGGTAATTAAGTCAGATGCAACCTTTTGGGAATAAAGTATATTACAGTTACAATTAGGTGCTTATGAGTTGTGGCTTTTAGTATATAATTTAGACTGGTTTAATATATCTATATATAGCTGACTTTTGTTATGATGTTGTTTTCACAGGTTTCATTACGGGAATTAATCTTATGATTTTCAAACAGTTGATTTGTAACAACTTTGTCAAACTATTTGCCTTATTAGGGTAGTGTGGCGGAACAGACCTCGCCATGTGTTCTTGGAGGGGGCTGCTTGCCCGCCTCCTACCTTCTGACTATGGCCCTGGGATATATGGCATTTGAAAACACTATTTGTGCCCTGTAAAAAAAAAACTGGAGATTGTGCACAAATATGACTATTGTCCATATTGTTTATGATTCCCTTCGTTTGTTGCACTGTTCCCCATGTGTTTCATCTGTTGGTTCGGCTGGATAGACTACCAGACAAACTGTGGAGTTACTGGGTGGCCACCATTTCATGTATCAGAGGCACATGGTGAGAACAATGGATGAAGCACATGGTGAGAACAATGGATGGCGGCCATTTTAGCTCACAGACACTATTTTGACTTTTCTACACGGTGCCAGGTGATACGTTACAGGTAGTAATGTGGGTAAATTACTATGTTAGGTTTTACTACTATAACTTAGTATTTAGTGGGCATTGACATTTCGCTTTCCTTAGGTGCCCTGGTCATACAGACGGTTGCTTTACTAGCACAAAAAGCCGTCATCTGCCTCTGTCATATTCTCACTGCTCACCAATAGTATCTGGTAGGTTCCTTTATTTTAATTCAGGCCCACGATCTGGCCCACTAACATATATCTATACGCACAAATACTCATTCACATACTATCTATAGGTCGCAGCACGTCATCCACTACCACCCTCTCGTTCATATTTTCCTGCTCAGCATCAGCCTGACTCAAACTTTAGCAGGTACGATGTCATAACCCTTTACCTTTTCTATTTTAGAGTGGTACTGGCTTTCTGAGATTTAGGTTGTCCAACTAGGTTTCTGTTTCTGGTCTTAATCCATAAGCCAGTGGTCCCGCGAGGCCAACACCCATCCTCATAGCCGGAGGTACACATCCCTCGGGCCAAATCATAGGTAGCCGCCTCTCATGGTTGCATAGAGAGGGCCTCCCATGTCACTCCCATTCTATCTTATGCTTTAGTTACCACCGAGAGGCCAACCCCCCCGCCACAATGTTTCGGTGGCCTCAAACTTCCCTCGGGCCAACGCATAGTTAGCGCCTCTCACGCCGCTTGGCAATTAGTAGGGACTCATCTGTCACGTTTAGGTAGCATAATTCTTCGCCGCTCGGCTTCTAGCTAGCCTGCCAGTACCCGATCTCTTTATCTCACTTATAATAATTAAGTTGCATATATATATATATATATATTTTATGTTATGTATCGAGTTCCTGAGGCTATTGTGGTTTTAGTTCAGGTAGGTTGTTACATGTTTGTTCTCATGGTTTCCGGGCTTATGCAAAAATCCATGTGCCCGAGTAAAGTTTTCCTAATACTGACCACACCTGCATCACGTCACGTTTTGGCTACACTTTTACAACACCATCCCTCAATTTTGCCAACTGGGACACTAGATGGCAATAATTTGCAAACCACTTTAACAGACACAAAGTTAGTGTGTACACTTTTTAGGACTGAAGTAGATCAAGGGTTTTGTTGGGACTTTTCATTTCCCCACCTTTCACATCTTGGGAAACCAACCCACAGGGGTTGTCATGGGGAACACTTCACTTAAACCCCAGACTAAGCATAGACTTAGCACCGCATTCCTCCACCATTCCCAACCTTAATTCCCTCATACCCTCCAACGGATTTTCCTTACAATATGTAATTATCAACAATGCCATTTGGGCCAATTTGGTGGCTGGTGCAGGCGCATGGCTCAGTAAAACAGACATTGTCAACGCTTTTAAACTGTTTCCCATTCGCCCTTCACTATGGCATCTACACAGCATTTAAATGGCAAGGGCTTGGGGGCGTGGCCGAGCCGAGCATGCGACAGGACGCATAATTCCTGAGCTCCGCTCCCCGTGGCCCTAAATAACGCAAAAAAGGCGAATACCTCCTTAACCATGGTCCGCACTAAGAAGACCCAGACCCAGGGGAACACCATGCTACAGAGTAAAAAACAGAAAATAAGAGTAAGCGGTAAGTACCCAAAAGGCAGCAACCCTATAAGGGGATCTCTCAGAAAACCCTTAAATAAATGACAGATACAAAAAATGGGGGGAAGGGCTGCGCCACAAAACGTCAGTATATAAAATAGTCCAAATAAAAGAAGAGAGAGAAAGTCTTATCTGGAACAAGTCCAATAGGGGATGTAGGATCTATCGACGTTGGTCCGGAGCGGATGTCCTCTTTCTCCTCTTTCTCCTCCTTCTTAGGGATTCACTCAGATATAGGGAAAAATGAAGAGAAAAAAAAATAGTGCAATACGTCTGATAAAAAAATATACAACAGTCTAAAAGCTGTGTATTTTATTATATTAAAGAATATTTGGTCACTTTTTTTTACTAGTACCATCTATCTATTTAATACACTAAGCACCGTTTTTATACCTGTTTACTACCTGGCATCATTTTGGACCACAAGCAATCCTTAGGTGGGGATAATACCACCAACACTATCATCAAGGAGCAGTTGGTCTGCTCCATCCTTGTGAGTATTATTTTTACTTTCTTTTTTACCGTGGATTTTACCCAGTGAGCACTATTTGTTGTCTCCTTTCTTTTTTATATATTTGACCACTGACGGAGGAACCTTCCATATATCCCATAAGCGGGGATTATACCGCTGCACGCCCTTCATACTAGAGCAAGTTATAGCTCCTCCACATGTGAGTTTTATACCAGCTTTTAGACTGTTGTATATTTTTTTATCAGACGTATTGCACTATTTTTTTCTCTTCATTTTTCCCTATATCTGAGTGAATCCCTAAGAAGGAGGAGAAAGAGGAGAAAGAGGACATCCGCTCCGGACCAACGTCCATAGATCCTACATCCCCTATTGGACTTGTTCCAGATAAGACTTTCTCTCTCTTCTTTTACTTGGACTATTTTATATACTGACGTTTTGTGGCGCAGCCCTTCCCCCCATTTTTTGTATCGAACACCATGCTACGCCCGTCCGGCACTCTGGATGATTTCTTGTGCACCCCGAGCACACTAAGCAGCACCCGACCGCCTGACAACATGGCGCCCGGCTCCCCGAGCAGTGAAAGCGCGGGAGATCCCCCCCCTGGACAGCACACAGGACGACACGCTCGCTCTCATTAGACAGGAGCTGTCAAGGATATCGGCACAGAGGCTCACCAAGGCGGATACTGGGGGGCTCCGAGCAGCCATCAAGGAGGAAGTTGCGGCCCTGAGGACGGATCTCACAGCAGTGGAAGTGAGAGTGGAGGCACTGGAGACAGAGGCCCAGGCGAGCCGCGCTCAACACCACGCTGCAGAACTCGCCACCACACGCCAGGGGAACATGCTCCTCTCCCTCCGGCGCCAAGTTGAAGACTTGGAGAACCGCAGCAGAAGACAGAACATCCGGGGTCTACCCGAACCGGACACAGCTCCACTACAAGACACGCTGCAGGCCCTTTTCCAGCAGATCCTCAGAGAAGAATGCCCGGCGACGATCAAGCTGGACCGGGCACATAGGGCCCTGGGGCCGCAGAGGTCTGACGGCAGGCCGCGAGACATCTTGTGCTGCCTACACGACTACAGCCTCAAGGAACGCCTCATGACAACAGCCCGAGGAATGGCAGATATACCCTTCCGGGGTGCAAACGTGGCCCTATACCAGTGATGTAGATTAATTTAGAAATAAACAAATATGTTTAAATGTCTATCTGTTCCTGTCCAAATCTGAGATGATTAAATTGCGTATACGCAGAAGTAAATTCACACTGACGCACGGAGTTCAGGTTAAAATAACTTCGAGGAAATTTAATGGCATCTGGCAAAAAACAGGCTTGCAGGCCCTTATAAGAGCAAAATTACATCATCATTGAATATCAAGATTACAGCAAATAGACATCATTAATTGGATTAAATGTTAAGTGGTTAGTTAAATGCCCTCCCATCTGTATTAGTAATTGGCTTTAGGGATTTGAGTGACTAGTGGGGCATCCTCCCATCATGGGATGTCGTAATTTCTGACCAGGATTCAGTCGCCATTGCTCTTTAGCACGAGGCTCTTCTCGATGGGAGGGGGAATCTGGCAGCTAGCCATTTTGAGTACTTGGCACCGTTTTTGGGTAGCTAGTGATGTCAGACTCGTGATCAGGCTCAGGGTTCTTTTTATGAATAGAACATTTCATTAGGCCAGCTTTTCACATGGCCTTGGCTTATACTTTGTTGCAAGTTACAGGAGATTCAATAATTCCGGGGTTAGTCATGTCTTTATAGAAAATACAGTCTCTATTCATTATACTAAATGCTGTTAGCAAATTCTGTCATGTAATGTAGTTAAAATGGAGGATTTGTCATAATATGAAATTAAAAATGGAGTTAGTACAACAATTCAATACAGGTTCAATAAAGATTTTTAATAATTCTACATCAGTCCCCCCTATGAAATGTTAGATTCTAAAAAAAGAAAAACTTTATTGGTTAGTTCCAGAAGACATGTTAGCCCAAAGGCACAAAACCCTATGAAGTAACGGTTCTTAAAGTCTTCTTAGTTCTTCAGAGGGACATCATAAAATAGACAAGCTTACATTACCATATGGACCTGTGTTATCTGGAGTATAGGCACAACAAGTCATGGTGACAGGTAAACGTTGTTGGTTGCAATAGATCTAATAAATGCAAATCAAAATATTATTATCAGTGACGGTTGGGAAAATGGACTCAAACTTTTCTTTAACTGCAAAATCATCTGGTACCCCCCTTGGCACACCTATGGCATCAATATATATGTATATATGTGTCAAACTTCCCTTTAGAGGGGTGCTCCTCTTTGTGTTCTGAAGCATGAATGTGGTGTGTCAAGAGTACCTTGTCATGTTTTATGTGTATGGACATAATAACCTTGGCTAGGGCACATTTGCTTATTCATCATAGTATTAAACCTGTCCCACGCTACATCAGTGTAGGTGGACTCGGATCATTTAGTCAATATTAATATCACCACAAACTCAGGATGGGCAAATAATCCTGAGGAAGCTTGGCGTTTGGATCTCTTTAGCTTCACGAGGTCTCCTTTTGGGGTCCTTGGCTTTCCATCGATGGCAGGTGGTCAGGCATTATTATGGCCATCAAACACCTACTTGTTGGTATCTTTTTGTTTTTTTAACAAGTCATTTTCCCTTTAGAGTCAAAAGTTTGTCAAAATCAACAAATGTTACTTCCCATGTTGCAGAGAGAGTCTTGAATCTGGAACAGTGAATCCACTGAGTGATCTCTGCAACTTTCACAATGCACTATTGGGTATATGGTCTTGGTTGTCACATTGATGACCGGCTAGGCTTCTGGCCATCCTGACAAAATGTCTATTATAACTAGTGCATATTTGACCCAGCAGCTCTTTGGCACCTGGATATAGTCACTTGGATTCTTGAAAGGGATAGTGAGAGTTAGCTAGGTGCTTAGGATTCTCATTCTCTTCTGCCTGAGCTGTCCTTGGCACAAATGACACAGGATCAGCAGTAACTGATGATTAGAGGAGTAATTCTAGGTGCTCCATTTATTTAGGGATCAAAGAGTTCATGAGGGTCTTGGATAGGTATAAAGTTCCATGGGCCCACTGCCCAGTACATGTTTTTGGGTAAACAGAACTTGAGAGTGTTGGAGTACAGCCCGTCTTCAAGGGTTGCCCCTTTCTGTTTTCCAGCTTTGTATTTCTTCAGGGTCAGCAGCTGCTTGTCATTCTTTCAGAAGCTTGAGATCTGTGGATAGGATCTACATGGTGAGTATAGAAGTTTCTTCAGCGGACACCCTTCTGTCCACTTCCCTTGGTGCACTTGTGGCTTGGTTAGCAGCTTTGGTCAGCTGAGTGGTGCTTCTTATCTTCCAGATTGATCCAAAATAATGTGCTGCACCCAGGGCATATCTTGAGTGTAGATATTGGCATGTCTTCCTTCAGGCATTTTCCATGCCACTGAGAAGGCTGTCAATTCAGCGTCTTGAGCAGATGTGGGTGAGGAAAGTGAAGATGCTTGACGTACCTGATCTTCTGTAGCAACAGCAAATCCAGTATGGTACCTTTCCTCTTTATCCGCAAACAGAGTGGAGTCAGGATCTGGTAAAGCTACTGCATGCTCTGTTGAGAGGTGTCTTGTTTCTTCTTTCATCTGTTCAAAGCAACCATGAGGAGCAGTAGAAGAGGTTTCCTCACCTATTTCTGTGTGAGATTGGGGGGTATTTGTCTTTCTATTTACAGTTCTCTTGCTGGCCCCCCTCTGTAGAGAGCTGATATCGATTATTAGTGTTTCATGTTTTTTTGTTCTAATGAGTCAGGTTCCTTTCATGAGATTTCTGGGGACTTAGTGAAGAAAACATGAGGGACAGCCACCTCCCAGTGATGATACAGGTGTCTTACTTCCATGGGAATCTGGGTCAGGACCGCACTATTTCCTTGAGAGTGCCCAAAACAGGTCTTTCATGATGAAGTGCACTCCACCAGTCTGAATAATTTTTCGTTAGTGTGGTATTCCCCCCTGGGAAGTGGCGGAAGAGTGGCCAGAGCAACTTTTCTTCAAAATATAATGTTGTCAGGTAGAGGCAGAGTTGTCTATGGGCGGAGGAAATTGGTAAGGAATAAGAAGGGAGGAAGCATATAAAGGATATAGATATGGTGGTGGGGAGATGGAGGAATGAGTAGTGGATAGGAAGGACAGGGGAAGTAGGAAGAGGAGAAGGTGGAGTAGGAGGAGGAGAAGAGGACAAGGTGGAGTAGAGAGAGGAGTAGGAGGAGGAGGGAGGAGTAGAAGGAGGAGAAGGTGGAGTAGGAGGAGTAGAGGGAGGAGTAGGAGGAGAAGGTGGAGTAGAGGGAGGAGTAAGAGCAGGAGGAAGGAGTAGGAGGAGGAGAAGGTGGAGTAGAGGGAGGAGTAGGAGGAGAAAGTGGAGTAGAGGGAGGAGTAGAAAGAGGAGGGAGGAGTATGAGCAGGAAGAAGGAGTAGGAGGAGGAGAAGGTGGAGTAGAGGGAGGAGTAGGAGGAGGACGGAGGAGTAAGAGTAGGAGGAAGGAGTAGGAGGAGGAGAAGGCGGAGTAGAGGGAGGAGTAGGAGGAGGAGTAGAGGAGAAGTAAGAGGAGAGAGGAGAAGGTGGAGTAGAGGGAGGAGTAGGAGGAGGAGGGAGGAGTAAGAGCAGGAAGAAGGAGTAGGAGGAGGAGAAGGTGGAGTAGAGGGAGGAGTAGGAGGAGGAGGGAGGAGTAGGAGAAGGTGGAGTAGGAGGAGGAGAAGGTGGAGTAGAGGGAGGAGTATGAGGAGAGAGGAGAAGGTGGAGTAGAAGGAGGAGAAGGTGGAGTAGAGGGAGGAGTAGGAGGAGGAGTAGAGGAGAAGTAAGAGGAGAGAGGAGAAGTTGGAGTAGAGGGAGGAGTGGGAGGAGTAGGAGAAGGTGGAGTAGGAGGAGGAGTAGGAGGAGGAGGAAGGAGGAGGAGGAGAAGGTGGAGTAGAGGGAGGAGTAGGAGGAGGAGTAGAGGAGAAGTAGGAGGAGAAAGTGATCAAGACTAGGTAGAAATTAGGAGGCAGGTAGGATTCTCTTCCGCTATGGAGGCTGCAAATAGCCCATGTACAATAACTATTAACTGGCCCTATGCTTTCCCTAGAGAAAAATAATAAAAGGCTAACATGCTCATCTTGTCTGCACAGGCCTCGAACGTTTCACTCCGTGGGTGCCCCGCAGTGGTTAGCCCACTACTTCTCCCACACCAGACTTGTGCCCATGGAGACAGACGCTATCCCTGACTCTCGTTCTTTATTTTATTTATATCTAACTTCTCAAAATGTAATTCTTACCTATATCACAAATATACATTATCACAATTTTATGTCTTGCAAATGGGATGAAATTTATTCTACTCTTCACTGATAATGTATTTTTAAAACATACAAAATAGACAAATAACATTATCTTCTGCGAAATAAATGAAAAAGATAATGGAGATTTTGTTAGGCTTATAAATAGCTATACATTAATTCACATTTCTTGTTTTCCAGTTTCTGGCTGTTAATGACAATGTACAATGTAATAGAGCAGCAGGAAATGCTAGCAGAGTGCTTGGTTGCATAGGGAGAGGTATTAGCAGTAGAGAGAGGGAAATGTTCATGCCATTGTACAGAACACTGGTGAGACCTCACTTAGAATACTGTATACAGTACTGGAGACCATATCTTCAGAAGGATATGGATACCTTAGAGAGAGATCAAAGAAGGGCTACTAAACTGGTTCATGGATTGTAGGATAAAATTTACCAGGAAAGGTTAAAGGATCTTAACAGGTATAGCTAGGTGGAAAGACGAGACAGGGGAAATATGATAAAAGCATTTTAAATACATAAAGGGAAACAACACAGTAAAAGAGGAGATTATATTTAAAAGAAGGAAAACTACCACAACAAGAGGACATACTCTTAAATTAGAGGGACAAAGGTTTAAAAAAATAATATCAGGAAGTATTACTTTACTGAGAGGGTAGTGGATGCATGGAATAGCCTTCCAACTGGAGTGGTAGAGGTTAACTCAGTAAAAGTGTTTAAGCATGCGTGGGATAGGCATAAAATAATAAGCACTTGCTGCTAGTAACAGATCTAGAATCAATACACTATAATGCCCAAAGTCTCAACTTCTATGCATACGCAATAATAAAATATCTGGGCTTACAACAAAAATTATGTTAGTCAGTCTTTAAACTTGGAGGCAAACATTATCCAATAAAAACAGACTGGAGCACACTCCCCCCTTATCCATTTGTTAATAGTTATGCTTATAATGTTTACTGGTTCTTTTTTCAATTAGATCAAAACATTTTTTTTTTTTTTAGACCAATCCTTAATTGTATCACCATTTGTTCAAGAAATCTTTGTTTATTAGAAATTTCTTTTAGTAAATGTTCTTTAGGATAACCCTTCTTCCAGCATGTTATCAATTTTTGTACACAAAGTTAAAACACATTTGCTACTTACACGTGAATCGATATATATATATATATATATTCTATCTACATATTAACCATCACTTGTCACAGACACTTTTCTGATACAGGGAAACTAATAGCAGGATTATTTTAGTAATTGTAACTTTCTTGTTCATAATATGTGGGATTTAAGGAAGACAGCATGTTTTAAGATAGGATGAACATGACACGATATATGGGCGGATATGACCTCACTGATATGGTAAGGGCAGAGTGAGGGCAGGAGCCAGGACTGATAAGGACAACCTTCTTTTGTTCTAGGGGCCATTTTCTTTTAGGGCGTTTCAGCTTTACACTAAGTTATAGCCTAATAAAAATAAATCAGAGAAGCAACATTCTGTTCGGCAAAATGAAATACTAAACTATGGACAGACTTGACGGATTAAATAAGACAAATGAAAACATTATACATTTAACAGCCCGTGAAGCTGTCTCTATACTTTGAAACAACACGATGCAAAATAACTTCACGGAATGCAACTGACCTCCCCCATCATTCACCAGCCATTATCACAAAACACAATAAATATATATAACGCTACGGAATCTGTTGGCGTCATATAAATGGCAACAACAATAACAATATTCAAACCCTAGAAACCTCTCATACGACACATCACTCCTATGTAAATAGCAAAATACACAATTAGAATATTTTCTAGCAAAAATTCCATTGCCAACACCGATGAGACAGAAACTGAATGCCACCCCCCCCTCACTCCCCCCCCCTCGCGTCTCACAGAAGGCAAGGAGGGAGAGGCGGGGGAAGTGGGAGAGAGGAACTAAGCATGAATCTCTTTAACCATGTCAATGCTGGAAGGACAGTAACAAAACAGAAGGATAGATACATTACAATTATTGCAAAAGCAAAGAGACACAAAAACACAACATTTAGTAATACTCTCAGTGAAACTGGGCTTTTACCATCTAATGGCTGACACAAAAATACAAAAACCCCACAGCATTTAAGATTGGATGGGGATGGTGACCGTGGTCAGCTACATTTCGGTCATTACTGACGGGATGATGGGAGTGGTCACCTCCTGGACGCCATGACAGGGCTCTGGCTGGGAGAGCCTTCCAATAACACAATTATTATGATATACATACATTCTTAACCCTTTGTGATCTAGTTCTTCCTCAACCCAACCTTCCTGCTGAATAGCTCTTGCTACTCTGTACCAGTAAAGCATTATCTGTAAGCTTGCTTTCTTCTCTGTCAGTAATCTACGCCAGCTTTCTGGCTGCAATCTACCACATGAAGGCACAGCAATTTTACACACTCCCTTAACCATCTCTTCACCCTCTCTATCTTCCACTAGATCACACGCTAGCCAGCCCTTACCGGGCTTTATAATCCCTGTCCCATTCCCCCTATAAAAGGCGTCCCAGATATAGAGGAAAAAGGTTTTAAACAGAGTGTCTACAATGGTGGACTGCCACTCGAGAGGGGTGGGTCCCCCCAAGTGCGTCTTCCCAAAACGTAGACTAGTCACTAATTGGAGCAAGGTGAGAAGTGTGTGACCAATCACTTCTCTCACAAGAGAAATAGGAGTGGATAGTGTAAATAACACAGGAAGTAGAGTAAAAGTGAAGTGAAATTTAGAGACAGACACAGGAGTTTGAATGACTCCCAATTAAACAAAGAAAAACAACAATTCAATTGAAATACAGAGCATGCATCACAGTTCAAATAAATTCAACAGTAATCCCTTTCCTTTACTCATGTGGCCAAAGCCACCTCCCTCAACCTCGTAGTGTCCCCGCTCGGAGAACAACTTCCTCAAGTCTCACTACCAGCGGCCACAGGAAACGGCAACCATCTCCGACCCGAATCCTGTATAGCCTCCCTTGTTACAGCAGTCCACTTAGTGTGGCCACCACTATCCTCACCCCCGTAGTGCCCCTACGGACCCACCCGTAAGTCTCACTACCACGTGGTGCTGGAGACAGCAATGCCTGCTTGAATCCACCCGCCACAAATAAAATTGGAATTCCACCAGCCTCAGCGCTCGAAGCTGGAGGGTACCACCTCTCTGCAAGCAGAGTTATGTGCACAATGAGGCTAGCTAGGCTATCAAAGTGACACCATGGGGAATCCCCAGGAAGCAATGAGTCTACACCCCCTCCACAGATTCCCCCCTCCTCTTTTTCCTTACTGCTGCAGCCAACCAGCACCTAAAAGAGGTAAACAGGCAAAGAAGACCCCCAGGAAAACTTCCACAGGTCCACCCCCCTTTTTCCCTACAGCCACAGCCACGTGGCTCCTAAAAGGGGTAAACAGGCAACAGAGGACCCCCAGGCAAACACCACAGGTCCACCCCCCTTTATCCCAAAAGGGGTACACAGACAAACACTCCACCCGGGCACTTAAGCTAAACAAGCCAGTACAAACACACCCAGGCAACAGATAGACTAAATGCAGGTAAACAAGTATTAACAAATAAGGTATAGGCTCTCTGGGCAAGATATTACCTGTCTTTGATGTCCTCTTGGCAGCAGTCACAGACACTTGAATAGATAAATCAAAGGGGAAAGAAACATACCGGGCTGCTGCAGTCAGTCTCCACCGTGTATTTAGAGGTGATCAATCTCCATCTTTCCCCTGGGATTCACCTACCCAGGTCTTCTTGGACGGCTGCCAGATAGGTCATAACCCAAGCCTCACGTTGGATGTGCCAAATTGATGTAGATTAATTTAGAAATAAACAAATATGTTTAAATGTCTATCTGTTCCTGTCCAAATCTGAGATGATTAAATTGCGTATACGCAGAAGTAAATTCACACTGACGCACGGAGTTCAGGTTAAAATAACTTCGAGGAAATTTAATGGCATCTGGCAAAAAACAGGCTTGCAGGCCCTTATAAGAGCAAAATTACATCATCATTGAATATCAAGATTACAGCAAATAGACATCATTAATTGGATGAAATGTTAAGTGGTTAGTTAAATGCCCTCCCATCTGTATTAGTAATTGGCTTTAGGGATTTGAGTGACAAGTGGGGCATCCTCCCATCATGGGATGTCGTAATTTCTGACCAGGATTCAGTCGCCATTGCTCTTTAGCACGAGGCTCTTCTCGATGGGAGGGGGAATCTGGCAGCTAGCCATTTTGAGTACTTGGCACCGTTTTTGGGTAGCTAGTGATGTCAGACTCGTGATCAGGCTCAGGGTTCTTTTTATGAATAGAACATTTCATTAGGCCAGCTTTTCACATGGCCTTGGCTTATACTTTGTTGCAAGTTACAGGAGATTCAATAATTCCGGGGTTAGTCATGTCTTTATAGAAAATACAGTCTCTATTCATTATACTAAATGCTGTTAGCAAATTCTGTCATGTAATGTAGTTAAAATGGAGGATTTGTCATAATATGAAATTAAAAATGGAGTTAGTACAACAATTCAATACAGGTTCAATAAAGATTTTTAATAATTCTACATCACCAGGACCTCTCTGGCCTCACCCTGGACGCCAGGCGGGCTCTCCGGCCCCTAACGTCGACCCTGCGGGAGAAAGGAGTAGCCTACCGGTGGGGCTTTCCCTTCAGCCTCCAGATTAGGCAGGGGAATGCCTGGATCCAAGTACGCTGGTCAGAGGATGTACCCCGAGCCGTACGAGCCCTGCGCCTACCACCTATCCGCATCAGGAACTGGCTCCTGGAGACCCCGCTCGCACAGCTGCATAACGTAGTGGACGAGGGGCGCCCATCTTCGCCCCTGCGGAGAGGGGAGCGGGCCCCGAGGATGCTGGGAGGCCCGCGGGGCGTGGAGGAGTGAGAAGAGGAGCATTCGCGGCCTGGCATCAGCTAGGCCGCAAGGTACTGGGGGGGAGCCGGGAAGTGGGTCTGCATTTGCCCATAGAGGGAGCAGGATAGCTAGGTGGGCAGGGAGGCGAAGGCACCCCACAAGTCGCGGCTCACCCCTGCCGGAGAGGAAGTGCTTGGAAGCGAGGTGCCGCTGCTTCTCCTGGCCAGACGCAGCCTGCTGCACCTGAGATGGGGAGTGACCCTCCATTTCGCCCCTGGACTTGCTGCACCAAGACAGTTTAGGCCCAAGGTGCTCACTGGGCTTTGGGGGGGGCACAGGGAAGGGCCCGGGGACTGCACCTTGGAAATGAGGGAGGACAAGGGCAGGGTCCTGGGGGACCGATGGTCCAGAGGGGGAGGGGAAGGCACAGAGCTGGACTGCATCACTATTGGGACACTTTGCGAACTGCCCCCTGCACTGGACTACTAGGAGGGTGGGAGCCCCCACAGCTCCACACTGCACCCGTGCGAGTCGCCAGGGGAGGGTGGGAGCCCCACGGAGAGGGGAGGAGGGTTTGCCCCTACTCTACAGCGCCCACTCACCAATAGCCCATAGAACACTTGAGTGGCCCTCCATTTCGCCCCCCGGGGCCTGCTACACAGGGAAAGCTTAGGCGCAAGGAGTAGTGGGGTACTCACTGGGCTTCTGAGGGGCACCGGGAGGGGACCGGGGACAACATCTTGGAAGTGGGGGAGGATAAGGGCAGGGTCCTGGGGAACCGGGGTCCAGAGGGGGGAGGGAATGGCACAGACCTGGACCGCATTACTCTTGGGACACTTTGAGACCTGCCCCCCCGCACTGGACTGGAGGGGGGATGGGAGACCCCACAACCCCACACTGCACCCACGCAAGACATCGAGGTAGCTGATAAATGTATCCCCAGGGGGTAGGGAGGAGGGAGGGTCCCTCCACTACAACACCCTCTCAGCAATTACCCACAGATTACTTACCCTGAGTCGGGGGCGGGAGGAGGGGGGAACGCCAGGTGACAGGAGAGGAAAGGACATCAGCCCGGGGTGGTGGCCTGGGGCCGCTGGGGTGGGAGGGGAGCTGGGCACCGAACCAGCATAGCTTACCGCAGACGAGGGGGACACGGGCGCAGCTGGGGTAGCCGGTTGACCACGGTACGCTGGGAATGACAGCCGTGATACACAGCGACCACTGCTCCACCGCCCCGACGGGGATCACCTGGGGGATGGGAGACGGCCATGGCCAGGCACTGAGGTTATCCCTCCTGGGAGAGGAGGACTGCGGCAGGATCATACGGGCTAAGGGGGAGCTCGAGTTGACGCATCTCGGCCCCACTCACACAACCCTGCGCCTGCGGATGCTCACGCACCCACAGACACACTGTACAACACACTAGGGGGGAGCGACAAGGGGGGACATATTTATGAGGGACAGTCCACCCCTTACTGACTCACCAACCTAGACAGCTGAGTCTGATACTGTACATAGTTTACACTCTGTTTCTTTTTCTGTTACTCTACACCCGGACGACTGACTACTCCCATGACCCCTCTACCTACGACTATACCTTACCTCCTCTCCGCCAGACCCCCCCTCTGCGCGTCTGGTCTAACAACGTCCGGGGCCTGAACTCGCCAGAACGGAGATCGCACCTACTAAGAGCACAATGGTCCAACAGAATCTCCGTGGCCTTCCTCCAGGAGACACACTTTCGAGGACAGGCGGGACCTGCCCTCCGAGACCGACGGTTCCCCAATGGCTATTTTGCCAACCATAGGGAAGCTAAGAAGGCAAGAGTGGCTATACTCTTTGCCGCTCATGTCCCCTTCGTGTGTGAGGAAAGCAAGACCGACCCACTGGGACGCTACATCTTCCTCAAGGGCTCCATTGCTGACAGGCGCTACACCTTCGCCTCCATTTATGCGCCCAACACCCGTCAACACAGTTTCCTCACCAGAACCCTGAAAGCGTTGGAACACTTTAGGGAGGGACTACTAATTCTAGCGGGGGACCTTAACATACCATTGGACCCGCGGACGGACACCTCCCGGGGACGCTGCTCACTGCCGGACGCATGCATCAAGGCGGCAAAATCGGCTCTCAGAACGGCGGGCCTTGCGGATTGCTGGAGAGTCCTGAACCCAGAGGCCAGGGACTTTACATACTTCTCCCCGGTGCACCGCGGCTACAGCCGCTTAGATTATGTCTTTATCGCACAGGAATACCTGAACCTATTACAAAAAAGTGAAATCCTACTGGACGCCTGTTCGGACCACTCGCCGGTACTGGCTCAGCTGACTTCGCCTCTGCATAAACCCACAAGACGCCAATGGAAACTGAATGAACAATTACTCAGCGACCCGGTCACCATAGCAGACGCTATGACGGTGCTTCGCCACTACTTCAACGAAAACGACCCGGCTGACACCCCCCCAATGATTCGCTGGGAAGCCCATAAGTGCGTCATTTGGGGACATTTCATTAAGGTATGTACAGCGTGGAAGAAGGAACACAGCAGGCAGCTACAAGAGCTATATACAAAAGTCGCTAGCTTGGAACAAGACCACAAATCTGACCCGACGGAGGAGATGTACCACGCACTCCGGGAGGCCCGCCGAAATCTACAACAACTGCTTGCAAAAAACCTTGCCCACACGATAAAGAAAGCCCACCGCCATTATTACGAACACTCTAACAAATGCGGTCGTATGCTTGCCAGAATGTTGCGACAACAACGCCGCATGAACCAGATCACAAAAATACGGACACGGAGCGGCGCCATCACGCAGGTACCGGACAAAATAGTCGAGGAATTCCGGGTCTTCTACGCGGACCTATACGATATCCAGAAAGAAGGGACCAGCGCGGGCCGGGAAAAGACGGCGAGACTGACGAGGGAATGCTTGGAAAACCACGTATCCCAGACTCTCACGCAAGAACAAAGGGATGACCTCGATGCCCCATCACGATTGGGGAACTGACAGCAGCCCTGAAGAACACACACCTTAATAAAGCCCCGGGCCCAGACGGCCTCCCCGCCAGATACCTCAAGACCTTCGGGGACACTCTCCTACCAGAACTGCTGACGGGCATGAACTCCCTCCTTGAGGGAACACGCCTCCCGGGAGACACCCTGCTAGCAACGATTGCGGTCATCCCGAAAGAGGGAAAAGACCCGGCGGCCTGTGCAAGCTACAGACCCATATCTCTGCTGAACGTGGACCTCAAGTTGTTTACGAAGATACTGGCAGCGCGCGTAGGCCGAATAGCCCCATCCTTGATCCACCCGGATCAGACCGGATTCATACCCGGTCGAGAAGCCAAAGACAATACCATCAGAGCGCTAAACATCATGCACATGCAACGGAATTCACCGGCCGTAAGCCTGCTCCTCTCCACCGACGCTGAAAAGGCGTTCGACCGAGTGGACTGGCGATACCTCCTCGAAACGCTAAAGGCAATGGGGTTTGGACCAAACATACTGCAGTGGATCTCCGCACTGTACACGGAACCGACGGCCCAGTTACGCATTAATGGGGTCCTATCCACGCCGATTCGGATACGTAACGGGACGCGTCAAGGATGCCCGCTTTCCCCCCTCCTGTTTGCCCTCTCTCTGGAACCGTTTCTTGAGGCGGTCAGACGGGACGGGGGCATTGCGGGGGTCACCCAGGGGGGCAGGACGCACAAGGTGGCGGCCTATGCGGACGACCTCCTTTTCTTCGTGAGCAACCCACTGATTACCTTACCCAATCTACTGGCGGCTTTTGAGCGGTTCGGACGGATCTCTAACTTCAAATTGAATGTGGACAAGTCGGAGGCCCTCCCCATATCTATACCCCCCGAGCTGGTCGAGCGGCTGACAGGAGAATTCCCCTTTAAATGGTGCCACCAACGCATAAAATAGCTCGGGATCTGGTTAACTAGAGACCTGACAAAACTCTACCAGGAAAACTTTCTCCCGATCCTTCAAACGCTCCGAGGGGACTTGCTCAGATGGGGCCGCGTGTCGTGGTTTGGGAGGATCAATACAGTAAAGATGAACCTGCTGCCACGCTTGCTGTATCTTTTCCAAGCCATCCCAATCGCGATCCCGCGGACCTACTTCAACACCTTGGGCTCGGCGATACTGCAATTCGTTTGGGCGAAGGGTCCGCCGAGGGTAAGAAAGACGCAGCTGATACTCCCGAGACATCGTGGGGAACAGCCCTCCAATCCTTACAAGGATACTACCAAGCGACACACCTTTTACAGATTATAGAATGGCATGTAGCAGACTCTGAAAAGCAATGGGTCCATATGGAGCGGCTTCAGGCCGGGGGGCGCATACCACCGATGGTATGGATACAAAACCCGACCTGTGACAATACCCTGTGGAACCACCCATTCATAGGCGCGACGCTGAAAACATGGACAACCATCCGATTCAAACTGCAGCTCACCACGAATCCGACTCCCCTGACACCGGTGATACACAACCCGGACCTGGCGGGAGGCTTGACACAGGGGGACATTGAGGGACTGGGAGAGAGGACGAAGCAATACCTACGGTCCTGGTGTGCCAACAAAGCACTAAAACCGCTGGAGGACATGTTGGGCCAGAGCAGGGAGACAGGGATCCTGAGATTTCGGTACCACCAGATACGCCGGTACTATACCAAGCTTCAGGGAAAACACCTAGCCCACCGAGACCTAACCCACTTTGAAACGCTATGCTCGAGAGCCACGCACCCGACACGCGGGGTGTCGATCCTGTATGCCATGCTCCTGGGGGCGAACACGGGTCCCCCGGCACACTTCCACGCAAAGTGGGAACAAGCGACAGGCGTCAACTTAACGGAACCACAATGGGAGCAAATACACGTTCTCTCCCACCAAGGAATACTCAGCTCAAAACTGCATGAACTTAATTATAAACTCCTGACGCATTGGTACCGGACCCCCGCACGACTATATGCCATGGGGATAACCCCCGACAACAAGTGTTGGAGATGCGATAGCGCCGAAGGGACAGCATTACACCTATGGTGGTCTTGCCCCCGGATAGCCCCCTACTGGCAACAGATACATGCCAAAATGGTGGAAATCCTGGGGGAGGACGTCCCCATGGAACCTCTCCCTATGCTTTTAAACCATACTCAGATGCCCCTGGGGCGTTACAAGAAAACCCTTATCAGACATTTCCTCAACGCAGCCAAAAGCCTCATCCCCGCAGATGGAAAACGCCAGTCATCCCAACCATTACTCAATGGTTAGAAAAGGTCGATGAACTTTATACCATGGAAACGCTTACGGCTGAACTCAGGGGTACCCAAGACCGCTGCACTCGCCTATGGACACCGTGGATCGTCTACAGCTCCGACCGGAGATGGGGCGGCCGAGGGCGGACCGCCTGGGACCAGACGAGGAGGCAGAGTAGCGTAGGAAGGGACTGGACCGTTGCTGTGCTGGACCCCCCCCTTCCCATGCTCTCCCCTCCCCCCCCCTTCTTCCCCACCTCCTCATAACAATAATTTCTCCCCCCCCCCCTTTTTTTTTTTCTTTTTTTCCCTCCTTCTCTTCCCTTCCCCCCGCTACGCGCTACCACGCCCCACAGACAAAGCTAGGAGGACTGACAGGGGAGGAGAAGGAACCGTGACCGGAGCGAATGCATAATAACGACGGATAGTGGGCAGGCCGGAGACCGCACGGCCGAGGCAAAGCCACCACATCTGAGGGGGAGGGAGGGGCTGGATCCCGACACGGAGAGCATACCCCCTGCACCCCGCCGGTGCGACTCTGAGTAGCGCCGGGGGAGGGCCCCAGGGATTGCTCCGGAAACCGGCGAGGTCACCACCACCCGACTGAGTCGGAGGGGTTCGACTCCTACGCAGCAACTTAAACAATGTAACGTACCTCACCAAATGCAACAAACGCACACACACTCTGTGGAACACTTGCTACATGCAGGACGAAAGGCAGACCATGCGCTTCCGGTGGGTCCCACCCTAGGACCCAACAGACGTGGGGCTGGACACTATTTAGTAATCCCCCATAACGGCAGGCCCGACACACAGGTCCATTACGAGCCTTAGGCCTACGAAACCGAGCACCGGGGCCTGCCCAAGACAGGTGGGGGGGGGGGGGGAAGCTTAGAGACGAAATCCTAAAACCACTACCGGAACTAAAGCCTACAGACTTGTGTAACTTGTTATACCGTGTTATTTGCTACTACTTCACCTGTATTGTAATTATTTCACTTTAAAATAAAGAATGTCAATAAAAAATAAATGGCAAGGGCTTTATTTTTTTCTCATGACTCACTTTTATTCATTACCTGGACGATTTTTTCACTATTGAAAACTATACCCTCCCCCCTAGCAGCCTTACATGCATGCTGGCTCTTTTTGAGTTCCTGGCTATCCCAGTCTCCCCTCACAAGACCTTAGGTCCTGACACCAGCATGCAATTTTGGGGAGCCAAATTGGACTCTATCCACATGCAAGCTAGCGTTAACCAGGATAAGATTGAGCGCACCTTATCAAGCACTGAACATTACTTACAACTAGGTTCTTGCAACCGCAAGGAACTTCATTCGCCACTGGGGTCGCTCAATTTTGCCATGGGAATCATCCCGTAGGGTAGATCCTTAATTTCTTGTTACTATCTTTATTCCCACGATTCACCTCAGACACATCACGTATCACTTTAGACAATCACGCAACCTCTGATTTACTCATGTGGCGGGTTTTCCTTACATCTTGGAAGGAGCGAGCTATGTTTATTCCACTCCTCTCTGACATTTCACCCACTCTTTGGGCAGATGCCACGGCAAACTCTGGTTTTGCTGCCATCTGGGAGATCAATGGTTTTGGGGGTCATGGCCTACAGGTATTAAGTCCCTGCTCAGCTTCTCCACTACTTCGGCCTTGTTTGAGTTATATCCGATCATGGCAGCTGCCATTACCTGGGGACCAACATGATCCGGTCACTCGGTCGGATGTTATTCAGATAATCTAGCCACTTGCCACATTGTGCAAAAAGGCCGGTATTCATCTTTGGTCATCATGAGACTGTTGGGGAAACTCACGACCAGGGCCGGATTAAGAGCCCAGTGGGTCTGGTGCTGACAATTATGATGGGGCCTAATTACAGAATCTTATCGACGAAAAACACTAAAACAGTCATACCTCCCAAGCGTCATGTATCTGATGGAGTTGGTGTTGGAGGGAAACTCAAAGGATGCAGCAATAAGAAAACACATACTCTATGCTAATCTCTTTATCTCATTTATGCTTTCATCTTTCAAGTAAATCCATACCAACAGCAGTGTCCAGTGAAGCAGGAAGCCAATGGGCGGGTTAAAGAGTAGGCCACTGAATCACATGACCAGAACTGCCAGAAGGGGCGAACATGTCTGTCCAAATAATTGGAAGGCCAGCATGGCATCAGTGTCCCTATGCATCACAGTGTTAGTGTCCCCATGTCACCCAGTCCCCTAGTCTCCCAGTGTCTGTGTCCCCATTTCTCCCAGTGTCCCCATGTCTCAGTGTGTCCCGTGTCACTAGGATACATGGGGACAAAGAGACACGGGGACACTTGTAGACATGGGGGCACTGAGACACTTGGGGACACTGGGAGACATGGGGGCACTTGTGGATACAGACATGGGGACACTGAGAGACATGGAGACATGGGGACACAGACATTTGGGGACACTGGGAGAAATGGGGTCACAGACACTAGGGACACAGAGACATGGTGACGCAGACACTGGGAGACATGGGGACACAGAGATAGGGGGACACAGACACTGGGAGACATGGGGACACTGAGACACTAGGGACACTGGCTGGGAGACATAGGGACACTGGGAGACATGGGGACACAGACACTGGCTGGGATTCATGTGGACACAGACATATGGGGACACTGGGAGCCATGGGGACACTGACTGGGAGGCATGGGGATACTGGGAGCCATGGGGACACTGAGACACTAGGGACACTGGCTGGGAGGCATGGGAACACTGGGAGACATGTGTCCCAATGTGTCTACGGGATCCCGTAGGGTAGATCCTTAATTTCTTGTTACTATCTTTATTCCCACGATTCACCTCAGACACATCACGTATCACTTTAGACAATCACGCAACCTCTGATTTACTCATGTGGCGGGTTTTCCTTACATCTTGGAATGAGCGAGCTATGTTTATTCCACTCCTCTCTGACATTTCACCCACTCTTTGGGCAGATGCCACGGCAAACTCTGGTTTTGCTGCCATCTGGGAGATCAATGGTTTTGGGGGTCATGGCCTACAGGTATTAAGTCCCTGCTCAGCTTTTCCTACTCAATGCGTGACGGTGTAACGTGCATTGCCATAGGGACGGGGATAACACCCGGTTTCTATGGAAACATAAACAAACCCCAAAGGTGTTTTATAAGTGGATAGCGGAAGAAAAGTGCAAATAGATTAGGATCCAAATAACGATTAGGATACAAGAGAGCATAAACTCTACAAAGAAGAGGGGATCTGCTACATAGATGAGGAAAATATACTAAATAGGGATTCAAAGTGATGAATGACTTAGGATAATATAAGAAAAATAGAGGTGTAAACACCGGGGACTTAATGTCCAGCTAACTATTCGTGATAGATGCCCTTATCCTTTAAATTGATAGACCTCACCAAATAATAACATAATATGAAGTGCTCAGATATATAAAGTGCATTATAAGGTGAAGTGTCACTTCTTATAAAATGCCTAATATTAGAAGTGCCCCTTGGTATAAAGTGCATAAGTTGCATATATTGCAAAGTTGTTTGCCGTGACCAATAGTATTAATAAAGTGCTAAAATGTGTCTAAATTATTACTTTACCACCTTAACAGGGATAATTCAATAAAAAAATAAACATAAAAGATAAAAAATAAAGAAGCATAAATGAAAGGAAAAATCAATAAAAAAATAGACATTTTTATTGATTTTTCTTTTAATTTATGCTTCTTTATTTTTTTATCTTTTCTGTTTATTTTTTGATTGAATTACGTCATCTGTTAAGGTGGTAAAGTAATAATTTAGACTGTGGTAATCGTAAAAAGTGGTACCACCGTACTTGTTCCCCAGATCTACCAATTTGTGCAAATACAACATATCACATCTCTGTACAACCCAAATGCTAATACGAACTCTGGTATAGATAGCTTTTTGTTTAGCCTGGAATCTTTTGCTTTGAGCATCACTGACAGTTCACTGTAATTGTAAGTTTTATTTTCTACTATGTCTTCTGACGCTATCAACAAGGACATTAGGTTTACGGGTGGAGTCTTCAGTCTGAGCTAGTGCTGTGGACTGGTGGTAGTTCTGACTGTAATTAAATTGTATGTATGAGAAGTCAAAATTCTTTACCGGGGTGCCTAGTACCCTTTATATTGACATAAACCCCTAGGACGCCCGTATTGAAACTTGGATTGAAGCGGTTAAAAACTGGCATCGGTGTTCTGTGGAACGAGGGCCTGCTGGATGCCTGGAAAGTATCCTGGCTGTCTGGTAAAACCACAAGCGAGACTGTTCTGGCGAAACCGAAACCGGAAGTGGCCAATCAACGTCAGTCCGGTATGGTGGTAGGTTTGGGTTATATAAGTCGGATCAACCCCTTCCACAACTCCAGGCTCCGCCTTCCCACATATATATATATATATATATATATATATATAGTGAGAGAAAATGTGGAATGGTTGTTGAGGTAATATATATTAGGCCTGATTTACTAAACAGCAGCCTGAGGTTTCTCAATTAAATGCCCCAGGGAGAGATGTTAGGTTTGCAAGATACATTGTTGGTACTCTGCAAACCATGGTAAGGGTCCCTGTGGCCGAGCATTTGGAGAGCAGGCTGGGCCAGTGCTCCAATAGCACTAGTTGCTATAGAACAGCCAGACCAGATCTTGTATATACCTTAGGAGTTCCAGAGATGTGAACTAATTGATCCTCACCTGTAGCTGGTCAATTAGCAGGCAGGCTTTTAAAAGAAGGGATCAGCCTGCTGCAGAGTGAGGGAGAAAGAGCCAGAGGAATGGTGTATTTTGCAGCTATATTTTGCTATTGTAAATTGGTAAGTGGGAAAGCCACCCAATTCCAGTTAGTGATCAAACAAGAGCAAGGAATTTTGTTTTGTTTATTTTATTATGATACACCTGTATATTTTGCACCAAATAAATCAGAAAAACTGAGCTGGATGTGTCCTGGACTTTGATTACCCTAGAAGGCTGTGGATACCATAAGATATGTGACAAAATCCTACTGGTAAAATAGGTGGTTTGTTACAATATATATATATATATATATAATGGGATGCCTGGAATTGTGGGAGGGATTTAGTCCCTATAAAAACCCTACCAATCCCTCCCCTTACCTGTAGCATCAGCGTGAAGTGGGCGGTGTGTCAGTCTGTTGCTACCTGCTGTGCAATCAACTGGATCAGCTTGTGACGCAGTTTTAGCCCAGCTCTGCAGTGTTCAGAACTTCAGACATCCTGCTCTCGGATGGAAATTTGAAGTTGGATTCCCTCGCTGCCGCAGCCGGTATACTAACCTGACAGCCGACTTCACGGAAGGACCACCCGGAACGCATGGTGAGCACCGGAACAAGTGGGTGCCCGTGTCGCAGTCCCGCTCGGCGCGGCTACACTGTCTTTGGAGCTTACCTCCCTTCAGCAGCTGGGGGAACTAGTGTTGCGGCACACGCTTTAATTCCACAGTGCTTGAATTCTCCCGCGGTTTTGGAGAAACAGCGTTCAGAAGATTGTGAGTTCAATAAGCTCGATTAGGCTAAATATCAATTTTTTGTGTTTCACAATAATTTCGTTTCACAAGCATTTGAGCGGTTACTCTAGAGAGGCTTGATTTCCCCTTTACATCACGTTACTAAGTTGCTGGTACTAGCAAATGTATCAGCCTCACAATACATTGTTGCATAAAACTGTGCAAGTTGCTTCCTTTAAAAAAAATTTTTTTTCAAAAGTTAACCCTTTGAGTCCAGTGCTCTGTGTTGGTATTACGGCTAATTGGGTATTACGGTCAAAAAATGTCCAGTGTTTTGTTTTCTTTATTCTACCTCTCAGACTCAATGTTGCACAGTCAAATGCTTTCTATACTTGTAGCTCAGATCTCTTGCTCTATATTTCGTGTCCATTCTCATACACATACATTTTGTTTATCTCAGGTTATCACCAGGCCTCTGGTGTGTATCTTTCAAAGGCACCTTTACAGACTGAAAGTTGGTTCTGTTAGCATATTCCAGAACGTTTCGTTTAGGTTTCATATCCCTACCCTTATAACGACTTTTGCTGAGGAGATTATCATTATTGTAACGGACCGTTTCAGCATAAAAGGGAATAAAATCCGTTTAGGCGATAATCCCCTTTTTGAGAGACAGGCACAGCTACTGCAGAACACCAAACTCCCGATCTGGATACGAAATAACACTCCGAACTGGAACAGCTGAACAAGAAAAGCATACAATCCGCTTACACTCCTGGCAGTCAGCTTACAATCCAATTCCCCCCAAGAACGAGACGACACTTCATTTTGAGAGTAAAACAGGAACTACAGACTGGCTCATCCAGCCTGGCTTTTATTACAAACAAGTACATACAGGACACTCCCAGGGGGAGGATGAAATTAACCAATCACAGGGATTTACCTCCCACACATTTCCTCCCCTTAGATTAGCACTTAATATAATTATACCGTACACCCTTTTCCCCAATTCCTGGATGTACCCCAAATACATATGCTACACCTCCAAAACAGGTATCCCCTGATAGCCCTTATTCAGGGGGACAACATATTCAAGAATCAGGTCATTCGGATGAATGGTTCGGGAGATATGAGGTTCCAAAGATTTGACCGACCGCATGGGTAAAGTATCCGAAAACAGTTCCATGCATTTTGGCCCTGCGGTCGGTCATAAACAAGTGAATGAAACAGACGAATTACTGGTGTTATAGAGACAAAGGGGGATTCGCATGAATCCCCTAGTTCGTACGTTTCTTTCTACCGAACGGCGGGCCGTTCGGTAGTTTCCCCACGAAATCCTGGAAGTCTGGAGGTCTCAGCGGTGTTTGCCTAGTCGAGTGTCCGATTTCAGTTCCAGACACTCGACGGCAAAACACCGCTGTTCGGTAGTTTAAGATGGCCGCCGCCACGTGTTTTCCCGAATGGCGGCCACCCAGAGGACAAAGAATACATTACATGGATTGCCAATTACCTGTTTGCAACATTGTTGCAAACGGTAATTGGAGGCACACTTATTCCTGGGTGGTCTGGTTGTTCGGTAGTTTCACTCAATATAATGAATGGAGTGATTCTACCGAACGATCAGATGAATGCTGCATATATCTCACCCAGGTTAACTGCATACAAAAATACATACATGACATTAAAGTATTAAAGGCAGGATTACTGTAATACGCTCCACAGTCTTAAAGGGACAGTAGTCCCAAAAGTCCCAATCTGTTCATAGATGCTTTTAAAAGGGCCGGTAGCAGCAATATACATTATTACATGCCCAAATATAGTTTTTCTAGTAGAATATGTCCAGGGGCCATAGTCGCAGGGCAGGAGGCTAGCAACCAGGCTTCTCCAGTTCACAGTGGCGAAGTTGGTTTCGCCACAATTATAATTGGGTTTTACTTTGTTTTGCAGAATCACAGATATAGGCCAAAACGTTGCCATTAGGCCCTCTCTTTTTCAAGTGTTATTTGGACGAATTCCTAGTTTACTAAGGTTGGTATATGGGAGTTTTGTTACTTTAAACGGTAGACACCTATTTTGGTGGTCTCAAAGGGTAATTTATGTTTTCATATTTTAGGAACAAGCTCCATCTATTTCCAGAAGCCTTGGAAGTAGTGTTATTCCTTTGTTTCAGATATATATATATATATATATATATATATATATATTTGGCTAATCCGTTGTTGTACACCTTTAGTAGGAACTGGTTCGTTAGGTTAATACTAGTCCAACCAAAAACACAAATATACGGGATACGTCTGAAAATAAATCTAAAAGGTACATAGAAATATACAAATAGCGAAGTACAGTTAACACAATTAATCATGCGCTGTACATAAATGCACTCACAGGATTATGTAGAATGTATCGCTCATAGGGTGCCTCCCCCGATCAAATCGGGGGCTAGTAATCCCTTGGTTCGTTGTGAAGTTTGTCAATGATGCTCAGGACTTCAAATGGGTAATGGTAGGAAAAAACTATGATTTTTATTGATAAAAGGTGAATAATCACCATCAATATAAAATATAACATAAGAAAAATGGTATGGTCTTCAAAACTTTATCCATTTATATATGTTTCACTTTAAGAATTAGTTTTTTTTTTTTATTCTTTATTTTTGTTGTGCGTGGTATAACAAAAGGCTTGTTCAGCCACAATAGCAGTCACAAGCAGTAATGTATCAAACAGTTGAAACATAACGTGGCATATGAGTATACAGCACATTTTTTGTTTTAGGAGAGAACATAATAGGGTCCAACGCTTCAACAGTGTACTTAGAATTAGACAGTTTAAACCTTGGCATGAGTAGGTGCACATCGCTTAGTTTTGATTTAAAAAAAAAAAAAAATAGGCTTAGTTTAACTAGTGAGTTTCAAGCACGTATTCTAGCATAATTGTGTAACAGTAATGTAGTACAAGATAGCGTCTTATGTTAAACAGGCAGGGTGTGTGGAGGTGGAGGTGTGTGGAGACTGGTTAGCCTTGCATTGTGAGGGTGTGCTGCGTTTGCCTAATAGCGTGGCTGTACATTTTTAGTGAAATGGTTTTAAACAGGCTTGTACATGCGCTTCTATTTACTGCCCTCATTAGTGGACGATTGGTTAGTGTAAGTAACCAGCGAGGTAATAGCATGTATAACATGATATACCACTGGAGTTATATCTTAACAAAAAAAAAAAAAATATATATAACATTACAAGTGAGGGTTAATGTTGGCTTGGGATTACACATATTAATTACATATCGATCTAAAATGACAAAATGAGAGTCTCTTAAACATCCATGTTGCTGCTGTTAATGCAAAAGAAGGAAAGAAAAAAAAATCAAGTTTAAACAATTTACAGTTATGTCTCAAAAGAAGAAGCAAATATCTTCTTGACTCCACAAATATAGCAGAGCTTCTCCATGGGGCACAGATGATTATTGGATAATGCTCATGGTACTGATTGCCTTATGGCAGAATCAACTAAAAGGTTAACTTTTACCAAAGGTCTAACAGCCCACAAAAGGTTTTAGTCGTGCGATGCAGACATTTTTAAATCTGAACATTAATTGAAAAATAAAATAATAATAGAACATTAAAAATAAAACACAAATGTAAAGCCCAAACTCTTTTTTCAGTGTCTCATCCGTCATTAATTCAGTAATGGCTTACTGTGATCACAGGCAGGGACAGGTACGGTTTTTGCATAGTATAGCAAGAGTAAGCCAGGTAGTTACGTGGAGCTCCTTCCCCTGAACAGAAAATGAAAGGGTATGCGGCAGGATACTTCTGCAGGTAAGTGGCTTGTGGTCTTAGGTTGTGACCACGGCATATGCGTCAGGTGTGGAGTGCTGGGGGATGAATGGAGTGATCTGTTCTGGATTCCAGGAGTGGGTGCAGGTTGGGGAGCTGTTATTGTTACCTGCTGGTCCTTCTGGGGGTAACGAGTCCTGGGGCAGTACCAAGGATTTCAGCATGGCCGGAGCGTCCTGGATGTCTCAGATGGTATATATGTTCGATCCTCGTTGGACCGTCAGTGCTCTGGAGGGGCGCCAGCGGTAATCTATCCTGTGGGTGTGGAGTACTGAGGTGAGTGGTTTAAGCGATCTGCGCCAGGCCAGGGTGCCATTGGACAGATCTGCGTAAAACGAGAGATCCATGCTCTCGAAGCAGTAGGGGGTTCTGCCGCGAAGGGAGGCCATGATCGCCGCCTTGTCCCTGCCGCTGTGGAGGGTGACAATGACGTCCCTCGTGGCTGTGGGTGGTGCGCCTTTCGGTTTAGGGACTCTGAAGACCTCTTCTGGGGTGGTCGTGGTGGTCTGTCTGTTTGGCAAGATTGTCAGTAATAGGTGCCCATTAGTTTAGGTAGTTCGGTCCCTGGGATGTCCTCAGGGACTCCCCTGATTTTGATGTTAGGGCTCCGCCTGGCATCCTCCAGTTCAGCGAGGCGGTGTTCGCATTGTTGGGTTTGCTGTTTCAGGTCTAGCATATTGTGTTGCAGTGTGGCGATGGTTTGGGCCTGCGATTGTGAGGAGCCCTCCAGTTTAGTGATGCGGCCTGTCAGGCCTTTTAGGTCTGCACGGAGCGCTGTGACATCGTCGTGGAAGCTTTTCTTCAGATCCGCTAGCAATGTTTTCATGATCGCTGTGGTAATCGGTTTTGAGTCTGCCTCCAGTCCTCGGTGTTTCACCTTCCGTGGTGGGTAAGAGGGCTGTGGGTGCTCCTCCTCCGCGTCGTCAGACATCTCCTCCGAGAAGTCCGAGCACCCGCCATGTAACGCCGCCATACTTGTTTCAGTGACTCCTCGTGTTTGCCTCCACATCTCCCCGATCGTGAGTCCCGGGGTGGGCTTGTTTGGTACCGTTTTTTTCCCCCCCTTTCTCCCCATGTGGTCCTGGGGTATTTGCCTTTCGGTTGGGTTGTGAGGGAGGTTATTCTAAGTGTTTCTCCCAGTGTGAGCCTCGGAGCTCGCCTTGCTTGCGACCGTTCTCTTCGGCGTTCAGGCTCCGCCCCCAAGAATTAGGATTCTATGTATTACAGTCTGATTATGTAGTATGAATAAAGTTTTTTAGTACAAGTTAATCACAAAAAATATGAGAAAATGTAATTATTATTATGAGGTCACTAATACGATTTTCTTCTCAGTAGATGTATAATAGACATGTGCAATTCGTTTCAGGCCGAATATGTATTCGGACGAATTTCGGGCAATTCGGACAATCGGGTACGTCCGAATTGTCGAGGTCCCGAAATTCCGAATTTCTGAAGTGTCAAAGTTCCGAAGCACCGTATTGTCTAAGTACTAATATACTTACCGAGTGGAAGAAGAAGAATGTTACACTGTATACAATTTTAAATAAAAAGTATACAAACGTAGCCAGGATTCAGCTGTAAGCATTTGCAACACTTACAACAATCAAGTAACACACATTCATATAAAATGTAAGTTACTTAACCAGTCAGTGTAATGACAGGAATGAATAAGTAGATAACTCCCTAATTCCCACGGTATTAGGGAGCTATCTAATAAAATGCTGAAAGACCTAAATTGGTCTTTCAGCCAAATTTACTAATACTAAGTAAAGATTACGTAGTATTAGTAAATTATGCCCCTACTCGCTATACCGCGAGTAGGGGCATCTCTAGTAAACAGTGAGCAGCCTGTGACTGCTCACTGTTTAAAAAAATACAAAATAAAAAAGGGTCCCCCCACCCCTGAGCGGAGGGTGAGGGCCCTAAATTAGAATATGGTCCTATTGTCCTCCCCCGGCACCCACCCCTGAGCGGTGGGTGGGGGCCTAAATACTAATTAGGGGGGGGGACCTAAATACTAATTAGGGGGACCTATTGTCCTCCCCCCTGGCCCCCACCCCTGAGCGGTGGGTGGGGGCCCTAAATTAGAGGGGGGCGGCTCAGGGGTTGGGGCCAGGGGGGAGGACATTAGGTCCCCCCCCAATTAGTATTTAGAGCCCCCACCCACCGCTCAGGGCTTGGGGCCATGGGGGAGGACATTAGGTCCTCCCCCCTCATTCTAATTTAGGGCCCCCACCCACTGCGTGGGGGCCAGGGGGGAGGACATTAGGTCCCCCCCCAATTATTATTTAGGGCCCCCACCCACCGCTCAGGGGTGGAGGCCAGGGGGGAGGACATTAGGTATTTTTGTAATAAATATCTATTTCTACCACAACCCATCCCTGCATTAAAACCTTAGGCGGGTCAACTATGGGGGTATGCCACCAGTAGGGGCATGCCGCCTAAACAAATTTAAAACTACTAGTGACTGGGCAGCTATTGCATAAGGGAGACCTCTACAGACGGCACGCACTTTCTGCAGCAGCTCTGATATATATGGGTAGTTTTTCAGGAATATCTGCACTACCAAATTCAGCACATGCGCCAGGCAAGGGATGTGTGTCAAACCGGCTAGGCCCAGAGCTGCTACGAGATTTTGCCCATTATCGCACACCACCAGGCCGGGCTTGAGGCTCAGTTGCAACAACCACTCATCGGTCTGTTGTTCCATGTCCGTCCACAGCTCCTGCGTGGTGTGGGGTTTTCCCCCAAACATATGAGTTTTAAAACAGCCTGCTCTCGTTTCCCCCTGGCTGTGCTGAAGTTGGTGGTGAAGGTGTTACGCTGAACGGATGAGGAGGTGGTAGAGGAGGAGGAAGCGGAGTAGGAGGAGGAGGCAGCAACGGGAGGCAAAGCTGTGTACCCAAATAAAGATTGTCAAACGTTGTATCCTGGAACTGTGTCCCATCCGGTTACTGGGGAAATGGGTCTGACCTATTCTTATCAAAGGGGATAACCATCGGTTACCCAGGTCCTGCTTCAATTGGTGGCAAGTAGTGATGTCGCGAACCCAAAATTTTCGGTTCGCGAACGGCGAATGCGAACTTCCTCAAATGTTCGCGAACCGCCATTGACTTCAATGGATAGGCGAATTTTAAAACCAACAGGGACTCTTTCTGGCCACAAAAGTGATGGAAAAGTTGTTTCAAGGGGACTAACACCTGGACTGTGGCATGCCGGAGGGGGATCCATGGCAAAACTCCCATGGAAAATTACACAGTTGATGCAGAGTCTGGTTTTAATCCATAAAGGGCAGAAATCATCTAACATTCCTAAATCACAATGGATATGGATTGACACCTTGACATATGGATTGACACCTGTCCTCAGAGCCCCTGATGCACACGGACACAGAGCAGAATAGGGACTGTTCCCCCTACATAGGGTCACTTGGGAGATATGGATTGACGCCTGTCCTCAGAGCCCATGATACACACTGACACAGAGCAGAATAGGGACTGTTACCCCTACATAGGGTCACTTGGCAGGTATGGATTGACACCTGTCCTCAGAGCCCATGATACACACTGACACAGAGCAGAATAGGGACTGTTCCCCCTACATAGGGTCACTTGGCAGATATGGATTGACACCTGTCCTCAGAGACCATGATAAACACTGACACAGAGCAGAATAGAGACTGTTCCCCCTACATAGGGTCACTTTGCAGATATGGCGTGGTCGTGGGAGGAGGAGGAGGATGACTTTCACCTCTTCCCCTGTTAGATTCCCGTTGTGCTGTGACATCACCCTTATACGCTGTGTAAAGCATACTTTTTAATTTATTTTGCAAATGCTCCATCCTTTCTGACTTGTAATTCGGTAACATTTCCGCCACTGTCTGCTTATACCGGGGGTCTAGTAGCGTGGACACCCAGAACAGGTCGTTCTCCTTCAGCCTTTTTATACGAGGGTCCCTCAACAGGCACGACAGCATGAAAGACCCCATTTGCACAAGGTTGGATGCCGAGCTACTCATTTCCCGTTCCTCCTCCTCACACAGAGCAGAATAGGGACTGTTCCCCCTACATAGGGTCACTTGGCAGATATGGATTGACACCTGTCCTAAGGATCCCTGTATTGGGGAACATTGTCGCCCAAACTAATTTATATGCCCATCAATTCCGAGCTACAAATCCGGACTCTTTTTTGGCAAAGATACACACTGTGCCAGAATTTAAAAGATTCTGGGCATTGACTATGCTGATGGGCATCATAAAGAAGCCCTCCATCCGCTCCTACTGGAGCAGTAGCCCCATCTGCTCTACCCCCATTTACTCCCAATGTATGTCGAGGAAGAGGTATGAAATGATTCTGCATTTCATGCACTTCAGCGACAACAGCCTGTGTACCCCTAGGGAGCATCCCCAGTTTGACAGGCTGTATAAAATCCGCCCCCTGATTACCCACTTTGCTGCCAGGTTTGCAGAGGCTTATACACCTGGAAGGAATATATGCGTGGATGAATCCCTGATGAAGTATAAGGGAAGGCTGGGATTCAAGCAGTATGTTCCTTCCAAGCGCTCTAGGTATGGTGTAAAGATGTATAAGCTCTGTGATAGCGAGACTGGGTATACTCAGGCCTTCCGGGTGTACGAGGGAAAGGATAGCCACCTTGACCCTCCAGGTTGCCCAGAACATATGGGAACCAGTGGCAAGATTGTCTGGGACCTGATATTCCCCTTGATGAACAAAGGGTACCACTTGTATACTGACAAATTTTATACAAGTGTCCCTTTGTTCAAGCTACTGTACTGTTTTGATACAGTAGCTTGCGGCACAATTAAAAAGAACAGCACAGGTTTCCCAGGACAACTTGCACGCACCCGGCTACGAAGGGGGGAGACCTCAGCTCTGCGCCAAGAGGAGCTGTTGGCAGTTAAGTACAGAGACAAGAAGGACGTCCTGTAAGCCTGTGTACTTATGCACAAAGCGTTGTACGATCAGATTACACACATGTGCCATGCACGGCACATGTGTCAACTTGCCCAACTTCAATGTCGCCAACAAATTTGTTCCGTTGTCACAAACCACTTTACCGATCTCCAGTTGCTGAGGAGTCAGCCACTTTTCCACCTGTGCGTTCAGGGCAGACAGGAGTGCTTTTCCGGTGTGACTCTCTGCTTTCAAGCAAGTCAAACACAAGACGGCGTGACACTGCCGTATCCAGGATGTGGAATAGTACCTGGGGAGCTGGGGGGGTGCCGTTGATGTGGAGCAAGACGCAGCAGCAGAAGAGGACTCAGCCAAGGAGGTTATGGAAGAGGATGGAGTAGGAGGAGTAAAGGAGGTGGCAGCAGGCCTGCCTGCAAGTCGTGGCGGTGTCACCAACTCCTCTGCAGAGCCACGCATTCCATGCTTGGCAGCCGTCAGCAGGTTTACCCAATGCGCAGTGTAGGTGATATACCTGCCCTGACCATGCTTTGCAGACCAGGTATCAGTGGTCAGATGGACCCTTGCCCCAACACTGTGTGCCAGACATGCCATTACTTCCTTTTGCACAATCGAGTACAGGTTGGGGATTGCCTTTTGTGAAAAGAAATTTTGGCCGGGTACCTTCCACTGCGATGTCCCAATAGCTACAAATTTTTTGAACGCCTCAGACTCCACCAGCTTGTATGGTAAAAGCTGGCGGGGTAATGGTACAGACAAGCCAGCTGTCAGACGCCGGGCAAGGGGGTGACTTTCTGACATTGGCTTCTTATGCTCAAACATGTCCTTGACAGACACCTGACTGTGGGCAGATGAGCAGGCCTGACACACAGACGCTTGGAGACAACTAACTGCTATTCCATCTATAACAGTGAAACAAATTTTTGGTTTTAAATGCACGCTATAGAGACACCAGATATGAGTGGCAATGTGCACTGGCACCGGTCTGCAGAGCACACGCTGAAGGAAGGCCTGACAGAGCCGCTTGAAGGACACTGACTGGCTGCTATTAGCTTACACTGGAAACCTTTTTTCTTTGTAAAAGCACGCTACAGAGACAACAGATATGAGTGGCAATGTGCACTGGCACCGGTCTGCAGAGCACACACTGTAGGCCTGACACAGCCGCTTGAAGGACACTGACTGGCGGGGGACATGGCAGACTCTTCTGGCACAAAAGATAAGGGTACGCTAGACCATTACGACAGAACAACAAGTTAAACAACCCCAGTTCTCCCCCCCCCCCCCGCCACTTCAATAGGCACTCTGAGTCACAGAGATAAGGGACACCAGACGTACAGAGGGAACCATACACCCACCAGCATACGAGGTGATCCAACACATAGAATTCCGGGTAGTGGGACAACTGCTCTAAAAGCCTCAAGGCCAAAACAGTCACCGCACCCCCACAATGTACATAACGGTGATGAACCACCGTTTCACAACCTCTCGCCTAGCAACTGTCAGTACTTTCGTAAGCACCTCGTTATAACCCATCAGACCACTATACAAAAATGTGCATGCACTGTTATAGCCTAACCACTGTATGGACATGTTTGTTACATTAACTGAACAGTATATAATCGTGGCATAAACAGAAATGTCTGTACCACTGTTGATGCACTGAAAAATAAAGAATTTAAAAAAAAAAAAAAAAGCACGCTACAGAGACAACAGATATGAGTGGCAATGTGCACTGGCACCGGTCTGCAGAGCACACACTGTAGGCCTGACACAGCCGCTTCAAGGACACTGACTGGCTGCTATTAGCTTACACTGGAAACCTTTTTTCTTTGTAAAAGCACGCTACAGAGACACCAGATATGAATGGCAATGTGCACTGGAACAGTTCTGCAGAGCACACACTGTAGGCCTGACAGAGCCGTTTGAAGGACACTGACTGGCTGCTATTAGCTTACACTGGAAACCTTATTTCTTTGTAAAAGCACGCTACAGAGACACCAGATATGAGTGGCAATGTGCACTGGCACCGGTCTGCAGAGCACATGCTGAAGGAAGGCCTGACAGAGCCGCTTGAAGGACACTGACTGGCTGCTATTAGCTTACACTGGAAACCTTTTTTCTTTGTAAAAGCACGCTACAGAGACACCAGATATGAGTGGCAACTGTCAAAGTACGCTGGCACAGGTCTGCAGAGCACACGCTGAAGGAGGCCTGACACCCAGGCGCTTGCAGACAACTAACTGCTCTTCTATTACAGTGAAAAATTTTTTTTTTTAAATGTAAAGCTTAAGCTATTGTGACAACAGATATGAGTGGTGGCACTGACTGTGCAAATGGGCACAGCATCCAGCCTGACACAGAAGATGGCAGGCAGGCAACTGCTCTTCTATTACAGTGAAAAATAATATTTTTTTTTTAAATCTAAAGCTTAAGCTATTGTGACAACAGATATGAGTGTTGGCACTGACTGTGCAAATGGGCACCGCATCCAGCCTGACACAGAAGATGGCAGACAGGAAACTGCTCTTCTTTTACAGTGAAAAAAATTATTATTTTTTTTAAATCTAAAGCTTAAGCTATTGTGACAACAGATATGAGTGTTGGCACTGACTGTGCAAATGGGCACCGCATCCAGCCTGACACAGAAGATGGCAGACAGGAAACTGCTCTTCTATTACAGTGAAAAAAATTATTATTTTTTTTTAAATCTAAAGCTTAAGCTATTGTGACAACAGATATGAGTGGTGGCACTGACTGTGCAAATGGGCACAGCATACAGCCTGACACAGAAGCTGTCAGGCAGGCAACTGCAATTACATTACACAGAAATAAAAAAAATAAAAAAAGCAGACTGATGTTCTAGCCCTAAAAAGGACTTTTTGGGGTGCTGTCCTTACAGCAGAGATCAGATGAGTCCTTCAGGATTGTAGTGGACACTGAATACCCTAGCCTAGCTATCAATTTCCCTATATAATCAGCAGCAGCTACCCTTTCCCTCCTCTCACTAAACATGCAGCTTCCAAATGAATCTAAAATGGATGCTGGGAGGGAGGTGGGAGGGTCTGCTAGGGAGGGTGTGCTGCTGATTGGCTGGAATGTGTCTGCTGACCGAGAGGCACAGTGTCAAAGTTTGCTCAATGATGACGAATAGGGGGCGGATCGAACCGCCCATGTGTTCGCCCGCGGTGGCGAACCCGAACACGCTATATTCGCCAGCGAACAGTTCGGTACATCACTAGTGGCAAGCGGCGGGATCCCATGTCCCTGCCAACAGACCCATGGACTACAGTGCTCTAAAGCGACCTACACTGCAGGACTTGTGTGGAGCCAGAGGAATAACGCCTGGTGGGCGTAACAAGGCCGAATTGACTGCTGCGCTCATGGAGGACGACCAGGCACGCAGTGAGACAACGAACCCGAGCCAGGGGCCGGAGATGAGGAGGAAGTGCGCAAGGAGGTGGAACGGCGCCTGGCATATTACCCACTAAAATAATTGCTGTAGTTTGAATAATCGCTGTAGTTTCCTAATCTGTCCCTAACAGCTGCAGCATCCTCTCCCTACACTAAAAAGAGCTCATGTGCGTGCAGCGCTACGCGACTCCAGCTTATATATAGAGGCTGGGTCACATGCTGCACTGGCCAATCACAGCCATTAGTAGGCATGGCTGCAGTGGCGTACATACCGGGGTCGCAGGGGTCGCGGCTGCGACCGGGCCCGGCCCACCAGGGGGCTCAGCCGCCCTGCGACCCAGGTATGTACCCACAGGGCCAGACTCTTCTCCGGGGGGGCCCAAGAGCCGGCCACCTCAGGGCCCCCCGAGGCTGGCCCTGCTGTCACCCGGCTGGCTGGTCCTGCGGGCGCGCGAGGGAGCACTCTCCCCTGGGTGCTCCCTCTTCAGCTCCCTCGCGCACCACACTGATACCGGAGCCGGAAGATGACGTCATCTTCTGGCTCCAGTATCAGTACGCGGAGCGCGAGGGAGCTGAAGAGGGAGCACCCAGGGGAGAGTGCTCCCTCGCGCGCCCGCAGGACCAGCCAGCCGGGTGACAACAGGGCCAGCAACACCACTGGACCCCAGGCAATCCCCTCAGCTCTCCCACAGGTAAGGAGGCTGGGGGGATTAAAAAAAAAAAATCGTGTGTGTGAATGTATGTTAGTGTGAGTGTGTGTTAGTGTGAGTGTGTGTTAGTGTGAGTGTGTGTTAGTGTGAGTGTGTGTTAGTGTGAGTGTATCTTAGTGAGTGTATCTTAGTGAGTGTATCTTAGTGAGTGTATGTTAGTGTGAGTGTATGTTAGTGTGAGTGTATGTTAGTGAGTGTATGTGTTAGTGTGAGTGTGTGTTAGTGTGAGTGTGTGTTAGTGTGAGTGTATGTTAGTGTGAGTGTATGTTAGTGTGAGTGTATGTTAGTGTGAGTGTGTTAGTTAGTGTGTGTGTTAGTATAAGTGTATGTTAGTGAGTGTGTGTGAGTGTATGTTAGTGAGTGTGTGTGTGTGTTAGTGTTAGAGTGTGTGTGTTAGTATTAGTGTGTTAGTGTGTGTGTGTTAGAGTGTGCATGTTAGTGTTAGAGTGTGTGTCTGTGTGCGTCTGTTAGTGAGTGTGTATGTATGTTTGTCACTGAGTGTGTATGTATGTCTGTCACTGAGTGTGTGTCTGTCAGTTAATGTGTGCGTGTGTGTCTTAAGCACTTACCTTTCTCCAGCGCCGGACTCCCTTGGCGCTGGGGATCTCTCCGCCCCGATCCGCCTCTCAGCTCCGAATGCGCATGCGTGGCAAGAGCCACGCGCGCATTCAAACCGCCCATAGGAAAGCATTACTTAATGCTTTCCTATGGACGTTCAGCGTCTTCTCACTGTGATTTTCACAATGAGAATCGCAGAAAATCCTCTAGCGGCTGTCAATGAGACAGCCACTAGAGGCTGGATTAACCCTCAGTGAAACATAGCAGTTTCTCTGAAACTGCTATGTTTTCAGCTGCAGGGTTAAACTAGAGAGACCTGGCACCCAGACCACTTCATTGAGCTGATGTGATCTGGGTGTCTGTAGTGGTCCTTTAATTGTATGTGTTTATGCATGCACTGGCGTACATACCGCAGTCATGCACTGGTGTACATACCGGGCGACCAGGTGCCCGCCGCCATGTGTTGCGGCCCCAGCCCGCGTAGAGTAAGCGCGCGCGCGGGGGGCCCCACGGATCAGTTTTCGCACCAGGGCCCCATGGGTTGTGTGTACGCCACTGCATGGCTGTGATGGCTTCTAAGGGCAAACGAGTCAAATGCCCTGCAGCCTTTCAAAACGCGTCATTAAATCGCGAACACCGAACTCCAACCCGAACATACACTGAAATGTCCGTGTCCGGGGTCAAAAAAACGTAATGTTCAGTACGATCCCGAACTTTGCGGTTCGGGCTCGCTCAACTCTAGTCTCTTCTCTCTTTATTCTGTCCCTTCTCTCTTTATTCTGTCCTTCTTTATTCTGCCCTTCTGCCCCTCTGTATTCTGCCCCTATTTATTCTGTAGCTTTTTATTCTGTCGGTTCTCTGTTTTCCTGTCCTAGCAGGGAGAATAAACCAAATCCCGCGAATCCCATGACGTCCACGAGATCCCGCGATGTCCAAGAGAACGCAGACTGAGAGCATTGAAAGTAAGTCTGCATTGTCGCAATCTCCTGGCCCCCCCAGTGAATCCCAGAGATCCCAGGGGTCCTGAGCGGCGCTTGGGGATTGTCATGGTTCTCACCGCGACATTCAGACTGCCAGACGAGGTCACCCCAGAAGTGCCCGATGAGGGATTTGAGGGTACTCTGCAGTGCTGGGGCTGCTGTTTTGCCTCTGAGCCACCATACAGCTCAGGAATTATCCAGAAGTCTACTCTTGACTTGTATCCAGCACTGGGGGCTGGACATTATCTAAGACTGCTCCTGTCACTCATGGTTCACCTGTGGCTGATCATTGATTAGCCAGGTATAAGACACTGCCTCTCCTGAGGGCAGTGTCAGTTCATTGACTCTGGTTCTAGTATTGCTGTTTCGTGTTCTCCTGTTGATTCTTGACCTTGGCTTGTTATTTCGTGAACCCTGACTTCTGGCATCCTCTGACCTCAGCTCTCTTCTTGTTTATCCTGATTTCTGGCACCCACTGACCTTTGGCTTACCAACGACAATTCTCCTGTTTATGTCCTTATCTGCATGGCGACTTGGAGCATCACCCTGCACAGCCCCCGTGCACCGACTCACAGGCCAGGTGAATTCTTACCTGACCACCTTGGCCTGTGTTTACTTGCAAGGGTGAGCACAAATATCTGCGCTACAGACTCCAACTCGGGTAAGCCCTGACAGGGATTCACTGGGGGCCACAACAGGTAGATTAGCCAAACTACGTTTGGGGCTGGACGTTGGACATGACTGGTTTAGGCCAACCAAGCAGAGTGCTCTTACAGTTAAATGAAGATAATGACAGGTAAGTCTCTAGATTTACCTGTCACAGCACTCTGATTGGATGGTGTGAAATCCAACCAGAGTGCTCTGTGTCATTTTACACAGCGTGGGAAAGTTCTTTGGAATTTTCCCATGCTGTGTAATTTGACTCATAACAACACTCTGGTTGCTATCAAACAATAACAGTAAGACCATAACAGTCCTCCATGGCTTGTCATCACTGAGATTAATAACAGTAAGACCATAACATTAGTCCATGGTTTGTCATCCCTGAGATTAATAACAGTAAGACCATAACAGTCCTGCATTGCTTGTCATCACTGCATTGCATTGCTTGTAATAACCATCCTCCATGTCTTGTCATCACTGAGATTAATAACAGGAAGACCATAACTAGGCATGTGCATGGGAAAGTTTTTCAGTTCGGTTCGGCATTCCGAAATTCGGGACTTCGGCACTTCGGAAATTCAGTAACTTCGGGACCTCGGCAATTCACCAAATTCGGCACTTCGGAATTTCTCAACTTCTCTTGCAGCCGCTTGGTAGATAACTCCCTAATTCCCACGGTATTAGGGAGTTATCTACCAAAAGGCTGAAAGACCTAAATTGGTCTTTCAGCCAAATTTACTAATACTAAGTAAAGATTACTTAGTATTAGTAAATTATGCCCCTACTCGCTATACCGCGAGTAGGGGCATCTCTAGTAAACAGTGAGCAGCCAGTGGCTGCTCACTGTTAAAAAAAAAAAAAAAAAAAGAAAAGGGTCCCCCTCCCGGCTTTTAAACTAAAGGGGGGGCCTATTGCCCCCACCCCTGAGCGGCGGGTGGGGGCCCTAAATTAGAATAAGGGGGGGACCTATTGCCCTCCCCCCCCTCCGGCCCCCACCCCTGAGCGGTTGGTTTGGGGCCCTAAATTAGAATGAGGGGGGGGGGGACCTAGTGTCTTCCCCCCTACCCCTGAGCGGTGGGTGGGGGCCCTAAATTAGAATGAGGGGGGCTACCTAATAGGTCCCCCCCCTCATTCTAATTTAGGGCCCTCACCCACCGCTCAGGGTTGGGGGCCGGGGGGAGGACAATAGGTCCTTTTTTTACAGTGAGCAGCCACAGGCTGCTCACTGTTTACTAGACATGCCCCTACTCGAGGTATAGCTAGTAGGGGCATAATTTACTAATACTAGGTAATCTTTACTTAGTATTAGTAAATTTGGCTGAAAGACCAATTTAGGTCTTTCAGCCTTTTAGTAGATTGCTCCCTGATACCGTGGGCATTAGGGAGTTATCTACCTATTCATTTCTGTCATTACATTGTAACTTACATTTTATATGAATGTGTGTTACTTGATTGTTGTAAGTGTTGCAAATGCTTACAGCTGAATCCTGGTTATGTTTGTATACTTTTTATTTAACCCTTTAAGACTTTTTTAAGCGGCTCTAAACGCCGCCGGGCGTAATTGTACGCCCTCCGTTTTTTTTTTAGTTACCCAGTCACCGGCGATCCCACGCCGGCAATCGCGGTTGGGGGACTCCCAGGGAGCCCCCCGCGGCACGTCCTTCCTTCTGGGAGCCCCCCGGCCATGTGAGAGTGAGGTCCTTGCGAGGACCTCACAATCACATGGCCGGGATAGCTGGCTCAGGCATTGCCAGCAAGGGGACTAATTGTAATGACAGTTAGTCCCCCTGCTGGCTGAAATCAAATAAAAAAAAAGTAAAATAAGTGTAAAAAAAAAAAGAAATATATATATATATATATATATATATATATATATATATATATATATATATATATATATATATATATATATATATATATATATATATATATATATATATTAATTTCAAATTACACGTAGACTGATACTGATTAAATATATATATAATTATTGTTTTATATATATATATAGTAAAAAAATCAAATAAAAAAAATAATTAAAAATAAATAATTAAAAAATATATAGATGTGTGTTATTTCGTTCTAACTGTATTGTGATATTAATATATATTTATATCAAAATACATGTAGAACGAAATAATATATATATCTATATACATAAATATATACGTATATTTCACTATATATATATATATATACCTATATATAAATATAAATAAAAATATACAAAAAATTATATATATATATATATATATATATATATATATATATATATATATATATATATATATATATATATATATATATATATATATATATAATATGCAGTATTTCCCAGCACACACACTCAACGTTTTATAAAGTGCCGGGTGCTCACAAAGCCATAGCCAAAAAATATAAAAAGTAATAAATGTAGGCTTGCACTCACGGTCTTGTAGGTGGATAAAATTTCCTGTTTATTTCAATTCGTTAAAACATGGTTGCTGCCATTATCGTCAACGTTTCAGCCACTCCTGTGGCTTTCATCAGGACCAATTCAGCATAAAAACATTTCATTTACAAGTTGCTTCTTATATACAGCTAACTAAACTTAAAAACAATGCTTACCACCTGTGTTCTCGAGTACCCGGCGTCTATCACGATCTTGTGCGCATGTGCGAGCACGTCAAACCGGAAATGACGCGCCCGCATCATCAATTCGCTGCCATGGTAACCCGAAACATAAACGGGCACCACGGCAACGGTATACTGCAGCACAGAGCCAGGGTATGCACAGAGTGGGGAAATTAACAACATAAAATCACACAATCAATACATATTTTATCTCTACCTGGAGCAACATACTTTTACTTAACACAATTATTCCCAAACATTATAAATCATATAGTCTAATGGGATGGACTTGTCAAACATGATGATCTACTGTTTTAAAGTATCATCATGGTACTCACTATTCATATGAATATTTATTATGCGCTCTATTTTACTTATTTACGCATATTTTAACATTTAAATCCATAAAGCAATAACTTCATTATACTAAACAAGTGTTGCCTAGATATAGCTAGGTGAAGTACCCTGTACTAAAAATTCCATATAGTGTGAAAAGTGCTCACATCTTCTCCCAACTAAATGCCTACCACTACTCCTCCATAGTATTTAAAGTGATACTCATGCATTTATATATACATTAAAGTGAAACAAATTGCATTTATATACATTAAAGTGATACTGATTGCATTTGTGTACATAAAAGTGCTCACCGTATTTAATAAAGTGAAACTCTGTGCTGTTAAAGGCAGACCTGTGTGATCTGTCGATCTTATTTAAAGTGATACTTGTTGCAATTATGTACATGAAAGTGTTACTTATTGCGTCTATATACATTAAAGTGCTCTTTATACTTAATGAAGTGAAACCTCACTCCCACCATGTCGTGGATCTTATTTAAAGTGGTACTTAATGCATTTATGTACATGAAAGTGTTACTTGTTGCGTTTATATACATTAAAGTGCTCTCTCTACTTAATAAAGTGAAACCACACTACCACCATATCATGGTGGCCACCAATATCTACCAATCCGCATCTTATATTAAAGTGATACTAATTGCTTTTATGTATATTAAAGTGATGTGTATTGCAGTCATATACACCAACATGTTCTCTATAGTAAAGTGAGACTACGTGTTTGTATGTGCCCAACCATGTGCCTGTATTCTATTGCCCTCAGAGAAAAAACATATATATATTAAAACATCGCTATACTCAAGAAGATATTAAGCTTCTACAGCCTTAATTCAAATAAATGGGGCATACGATAACTGCTCGTTTAAGCCCCTTGGTGCAACTGTGTCCAGTTCATGAATCCAGAAGGCTTCCTTGCGTATCAGCATATTACCCCTGTTGCCACCTCTTGTTGGTATAGGGACGTGGTCGATTGCCACGAATTTTAAGGTAATTAGGGCGTGTCCATTGTCCAAAAAATGCTTGGCCACCGGCTTGTCTGAACTTCCATCCCTATATGCCGTTCTGATATTGGACCTATGCCCCCTGATCCGCTCACAGAGTTGGGTTTCCGTCTTCCCAATATAGCACAGTCCACAGGGACATGATAGTTTATATATAATAAACGTAGACCTACAGGTAATAGTATATCTGATCTTGTATGTCTTAGTACTGTGAGGATGCGTGAATGTGCGTGCCGGTGCCATGTGGCCACATGTCACGCATCCCAAACAGCGCACACTTCCCCGTATCTGCACCTTCTGGGGTGTCATATAACTTTGTACCGGGTCTGTACGTATCAGAATGTCTTTCAGATTCCTATTCCTACGAAAACAAATTCTTGGCGGTTGTCTAAATTCCCTGGGTAAGGATTCCTCAAGTGCCAGCATGTTCCAATTCCTTTTAACGATATTGGATAATTTCTGCGCCTTATTGTGGAATGTGATGGGGAAGACCAGTCTCGGTTCTTCTATGGGGTCCTGTGGCTTGGTCGCTCTCTCTTGTGCTTTTTCCAATGCCCAATCTAGGACTCTCCCATCATATCCACGTTCCAAGAATTTACCTCTCATTTGTACCAGTTGTTTTTGTCTGGCTTCGTCTGTCGAATTATTCCTTATAACCCTAAGAAATTGTGCTTGCGGAATGGAATTTTTCAAGTTTCTGGGGTGTGCGCTGGTGTAATGTAGGATTGTATTACGATCCGTAGGTTTAGAATATAAACTAAATTCGACTTGTTGATTTACTATAGAGAGTTCTACGTCTAAAAAATGGACTTTCTCCTTGCTAATGTCCGCCGTCATCCTAACAGGTGTGGGTAGCGTGTTGATTGATTCCACCATCTGTTGAGCTTGCTGGACTGTCCCCCTCCACAGGATCAGCACATCATCGATAAAACGGAAATATTTGATGATATAGTGTTGATATGGTTTCAATATATGTTCCTCTTCAAATTTATACATGTATGTATTAGCATACATGGGCGCCATAGGCGCGCCCATCGAGGTTCCCGAGACTTGCATAAACCACTGTTGCTCAAATCTGAAGTAGTTATTCTTCAGTACCATTTCCAGTATCCCTAATGTGTACTCAACTGGTGGACCTTTGTAAAGTGATGAAGTGCTTAGGACCTGTCTCATAGCCTCTATACCATCATCATGAGGGATGATGGTATAGAGGCTACTCACATCCATAGTGATTAGAACCGGATCAAGTGTATCGATCTGCAGATGTCGCAGAGATTCCAAAAGTGACGGGGTATCCTTCACACACGTGTGTAGATTCACTACTGTCTCCTTGAATTGTGCATCCAGCCACTTGCCTAGAGGTTCAAGCACTCCCCCAACTGCCGATACTATCGGTCTTCCCGGTGGTGCGGTTAGATCCTTATGAATTTTGGGTATCGTATACATGACTGGAGTCCTTGGTGATTTTTGTATGAGATAGGCATACAGCCTTAAGTCTATATAATTAGCTCTTAATCCCATATCCAATATCTCTTCTATTTTGACTTGTATCCTAGTGGTGGGATCCCCCTCCAGTTCTTTATATGTATTTCTGTCTCTCAGTTGTTTTTTAATTTCATTGGCATATTTGTCATAGTCCATTACGACTATACCGCCGCCTTTGTCGGCTGGACGTATAACTATGGATGCGTCCCGTGCAAGATTTCTTGTGAGTGTGTGTTGCTTTTTGCTGAAATTACTATATGGCAGTTGAGGTTGTTGTAGGAGCTTCGCAGATTCCGCCTGTACTGTTGATAGAAAAGTTTTAATGTTAGCTTGATGGCACTGTGGATCAAAATTAGATTTTGGTCTAAATTTCATTGTCACATCTTCTGGGTTGGATTGTTGTAGACATAAATTGTTAAAGTGGTTTTTTAGCCGCATCGTTCTTCCAAACTTAAAAAGCTCCACATTCCAGGAAAACAGATTAGGAGTTGTCCCAGGAACAAAGGTTAAACCTAATTGGAGGATTTCAATTTCTTCCTTCACAAGTGTTCTCTGGGATAAATTGAATACCGGTACTATCGTCTCAGTGGAGGTCTTCCACGGACAATGAATTTTCCCCTTGTTGCCTCTCCTTGTTCTGCGCCGTTTGCGCCTCTGCCCCTGCTTCTCGTTGTTGTTCCTGATGGTGTGGTCTCTAAAAAATTCCCACTTTCAACGTGTGTCTCTGTGTCTGAAGCAGACTCTCCAGAGGTGACATCCATGGTGTATACTTTTGGTCGTACAATTTTCTTACGGAATCTCCTCGGTTTCTGTTGGTTCGATCCACTTAGCCATTTGTAAACCCGATGCTCCGTATAATCTTGTTGTACATAATCAAACTTTTGTCTCTTGAATCTGATCAGGTCATTTTTGTACTTGAGCATTTCCTCCCTTAGTTTGTCCAACATTTTAATACCATCTGGGGTGGCTAGTAGGATCGCATGTTCAGTCTCAATCTCCACAATTTTTCGTGAAACTATTTCCATTTCTGCCCTCACATCTTGAATTATAATTAGCATCAGGTCTAATGACGCTTTATTGAGCACACCAATCCAGTCTCGACAAACCTTTGCCTTTAATCTCCCTATAGTAGGTACATTCATAATACGGAAGCCCCTAGGGATTCTTTTTACTTTATAATAGTCAGACAGAAATAGTCCATGCAAGTCCAAATCAATACGTTTACGTTGCAATCTCAACAGTTGAAAGTATACATCTTTAGTTGTTATATTGCAAGGAAATTCATTACTGGATTGTACCCAAAGTATGGCCTCAGCTTCTTCTTGGGTAAAATGCAGGGTTTCTGCTGTCTCAGCATAACCCCCTGCTTGTAGCATAAAATCATCTGTATGATCCATGTTGAACAAAAGAGTTCCTTATTGGTTTTAAATCAACCTGTTAGCTCTGCTCCAAATTTAGCAGTTTAGGTGATATATCATTAGTTGGTGCTTGGGTTTAGGAATTGGCTATTAATAGACTTCCTTGGTATATTATATGCAGTATTTCCCAGCACACACACTCAACGTTTTATAAAGTGCCGGGTGCTCACAAAGCCATAGCCAAAAAATATAAAAAGTAATAAATGTAGGCTTGCACTCACGGTCTTGTAGGTGGATAAAATTTCCTGTTTATTTCAATTCGTTAAAACATGGTTGCTGCCATTATCGTCAACGTTTCAGCCACTCCTGTGGCTTTCATCAGGACCAATTCAGCATAAAAACATTTCATTTACAAGTTGCTTCTTATATACAGCTAACTAAACTTAAAAACAATGCTTACCACCTGTGTTCTCGAGTACCCGGCGTCTATCACGATCTTGTGCGCATGTGCGAGCACGTCAAACCGGAAATGACGCGCCCGCATCATCAATTCGCTGCCATGGTAACCCGAAACATAAACGGGCACCACGGCAACGGTATACTGCAGCACAGAGCCAGGGTATGCACAGAGTGGGGAAATTAACAACATAAAATCACACAATCAATACATATTTTATCTCTACCTGGAGCAACATACTTTTACTTAACACAATTATTCCCAAACATTATAAATCATATAGTCTAATGGGATGGACTTGTCAAACATGATGATCTACTGTTTTAAAGTATCATCATGGTACTCACTATTCATATGAATATTTATTATGCGCTCTATTTTACTTATTTACGCATATTTTAACATTTAAATCCATAAAGCAATAACTTCATTATACTAAACAAGTGTTGCCTAGATATAGCTAGGTGAAGTACCCTGTACTAAAAATTCCATATAGTGTGAAAAGTGCTCACATCTTCTCCCAACTAAATGCCTACCACTACTCCTCCATAGTATTTAAAGTGATACTCATGCATTTATATATACATTAAAGTAGAGAGAGCACTTTAATGTATATAAACGCAACAAGTAACACTTTCATGTACATAAATGCATTAAGTACCACTTTAAATAAGATCCACGACATGGTGGGAGTGAGGTTTCACTTCATTAAGTATAAAGAGCACTTTAATGTATATAGACGCAATAAGTAACACTTTCATGTACATAATTGCAACAAGTATCACTTTAAATAAGATCGACAGATCACACAGGTCTGCCTTTAACAGCACAGAGTTTCACTTTATTAAATACGGTGAGCACTTTTATGTACACAAATGCAATCAGTATCACTTTAATGTATATAAATGCAATTTGTTTCACTTTAATGTATATATAAATGCATGAGTATCACTTTAAATACTATGGAGGAGTAGTGGTAGGCATTTAGTTGGGAGAAGATGTGAGCACTTTTCACACTATATGGAATTTTTAGTACAGGGTACTTCACCTAGCTATATCTAGGCAACACTTGTTTAGTATAATGAAGTTATTGCTTTATGGATTTAAATGTTAAAATATGCGTAAATAAGTAAAATAGAGCGCATAATAAATATTCATATGAATAGTGAGTACCATGATGATACTTTAAAACAGTAGATCATCATGTTTGACAAGTCCATCCCATTAGACTATATGATTTATAATGTTTGGGAATAATTGTGTTAAGTAAAAGTATGTTGCTCCAGGTAGAGATAAAATATGTATTGATTGTGTGATTTTATGTTGTTAATTTCCCCACTCTGTGCATACCCTGGCTCTGTGCTGCAGTATACCGTTGCCGTGGTGCCCGTTTATGTTTCGGGTTACCATGGCAGCGAATTGATGATGCGGGCGCGTCATTTCCGGTTTGACGTGCTCGCACATGCGCACAAGATCGTGATAGACGCCGGGTACTCGAGAACACAGGTGGTAAGCATTGTTTTTAAGTTTAGTTAGCTGTATATAAGAAGCAACTTGTAAATGAAATGTTTTTATGCTGAATTGGTCCTGATGAAAGCCACAGGAGTGGCTGAAACGTTGACGATAATGGCAGCAACCATGTTTTAACGAATTGAAATAAACAGGAAATTTTATCCACCTACAAGACCGTGAGTGCAAGCCTACATTTATTACTTTTTATATATATATATATATATATATATATATATATATATATATATATATATATATATCTATATCTCCCTCTCTCAAAATTCTACTGTGAATACTGAAAAGGACAGGTCTCCTATATGGCACTGTAGCTTCACGAAATAGACAAAAGACTGATAAGACACTATGTGTGTATCTGTATACTCAACCCCAAGAGAAATCTGGGAGAGCAACACCTACCCACCAGAGTCTTATGTACCGCAAAGAGACTCCAGGGGTCTCAAGAGGGGCTTAACCCCAAATAGAAAATGCCAAAAAAGAAGAAAAAATGCAGAGGGTCTTCGGATATAAAACAATCCTTAGACCGTCTGCATTGCCTGGAAATAATATTTAGCAATAGAGGAATATAGACCAGAAAAAATATTATTATAATATAACATTGGTATATAATAAATACAAATATTCCTCATGCCATCTGCAAGAAAGGATGTGTATGAGATATAATCTTGAAAGAAATATATATAGTATATAAACCAGTCCTATATAACAGCTTTATTAAAAATTATTATATACTAAATAGGAGTGGATCAATTATAATATATACTCCAATACTTAACATCTTATATGCAGTGTCACACAAAAAGTCCTGTATAGAGATCAGGCCCGGACTGGCCATCGGGCATACCGGGCAAATGCCCGGTGGGCCGCGATGGCCATGGGGCCGAGGCCGGCAGGGGAGATCACAGGATCTCCCCTGCCATCCCGTGCAGGGCCAGAGCTTCCCGAGCGCCGGCCCCGCTGTGTGCTTCCATGGGCCGGTGGGGAGATCAAAGGTCTCCCTCACCGGCCCAGAGACACTGTTAAAGGCGGCCGCCCAGGGCTGAGGAGTGAGGGAAGCAGGAGAGAGGACCGGCGGAGCTCTATCCAGCAGCTCCGCCGGGTCCTCTCGCGAGGTCTGAGCGTTGCCGCGGTTAGCGCGGCAACGCTCAGATCTCGAGAGAGTGAACTCTAGCCTGCAGGTTAGAGTTCACTCTCACCACTGGACCACCAGGGAAGGAAGCTGCAGAAAGAATCCCCCCTCCCAGGCATAATGTAAGAAGGGAGGGGGGATATTAAGCAACTGCCCCACCTCCATTAGGACCACCAGGGAAGGAAGCATGCCTGCTCAATGGCACCACGGCACCCCCCCTCCCCCCTCCCAGGCTAAAGGTAAGAAGGGAGGGGAGGGGGGGGATATCACTTTTTTTTTTATTTATTTTTTATTAACAAAAAAAATATTTACATTTAAATAAAAAATCACACCAACAGCCCCCTCACACACACATCACCCCCTCACACACACATCACCCCCTCACACACACATCACCCCCTCACACACACATCACCCTCAGACACACACATCACCCTCAGACACACACATCACCCTCAGACACACACATCACCCTCAGACACACACATCACCCTCAGACACACACATCACCCATCACCCCCAGACACACACAGCAGCCCCAGACACACACAGCACCCTCAGACACACACACACACACATATATATACAAAATACAGAATCCAGCGCACTCGCTTATTAACTAAACAGTGATTTCAAATCTTAGAGATTGTAATAGTTTTATTTAAAAACACCTCACCTAGGCAAAAAATGATGGGTTTAGTTTCATTATATGATCATACATTGCATAAGCCTGCCAACTACGTCAAAGTACCCCATATTCGGCAGGTCCTATCCTACTAGCAGCCTAATGCTTGCTCTTATGAGATTAATCCACTTACTTGGGAAATACTTCCTTACTGGGACTCTCTGCAGTATTCCCCAAGTATTTCCCAAGTAAGTGGATTTAATCTCATAAGAGCAAGCATTAGGCTGCTAGTAGGATAGAACCTGCCGAATATGGGGTACTTTGACGTAGTTGGCAGGCTTATGCAATGTATGATCATATAATGTAACTAAACCCCCATCATTTTTTGCCTAGGTGAGGTGTTTTTAAATAAAACTATTACAATCTCTAAGATTTGAAATCACTGTTTAGTTAATAAGCGAGTGCGCTGGATTCTGTATTTTGTATATTTTGGCCCCAGCAGCACCCTATAATGTATGCATGTTCAGGTGAGTGCAGCCCTTTTGGTTTCTTTTATATATTTGGGAGTCCCAGGCCAACTCCTTGGTTTTGCACCCCTCCCTGCCACAGGTGTCTCATTCCAGGATCCTATTTAGCCTTGACTTGCAGAGAGTCCCAGTAAGGAAGCATTTCCCAAGTAAGTGGATTAATCTCATAAGAGCAAGCATTAGGTTGCTAGAGTAGGACCTGCCAAGAATGGGGTACTTTGATGCAGTTGGCAGGCTTATGCAATGTATGATCATATAATGTAACCAAACCCCCATTATTTGTTACCTAGGTGAGGTGTTTTTAAATAGTACTATGTAGGATTTGAAATCACTGTTTAGTTAATAAGCGAGTGCACTGGTTTGTGTATTTTGGTCCCAGTAGCACCCTGTAATAAATCCGTGAATAAATGCATGTTTAGGTGAGTGCAGCCCTCCTGACCTTGTTTATAATTATAGGGGTCTAGGCCAACCCCTGGGTTTTGCACCCCTCCCTGCCACAGGTGTCTCATTCCAGGATCCTATTTAGCCTTGACTTGCAGAGAGTCCCAGTAAGGAAGCATTTCCCAAGTAAGTGGATTAATCTCATAAGAGCAAGCATTAGGCTGCTAGAGTAGGACCTGCCAAGAATGGGGTACTTTGATGCAGTTGGCAGGCTTATGCAATGTATGATCATATAATGTAACCAAACCCCCATTATTTGTTACCTAGGTGAGGTGTTTTTAAATAGTACTATGTAGGATTTGAAATCACTGTTTAGTTAATAAGCGAGTGCACTGGTTTGTGTATTTTATTATATATATATATATATATATATATATATATATATATATATATACACACACACTGCACCACTACACACATTACGCTCCAGATACACGCTAGATCCCTTACCCTATATGCACTCTTAATCCTCTATACACACACTCTCCTATACACACTCTGGGTCCTTTACACACTCGATCTCCTACACACACACACTGCACCACCTACACACACTACATTCCTTGTCAGCAAACACATACAACATTCTCTAAACACACACTCTCTACAACCCCTACACACACTATGTCACCTATACACACACACACTACAGCCCGTATGCACACACTCGCTACATCCCCTATAACACTATGCCCCCTATACACACACTCTCTACAGCCCATAGCTACACATATTACACCACAAACACAAATGAAATTGACCTATTTACACAATACCACACCACACTCTACCCACATGCAATCCCACAAGCAGGCTCCAAACACATGCACCATACACTTTCCTGGCCCTTTTGTCCTCTGGTATCCCACTTGTGGAGACACCAGAGACAATTTAAAAGCAAACACAGCGCAAGCATGTTATTAAATTTGCTTGCGCTGCGCAGAACAAATACAGGGCCTTTTTCTAATGCTAGAGCTCTTCAGCGGGGCTCTGCGCATTGAACTAACATGCTCACTTTGAGAGGGGGCGTGCTTGTCATTAGTGATGACAAAACACACCCTCTCTGGCCCCGCCCCCTTCTTAGGGGGCAGCTCTGATTGAAAAATGCCCGGGCCTAATTTTTTTCCCAGTCCGGCCCTGATAGAGATTATATAAATATAATAGTAGTGGTGTCAGCTGTAAGGCTATGCATACATGGAGAAAAAAATCTACATACATGAATGCATCTTAAGATAAATACCTCTCACCGCAAGGCACCTTCCATGTATACAATAAGTTAAAGACAGGATATTGCTCCTTAAAGGGAGCCTCAGGAAGAGAAGAGAAATTATTGAGATCAAAAGGTCAGTCTAAAATAGGCTGACAGTATAATTATAAAGCCTCTCTCCCTGGTAAACTTACTAGACAGGCATAGGAATACAGAGAAAAAATAAAAATAAAATAGATTAAGTTACAAATAATAAGTGAAAGTCATGGTGCTAGGGTGACCATTCAGTGCCCAATGCTCATGTAAGATAAATGTGAACGCGTTGCAAAAAATGCTGTTGTCATTAAGTGAAAGACAAGCTTCTGAAGCTCTGTCCTTAAAGGGTTAAGGGGTTAAACTTGTATACAGTGTAACAGTCTTCTTCTTCCACTGGGTAAGTATATTAGTACTTAGGCGATACTGTGCTTTGGAAATTTGGCTCTTTGACACTTCGGCACTGCGGAACTTTGACACTTCCGCAACTTCAGCACTTTGACACTTCAGAACTTACACACTTCGGAAATTCGGTAATTCCAGAACCTCAACAATTCGGACATTCGGAAGCACCCGAATGTCCGAATTGCCCGAAATTCGTCCGAATTCATATTCGGACCGAAACGAATTGCACATGTCTAACCATAACAGTCCTCCATGGTTTCTCCTCACTGTGATTAATAACAATAAGACCATAACAGTCCTCCATGGTTTCTCATCACTGAGATTAATTGTCAGAGAGATCATGTAGGTTTAGGGTCAATCTACTAAATAAACAGAAAGTGACACATTAGTTGGTCATTGACTAGCCTAGTGAAAAGTCTCAAAACCCTTAGTAAACTGCCCAAGTTGTCTACAATTAGTGTGAATCATTTCTACATATAAGGTAACAGGAGGAACCCCATCTGTCCTCTAATAAACACTATTTAGAATGTGTGGTGCCAGTTAACGTACAATATCCCGGATTTTAACCATAATCCAACATTAATATGTGAGCTATCCGTGCAATGCCAGGCTTGGGACGATAAATTGTGTCAGAGCCATCTCAGTGGCCAGTTATATAAATCATGGCACCCCTGGCCTGGCTCACACAATGCCATGTGACATGTATAGCAAAGAACAAAAGAGAGCGATTATGGGAGTGCGGTGTCAGATAAGCGCTCGCTTTCATTTCCCATAAAGGGGTGCACTCAACCCTCAGCTTTATAGAGAATCGAAAGTGACAGTTGGAAAGCTGGGCTCCGGTGGGGGCGTGGTTTACAGAATACCCGATGAGCCAATGTCTGTCGCCGCACTCCTCGGCCAATCAGAACGCGGAGCCACTGTCCGATTTGACGTCACTAATTCCGAGAGTCAAATGAGGGGCAAAAAAAGGAATTACAAAAAAAAAAAAAACACAGCGCGAGCGTCGCTCATTGAAACCTCCTGGA